>NC_138548.1:51465494-52065494 GCF_964273705.1 Natrix helvetica
TTCCTCTCCTACCTAGTGGCAAGCATTTACCTGCCTACCAGCATATTTGTGAGCCACCTGAGAGTTGCAACCTCTTGCCAGCTTTCCCACTGCATAGCTATTGGAAGCAGTGAAGATTTCTAAGGATGTACTGTTTCACAATCCATGATTCTTGCTTAACAATGGCAATAAGGATTGCAGGGATTGCCATCACTAAGCTATGTAGTTGTGTGACATCACACTTTATGATTGCATTGCTTAATAATGGAAATTCTGTTCTAATTGCAGGACAACCTGAATTTAAAAAAGCAAACTAAGGACAACACTAAAACAACCAACCTTAGAATTGGCAATGATTAAATAGTGGCAACATTCACTATTGTATGGCATCATTGCAGTTTTGCTGCAGAAACTGCTGCTGGAAAACAAATAAAGGAAATCCTGAAGCCTGGAACCAGTATTTTGGCCCATTGCATAGGGAAAACATGCCAATTTATTTCAGTGGTACTAAAGGCTCAACTCACTCTTTCAATATCTCTGGTCTGCTATTTTCAATCGCTGTCCCAAAACATACATAAACAAATACTGTGATAAAAGCAGGGAAAGCATTGCAATAGAGAATTGCAGTTAGAATGGAAATGGAATTGACTAAGGATAATCTCTTTTTTCTCCTTCCTCATTAATTAAATTAGAAAATTCTTCTAGTACCATTCAGCCCAGAGAGACTGGATGTATTTACAAATGACTGACTTGGAAGGTCAGCAATCTAATGCTATCAATAATTAAAGAACAGCAAGACTTCAAATTAGTATCATTAATTTTGTTGCAACATTT
Source organism: Natrix helvetica (assembly GCF_964273705.1). NCBI lineage: Eukaryota > Metazoa > Chordata > Lepidosauria > Squamata > Natricidae > Natrix > Natrix helvetica. The sequence continues at coordinate 51,466,308 of NC_138548.1, forward strand.
AAACCTTTCCGAGGTGTTCTCTCTTTTGTTTTCCAGAAGGTGTATGGACATGCAAGAAACAGAAAACCTGCTCACTATTAATTAGTTAGCATGGAAAAATAGCTCTTCAAGGCTGCCTAGTACAGAAACACTTTGAACAAGTACTATGTACATCAAAGGTGGTATTCAGCCAGTTCAGACCGGTTCCCCCAAACTGGTAGTGGCAATCGTGGGTGCCACATGCATGGGTGCAAGGCTGAGCGTATGCGTGGTTGGGCGCATGTGCTTACATTTGCTAACCGGTAGGAAAAGTAAGTGAATGCCACCCCTGATGTACTTGTTCAACATAATATTTGGCAAGTCATGCCTGAACCGTATTTCATCTTACTGAACATTTTCATTTTTGTTCCCTTTGCTTCATCTAATCTCTAGAAGGTTCAGGAGAACATTATTTTGCTGTAACTCCCAAAGCAAAGTTCTGATTTCTATTATCAGTCTGGACAGAATTAGAGGTTCCTCTTATGTAAAGAACTACATGAACAAAACACATAGAGAAAATCATTGAAAGCTGTAATTATTTCCTCATGGGAATTAAGTATGAATTTATTCAGTGATCTTGGTATCATATTAACTGCAAAAAAAGACAAAGATCCTACATCTAATATATACTAAGCATAATGCTAATATAGCCATACTTCTGGGTTTCTCTATTCTACCGAGGCTGTTAGAAGTAATATCTACCTGGTTTAATTCCAAGCTGGTAGAAATGGAGGTCATAATGGAGTCATAATGGAGGCTGGAGATTGATTGGAAAGAAGACCCATTTATTGATGAAGCAGAACCACCAAGCATATGCGATTCTGGGCAGCTGACCACATCAAGTTGAGAGTGAGGGGATTTTATAACCTCTCTTGGGCTTTACACTTGAGCTTTCTGTTCCTGTGCAAGAATATGTATTCTATTGGCTGTTGCAGGGGTTATATAGGGATCATAGTTGGCTCTATAGGTTGACTGAGCTAAGTGTGGTTGCAGTTTCTGAGGGTGATGCAATAATTAATGGATTTGCCCTGTTTTGGCTCTTGGGTGAGAGCTAATAAGCCTTTGTTCAGACTTTGCTGCAGGGAGTAATGGATTACCAAATCTGCATTTCTAAAAGCTGCCCCAGCTCAGTATTTGCTTGGGGTCAGGGAGCTGAAGCTCTGTGTTTCTGTCTTCCTTAATATTTTTTATTTCTCTTTTAGAGGAAATATTTTATCCTGCCTTTTTAAAATATTCCTCAAGATATTTCATCTTCTAGGAGGGGTGATGGGGGCTTTCTGCAAGGCATTAAAACAAAGTATGGATTACCATATTATACTGTATAAGAGAAGAAAGATTGAATTCTCCATGAATGCAGAGAATACTCAAAGAATAAAATAACATTAAAGGAAAAATCAGCTATAGAAAATGGATACAAAAGGAGACAAGGGACATTTACTTCTGCTTCTTGAGAGAAAGAAGCTAACACAATAGAATTATGCTATACCTTGGATGACAAAACCACATACTCTAAAAGAACACAATGTCCAATAGTCTGATACTGTGTTATTTAAAAATGTGGTTATGTCAATGAAAATCAAATCATACTAAAGTTTGCAATTTCTATGTAACGTTATTATTGGACTTTTAAAACACATATACCAAAAAGTTGGATTACTCTGCTATTATTAAAGAGTGCACTCATTTATGCAATTGGAATTACATAGCCCTAAATATATATTCAGGTAATGTTATTAAGTGTAATGCTATATTTATGTAATGTTATTAAATGGTCCAAAGACCTTCACTCATTCCCTATATTTGAACAAGCTCCCCCCCCCCCTTTTGGAAGTTTTTGGGGAACTGCTTATATCTGTTTATTGTGATATGTAGATAATTCGAAGACTGAATTCAAAGGCAATTCAACTGAATCACCCTTTCCATAAAATAGGACACTCTTAAATTAATTTAATGATTCAGTATGCCCCAACCTTCCCTTTTCCCAATCAAATTGATGAATCATATCAAGGTGATTCATGTACCCAATTAATTTATATGCTTAATTTGCTTTCTATTGATGCTAATAAATTAATTTAGTCTTATTAAACATTAGCAAATGAGCATTGGACTTTTTCAGATTAAACAGTTAAGATTATATTATAATGGTGCAATGATGAACTCACTCTAGCATGCAGCATTCAGTGTCAAATAGGTCTTGCTTTCAAAAATGTGTGGAAGAAGAAAGAGAAGGACAGTGGGTAAATTAGCTCTAGACAATTTCAAATATATTTAGAACTGTATATTTCAAAGGATATTCACAGACACATAAGCATAAATCACAGATCACTGATCTCTGTGCAGGCCAGTTATTGAATAGGTGATCTGCAATAACAATAACTCTTATAGAGAGGAATCCTCTTTTTCCTTTTTTTTTTCTTCATTGTAATGGAGTGAACTCTGATTATTATACAGGGGAAAATGCATAGTGTCATATTATGCTCCCTCTCAAAAGAGATGCTTCTAAGACTTAGCCTTAAGCAGTAATCCACACTTCATAACTGCACTGTGGGTCTAGATGGTCTATGCAAAAGAACTAAGAAACATTTGCATTATTGAATTAAAGTGCTGTCTACCTCTGGCCCAGGGGTATCAAACGGGCAGCCCGAGAACCAGAGCTGTCACATGCAGGCCATGCCCATCCCGGCTCTGCAAAGGCAAAAAATGTCAAGATACATCACGATACATCATGATCGGGAATTCTAAGAAGCTTTGGCATTCAGACAAATCAGCCATTAGTAGACGGATAGTAATAACACTACATTTACACACCATTCAAAAGTAATAATAAAAAAGCTAAGTAGGAAACTAAAAATCCAGAATACACCTTTCTAGCAACCAACATACGTGTAAACAGGGATTAACACTAGACAAATGATCAAACAGAAAACAATGCCTTAATGAATGGACAACAAAGGCGAAAACCACAGCCCCATCAAAACTGGCAGGGTAAGCTACTGTTTATAAACAGTGAGTGAACTCTACTCTTACTTGCATTGTTTGGCTGGGTAATGAATTGTCTGCAAGCAAACAACTAAGCAGAGAGAGCACCAAGGATTCAACTGAAAATTCTAATTCTGAAGTCCTTCCAAGGAAGAACAGGTAAGGCCTTATTTCTGAGTATTTCCTTTCACCCAATTCTTAAAAGTCATGCAATGGCGAATTAGTCTAAGATAATTCCTTACATGATAAATGAGCCCATTCCTGCTTTAGGCATGAAGCCAGCTGGATGACTTTGGGCCAATCACTCTCTCTGAGTCCTAGGAAGAAGGCAGCAGCAAACTATTTCCAAAAAATATTACCAAGAAAATTGCAGGGACTTATTTGTGTGGTTTCCAGGAGCTGTCAAAACAGATTCAAAGAGTGTCAATGTCTGTCAGTCTACCTGCCTACCCGCCTGCCTGTCTGTCTAGGACACTGCAATCAGCTGGGCATCTTAATGCAATTCTCCAAAATGCCATTATGAAACACTATTAGCTGCCCCTTACCTTTATCTATGCTATTTTATTGCTCTCAATTGCCCTCTTAGTAGCCTAATATGCAGTGTCCTCCAATTATATATTTAAGCTTTTCTTCCTTTCTCTGAGTCATTTACCTGAAGTGTCATATGTTATTCATTGCCCTTACTGATTGCCTTGCTAATTGCTCTCTATACTTGGTTTACATCGCTACTAAATGCAGACATGTTTGTAATGCTGATAATATCAGTCACTCTTGGATGACTTTAGACAGCCTCACCCTTCCATTTAAAAAGCAGTGTGAGGCTTTGTTTCTTAAATTCTCATTCATTAAAATTCATTAAGACATCTCATCCTTCACAGAAACTTCTAATTTATTGCTAGACACTATGGCGAACCATAAAAGATACTTTAAGATGCAGTGTTATTTATTTGTTGTTTTATCAACATTTAACCTCAAACAATTAGTTTTATCAGAAAGTTAAGTGCATGTGCATAAAAAACATCATTATATACTGTTAAAGAATGGAAATGCTCCCCCACCCACAAGTAAATTTATATTAAATTCAGGCAGTGACTGTTATATAAGGGCAGAAAAAAAATCACAATGTGTCATAGTTGTACTACAACTCAGCTAGCAAATCTAGAGGCAGACTTTTCAGCCGATTTCAATATAATTCTAAGGCTGTTGTGATTCTAACTAATCACAAAACATTTAGTTCTCTTTTAACGTGGGATTCCTCTAATTCAGCATTATGTTCTTACAGGGGCCAAGTAGCTGCTTTTGAGCTTTCAAACAGATACATTTCTAGATATAGTGATCCCATACGCAGCCATTTTGACCAACAGCCAATAACTAATTGCTATTGAAGAGAGGAAATTGCTCAGTATCATCTCGGAAAAGTTTAATTAAAAATTAGAAGAGGATGGAAAAGAATACAGAACTTAGGACAGGCTACATGGGTCAAATCTTTTTTTTTCCCCATAGAAGATTTTGGCATTATTCAAAAGGGCAGATATTTTTCATCAATTTATAGAATGCATAAAAATTGCTTCAGACAGAGGTTCTAAGTTCTTAAAGTGTAATTTATGGATATTTTTCTGATGATAAACTGGTGTTATCATTTTCTTTGTGATTAAAAAATTTTTATGTTGCTATTTGTTTGCCTAACCTTTTCTAATAAATATTTTATTAAAATAAAAACTATTTTACCTTTACTGCAATTTGCCATGAGTGTCTACATAAGCAGAACATTGGAGCATAAATTTAATAAATAAATATTTTATTTTTTGTGAGCAACTCATAGAATGTATGTTACTGAATAGTTTTCATAAATATGTATATGTGAGAAAAGCTGTGGTTGCTTTTTCAAAATGAACATGCATATAATTTCAATAATGTTCTGGAAAAAACAGCAATATTGAATTTCTTGAAAGTAGATAGAGTAGAAAGATAGATGATAGAGATGATAGAAATAGATGGTTGGAAGAAATGACAGAGCAAAAAAATAGAACTGAAACCAGAAGTATTCTTATTCGGACTATTAGATCAAAAAATGCATAAACAACTTCAATACATAATAATTGCTTTTGCACAAAACTGGAAAAAAATCAATACACCCGCAGATGAAACAATAATTAGAAAAGTACTCAAATGTGCAGAGATGGACAAAATGACAATAGAACTAAAAGAAAGAGAAGAATCAGATTTCTACACAATATGGAATATAATTTGTAAGGTTGAATCAGATTGTTTTCTCTCTAACACACACACATTCTCTCTCTCTCTCTCTCTCTCTCTCTCTCTCTCTCTTTCTTTCTCTCTCTTCTCAATTATGGAAGCTTATACAACAATGAAGGGTTTGTTGAAAATTGCAGAGGCTTTCTACATCACCATTTCATACTAAAAGATACAGGAAGTACATAAAATATGTGCAAATTAGGATAAAATATGCACAGGCACAGGTTGTAAGTACTTACAAAACTGTGCATAAAGATTTGCATTAGAAATATACATGAAGATGATGAGTATATTAAAGTCTGCATGCTGATAAGGACTTTCCCCTCTAACATTTAAAAAAAATGCACAATTGAAACCAAAATTAACCTATGTTTTGGAAATTGAAGATTTGTGATTCCTAAAATTAACATGTCTCTCTCTCTTAGGAATTCCAACTGGTTCTCAAGATTCTACTATACCATTCATTAGAACAAACTGTAAACTCTCAACACAATTTATACATGCAAATATTTTAGCAAGTTTAATTAGATGTTGTTAAACTTCCAAGTTTTCTTCCTAAAATGAAAAAAAAAAGTTCTTCAAGAGATATAAAACATTTTCCTTTAAAATAAACTAAAGATTGCTACCAAACTGTGAAGATTGGGGAAGAGAATAGCTAGGGAATAAAAAAGGATAAAGCAATACATGTACTGTAGTCTGACTAAAAGTTATAGAATTGAGACATGCAGTTCAAATCTTGAAGCAAACCAAGTATGCTTCAAATACGTGTTTGAAGAATTTAAATGCAACATGACTTCTTGTATTCCAATACTTTTGTCAAATTAGAGAAACATTCACATTTAAATTAAATAGAATTATGATTTTATTGAACATTATGGAGTATGAAAAAACTGGAAGTCAAATAACATCAACCAGGAGGCAAGCCAATGATATTGGAAGACTTTGTAGCTGCCATTTTTTTCCCTGATATGTTGGTACATTGATTATGATTATGTGCCTGTATCAAGGCTTTATATTTTCTACCCTCTCCGTTGGGTACCATTATTAACTTTTTGCCATGCAATTGGGGTCAAGAGTGCTATTTCTTTTAAAAGTGCTTTGTCAAGGACAGCCACCTGCGTCATATAGGGTTTTGATGGCATTGTCTTACGTCAGTCTTGACTAGCTGATAGACAAGAAATATAAGTGTGTTTAATTAGAAATATGAATAATCATAACAGAATACCATATCAATTCTGAAACTCCTCTGTTGAGTCTCAGTAAAGGAATGCTTGGGAAAATGTTCATAAGCATGAATGTTCTTGGGAATATTTATTACTGTAAATATACATTGTGGCTTTTTTTTTATTGTTCAGCCATCAAAATAGATGTTGCAGGCAGATCACCTTCACATCCAATTCAATATTTTTTCTGGTTTCTTTTTTGTGTTCATTTGCCTTCAAACTTTCAAGCTCTCATTTATATTTTGCACAAGGGATACTATGCCTTTTAATGTCATTTTAATTGTTTCCTCAGTGTTCAGAGCTCATATAAGATGGGTGGCTATATAAATGCAATAAATAAGTAAGTGAGTGAGTGAGTGAGTGAGTGAGTGAGTGAGTGAGTGAGTGAATGAATGAATAAACAAATAAATGTATTCAGAAAATGTAGATCCAAGAACTTTGAAAAGAAATTTATCAATTAGGAAACACAATTTTGACAGTATCTAATCTAACCAGGAACAGAGACAAAAAAGGGAGGAATTATTCCACCACTTTGATAACTATGATAAGTACTTTCACTCATTATAGCTTATAGTCTAATGTTCAATATCTTGGTTTTAATCTACAAAAGCCACATCATTTTATTATTTTCTTAAGGTCTGGGAGAGGTTATGGTTGAGGAGCACGCTTTACCTGCAGAAGATCTGCAGATAGATTCAAGATCACGTGAAATGTTCATACCTTGGTAAGACAACACTTAAAATACTGCATCTAGTTTTGGTTGCCACAATGTAAAAAAGATGTTGAGACTCTAGAAAGAGGGCAGAGAAGAAAAACAAAGCTGATTAGGGAACTGGAGGCTGAAACATATACAGTAAATAACAGTTGCTGGTATTGGGTATGTCTACTTTAATGAAAAGGAGGACTACAGGTGACATGATAGCAGTGTTCCAGTATCTAAGGGACTGCCACAAAGAAGAGGGGAGTCGACCTATTTTCCAAAGCACCTGAAGTCAGGACAAGAAGCAATGGATGGAAACTAATCAAGAAGAGAAGCAAGCTAGAACAACTGTAAAGAGAAATTACCTGACAGTTAGAACAATTAATCAGTGAAACAACTTGGCTCCAGTAGTTGTGCATGCTCCAAGAGTGGAAGTTTTTAAAGAAGAAATGGGACAAATGTATCTGAAATGGTATATGGTCCCCTGCCTGAGCAGGAGTTGGACTAGAAGACCTCCAAGATCCCTTTCAAGTCTGTTATTCTGTATTAAGTTCCATTTCCAGTATTTTCCAGGAAAGAGTCCTATCTGAAAGCTTGAAAAATTACCAGTCCTCAAAGTACAGTTTCTCAACTTCAACAACTTTGGCAATCAAAGTATAAACAACAGTGTAATTAAGGAGCCAACAAGGAGAAAACTACACCACCAATAACACTGACAGGGTAGGCTAGGGTATATGAAGAGAGAACAAACTCCATTCTCTTCTACAACTGAAGATGTTATCTAATTATGTACTGAAAATGTCTGCAAGCAAGAAACAAAGCTCAGAGAGCATTAAGGACTCCACAGACTTCCCTCTTTCTGAAGATTTTATTATGAATCATTGCAAAACATTGGACTGAAATGTAAGGCATGAATTTTAGATGTAAATTTTCCTCATCATACTCTGGTAAAGGTAGCTAAAACTGAAAAGGCCTCTGTATTTTAAAAGTTAAGATATGTGCTTTGTGTAAAAAAATTGCTTTCCTTTTTAAAGATGCATTAAATGTTATTTCTGAGAGTGGAAGGATTGAACTGAACTCTAAACCGATTAATGACTAGCATACTTCAATAGTGGACAATTGGAATTCTGTCCTCATGGATCAGATTACCAGATTTCAAAGAAGCAGAAATATAGCAATAATGGGAAATGCCAGTTGCATGAACATCTTTTACAAAATCTTACAGCTATCATATTGGAGTCTCTTTTTGACCTTTGAGAAATCAATGGAGGATAAGCATAATGCCAGAGGACTCAGTAAGGGCAATTGATATTCCTATCTTGAAAAGGAAGAAAAAGAGGACTTAAGAAGTCACAGAGTAGTCAGACTTATAGCAATATCAGGCAAAACTCTGGAACAAATTAATTGGTTGGCATGTGAGCTTTTATAAAACAATGTATTGCTTGGCAAGACTCAGCATGGGTTTATCAAGAATAAATAATTCCAAGCCAATTTTATCTGCCTTTTTTATAGAGATATTGGTTTCCATGTCTATGTGAATATGGACATGGAATACCCTGGCTTCATTAAAGCATTTCAGAAAGTCTCTCATGGGTTTCTAATAGAATGAATGGTAAAATATGACTAAACTATGCTACCATTACTCTGACATACTGTAGATGTGATTGAACAAAGATGCCCAAGAAGTGCAAGTCAATAGCTCACATGAAGTGTCAAGGAGCATACCAGAGAGTATGTTAAGCTTGGCAGCCTGAAGAGCCAATGCCCAAGATGGCTTCCAGACCTGAAAGGAACATTCTTCCCTGAACCTGAAGGAGGGTCATGTACAGTTTTGTACATGTATACTATGTTTCCTCGAAAATAAGACAGGGTGCATGCTCTCAAAAGCCTGATTGGGCTTATTAAATGGGGAGGACTTATTTTCAGGGAAACAGGGTAAATAACTTGGTTGAGGAGCTGAAATAAATTACTATTAAAATACAATTGATAAATTTATATGTGACTCAAAGATAAGAGGGATAGTACTTTGAAGTGCAGTGTCAAGATTTTGGAGCTTATTGACAAGCTGGAACAATGAGTGAAAATTTGCAAACTAGGGACAAATGCAAGAGCCTACATTTGGCTACGGAGATTCTCAGTCATCCAGGTCAAAATTGTCTCAAAGGTGCTGAAGAAGTTTCTTGGATGAGAAGCAAAATGCCTTCAAAGAAAAATCTGAAAGTCCAGTTGCCTCTTGTAAAAGCACCTTTGAGATCCTATATTTGGGTACAAACTAACAAAGGCATGCATATAAAATGGGTTTTAGAGACCAGGTCAATAATAGTATATGAGAACATATTTTGATTGGAAACCAGAAAATAAATTCCTAGGTAGAGATATTCAGCAATGGAATAGACAACCATGGACTTTCCCTCACTGGAGGTATTTAAACAGAGGCTGGATGGCCATATCTAAGTGATGCTATGGTAGGGGATTCCAGAGTTTGGCAGAGGATGGATGGGATTGAATGAGTTTCAAAGTCCCTTCCAATTTACAGTCTATTATTCAGCAAGTACCTGAACATGCTGATAAGTTTAGAAGAACAGACTAAAGGAAGTGCTTGAGGGAATGATCAATGTCATAATGGTCTTGGCACTCTGTAATATGTCTAGAACATAGTAGGCATTCTGCTGAATCTCATGGAAATCTTCTTTCACATACTGACCTCCTTGCAAAATATTATGTTGAAAATATTGTGCATTATGAAAGATAGAATAATATAATTATATATCAATAATATCTAAAGAAATAATAAAACACCTGAGTCCTAATATACACAATGAACAGATTATTCTTTCAAATTTACGCACACAGGAATGTGTGTATATTAAGCAAAAGTTCCATTACTGTAAATATTCGTTCATTCATTCATTCATTCATTCATTCATTCATTCATTCATTCATTCAATCAATCAATCATTCACTCATTCATTTTATATGGCTGTTTATCTCAAACATATGTTTCTAACTGGCTAGCGGAGAATGACAAGATAAAAATATTGTAGTCAAACAATAAATAACTAATATAGGATCTCAGATAAAAGTATGGCTATAATCCAATATATTAGTAAGAAAAATCAGTTCAGTCAGATTTGATGATGTTATGTATCTATTAACAGCAAAGTGGGTGAATGCTTGAGTACAAAGATGAAAAAGATAGAAGAAATCTGTTTTGAGCTTCTGGAAAGTAGATCAAACAATGCTTGATTTGATGCATAACTTTTTAATCACCATTAAAAATAATCATCTTGCATTGTCAAAATTATAAGGCTAAGAGTATGATATTAAAAACTTAATTCCATGTGATTTAGAGTATGTGTCAATATTTTTTTTCAAATGGAAAAAAAGTATTGTCTGTGTAGTTTATCTTTCCATGCTGTACTCTTGACCATTATTTAAATATATTATGATGACTATATGATGAGGAGGTAGTTAAAACCATATTCTATTAGTTAAAATTGCCCATCCCACAACATTGAAATATAGACTTCCAAATTCCAAAGAGATGCGGCTAGAAATATTTTCTTCTACATAATACTGTCCTGTTTCAGCCTTCATACTCTTTCTCACACACAGTTGCTAGCTGAGAATTGCAATTTATTTAGGGCTATGCATATAAGGAGTGTAAATCAACCATTTAATCTCTTGGAAAGAAAGCTTGCCAGTGTTGTTTTTCTTTCAGCAGAAGTGCACTGAAGAGAAGTCAAAATATAGTCCAAAGTTCAGAAAGACAAGTCAGGTTTGCCAGTCAGTCCAAGTTTAGAATTCCATTAGCAAGATTCATTAGCAGCATTGACACACCAGGCAGGAGATGGAGAAATTGAGAAATATGGATCTGCCTTTTAAAGCTGGTAACAACTCATTACCTTAAGATACATCCCTTTGTTTGGCAGAGTATCATTGAATGTCTTGGTGGAGAGTTGTCTCGTCAACTGAATGCTCTAACTGTCCTCGTGCCATCTGTCCTTGATCAGCTCATGCAATTCCTGATTTGGTGTTTCTTAAGGCTGATACTGCACAGAATCAGTTGGAGAAGCTTCTTCAGAGTCTAAGTCTACATCCTGGGCTATGACAAGTATCACTGGAGGGTCTTCATATATTTCTCACAAGTATTTATTTTTTCTGACTGCAATTTCATGAAGAATTATTTTATTGTCCGGTTCTATCTTTGTGTGTGAGTACAGCTTAAGAACTTAAGAAAGTTTAACAATGTTCCCTAAACTTAGAAATAATTCTAGAATACCTCCTTGCCATCCTGGGTTGAGTGGGCTCTAATTTAGATGTGCTAATAGAAAACAGTGAAAGCAGAAGAAAAGAAGGGGCTTATTATGTAAGACAATTCAGTAAGCAAACTGTCTTCAGTGTTCATATTTTAGGCCCTACAGAAAGATTAAGTGCTGTTATAATTGATTGTAAAGAAACAGCTATGTTTGCCAGCTGCTTTTTTTTAAAAAAAAAATTTTATTGAAGATATTTTTAACAAGATTAAAAACAATAGAAATAGAAAAAAATGAAGATAAGGAAAAATGGTGAATAAGTAAGGGAAAAAAATAGAAAAGGTATAAAGACATTGTTTCTGATATTCTTGACAGTAGTTATACATGGATTTATATTTTATCCCTCTCTATAAGGTACCATCATCTACTGTATTTGTCAGCTATTAGAACTGCAAAATAGGCTTCTTAGTTTTGTTTCTTGAATTTTGGAACTCTTCCTTTTTAAATTCTGAAAAGCCCAATTATTATATTTGCAAAGTAAGACAATTGTATTCATCTGCTCCAAAGGGGTATTATCAAGAGCGATTTATCAATGTCTTTAAAATGTTTGCTTAATGAGGATGGCTGTATAATGGCATACTATTATTGTAATTATTTCTTATTTCAGGCAGGAATATGGCAATAAAGTTTCTTCATGCAGCAAAGTTCCTAAGAATTAATTTATCAAAATGGATAGAAAGCGATCATACTACTTTTCTTTCTTGCACCTTTTTTTTCTTTTGAGCTTGCTCAATATCTGCAAAATATAGGAGCGCTCTTTTTTCATGTGTGAAAAGATAAGTAAGCAAACAATCCATGAAAAGTCTTAAAAAATGATGGAGTCAGATGAAAAGACTTGCAATTGTAACTTAGGTAAAGGTTCCCCTGTGCATGCATGCTAGTCATTTCTGCCTCTAGGGGTGATTCTCATCTATGTTTCCAAGCCAAAGAGCCAGTGCTGTCTGAAGACTTTTCCATGGTCATGTGCTGGCATGACTAAATGCCGAAGGCGCATGGAGCACTGTTACCTTCCCACCAAGATGGTCTCTATTTTTTCTACTTGCATTTTTTTACATGCTTTTGAACTGCTAGGTTGGCAGAAGCTGGGACAAGTAACGGGAGCTTGTTCTGTTATGTGGTACTAGGTATTCGAACCGCTGAACTGCCGACCGACCTTCTGATCGACAAGTTCAGCGTCTTAGCAACTGAGCCACTGCATCCCTCTAATTGTAACCTAATGTACCCTAAATCTGAGATAAATATGTGTCAAAGATCTGTCAATCAAAAACATTTCAAATGGTACAGGCTTTGTGGCTTGAGTAGGGGGTTGGACTAGAAGACCTCTGATGTCCCTTCCAGCTCTATTCTGATTGATTGATTGATTGATTGATTGATTTAAATTCCACAACTCAGATAACTTAATGATAAGTTACTGTTATGAGACTGAACTTCCAAACAAGATGTTCTTGTTGAGTATCTCATCATAGTCATGATTTCAAGTGATTAAGGTAAGAAACAATTACTCAGACTTGAAAATTGCAATGATTAAATCATGATGTAGTCCTATTTAGCACACTGTGGTATTTATTAAGTCAATGTCTGATGAATTAGGATGGAGTAAAATGGTTTATTAAAGTCAGGATGAGGCCAGAATGTATGCACTGAGGGAATTTCAAATAGCATTTGCTTCTACTTTAAAATATCAGTTGCAGTATATATGGGGTGAATATTATGTTTTTCTTCCATGGTTCTTCATCCTTGCCAAGCTGCTGTGTCCTTCTCCTGAAACTTGCTTTTCCTTGAACTATTAGCTTCAAATGGGCATTTCTAAGCTCTTATTTTTGCTTTCCTACAGAAATAAAGATGCCTTTCTCCAAGTAGAAGAATGCTGACTATGAAGCAAAAAAAATCAAGTAATGTCCCCTTTTCTAACCATATATTTGATGCTGTTAAATTGCAGCCATTCCTTTGATCTCCTCTACATATTTGTATTTTAAATCCCTCATTTCTAGTTTTATGAGATTAGTAATAGGTTTCAGTCAAATGGAGATTTTGGCTGTATGTGCAATAAAACCAGCTATTCCCCCCCCCCCAAAAAAAAAGCTGTACTTCACAGAAATCATTGACAAAAACAGAGGTCATTGCTTCAGCTTTCTCTCCAATCACAGTATGTAAATAAGTCTTCAGACTTTACAGTGTGCATAAAAGCTGTGCAGAAGCAATCTTTTCCCCCCAATGCTTACAAAGTAGTATTTTGCCTTTTAATGAATCGTATAAAAAGAACTTTACTGAACTATCAGTTGCAAAGTGGAGAAAGTGCATTTTTTCAGTAGTGAAATATGTTCTGGTGTAGATGAATCAGCTGATAGGGCTGAAAAGAAAGAATAATTTATATTTGTACTCAGGATATAACATAGCCCCAATCTTGGCAATTGGATGGGTTTTTCAAGGGATGAAATGGGAGATATCAGCTCTGTAAAGTCCATGGAACTCAACTCAGCTTCTATAAGCACACAATAGTGAGCTAATTTCTTTAGCCTCATCCACACTTGGCATTAAAAAGAAAGTTGGATCTTGGAAGGGAAAATTTCAGGCATTTTATGGTTCTGGAAATGATATCTTTATAGCATACTAGTATTGAAGATATAATGTGTGCAAAATACTGTATATCCTATCTTGCATTTGCATTGCTGCTTTGATTTGGAGAGAGAGGGGGGGAGGTAGGGAAAGAGAGAGAATAACAATAATGTTGCCATTATCTGTCATATTTTTAATCAATATATTATTCTAAGAATTCATATAATATATTGCATTAGAACATAGATTCAAGCTAATTCTTAAGAAATAGCTTACATATTTGTATTTTTATTCATTAGTCAAATTAGACCTGCCCATCTCACAAGAAATGACTTTGGGCTGCATACAATAGAGTGTGTGTGTGTGTGTGTGTGTGTGTGTGTGTGTGTGTGTACACACACACATATACATATACATGTAATGATGTGCATGTTTTATGTTATATTTTAAGTGCAATTGGTGTGCCTAGCTCTTTAAGAAGGCTAGGAAACAGTTAACCTTTTTAATGATGTCATCTAGGGCAGAATTCAGTTTGAAGATGGCTGCCGCTGAATAAGACAGGCCTCTAGTTCAAGCTCCTTGCTGTCTGCCTTTATTTTATGCCAAAGTTATCACATGGTACCAGGAGTGAGGTGAGGAGAGTCATGGCAGCAAACAGCAACACAAAGAACATTCCTTCCCTGGATTTGGAATCAGGGAACATATCTGAAAACTGGTTAAGGTAGAGGGAACTGATGGAGGACCTGATGCAGGACCTGATGCAGACAAATGGACCAATCAGCAGAAAGCAACACACTTTCTAATATGTGTGGGACAGAAAGGATGTGATGTGTGCAGAGCCTGGCAAGCAAGTGGGGAGATCACTGCAGAGGACAAAAAGAAACCCGAGGTACTGTTTGCAAAGTTTGAAGCATACTGTAACCTGAAAAAAAAAAAAAACCACAGTGCAGAGAAAACTGTTTTATGAGAGAAACCAGTGTGGAGGTGAATCTGTGGATTATTGGGTGACCCAGCTGCGCTTGCTTGCCAAAGACTGTGCTTTTTATGATGCTGGAGATATCATTAAAGACCATATTTTGATGGGCAGCAAGTCTAAGGAAGTTCCGGAAAAACTACTGCAGGAAGAAGACTTAAATCTTGAGAAAGCCGTAAAGATTGCCAGAGCATGTGAAATATCAAGAAAAGACATGCAGATACTGGAAGGAACACAGCACCAGATCAATGCTATAGAAACTCAAAGCAGTAGATATTGTCAAGAAAGGGCATACAAAGGAACAAAGGCACCTATGGCACTGGAACAAGTAACAGAGAAGCAGCTTGTGGATATTGTGGAAATATGCACCATAAAAACAGTGTCTGTCCTGCAAGGGGACAAACATGCAACAAATGCAGGAAAAGAGGACACTTTGCCAGAGTGTGTAAACTGTCTTTGCAAACCGAAAGGCCACAAACACGGGCTCTATATGCCATAGAGGACAATGATGATGATGCAGGGTCAAACTCGGACTGCTCCCCGATATATCTTGCAGCAATACAGAAAGCACATCAGTCTGCAGATGAAGCCAATGTAACATTACAGATAGGGGCCAATAAAACTCCAGTCACATTCAAAATAGATACTGGAGCACAAGTAAATTGTGTGCCAAGCCACATATATCTGGAACACCTCAGGAACAAATCCTCTTTAGAGACTCTGAATTTACCGAATTTAATGGGATATGGTGGTGAAAAGCTGCAAGTAATGGGTCGCTGTCAAGTACAATGTGCTACAAGGGATCAGAAAGGGCTTTACAATTGTTTGTGATAGAAACGCAAGCCCCAGCTGTGCTAGATCTCAAAATAAATAAAGAGATTGGACTTGTGAAGATCATAATGACTGTGGATGGTGGGCATAGAGGTCTGATGGAAGTTGACATTCAACATGAGTACTGTGATCTATTCAAGGGCCTGGGGTGTCTCCCAGGTATAAGCCACATATGTATAAAGGAGAGTGCACAGCTTGTCATCCATGCACCAAGGAAAATACCTCTAACTCTTGTGGATAAAGTTAGACAGGAACTCACTAGGATGGAGAAGTTGGGAGTAGTAAAGAAGGTCACTGAACCATCGGAATGGGTCAGTTCTATGGTTGTGGTAGAGAAGAAGAATACAGGTGCAATTCGCATATGCATCAATGCACGTGACTTGAACAAAGTAATAATGAGAGAACACTACAAACTCCCCACCATAGCACACAAGCTAGTAGGAGCAACAGTGTTCAGTGTATTAGATGCCCAGTCTGGTTACTGGCAATTGTGTCTTGACGAAGCTAGCAGTTACCTCACTATTTTCAACTCCCCTGCGGGTTGATGGCGCTTCACAAGGGTGCCTTTCGGCATAACATCGGCACAGGAGATATTTCAAAAGAAATCACATGAACTAATTGCTTGTCTACAGGGTGTTGAAGTAATAGTTGATGATTTGTTGGTCTATGGAAAAGATCAAGTAGAGCACGACAGAAACCTTACTGCTTTGCTCAATCGATAGTGTGAGAGAAATCTTAAACGCAACCCAAATAAAATGCAAATTGGGGTAGGAGAAGTGACATATTTTAGACACCTACTAACCAAAGAGGGCTTGAAGCCTGATCCAAAGAAGATCACAGCAGTTCTTAATATGAAGGCCCCAGCCTCCAGAAAGGAACTGGAGACATCATTGGGCATTTTCAATTATCTATCAAAATTCTCTAAGGGCCTCGCACAACAGACAGCACTGTTACGTGCCTTGCTGCAGAAGGATGCCACTTGGTGTTGGGATGCAAACATGGAAAGGACTTTTGACAAAGTGAAGAAACTGATCACTAAATATCCAGAGCCAATACTGAAATACTTTGACGTAAATGCTGACACTGTGCTTCAAGTGGATGCATCCCAGTTTGGGTTAGGTGCTGTACTGACTCAACAAGGACATTCGGTGGCTTATGCTTCATGTGCACTGACCACGACACAAGCTAATTATGCTCAAATTGAGAAAGAGAAGTTAGCCATTGTGAATGGATGTGAGAAGTTTCACCAGTACATATACGGCCGTCCAGTAGTCGTAGAAACCGACCACAAGCCGTTCGAGTACATACTACAAAAACCACTAGCTTCTACGCTTGCAGCGAATGGTTATGAAATTACGGCAGTATGATTTTACAGTGAAGTATAGGCCTGGGAAGGAAATTCCAATGGCAGATTGCCTCTCAAGAGTGTTTCCCGAAGGACATGAAGCCAGGGATGAACCTGAGTTGGAAGAGCAGGTACATACAATACTAGTGAACATGCCAATATCAGATGTACGGCTGGAGAAAATAAGACAAGACACCAAACAGGATAAAGTACTAGAGAACCTAATGCATGTCATGTGCAATGGCTGGCCAGAAAAAGGCAAGAAGCTGTGTCCTGAGCTGCAGGAATTCTGGCCTGTGAAAGATGAACTATCCATTCATGAGGATATCATAGTAATGGGTGACCGTATTCTTATACCTCACCTGCGGGATCACCTGCGGGATCGCATCCTCCCACATACATCCCTGCGGCCAATCCGCTCTCACAGGGAGGGCCTTCTCCTGGTGCCGTCCACGAGGCAATGCCAACGGGCGACACCAAGGAGTAGGGCCTTCTCTGTGATGGGCCCAACCCTCTGGAATGACCTCCCCCCCGATATTAGAACCACTACTGACCTCCGCTCCTTCCGACAGAAACTGAAGACACACCTGTTCCGACTGGCTGGTTTGGCATAATTTTAACGTCTACCTCCTGGCATACATATTCTTACTGGTTTTTAGAGGGATATTGTTTTAAATTTAACTTGATATTTTAAACTTTTGTATTGATTTATTTATTAGCTGTACAGTTTGGCATATTTTACCCTCCTCTTATACATGTATTTATATAGTTATTTCTACGTTTTAATCTGTTGTATTTTAATACGGACTGTACACCGCCCCGAGTCCCTTTCGGGAGAGAGGGCGGTATATAAACGCTAATAATAAATAAATAAATAAATAAAATACCTAAGTCGCAGTGGGCAGAAGTAATGGAACAAATTCATCAGGGACATTTGGGCATTACTCTGTGTAAGCACAGAGCACGGGAGGTGGTCTACTGGCCTCAATTGGACTCTGACATTGAAAGGCTTGTAAAGAAGTGTGACACCTGCCAGACATTTCAAAAAAAAATGTGAAAGAACCTCTTACACCGTGGAATGCTCCTTCACAGGCACAGCAGAGATTGGCTACAGACATTTTTCATTTTGGAGACATCCACTATCTGATAATAGTAGACTACTACAGCAAATACTTTGAACTAGTGCAGCTGGGAAGTCTAAAACCGGCAACATATGGGCTTTCAAGACAATACTTTCAAGACATGGAGTGTGTGAAGAACTGGTGTCTGATAATAGACCACAATTCTCATGTGCTGAATTCCAGTGCTTCCTGTGTGAATGGGGAATCAAGCACAAACCCACAAGCCCTTATCACCCACAGACCAATGGCCTAGCAGAGAAGTATGATCCAAATCCATTATACAGAAAGCACAAACGTCAGGGCAGTATGTGTATTTGGGCCTACTAAACTATCGTGCAACACCCATTGAGGGTTTATGCTCACCAGCTCAGCTGTTAATGGGAAGAACATTGAGAACTACAGTGCCTACTACTCTGCATAAATTGCAGCCTCGTTCCATCGCACATGAGCGGGTAATAGGTCAGAGGAATATAAACATGAGAAAGAAAAAAAATGTATTTTGATAAATTTACCAAGCCTCTTCGTTCACTGTGTGCCAGGCAAGCTGTGAGACACAGAGTCACTGGGAAAACATGGGAACCTGCTCGAATTGTCAGAGAGGGCAATTCACCAAAATCATATGTAGTTGAAAGCAAGTGTGGACAGCAATTGAGAAGAAACAGGTGTCATCTGCGTCCAGACACGACTGCCGATACTGCGTTGGAGGAAGAAAACAACAAGGAAAGTGAAGCGCAGGTGCATGATGGCACAAAACTCCTGAACACAAATATACAGCCTACCGAGAACGCCAAGGACAATGTAAGCATATCAGCATGTGACAATGCTGGGACCAACTCACAACTTGACAGTAATTTTACTGATGATCAGACAGCGGTAACTTTCTCTCTCTATGGTCGAGCTTATTAAACCAAAAATATGGAAAGATTTTGTATCATATTAGATGTTTTATACTTAAGAAGGGAAATGTAATGATGTATGTAATGGTGTATGTTTTATGTTATATTTTAAGTGCAATTGGTGTGCCTAGCTCTTTAAGAAGGCTAGGAAACAGTTAACCTTTTAAATGATGTCATCTAGGGCAGAAGTCAGTTTGAAGATGGCTGCCGCTGAATAAAGACAGGCCTCTAGTTCAAGCTCCTTGCTGTCTGCCTTTATTTTATGCCAAAGTTATCACAATGTGTGTGTGTCTCTGTGTGTGTGTGTCTGTGTGTGCATGTATGCACAGATGCATATATATATTCTTTGTTTTATTGTTATTTTATACACACACACACACATAATCAGCAATAAAATGGGGATGATTAAAACTAAACTAAAGATAAATAATTTTGTTAATTATCTACTGTAGAAGATCAGGATCAAATTTAGGGCATCAGCCAGCCCTTTTGAGTCATCAGTTCAGAAATAAAAATAAAAATCATTTCCACGTATCAAATCAAAGCTGCAAAAGTATAAAACCAGGTTTACCATCCGGTACCCTTCTCGAAATGACTATCCTAGGAATGTTATAATTGTTCAAATTATCAAAAAATTCTAGTTGTAAGCATAGTGATTATGATCTTTAAATATAAAAATACAATTTATCTTTTAAAATCCCTTATTATCAATCTTGCCATTTTAAAGTGCAGTCCTGACTCCATGGAATAAGTAATTCTGTACTGTGGATGCTTGTTCCTTAATAGAAACATGTGTAATTCAGAAAACAGCACTAGATTTGGGAACTGAATGAATCCATTGCAGGATGGTAAAAGTTTGACAGGAGGTGCAAGAAAATTACTTTGGGTATCAAAACTTTAGTTCTACAGGTCTATAATGAGAAAAAATTTAAAATATAGGAAAGGAGATCCTTGGAATTAAGGTCGTTAGGAGGAAATCTGGAAAAGCGATAACACGAAGAAATAAGAAACTCCATAGCAGATTGAGTGGAATTA
This sequence comes from Natrix helvetica, assembly GCF_964273705.1. Classification (NCBI taxonomy): domain Eukaryota; kingdom Metazoa; phylum Chordata; class Lepidosauria; order Squamata; family Natricidae; genus Natrix; species Natrix helvetica. The sequence goes on from NC_138548.1 coordinate 51,486,557, forward strand.
CAAAGAAATTAGATATGGGGACCTTCGAAAAGGAAGGGAGAAATTGTTCTGAGGGGCTGAGATGAAAGAAACAAACAAATTGAGTTTGGAAAATAGGAAACTTTAGGTGCAAAGGACTTGAGAATAAAAGATTGGACACAATCAGATTTGGGAGAGGGGGAGGACAGAATGATAGAGGGGACATGTCACCATTTAGAGTCCCTGGTGGTGGAAAGTTGATAACAGGCACATTTATATTGAATTGGATAGAGCTGGAAAGAAGTTGAAAGGGATGCTGCTGGAAGATCCCCAGGAGGACAAAGTGGATATAATTAAGTTTTCTTAGTGCCGCCTTGAGAGGATCACCATGGACATCCAAGTCAGATAAAACAGGGGCCCCAGATTTTTTCCCCAGTATCCAGTATAAGTGTATGAATCAAACTACTATACAAAACATTCCAGCTAACTGTACTAACCATCCCTGTGTGTGTGGTGGAAAAATCAGAGCACTCTATTACATTACCGCCAATGTCTTCATCCTCTCTGTAGGCAGCATAAGTCAATCCAGTTGCCTTTGACAGCAACCTTTAAAGCGATGATTCTATGGGAATTAACTTAAAAGAAAATAATCCCATTACCTAGATATCACAGCATCCTGCATCTATCATCATTTAGAAAAGGGCCGCAATGTTACCTGGAGGAAAGGTACCATAAGGAGCTGAATAAATGCTAAATTAGTTCTGAAGGCCCTCTGCTGAAGGTTGGCAATAGACAGATATAGAGGTTTTTTCTCTTTTAGCATCCCCAGCTATATTCAACATTTATCCATTATTATAGAAGCAACTCAATTAGTGACTCCACTGGGACTTTTGGCATAGCCTTGCTATCTACAATTTAATAGCTATCATATATCAAAGAAATCCAATTCCTATGTATGATCAGATGTAAATGACAGCAGCCTGTAGATAAAATAAAAATATTTAAATCACTTAGCTCTTGTAATCTGTTCATATTTTTCTTCATAATTTACACCATACATTTGGCCAATTAATAGTGTTGGCTACATTCAAACAGAACTCCTTAATTCTCTTTGTTTGTGATTGCCAATATGAACTTGTTACCATTATGAATGAGAGATTATCCTATCAATGGGATAAGATTAGCACTATGATTATCCTATCAGGGTAGGATAGGGTGATTTGTTACCCTGATGACTAATACTACATTAGGTTTGTGTGTGCATATACATATAATTGAGGGGAGATTATATCACTTATTTCCTTAAGAACTAATTTCCTTGGTAGAAAAAAAAATCGAAGTATAGAAGTAGTACATTTTGAAGATGCACATCTTCAAAACAGCTAGCAAAACTGGAGATAACTGCTAATATTATTTAATAAACTGATGCAGAACTAACAAACCTATTCTTTAAAAATTAAACTCTGAAGCTGAAATTGAATACCTTATGCCACCAGGCTTGAAATATTGGGCTTGGGCAACCTAGAACTACGCCACTTACGGTTTGACTTAAGTGTAGTATACAAAATTGTCTGCTACAATGTCCTACCTGTCAATGACTTCTTCAGCTTCAACCTCAATAATACATGTGCAAACAAAAGATACAAACTCAAGGTAAACTGCTCCAAACTCGATTGTACAAAATATGACTTCAGCAACAGAGTGGTCAATGCCTGGAATTCTCTACCTGACTCCATTGTTACATCCTCAAACCCCCACAGCTTCAACCTTAAACTGTCTATTGTGGACCTCACCCCATTCCTAAGAGGTACATAAAAGGGGGTGTGCATAAGCGCATCATTGTGCCTACCGTCCCTGTCCTACTGTCTCCATGTACTTATACTCATTCCTTGTTCATGTCCATGTTTATACTTATACCTGTTATCTAGTACATGTTTGACAAATAAAATAAATAAAATAAAATAAAATAAAAACTTTCTGAATGTGATTCCTAATCAAGAAAAAATATATTATGCTTTATAAAGTTGAGGGATGTCAAAGGATAGGTGGGGAACAAATGAATATAAGCCATACAATTTTAGATTCAGTAAAATTACAGATAATTTAGTTTAGTGTAAGGCAGTATTGTTTCCTAAGCTAGCTCTCTCTCTCTCTCTCTCTCTCTCTCTCTCTCTCTCTCTCTCTCTCTCTCTCTCTCTCTCTCTCTCTCTCTCTCTCTCTCTCTCTCTCTCTCTCTCTCTCTCTCTCTCTGTGTGTGTGTGTGTATGTGTGTGTGTTTGAAGCATTATTATTCCTGGTGACTATTTGGACCATTTGGACCAATTCAATCAGATGTATACTTTTTTTTCTGCAAGGTTTTGGAAGTGGTATGCCACTGTCTCCTTCCTAGGACAGAAAGAGTATGATTGTCCCAAAGTCACTAGCTTACTAACCTGGGACTAGAAGTCATGGTCTTGCCTGGTGCCTTAACAACTACACCAAACAAGCTGAAATATATACATATACTCTGAAACATGGATAAGAGCAATACATCATAAAATGGCCTATCCTTGATTTTATTTATCATTTTAGCTTTATAAGGCATATTTATCATTTTTGCGACCTAATAAAAAGTTGCAGACATAATTTTCCCAAGAGACAGGTCAAGTAAGATAAAGCTGTGTTTGTGCATCTCTTTTCTAAGACTTTCAAGATATAGCATTTTAAAAAGAAGCAGCTTGTATTAGATTTTTATAGATAATTACTACCAGGTAATTTATGGCTACTAAATAGCTACTCACAGGACAGAGAATATAGCTCCTGATAAATTAAAGCCAGCCCAGCAGCCTGCGCAGTCTTGTCTCAGATTAATTTAATCATATCAGCATACTTATAAAGATCAAATGCAAGGGAGAAAGACATAAACTTAACATGTACATTGATGTATCTCCAAATCAGCAATTGCTAGTCATTTATTGTATATGCACTTCTAAATTGTAAAGGGGAGGGAGGATTGGACTTAGCATGGGTGTAGAAAAGAGGCCATTTCCTCATGGTGCTGAATGAATCATAAACAGATTGAAACAGAAAAGAACAAAAAGAACAGGAGCCATCTAAAACAATAACAAAAATAGGACCATGGCATCTTCAAAGTCCTTTCCTGCTAAGCCTTGACATATTTATGATTTTTAAAAAATATTGTGTGTAGTGGAACATGGACAGAGTAAATTAAGAATAAGAAGGAGCTGCAGCTAAACTGTAAGACTTATACTGGATAAATTATAAGACCTAAGACAAATGCTGTCTGACAAAGCACACTTATACCTGTCCTGTCTAGAAGAGATTTAATTTTGAAGATTCAAGATGTGTGAGCGAGAATAATATTACTTACCACAATGGTGCAATACCTGAGACCAAACATCACTCCAACCTGTAGCTGGACAATAGAAAAATCTAACTGATCGGTGAGATGGCAATATGACCCATATAGAATTTCCCCTTATACTATTAATCTTTTTTAGGCCTTATAAAATTGACAACAGTCTACACAGTATGTGTTCAGGGTAAACATTCATATCTTCCCCTTTCCTTGAATCAAATTCCAATCGTAGAAGATTATGTGGAGTCCTTGGTGCTCTCTGAGATTGGTTATTTTCTTGCAGATATTTCATTTCCCAACTAGGTAACATCTTCAGCCCTATAAATCTATAAATATTCTCTTCTATTGAGAAGATTATGTGTTGCTGTAGAGAAACAATTAGAGACAGATGGTCACCCTTCAGCTCTTACATAGTCCCTAAAATGCATTTGAAGTTTTTCCACCTCTCTCAGGGGAGGTAAGCTGGTTTGTCTGAGATTTGAAGAGTTTTTGTGATCAGGATACTCTCACTGCTTTCCTGACAGGCTTTCTGCACAAGTACCATTGTGTAAATTGACCACACAGGGTGGAAAAGCATACTCTACAAGCGTGAGCAATGGTAATAGTTCTTAAAGACATGTAGAGACAGACACAACAATCATTAAAAAATATATGAGAGAACAAGCTATTTCAGACCATCATTGCTACGAGCATCAAGGTGAATTGTGGCAACATTTATCTGTATTCAAGTGAGACAAAATCTCCTTGTTTCTTCTTTCCCAAATCTCATGAAAGGGAAAGAAAGAAACTCATAGTAAGGAAATTTGAAGATAATCAAAGGCCATTTTGCTCTTACTAAAGCGCAGGCAAGAAATATGATCAGCTATTTAAAAAATAATCTATATATAAAATTTACTTTAAATCTAATTTTTCTGAGGTTTCAAACCTTTGGAAAAAATTGTTCTGGACCTAACGCATAGCAGCCAGGTGGTGGTGGGTTATCATATTTAATGCTAAATCAGCATGGCATCCAAGTTCACATTATGCAACGTAATATTGAAAATGAACCCAGCCTACTTTCTATATTTTTTTTCCATTTTGCCTTAGATAATCCTGTGTCCCTCCTCCTTTAATTTAGCTCTTCAACAAAAAGAACAATAGCCAAAGGCGTACTCCAACATGAATATTGGAATTCAAGATTTGTCAGTGTGATTGGCTATTCTGGAAATCTACCCATACCCCTTTTTGTGAGTATGTATGAGTTCAAGTCAGTATTCTCCCTTGTCAAATAGATAGAGAAGTCCACACAATTATCTTGGCCAAAGCAGTTTGCCCTTACCTTCTTCCTAGGACTGAGAATGACAGATCTAAATCAGGGGTGAAATGCTACCGTTTTGGACTGCTTCACCCAAACCGATAGCCAAAATGCTACTGGTTCACCAGAACCGGTAGTAAAATAAATGAAACCAGTTCAGGCAAACCGTTTTTTACGATGATCATTTTACGATGTGACATGTGATTTAATATTAGCTAGAAAACAGGATTTCCTGCTTTCTAGCTAATATAAATTGTGCGGCACTGCGGATTTTCCCCACTCGCTCTTTGCTTACCTTAACTTCTAGACACTCTGTGCATGTGTGGAAGATACTGTGTATGCACGGAGGTGGCACGTGCAAGCGAAGTGAGCGTGCACATGTTTGCTACCAAACCAGTAGCAAAGGTAAGTGGATTTCACCCCTGGTCTAAAGTCATCCAACTGGCTTCCATGCCTAAATCTCCCAGCGTCTAATCTAGTGTCTTTAACCACCACACCAGATAGACTCTCTTGAAGGGAATGTGCCACAGAGGAATCCCTGATTCCTTTTTTCCGTTCCTTTTATCTTCTGATATATTGAATCTTTTTCTGAATTAGTATAGTAGCTGCGTAAAAACACTAAATGTCCCTTTGGATACTTTCATTCTGCAAAGTCTGTTCAACATTCATTCATTAATTTTAATTACTGCATTTGTAATACTTCTCAGCAGTACTGGGAGTTGATTTGGTATCTCTTTCCTTTGGCACAAGACTTAGAAGAAGCTTGCCATACGCTAAATAAATAAACCGAAGAAGCAGTTCTATAAATCTGATTGATTCTGTTTTAACTTCCTTGGGTTTTGCAAGTCGTTTAAGGTCTTTTATCTATCAGTTCACCTCCTCCTTGTATATGTCGTGTATATGTCTTGGTATATGTTTTGTTATATGTATGTCGATATATTTATTTCCTATGTTTTGTTGTACGCCGCCCCGAGTCCTTCGGGAGAGGGTGCGGCTAAGAAATAAATTATTATTATTATTATTATTATTATTATTATTATTATTATTATTATTATTATTATTATTATTATTATTATTATTATTATTATTATTTTATCCTGTTGTATTTTGTGCCAAATAAATAGCACAATATTTCACTTATTGACTATTCAAACAATAAGGACAAATACTACAATAATGGTTAAGTACAAAGCTTATATAAGGGAGTTTTGTTGTTGTTACTGAACAGAATATTTCAATGCATGTAAAACATAGGCTATACAGAGAGATCTTATCTTCCATTGCATGCTGATTTCACCCATTATCTGTAGGTTTGTTGGGTTTAGAAATTTGAAGATAAAGTTGCCAGTAGTGGTAATCTGAATCCAAGCAGAATTCAACATTATAGTAAAGATCATACATTATGCACTGGAAGGTGAGCAATCCAAGACCCAAGCACCACATGACAGCTTGAGCTTCCATTGCTGCTCCAGCTTCTGCCAACCTAGTATCTCAGAAACATGTACATGCAGATAGATAAATTAGTACCACTTGGGTGGGAAAGTAATTGTATTCTGTATCCATTCCCACTTATTTCTGTTCTCATTATTCATATTTAAATTTTAATTCTAGAAAGGGGTCAAACATCCAATATTTCCAAATATTACACACAAATATCAAGCAGTAAGCATCGACTTCAGTTAAACTGAGTTTATATTGAATTGTGAATCCACAGTGTCTTTTCACATTAAAATGACTCATGAATTAACCGAAAAAAGTGAGCATAATTTATAATATCCCTTCTGTCTACAAAGATGAAAAAGAATAACTCCTGATCAGGATTAAGAAGCAGTTTTACAAATATTATTAAGTACTTGGATACACACATGGAGCACAGACTATGAACCCAAGAGGACACTGAAATTTACATAGTCACCCCCCATAGGACTTAGAGTTTCAGAAGATTTTGCTGTCTAAAAGTAGGATGTAGTCATAATATTTTTACTCTGTAATAATAGACTCTCAGTAGTTTATGCATTTCAAAAGAATGGAGGTAGTTCTTGACTTACAACCATTCATTTAATAACCATTTGAAATTACAACAGCACTGAAAAAAAGGTGACATGATCGTTTTTCACACTTATGACTATTGTAGCACCCAACAGACCTGTGATCAAAATTTGGATGCTTGGCACCTGGCTCATATGTATGACTATTGCAATGTCCCAGGATCATGTGATCCCATTTTGTAGCCTTCTGACAAAGTCAGTGGGAAAGCCAGATTCACTTAACAACCATGTCACTAACTTAACAATTGTCGCAAGAAAACTTGCAAAACGGGGGAAAAACCCTCAACAACTGTCTTGCTTAGGAACAGAAATTTTGGGCTCAATTGTGGTTGTAAGTAGAGGACTACCTATGCAACAAAACTTCTAAGGTAAACAGATTATAAAAACAATAAAAACACTATCATCAAAGAGGTTGATGATGTTGGATCATTTCCCCAACAATTCACTGAAATGGCAGAGGTTTTAATAAAAATGGGGAGGCTCTTCTGACATCTGTATGCACCAACAGAAAAGGCCCAATTCCAATACCCACCTTCCTTAGATCATAAAAGTTTTTTCTAGGATTGCCACATCAGGAAAATCAAAATTGGGTAAGGAAAATGTTTCTTGAAGTATTTGGATGTCAAGCCATATGTAAATGTAATATGTTCATGTCAGCAGGTCCTTGCCAATAACAAGATCCTTGCATTCGAGACCAACTGAAACTTCCAAATAATTTTCTAAAGTCCAGGTGAAGAGTGATAAGGGCATGAACTACATCTTGGATCTCTAGGAAGGGCCACCACTTGTACACCATCTGAATTAGGCCAAAGATCATACTCTGTCTATTTAGTAGTAGCTGTGAATGCAGGAGGATCCCCAGATTGTGAGCATTCCCTTTAAGACACAGTACTGTCCATCCGAGACAATGCTGGAGACAACATCAGAGACATCCAAGAACCCTCATGAAAAAACAATGCCATAAGAAAAAAAGGAAAAACTTCCTCAGTTTCCAACACCTTAAAGCTACAGGACATGAAATTAATTTTGAAGGAACCAGGTTAATCTCCAAAACTCCAAAACTTCAACAAGAGAATTATTATGGAAGCTATCAAAATAGAGAAACACATCAACAACATGAATAAACGTGATGATACCTCCCACCTAACAGACATCTGGAAACCAGTCCTAGTCAACAAATGACCACCACCCAGGCCGTTACAACATGAAACAACAACGGACACACAGCCAGCAGCAATCAGCACCAATCTACCAATCATGATACAACCACACAACCAATCATTCCACTTACTGAAACAAAGCCAGCACCCCACACATCCTCATTAAGATTTATAGAAAGACGGCAAATCTGATCACGCTTTGAGCCCAAAACCCAGCCGGAAGATCATGAGTGAGACTCGCTAAAACGTTGCCAAGACAACCTCAATCTTACATGGGAAAAGACCCGAATACAAGAAGACCATCATATATATATATACTATATAGTATATATAGTATATAAACTATTTATATATAGTATATAAACATATACTATCTTTAGTATACTATCTATCTATCTATCTATCTATCTATCTATCTATCTATCTATATCTATATCTATCTATATCTATATCTATATCTATATCTATATCTATATCTATATCTATATCTATATCTATATCTATATCTATATCTATATCTATATCTATATCTATATCTATATCTATATCTATCTATCTATCTATCTATCTATCTATCTATCTATCTATCTATCTATATCTATATCTATATCTATATCTATATCTATATCTATATCTATATCTATATCTATATCTATATCTATATCTATATCTATATCTATATCTATATCTATATCTATATCTATATATCTATCTATCTATCTATATATATATATATATATATATATATATATATATATATATATATATATATATATATATATATATATATATATATATATATATATATATATATATATATATATATATATATATATATGCTGGTTTTGTTGTATTCGGGTCTTTCCCCGTGAAAGATTGAGATTGTCTTGGCAACGTTTCGGCAAGATCTCACTTGCTATCTTCAGGCTGCTGTCTTTGGCTTAAAATGCAATCGGAGCTGCCGTCTTTCTGTAAATCTTGGTGGGAGGGGTTGGGGTGCTGGCTTTGTTTCAGTAAGTGGCATGATTGGTTGTGTGGTTGTATCATGATTGGTAGATTGATGCTGATTGGTGCTGGCTGTGTGTGTATTGTTGTTTTGTATTGTACCGGCCTGGGTGGTGGGTGGTGTTCGTTTGTTGACTACGGCTGGTTTCCAGATGTTTGGTAGGTGGGAGGTATCATCACGTTTATTCATGTTGTGGGGGTGTTTCTCTATATAAATGGCTTCCATACCTCTTGTTGAGGTGTTCTATTTTGGAGATTAACCTTGCTCCTTCAAAATTGATTTCATGTCCTGTAGCTTTATGGTGCTGGAAAAGGGAGGAAGTTTTTTTCTTTTTTTCTTACTGCTTTCTTCTGTTCTGCGATGCATGCATTTATTCTCCTGTTTGTTTGTCCTATATATGTTGCCGGGCAGATTTTGCATGGTATTTCATAGACTCCTTGGTTTTCTAGCTGGATTTTGTCTTTGGGGTTTCTTAAGATGTTGGCTATTTTTGGTCAGTGGTGAAGTCTGTCTTGATATTGTGCTTGTGGAGAATTTTGCTGATTTTATCTGTGGTGCCTTTGATGTAAGGGAGGAGGGTGATGCCATTGTCCTGTTCTGTGTTTTGGTTTTTGGGGGGAGTCTCCTTTTGGATTAGGTTGGTGATTGTTTTTCTTTGGAATCCATTGGAGATTAATACATTTGTCAGTTTGTGTAATTGAGTTTTCAGGTGGTCTTTGTCGGCTAGGCGTTTGGTTCTAGAGATGAGGGTCTTGGCTACAGAGTTGATCTGTGCAGGGTGGTGATGGGATAGTGCATTTAAGTAGCAGTTGGTGTGTGTTTTTTTCTGGTAGATGGTGTGTCCTAGGGAGCCATTGGGTTTTTTGTAGATTAAGACATCCAGAAAAGGAAGTTGGTTGTTTGCTTCTATTTCCATGGTGAATTGTATTTTGGGGTGTAGGCTGTTGAGATATGTGAGGAAGTTGTCCAGTTTTTCTTTCCCATGTGGCCAAATCACGAAAGTGTCATCAACATATCTAAGCCAGAGTTTGGGTTTGTGTTCAGATTTGTCTAAGGCGTTGGTTTCAAAATGTTCCATGTATAAGTTTGCAATGACAGGTGAGAGGGGTGATCCCATGGGTGCTTCTTCTATCTGTTTGTATCTTTGTCTATTATGGATGAAGCATGTGTTGGTTAGGCAGTGGTTGGTCAGGTCCAGGATGTGTTTAGGGAGGTTGTGTTTGTTCTGGATAGCTGTCAAGGCTTCTTTTATAGGCACTTGGGTGAAGAGGGTTATGACATCGAAACTCACGAGTAGGTCGCTGGGTTGTAGGTTTTGTTTCTTTATTGTTTCTATGAAGTGGAGTGAGTTTTGTACGTGTGAAGTGATGGATTCTGCGTAGGGTTGGGGTTGTTTGGCAAGGGATTTGGCAAGATTCTGTAGAGGTGAGCCTATGGAACTGACTATGGGTCTGAGTGGTATCCCTTCTTTGTGTATCTTGGGGAGGCCATAGAGCTTGGGGCATCTGAAGATTTCTCTCTGGGGATGATTCTTTGCTGGATCTCTTCACTGATGGCAGAGGCTTTTATTTTGGTTTTCTCCAGGTAGGTGGTGGGGTCTGTGTTTATAGGTTTGTAAGCAGAGTCTTGGAGTAGGTTGGATAGTTTGGCTTGGTAGTCAGATGTGTTCATCACCACTGTGGCATTTCCTTTGTCTGCTGGGAGAATGATTATGTTGTTGTCTTTTCTCAGGTTGGTGAGTGCTATTTCTTCTTGTTGCTGTAAGTTGCTTCTGGGTGGATTACTGGAGCAAAGGACGTTGCTGACTGCAAGTCTGATTTTATTGGCTTCATCTGGGTTGATTTTGATGAATGTAGCTTCAACTCCACATATGATGTCTTCAGTGGGGATGCATTTAGGGGCGACTGCAAAGTTGAATCCTCTGGAAAGGACATTGGTTTCAGCTGTGGTGAGGGTTCTGTCTGATATGTTGTGTACCGTTTGTTCTTCCTAGTGGTGGAGGCAGCATCCAGACTGGGTTAACCTTCATCCAATCATATTGAGGACTGGGTCTTGTGATGTGTTTAAGCTCCGCCCCTGTTGCTAGGTAGATCCAGCTTTTGACTCAGTCCATTCGTGAGGACGGCTGTGTCATCGCTTTTCTCCGGTGTATTGGAGGAAAATCTGGTTTATTGTTGGTTGGAAGCTTGAATTTCTGAACGGATTTGTTCTCTATTATAATGACCAGTCAGCCCAAAGGTCCTTGCAGTCAGGCAATTGTGATTGGTGCCTCTAAGCCCTGTCAGGGTGCGCAGGCTGACAGCTTGACAGGAAGGCATTGCTGTGAGGACGAGTGTTTAACCCCACAATCTCACACCATGGATTTTGGCAGGTTGGTGAGAGCCCCCTTGCTGGTTATTTTAAGTGCCACTGCTGTGTTCAATTTCAGCTTGGACAAGTTGTAAGTGCGGCTGGGTAAGAGAAAGCCATTGCGGCAGTTTAAAAAAGGCGGGAACACCATTTTATTTCAAACGGCTGTCAGTGCTTTCAAAATGGCGGCCGCCAGCACACAGGCTCTCGAAGTGACAGCAGAGGCTTCTGAGGCACAGGTTCCCCCATCAGGTGGAACCAATTTGATGCCTCAATCAACCCCTCTGCCTGATAATTCAGAGCGCAGGGGTTCCAGCAGTGGCAGTAAAAAGAAGTCTGCAAAGGCAGACAGTGCAAAAAAGCCAAAAAACCCAGCCATCTCATGCTATGAGAGGCAGAAAGAGAAGGCTTTGGATCGTTTGCACAAAAAGGCAGCCAGCAAAAAGACTTCCTCTCCCAAGTCATCAGACAAGCCACTGAAGCCCCAAGGGCAATATTCCCTGCTGCTTTCTCCTGGGGACAGGCAGAATAGTGACAACCCTATTAACCCTGTCTTCCCTATAGATGTCTCCAACATTTGGAGGTCATCCCAGACGACCCAGGGTCACATGACTGGCTGTGGGATGGAGTTGCCTCCTGTTGTCCAGAGGCTGGACTCATTGCCTTCCACCTCTAACCTTTTGGGGCAGTCCCAGGGAGGCTATGCTCCTATGCTCTTGCCCAACTTTCAAGACATTGTAGCCTCTGCCATATCTCAGAGCATCACAGCCAGTTTCCAGCAGCAACAAGCCCTGTCACTCAGGCAGGCAGCCGCCTCAGCTACTGTACCATCTGCTCCAGCCCATGTAACTCTCCCTGCAGAAACAGTGGGGTCTGACCAGGAGGAATTGGATCACTCCTCGGAGTCAGAGGAGGGCGAGCTGAAAGAGGCCGAACTATCTGAGGATGAGGGTAGAGACCCTGACCAAAAGCCCTTTTCTGGTCTTTTCCTTCCTGCCTTGTTCCCATTTCTTCTGTACAAGGCCAAAGCAGCCTCAAAGATAGGACCACAACCAGCAGTGGCCGCGCCTCATCCAACAACTGTGAGTGCAGAGTCCTTGTATTCTGAGCAGACACCCCCATTTGAGGCTATCCCGATGCCTAAGATTTTTGTTGACCTGATCCAAAGACAGTGGGCTGCTCCCACATTGGGGCCAAGTCCATCAACCACTGATAAAAAATTCTTCAACGTAGCCAACGAATTGGCTCAGTTTTTGGCTGTCCCTCCTATTGACTCTCTGGTGATCACCCTCTATACTCCAGCACACATGCCAGGGGCCACAGAGGACGTCCTTAAACCGGAGGAGAAGAAAGCAGACTTGACCCTGCAAAGAGGTCACCAGGCAGCGGCCTGGGAGGTGAAGGCTGCCACCACGGCTTCCTTCTTCACCCGCCCGTGCCTGCTGTGGCTACAGGAATTACAACAATTATTCCTATCTCCGACATAAGGGCCCACCAGGACATTGCCAAGCTGGTGGCAGCGATTCAGTTTGCGTCGGATGCTACGCTGACCTCAACCAGGTTCGCCGCCAGGGCCATGGCCTCCTTCGTGGCTTCCTGAAGAATGCTGTGGCTTTGTCAGTGGCAGGCCGATGTTCGCCACAAATGGAAGCTAGCCTCTGCCCCCTTTAAGGGTGGTTCTCTTTTCGGGGATGCCCTAGATCCATACCTCATTGAGAACAAAGAGAAATGGAAGATCCTTCCATCAGCCCCAAAGAAGGGCTTTAACCACCCGGCACCATATCCCAGGTGCTCTTCCTTTCAAGGACAGGAGTCTGGTTCATCCTTTCGGAACCAGGACTATGGTTCCTCCTTTCGGGGGGTGGACTATGGGGCCCAAGGTTATAGGCAGCAGGGAGGCTATGCCTCCAGACAGAGGCTTTCAGCAGGGAAAATCTGCCAGGCGGCCCTTTCGAGGGGGGGTCGCTACTATTGTAGAACCTAGAACCCCCAAGTCCAGTTATCCCATAGGGGTTAGGTTAGCTAGGTTTGCCCATGTTTGGGACGCTACCACTTCCGACGCATGGGTCAGATCCACGGTTAGACAAGAGCTTGCCCTTGAGTTTATCTCCAACCCCCCTAGTTCGTTTAGGGCCTGTCCGGTATCTTCCAACCCAGGTCACAGACGCCTCATGTTGGAGGCGGTCCAACACCTCCTCGACATTAATGCCATACAACCGGTACCGACTGAGGAATGCGGGCTGGGGTTTTACTCTATCCTTTTTGTTATACCAAAGGCCTCGGGGGGGCTGGAGAGCTATTTTGGATCTTAAAAGATTAAACACGTTTATTTGTTACAAGCGCTTTAAGATGCATTCTTTGCATTCCATTTTGGGTTCTATTAGACAAGGGGATTTTTTGAGTTCCATTGATCTAATGGAGGCATACCTCCACATTCCTATTTTACCACATCATAGACAATTCCTGTGCTTTGCATATTTAGGGCAGCATTTTCAATACACTGCCCTCCCCTTTGGCCTGTCTTCAACCCCTCGGGTATTTACTAAAATTCTAGCTGTGTTGATCGCAGACCTCAGGGAGGTGCCCATTCGACTTCAGGCCTACCTGGATGACATAATCATTCAGTCCTCCACCTGTCGCCAGGCTCGAAGGCACCTTCCCTCCACTATTCAGGCTCTTCAGGTGCATGGTTTTTCCATCAATGTTCCTAAGAGCCACCTACACCCATCCACCAGGTTGGTGCACTTGGGCGCATTGATTGACACTGAAGAATGCAAGGTGTACTTATCCCGTGAAAGGCAGGACAATCTTAGAGCCTTAGCAGGCAAGGTGGCCGGGTCATACAGGTGCCCCTTGGCCTTACTGTCTAAATTAATGGACCATGGTGTTGGCCATTGGGATTGTTCCATGGGCTCGTTTACACTCACGGCGCCTACAATGGTTCCTTTTACCTTTTCAGAGGAAGCTGTTGAGCTGTTCCCTGGCCAAGGTTCAGGTCCCAGCGAAGGTCAAGTGTTCGCTCAGTTGGTGGGTGCTGGGTGGATTTTGTTGCTGACTTTGAGGTGAAGAGTGAGCAGGTCCCGGTTGGTTTGGTCTAGTAGGAATCTTTTCCTGTGGAGTTTCTGATTAGGGAAGACCTGAATACAAATTAGAAATTTGTATTCGGACAAATACGAATTAGAAAATTCTTACAAATTCGTATAAATACGAATTAGAAAAGACCCGAATACACCAAAACCAAAATAAATAAAAGGAGACTAGTATAGATCCATTTCAAGCTATTTAGCTCTCATCAGCTAGCCATACCCTTACTGGGATTTGAACCTGGGCTGTATTACATATTAGGCAGGAGTCTTAGCCACTAATGTAATACAGCCCAGGTTCAAATCCCAGTAAGGGTATGGCTAGCTGATGAGAGCTAAATAGCTTGAAATGGATCTATACTAGTCTCCCTTTATTTATTTATATGTTTTCATGAATTGGACTTCATTAGTATATGTTTTCACGAATTGGACTTCATTAGATGCATATTAAATATATCAGCTTAGATATATATTGGCATGTAGGGTAAGAAAATGAAAACTTCCTTATATAGTGTCAAGGTACAAAAAAGATGAAGAGTCTCATGCTATATTAAAAATGAATGAAAAACATAAAAACATAAGCCAGGATTATGAAAGCTGCAGCAGCCCTTCTTGGAACATTTGAGTTAGAGCTCTAATATGAAATCTTAATAAAAGTACATCCTGAAAGGATTGTAGCAAAAAGCTTGTTAAGGAGTTGCATATATTGGGGACCAAATGACCCTTATCACCTCTGGCATTCATTGGGGACAAGTCAAGCCACAGATGTTATGGTGCATTTCAGAAGAACCCAGTTCCATGCAAAGAGAAATGCTAATTGCCTTATTGTACTCCTTTGGTGAAAGTAATTTGTCCCCTTTGATCTGTGGCATGAGATTTATTTTGAAACATCAAAGTGCTCTCCAAAAAACTGAACAAGGATGAAAAGCTACATAAGCACTGTATTTTCCTGTCCTTTGAGGAATGGGGGTGAGTAATCAGTATTCCAAGTGCTGAGAGAATGGAAATTTGTTAAAGAGTTAGAAATGTGAAATAACATCTCCATAAGGGGTTTTTTTTTGCCATCTGTATTGTGTCAAAGCTATTCAAAAAGTTTTTAAAATATTTTCAGAGTCACATCCTCTACAAGAACAATAATTTGGATGCATACCCATTGACTTTTTTTAAATTTTAGTATAAAGCAGCCTCATTATTTTAATGTGGCTATTTGCCTTTCAGAACCATCTTAAAAGGCTCTGACTGGTATGCAACCATTATATTGCTTAGAGTCAAGTTTATAGGATAATCTACTGTGTATGGGTCAGATGTGGTGGAATGTAATGAAGAGGTAGATTTTTGGAGGAATGGGTTTGAATTGCAGAGAAATAAGAGGTAATTCATCCCAGATATTATGCATGAGAAAAAGAAAGCAAAGACATCCCCAACCTAATAGTTTACAGAGTATATTGCATATGCAGAAAGTGGACTTCAGTCTGGCAAGATTTTGTCTACAGGTATGAAACAATAAAGATCTCAGTTTGGAAAAATTGCCATGTGTCATTCTTGGTTTTCAGACTGGTGCATCTCATTCTGTTAGATAACGTTACTCCATTAGGAAGAGATTCATGTCAATCATTTTTTGCTTCTCTGATGAAGTCCATGTCATGCAATAAATAAGCAATTCATGTTGATGATTCAGGAGGGGATTCACATTCAGTCTTTTATTTTATTTTAGTAAAAATCCCTATGGAAAATTATAGGGCATTTTGAAAAACATAGAGTATTTATCAGTATAAAATTGATATAAAGGGTAATGCTAAATAAAATGTCTTAGCATTTCTGTTCCATTAGCTTTAAGTATCCTAGCCAGCTAAAATTGTGCTCCCACATCTTGTATAAAATGAAAATGTTGTAACTTGGAGCTTGTCTCTGCTGTACATGTCAACTGGATATTTCCAATTCTATCTTTCCTGCATAGATAAAGATGTCATCCTATGATGATATCTGCAAATTATATTTGGCAGAGAGCTGCTGTAATAGAAACATAATCATAATTGAGACATTTAAATGGCCCATGTACAAGAAACTCTCTCCTCTACATCTGGTGCTTCTTGGAAACTTAAACAGCAGAGAATTTATTTTAATTTGTTTAATGCCATGTTCTTGTCTATAATGATGGCTATGAACTATCCCACTAATTTCTCCAGTGCCAATTTCACATATAGTGATTGTAGTTTGAGAATAGATTTCTGCAGGTAAATTCACTTTTCACTAGAACAAACCATCTTTACAGCAAGCAGGATCGCCACATATAGCAGTTCTTCTCCTCTATAAATGTCAAGATATTGCCTACAGCTTGTTCAATACAAGTACCTATGGAGGCTAAATGTGTTTTCTAGTTGATCATTTTTCAGTCCAGAATAAATTATCCAGCATAAGTACCCTAAATCCCTTAAGACTGGCTTGTGTTATTTTATTGTGGTCAAGAAAAAACTCCAAACAAAAAGCTTTGAAAACCTGAGAAGACTTCTAAGAATCTACCCCTAGCATTAGGTTTTTGGCAATGACTCCAAGTAGACCTAACCCTAAATTCATCTTCCCTGGCAATGGGATTTTCCAATGCATTTTACTGGGGTCCACATTGCTAACATTTAGAAATCTCTAAGAATCTACCTCTAGCATTAGGTTTTGGCCAAGAAACCCAGTAGACCTAACTCTAGATACATTTTCTTGGCAAAGGTATTTTTCTATGTATTTTATTATAGCCCACAAATAACTCCACATGAAAAGCTGTCCATATTCCTTTCTTTAGAAAGCAGCTAAGAATCTATCCCTACCATTAGTTTTCGGCCTTAATTCCAAGTATACCTAATCCTAACCTTAACCATAAACCAGGATTCATTTTTATTTGCAATGGGATTTTCCCTTGCATTTTACTGAGGTCTAGAAACAACCCAGAATGGAAAAAAAAACTATCAACTATTTTTTTTTCTTAGAAAACTGCTAATAATATATGCCTAGCATTAGTTTTTGGGCAAACATCTATATACATGCATTGTTTATTTTTACTGCATTTGTGGAAAGAATTTGTGGAAAGAATTTGTGGAAAGAACTGGAACAAGATCTCTATCAAATACTGTTAAAAGTTTTGAATATCATCTTGACTCTAAGGAGTTAAAAGTAAGAGTTAATAAATGCATGTATGCAAATAAAGTATTCCTAGATAAAATCAAATTATGTCCTAAACTCACTTTCCCATGGTAGCCAGTATGACACTTTTTGTAGTACAAGTCCATATGTCCAGCCTAGTAACTATTATCCATGTTTCTACAAGCCAATGGTTTTCAGATGGACTGGATGCAAATCTCAGAATTTTCAGCAACCTGCCTTTCATCTTAATATATTTAAGGAAGATTGATCTCTGTCAATATTTCCCAGACTGTGGAAGTTCCAAGTGTATGGTCCAGATCCCAAAATTTCCCAGTCATGGTCTCAATTGCTGAAAGTTTTGGGAGGTATAATCCAGATGAATGATTGGTTGAATCCATTGAGTAAATTGACTTTAATTACAATGATAGTTTGCCAATTAAAATTTGTATTTAGCTACTTGATTAAGATGAAATGAAGTACCACATACTTTCAAACTTCATCAAAGGCTGATTTTGATGGGAAAATCTGATTACCATTTTTAAAAAGCAAAGTTCCATGAAGATGTTTAGCTAAATTAAATGGATTAGTGGCTCCTCCTCCCATGATTGTTCCTACTGATGCAGTGATATGAAAAGCTATACATTTAGAATATCAATCTATGAAAGTTTTCTACAGTGTTATGAAAGTGCAGTAACTCTCAGATGGTGTGACCAATAACTGGAGCATCCAGTTATCATGGCCTATTATCATGGGATTTCTCATCGAAAACTTTCACAGGATAAAAAAGATTAGTTTTTTTTTTAAAAAAAAAAAAGGGTTGGAAAGCTGTGAAGAACAGAAAATAGTCAATAGAAAAATTATAGGAAATAATAGCTTCTTCACTCTGTGATCTTCACTGCAGTACACCAATCCCCATACTATCAGAATGAAAACTAAATCATTTGAACTACCATTGCATTTCTTTATACTTATTGTACAGACACACATTTGGGTTAGAGAAAACAAGAGCATATAAATATCAGTGAAAAAGAAAAAAGAGAATATTGTCATGTAATGAATAATGCTATAATTGTGACACAAAGCTGACAATTCACAACCTAAAATAAACTGAGGTTTAAAACAGTATTTTAAAATAAATATCAAAAATAAGAAATAAAACCTTGAAGTAGATGTGGGAGGAGAGAGACTATTCTTGTGAAGGATTTAGAAGTCACCAAGTAACCACCAAATTAAATTCCAATATGTAAGGTTACGATATGTTCCATGTATGAAAATTAAATTTAGATGAGGCAATATTATTATCTAATAAGTATTCTAAACTATTAAAATTTCAATCATAATGATCTGATTCACAGCCAAAATAAGCAGATGTTCAAAACACCTGTGTATCTAGATAATCATTAGTAGAATTGTGATAATTAATAAATGAACAGGTTTACTATAACATTTAATTAACAACAAGTATTAAAATCCTTCTGGATCCCTTATTTCTTGTTACAGCACAACTTTTGAAGACTTGCTAATTTAAAAAATGCTTCTTCTCTAGCAGGCCTTGAATTTCTATTAATATATTCCTGGCCAGATTGTTTCTTAAATAGCAGATCTTTCTTTTGCAAAATATTTTTTTCAGAGAAAATTACAACATTTAAACTGCCTAACTTTTTAAGAACCAGTTTCTACATCAAATTTGATTCCCAGATCTTTTTAATAATAAAAATAATAATAATAATAATAATAATAATAATAATAATAATAATAATAATAACAACAACAACAACAACAACAACAACAACAAGAATACAGAAAAGATGTGATAAAATCAAGAATGGAGAGTTGGCAGAACAAAGCCTTACATGGTCAATTTCTGGAAAAAATAAAAGATAAAGTGGACAGTGAAAAAACTTGGTTATGGTTAACAACAGGTACATTAAAGAAAGAAACAGAGTCACTAATCCTGGCTGCGCAAGAACAAGCTATCCGAACAAATGCCATTAAGGCCAAAATTGAAAAATCCTCTGATGATGCCAAATGCAGACTCTGCAAAGAAGTTGATGAAACTGTTGACCACATACTCAGCTGCTGTAAAAAAGATTGTGCAGACTGATTATAAATTGTGGCACAATTCAGTAGCACAAATGATCCACTGGAATTTGTGCAAAAATTATAATATTAAAACAACAACAAACTGGTGGGAACATAAGCCTGAAAAAGTCACCGAAAATCAGATGGTCAAGATCCTATGGGATTTTCGTATACAAACGGACAAAATACTGGCGCATAACACACCAGACATCACACTGGTTGAGAAAAATAAGGTTACAATCAGAGACATTGCAATACCAGGTGATAGCAGGGTCAACGAGAAGGAACATGAAAAAATTGCGAAATACCAGGACTTAAAAATTGAAATTCAACAATTATGGCACAAACCAGCAGTGGTAATTCCAGTGGTAATCGGCACACTGGGTACTTTTCCAAAAGCACTGGAGTTACATTTAAAACAGTTAAAACTTGACAAAATCACAATCAGTCAAATGCAAAAAGCTGCACTGCTTGGATCCGAAAATACGTTACGACGTCCTAGGCCCCTGGGTGAGGCCCGACTAGTAATCAATGCCAAATCTGGCAAAACAACTGGCCGCTGTGATACAATTGTATAATAATAATAATAACTCCCCCCCCCCCAAAAAAAAGAGTATCATGTCTTTGGAAACTCGCTGTTTTGAATAGCTGCTAGAAGACATTTCCATGACTCTCAAGCTCTCTTTCCTAATAAAACATTCCTTTTTTGAATTTCTTACCACTTTTTTATCTCTGGCCTGCATAATTTGACATTGCCCACAAACTTAATTATAGCACCATATAATTTATGAACAAGTTAAAATATACCAGTCTCAGTTACTGCAGTTTTTTCTCAAATAAACCAAAGAGATGTTATTGCTTTAATCCAACTTCTTATTTATATTAGACAATAACTGAGCCTGTAAGCTGTTGATTGATAGCATCTGCCAAGAGATATAGATAGCAGAGTTCCCTAGATTTATCTGGAGATGACAGGATGTCTTGCCTCTCTGATCCTGGAATTGTTCAAAAAGTATGCCCATTTCTAAGGACCCAGAAAATAGACTTCTGAAAAGGGAATTGAGAGTCTTCAATTAGTGCTTTAATTTACACTGTCAATGAATTCACTGACCCTTCATTGATTGATGAAGGAATATCCCTTTAAAATATATTTAATGTCAACTATGGCATCTTTAAAAGCTAATTATGAATTCACTGTCTATCTTGTATAAAGTTTGCATGAGAAAATGCATCAGAAGTGTATCAGGTGAGAATATGGGCTTTGATCTGGCAAGATAACCAACTTCTCAAGTCTGTTCTGACCTTTAGGACTGCTTAGTGCTCTAGGCATTTTTGAAGTTCTTCCATATTATACTGCAGCAGTTATATTTATTTTAATTTGGGTTCCCCACTGGTCTTATGTTATGGGCCAAAGGAAAGGTACTAAAAGTTAGCAAAGAATAAATATGGTGTACTGTAATAGCAGTAACAACTGTCCTGTAATTAGTATAGCAGCCAAGAGAATGAATGGCAGAAGAGTTAACTTGCTCTCCATATGATGTTTGATAGTATTCTCCCCCCCACCCAATTACACCCATCACAGCTGCTGTTTGTTTTCATATTCCTATTTTAAATATGCGAATCACAGGCAAATGCCAAGTAATATTAATGTCATGTCTCTGTTTTAGGTCCAGTACTCTTCAACATCTTCATCAATGATTTGGATGAGGGAATAAATGGGGAACTCATCAAATTTGCAGATGACACCAAGCTGGCAGGAATAGCCAACACTCCAGAAGATAGGCTTAAGATACAGAAGGATCTTGACAAACTTGAACATTGGGCACTATCTAATAAAATGAAATTCAATGGTGAAAAGAGTAAGGTTCTACATTTAGGCAACAAAAACGGAATGCACCGGTACAGTATAGATGATACCTCATTTACTCCAAGGCACCTGAGGGTAGAACAAGAAGCAATGGGTGGAAACTAATCAAGGAGAGAAGCAACTTAGAACTGAGGAGAAATTTCCTGACAGTTAGAACAATTAATCAGTGGAACAGCTTGCCTCCAGAAGATGTGAATGCCCCAACACTGGAAGTCTTTAAGAAGATGTTGGATAGCCATCTGTCTGAAACGGTATAGGGTTTCCTGCCTAGGCAGGGGGTTGGACTAGAAGACCTCCAAGGTCCCTTCCAACTCTACTATTGTATTATTATTGTATTGTATGTCTAATTTAAGGTTTGGTACAAATGCATGTGATGATACCTTCTTTTTATCCATTTGTGCAATTGCTTATAGAAATCACATTTCATTAGAAAATAAATTCTTACAGTGCTATTTCTGAATGCAGTGATAAAAACAAATAAGAGGTCTTTGAAATAACATGGGAATGAATGAACAATTGCAAGAATGAATATAGCATTTAATCTATTGAACGTGTGACCTTGTTCTTTGTAATTGTAATGAAATAAATTAAATAATATTTTTATGTATTAGCATGGAGCACTTCGGCTGAGTGCATATCCATAACTTGTAAGGCAGTTTCAAAGTGACCAAATTCAATAGGCATCTGTATATGGTTAATAGGGCTCATATTTTACATACTAAACCCTTACCATATATTTTCTCTTTCAGTATCTTTGGAAATGCCCTTGTTAGAATGCCCTTGTTGTAATTACTAAAGAATCTTCCCTGCTTCTAGAAACAGCTTAATTGCCTCTCCCAAATGTGACATTTTGTAAAGCTGCTCTATTACTGCATACAGAATTGGAGGAGTGTGGTTTTTGTTTCCTAATTAGAAAATGGGAAACAGAAGCAGTTTCAAGTTTAGTACAATGAGACAATGGTTATAAACATTATATACCCTGCACTCTTCATTTGATAGAAAGGTTGATTAATCAGATACACAGATAAATAGAGTGTAGTGGAGGCAAAAAGACAGGTGAAAGATCCGATGGATAATAAAGATTAATACACTAGCAAATACCATTTGGGTAACAGGTTCCCAGTCTCCCAAAGCTTCTACTTTTTAACCAGTCAGAACCACTAAAGTAGGCAAAGGTTGCATTTAGTCATAAAAATTTGTGGTGACATAGCCAATTCCAGAAATGCTAATTAATAATAAGTTTCTCTCTAAACAGTATCATCCTGCTTCAAATGTATTAGATTTTAATAAGTTTAAAATACACATGGAGAGAGTGTGTCTCTTAATCGTTTTGTCACGTTTTGTAGTTTGGTAGCTATGTACGTTGTTTAAATAAGTAAATAAATAAATCATAAAGATACAAAGAGATGTAACTCATCATGTTCCCAATGCTGCAGTTTCTTTCTTCCTAAGAATGGACAATGTTGTGGTTTTATTTCACTGCCCATATTTGTGTCTATGTATTGCAGTAAAATTCTCAATAAACTCCCACCAACATGTGTGTCAAAATTCTTTTTGATCTCTCATACAGTGAAAATACTAGGCTAATATTAACAGGATAAATATTATGCAATCTTGAAAGAGTCAACATATGAGCCAACATTGGTTAACATGAGAAGGATCTTGGAGTCTTAGAGGACCACCAATTAAATATGAGCCAACAGTGTGCAGCAGCAACCAGAAAAGTCAATGCAATCCTAAAATGCATTAACCAAGGGATACAATCAAGATCAAGTGAGGTACTAATACCACTCTATAAAGCCTTAGCAACACCATACCTAGGGTACTGCATCCAGTTTTGCTCATCACACTTATAGAAAGATGTTGAGACTCTAGAAAGAGTATAGAAAAGAGAAATCAAGATGATTAGGGGACTGGAAACTAAAACATATGGTGAGCAGTTGCAGGAACTGGATATGGCTAGTCTAGTGAAGAAAAGGATCAGGGGAGACATGATAGTAATGTTCCAATATTTGAGGGGCTGCCACAGAGAAGAGTGGGTCAAGCTATTTTCCAAAGCACCTGAAGGCCAGACAAGGAATGATGGATGAAAACTGAACAAGGAGAGATTCAACCTGGAAATAAAGAGAAATTTTCTGACAGTGAGAGCAATCAACCAATGGAACAGCTTGCATTCATAGGTGTGGGGGCTTCATCACTGGAAGCTTTCAAGAAGAAACTAAAGTGTCATCTGCTAAAAATGGTGTAGGGTCTGCTTGGGCAGGGGGTTGGACTAGGTTATCTACAAGGTCCCTTCCAACTCTGTTAATCTGTATCTATATTCTTAAAAATGATTTTATGAAAAGTTTTGTGACTTGTAAGTAGATAATCATTATCAATTTAAAAAGCAAATCATAGAAATTACTTTTTTCCAATCTAATTGGTTTTATGTGTTAAATGGGTTTCTAAAAACATTTATTTACATTTACCTTGACTATGCAGATTTTATTTCAATTATTATTGAAATCACATCTAATATTAAGAAGGGAGGACAGATTTTCAGATGGACCAAAAATTAAAGTTATATGGAAAGTTTCAGAGGCCTGGTCTTGCTTCAAAAATAATATTCAGACATTAAATGGATATCTTGAATATTTATTTAAGCTTTTAAGCCAGAACAGTTTCAGACTACAGTAATTGAGAATCCTGCAAAATCTGAATTTAGCTAAAATGAATCTCCTTTTACATATTACAAATTCATTAGCCTGAGTTCAAATCACTATTGTGAGAAAGGAATGGAAAAATTCATTCCCTCAACTCTATGTGTCCTGCTCAACTATCCATAACATCCTTCTCCAACACATGATTACCCTTCATGTGTGAACATATCCATTATCTATTGCTGGGGAGAAAAAAGGTCCAGAATCTGGAATGTGACGACTTAAGAAAGATTTTTCTATTGTTTTTTTTCTATATAGGTTCATTTAATTGTCCACAAGGAACAATTATGAAATATATATAGTCAGTGGATTTTTCAGTGAAGGAGACAATAGCAAATCCCAGGCAGTCCTGTGGCTTCTCTTCATCATCCCCAATAGGATTGCCATTAGTAGGACAGACAAGTTACATATACTGTATGTGTTCAGCATCTTCCCCTGAACCACATTTATATCCTTTCCCTCGCTGATGGATTAATTTGATTACTGAGTAGCAGAATAGAACCTAGTGTTCAGATTGCTGCTGTGCGGAATTTTTGTCTAATAATAGCATTAATGTTACATTAGTCATGTTATGTATGTTGTAGAGTTATAACTATAAAGACATGCACTATAAACGAAATGTAATTTTATATTCTCCCTATTAATAGTTACATTAACTGCTGCAGTTTAATTGCCCTTTTTGAAGAACACTGAGAAAAATGAATTGTAATTTTATGCTTCTGTAGTAATGGTTTCCATGCTGTGTTTTAATTCTAGATTATTATATTACATTGTACTCATGCCTTTGACTGCTTTAAATTCTATTAGGACTGTGCACTTGTCAAAAAAATATTCAGAAGAACTATACAATACAATAGTAGAGTTGGAAGGGACCTTGGAGGTCTTCTAGTCCAACCCCCTGCCTAGGCAGGAAACCCTATACCGTTTCAGACAAATAGCTATCCAACATCTTCTTAAAGACTTCCAGTGTTGGGGCATTCACAACTTCTGGAGGCAAGCTGTTCCACTGATTAATTGTTCTCACTGTCAGGAAATTTCTCCTCAGTTCTAAGTTGCTTCTCTCCTTGATTAGTTTCCACCCATTGCTTCTTGTTCTACCCTCAGGTGCTTTGGAGAATAGTTTGACTCCCTCTTCTTTGTGGCAACCTCTGAGATATTGGAATAATGCTATCATGTCTCCCCTAGTCCTTCTTTCTCTTAAGCTAAACATACCCAGTTCCTGCAACCGTTCTTCATATGTTTTAGTCTCCAGTCCCCTAATCATCTTTGTTGCTCTTCTCTGCACTCTTTCTAGAGTCTCCACATCTTTTTTACATCGTGGCGACCAGAACTGAATGCAGTATTCCAAGTGTGGCCTTACCAAGGCATTATAAAGTGGTATTAACACTTCACGTGATCTTGATTCTATCCCTCTGTTGATGCAGCCTAGAACTGTGTTGGCTTTTTTGGCAGCTGCTGCACTACTTCTGACTTGTATGAATTTCTCTTTACTGTTTATTAAAGGAGTCTAAATTTTTTTCAGACTATTGTGTGAACCTGAAAACAAGGTGATGCTGCTTTAAATCTCCCCCTCACTTTAATGATTTCATAAAGCAGTGGCATTATTATCAGGATTCTGAAAGAAAAAACAGGCTGCTTTAATGAATAACACTTACACTTCTTCTGTCAGGCCTGTCAAACTGGGGGCCCACGGACCAGATATGTCACCCATATACCACACCCACCCCAGCTCTGTAAAGGCAAGAAATGTCATGATACATCAAAATCTGGCCTGTGACATGATCGAATTTGACACTAAATCATTTTTGGAATTTCCTTTTGCTCTGTCTCTTTTCCTACCACCATCACATCCCTTAGTGTAGTGTTTCTCAATAGTCACATCTCTAAGATGATGGTCTAAAGATTTGAAGTCCACTCATCTTAAAGTTGCTAAGATAGATAGAGATAGAGAGATAGAGAGATAAAGAGATGGAGAGATAGAAAGATAGATACGCTAAATTTCATACTGAGTCTCAGGTTACTATTTGTTGTTTGTTTATTCCATTCTTCAGTCAACTAATATCCTTGGCTTCTTGGGCAGCTCCAAGTACATTAACAAATATGGGTGATCATACTTCGGATGTTAGACTGGCCTCAGGGAGACTTAGGTTTTAATCCACTCTCAGTCACAGAAATTTGTGAAAATCATTAAAACTGATTAAGTGTCTTTGACTGGTCATTCTCTGAGCCCAACATAATTCTTATGTTTCCAACATTCCATAATTCTTCGGCCCTTGTTGACTCACCGTTCTTACTGTTTATTCTTTTTTTCTTTTCAACTGCCTGAAAAACCATATGCACAAACATTTTGTAGGTATTCTAGTCACATAGTTCAGAGCACACACCATGTGGGGGTATACCAGCCAAGCTTCTGCCACTGTGGCTCCTAAAAGACTGTTAGAGCAGTTAAAAAGATTAGAAATTATCATTATGCCCTTATATTTCTTTTTATTGATCCTTTAGGGGAGACTAACTTAATAACCTAGAATACTTTTTGCATTTCTTAGGATTTGCTCACTGTTAGTAAAATAACAATCAAATGGCTTCATTGGTTCATTGCCAATAAGTTTCCTGACAATCAGATCTGGAAAGAAAAACAAGAGCCCAGTACTATTCTAGAAAAATGGGGCTAATGAAAGTTATATTTGTCTCCAATCTTGAAACCGTGAAACTTCTCTCACTATTACCCTTCAATAAGGTAGACTTTCAATAGTCCCTATTTTTCCAAAATGCATTCTCTGTAGGTGCTTGCAACTGGTATTGAAAAATACTCTGATATACTTTTGGACATACCTAGGCCTTGATTTACAAACCCAATAGGGACAGAAATATTTCTCATTAGGTGGCTTGGTTGTTAAATTAGACATGACCTGCACCTGAACTTATGACTTATGTCATAAATGCATGACAGTTGTCAAGTACCTGAAGTATGATCAAGTGACCACAGGGATGTTGCTACAGTCATAAAGACAAGTAGTAGTTGTAAGTCACCTTTTTAGGTCTGTTATAACTTCTAATAGATGCTAAACCAATGGTTCTATCTGTTCTGTAATTAATATACAGATGTCATAATTAACAAATATTAATCACCACATACTTTAACTTCTTTGGTCCTGACAAACAGTAACAATGCCCTGGTTGGTTGCTACTGTTTTTTAAGTAATATAAAATTCCACAATTTAAGAATTGACTGGTTAAACAAAACCTCCTTTCACTTACCATTATAACAATTAATGCTGCATAAAAGTTAGCCACAATTAGCTTGAGTGTTCTAAACATATTAGATGGAGGAAGGAAGGAGACTCCATTTTCTAAGCTTCATTTGAAATATATGATACCAAACTCTTCATGTTATTTTCCAACAGCTCTGTCCTACAGTATTAAGGTTCAGGGATTGAGAAAGAGAGAGTAGCCAGATACCAAAGGTTAAAAGCAGGTAAAGCATTCCCAGAGATATTATTCTAGAGAATTATTACAATCAATCTCTTGATTCATATCCAATTAATGCTGTTGCTGATATAAAAGATGTCTAGAATGTCTAGGCTAGAAGGCAGTTATGAAGAACAATATAGTCAAGAAACCAGTCTGTAGTAACAAATCCCAAATGTGGAATGTAACTGACGTCGAAACGAAAGGAGTTTACAGCAACAGAGTCTCCCTTTGACACAGTCTTACAAAGTTCCCACTACAGAGGCTCAGCTGAAAACCATAATAATTCTGATTTTCAAGAAGGCCATTTCTCCCAGAAAGCCTGACATGCAATTTGGTGCTGTTTCACAACATTTGTTCCTCCGTTCCTCTACTCTTCTGTAGCACTGCTGTCCAGGACTGAAAGGTTGCAGATCCAACAAAAAGAAAAGCTGGAAATTAAAAAGTACAAGAAATGTTCATTTGCAGTTCCTAGAAGTTCCGGAAAAGTGGGATACAAATGGAATAGCAAATATAATGAAGATGCAAGCACCTTTTAACACCACATTTTAAAGAGGGTAGCTTAAAATCCTTCCAACTGCATTAATGAAATTTGTAATGTTGCATTGTCTCATAAAATAAAATTTCTTGCAAATGTTCTATTTTGATTTTTTTTAAAGATATACATACATACATACATACACACACACACACACACACACACACACACACACACACACACACACACTGTCAGGCCTGGAAGCCATCGGGCCTTCAGGCCTGCCACATTCAATGCTGTGGGAGAATGGGAGGTGGGGTTATATGGAGTATGGGAGATATATAGTCAAAGCATTCCTTTCTCAGAGAGTCAAGGACATTTGCCCTGTACCTGTAGTGGTGTGACTGGGCGGCATCTTCAGTTGGGACAGTGTCTGATTAGACTAAGGATTTGGACTTTCATTTGGGTGGGCAAAACCTGGAAGCTTTCAGATTCGGGTTTTCTCAGATGTCCCAATATGATATCTCTAATAAAATGGAATTTTGAGAAAACTCAAGCCTCAGGGTCTTCTTTCATTAGAGATGTTACATGGAACCTTGACAGCTGCTTTATGTCCAATATACTTTTTATTCAATTCAGACCATACTCTGGACTTGGAAATCATTTCATTCGGTCCAAATTTTCTAAATTTAAATTTAAAACAGTTTTATACAATAACAACCATTTTGATCTGCTATATATTGTCAGCCTTTCTTCTGATTTATTTAGTACTCTCATTGGTCAAGTATAGTCAGGCTACCTGATTTCTCAAGTCATACTAAGCATTCATTCTGATCACACTGTCATAAGGTCTGAATCTCAAAAACACTGATTGGCATTATGTTTCTGTTTCAGTGATTCAGAGATGGGAGTGGACTCATTGCTTTAACCCTAATCCTGCCAAGTTTTGGGGAAAGGTGGAAGTTAGCAGCTTTTCATTGGTTTCTTCAACTAAAAGGAACTCTGTATTCAAAGTTCTCCACTGATAGTGCATGATCACATTTGCAAATCAGTAGCAAAGGTAAGTTGATTTCACCCCTGTTACAGTTGCTTATAAACATGTAGAGCAGAAGCAAATAGAATTAAGAAACCTATAAAAAACAGAAGAACGGTACTTTTTCAAGTGTGTATACTCATTTATTTTCATACTCCATTTTCTTATTTAGCTCTCAGGTTTACAATTTTGTCATTCTATTATTATTTTTTTATATTAAGAATAAGAAACAATTACATTTCACAAAACATAACACTAACAAAAGCAGCAATAAATCCACGGTAATTTTCTTCCTATTGCTATTTAAGTTCTTGCTATAAGCCACAATCGAAGTGGGAAAGATCACCAGAGGCAGCTCTTCAATGCTGAGTTCGTAGTTGCAATTAGCAACTTATAAATATTTCTAGGGATAGTGTGATTCAAATTGTATTCCAAATTATGTTCTGCAATATATTTTCACAAAGACAATACTTTTGTGAAAGGAAGGATATAATGGGAATTTAAATATAGGAAATTGTTCTGGGTCATATTCTATTTATTATATTCCATTATGCAGAAAAATTACTTCATATTACTATAGTGCAGAAAAATAAGCAAAACAAAATATTTGGAGTGCTGATGGAAAAATGCTCTTGAAGACTTGCAGCAAATACTATAGAGCAAGGCTCTCAAACTCCTGGCCCACTGGCCGGATGCATCTCACACTGGCCACGCCCACATCCAGTTTAGAAAGGGGGGGGAAGTCTTGATACATCACGTGATACTGCCATGATGATGTGAGTTTGACACCCCTGATACAGAGTTTGAGAAAACAGTTCAGCTCCTTTGGACTGAAAACAAATATGATGGACTTTGAATTAGGTTTAGAATTTCCTTCACCCTTTTCCTTTTTAGTGTACATATCAGTGATGGTTTCCGGATCCCGTTGCAACCGGTACAGTTGTGTGTGCAGTGCACATGCATGTGTCCTTACCTCTTGCAACACCTCTGCGAGCCTCCATGACACTCCAGCTTCTCGGCGGAGCATCGCGCAGGCGCCATGCGCTCCATGCATGGAAGTGCCGAACAGCTCAAATACAGGTAAGGAGCTCGGGTGGGCCCTCCAGAGCACCATAATGGAATGGTACCTGGTGCTCCAGGCAGGCACCCTTACGCCCATTCCGGGGCGTACCACCTGCAACCCACCACTGGTACATATCCTTCTCTAATAAGAAAATTTTGCAGAAAAGTCTAAGCAAAATATGTGCACAAGACATCAACTAGAAATAGATAGTTCTCAGTTTGTACTGATTAACTAAGTTTTGAAGATTGATATGAAAACAAGAATGCTATTTAGGCATCCAAAACTACAGCTATTCTTCTGATCCACATAGTAATGGAAACAGCTACTGCCCTTGTGACACTTGAAATGTAGGTTAGAATATTTGCAAGAGAAGTGCAGACTTACATAGCGGGCTCCTTTCTCACAGGTGCTGGAAGAAATATCCATCTGCTTTAGTTCCAAGCTGGGAGAAAGGCACTGGGAAAAAAATGGAGGATGGAGGATGATTGGAAAGAGGGTCCATTTATTGATAAGGCAAAACCACTAAGCACATGTGATTCTGGGCAGCTGACCACATGGAGTTGGGGGGGGGGGTGTTATATCTTCTCTGAGCTTTGCACTTGAGCTTTCTGTTCCTGTGCAAGAACATGCATTCTATTGGCTTTTGTCAGACTCCCATGGGGCCATGTAGGGGTTATGTAGGGGCCATAGCTGACTCTATAGACAAAATACAAATCCTAGCTTTTTGTCTGAACTAAGTTTGATTGAAGTTTGAGGGTGATGCAATAATGCCTATTATGGCTTAATGGCTTTGCCCTGGGTTTTCTCTTGGATATGGGCTAATCTGCCTTTGTTCAGACTTTGCTGCAGGGAGTAATGGATTACCAAATCTGCACTTCTAAAGCTGCCCCAGCTCAATATTTGCTGGGGGTGCAGGGAACTGGGGCTCTGTTCTGCGTCCCTTAAGATATTTTATTTCTCTTTTAGGGGAAATATTTTATCCACCTTTTTAAAATATTCCTCAGAATATTTCATTGTTCTAAGAAAGGGCTGGGTGCTAACACAGCCTTCTACACAGGTTAACATATTATTTTATATTCACATGTTCATTCTGTAACATGGAAAAATAAATAGGATAGGTTCTTCCCCATACAATCTTGTTTCTTTCTTTAATAGTTGCCATTCATCTATGAATGTATAATACTAATCTATGCTATATGTTGATATAATAAAGATCTGAGACCAGATGCTGAAGATCCTGCTATTTAAATGGCTTAGAAACCCAGCAATTCAAAAGAAGAAAGCAGCTGCTTTGAGTCTGCAGAGAGCCTACTACTTAAATATTTCATACTGCGTAAGTAATATACCCCATCAATCCAGCTGATTCATATTTACAAGCAGAACTTTTATTTCTTTTTCTTTGCATACTATGTATACTAAGGATTGTTTTAAATGCATGATGTAAAATCTGGAGGAAAGGAAACTTAATTTGCATGATATGAGAACCATGCTTGCAAACATATTGCTTTCTTCTGTATATAACAATGGTGTAGATTGACCTATTTGCTTATTTTAATAAGGAAGCCAGAAGGTCTCCATACTGCAACAAAACAGCTGTTAAATGTTAATTTCATCTTGTACTCTCATGGAAGAATTTATAAGAAGGATTTTACATTTATTTGCTTGAGCTAAATACACAACTGCTGCTTGGATCTATAACTAAGTCAATAAAATTCAAATTATGAATCATAGCACAGCACTCTAAAAGCAAGCTCTTGATTTCAGCTTGAATCCAATAGTATAATAATAATGAAAATCCTGTGCTAATATTGTTAGCAGTATCACATCATACTGTAACTGATGAGGTATGAATGTATTACTTTCCATTTTACACCAAACTACAGGGATAATACATTGGATTAAAATTATAAATGATCCACTTAGCAAAGCACACACACCTGCCACTTAAAATAAGATGCTAAGACATTTCTAAATCACTAAGAATTATTTAATGGATGTTTATTACAGATTTTGATGTCTGATAAAGCAATTTTAATTTTGCGTGAATTAGCAAAAGAAATTACCAAATCCTACAAATTCATATTCTTAAATAAAGCTGACATATCTGACTTAGTTCTGGGCTAGGAAATTAGAGGACTACTATAGGAATATATATATATGAAAATATAAAATATTGTAAAGTGAGATGCATTAAAAAGAACAATGAAAACTGTGATTAGAATATACATACAAATCTGTTACAAGTAGGTATCTACTAATGAATTCCATCTTTTTACAGCCTATTATTTCTGTTTATATGCTGAACTAACTAAACAAACATGCTAACCTACATCCTAATTCATTCTTGTCTATTATCAGTTTAGCCCTGAATAGGATAGTAGCAGTGACCCAATCCACATGGGCTTTACAGAGTAATGGTCAATGGGTGGATTCAGTGGATTTGAATTGGAGACATAATAGCAGTGTTCCAAAATCTGAGGGGCTCTTTGTTCTGTCCCAAGTCTCTACAGTATATGCCACAACTAAGGAGGGATTTATGCAACCCCTTGGCTGGGAGCCCAGAAAGTTATCTCTATGAAACAAGGCTTGAACTCACGAAATTCTCCCAATCTTTCTCTACGGCTGGATCAGTAAATTGTTGTTTCCTGCAAAATTCCCCTCCTGTCGCCCCACCTATAAGCTCTCTGGCAGGGGCCAATCAGTAGCCACCTGCTCCTATTTCCTTCTGTGACCCTTTTTCCAAAGCTGCTACCTCCTCCTCACAGCCCTACGCATACATACGTCAGGGACAGCCTCCCTCTGTTCTTCCTCACTACTCCCTGACTCAGACACCACCTGGTGGCCAACAAGCCTCTCTATTCCCTGCTCTGACTCCGAACACCCCCCCCAGAGTCTTCCACAGCCTCCAGGGCAGTCCCATAGTGCTCATCGCTGTCAGATTCCACCAACAGCTCAGCCGGCTGCTGTTGGGCCACAACACTATCCATCACCGCAGGGCCCTTCCCCGGGTCTCGGTCAGTGGGGAACTCCTCTGCTCAAGCTGATAAGCAGCTGGCATTGTCCCCCAAAAGCCAGAAACATGGCTTGGTTGCCATCAAATTTATCAGGCACTGCAACTGGGCATTTCCTCCAAGGCAGTGGTGGAGCAGTGTGAACTTGGATGAGCATAGCTACCTGTTGCGCGAGCTGCGTGTTTTCTGCACAAAGCTGCTCCATTTTAAATTATATTTAAATCTGTTTTAGAAGACAGGAAACAAACTGTTCTGTCCCAAGCCTCTACAATATATACAGATGCAGATTTGGCTGTCTGCCACAACTAAGGAAGGAGATAAGCAACCCCTTGGCTGGGAGCCCAGAAAGTTATCTCTATGAAACAAGGCTTGAACTCATGAAATTCTACCAATCTTTTTCTATGGCTGGATCAGTAAATTGCTGTTTTCTGCAAAATTCCCCTCCCGTCGCCCCACCTATAAGCTCTCCGGGAGGGGCCAATCAGTAGCCACCTGTTCCTATTTCCTTCTGTGACCCTTTTCCCAAAGCTGCTCCCTCCTCCTTGTAGCCCTACACATACTACATCAGGGACAGCCTCCCTCTGTTCTTCCTTACTGCTCCCTGACTCACACGCCACCTGGTGGCCAACAGGTCTCTCTAGTCCCTGCTCTGACTCCGAACACCCCCAAGGGTCTTCCTCAGCCTCCAGGGAAGTACCATAGTGTTCATTGCTGTCAGATTCCACCAACAGCTCAGCTGGCTGCTGTTGGGCCACAACACTCTTACACAGATGAGGGGGGGGGGGTCAAACTATTTTTCAAAGTATCAAAAGGCAAGGCAAGAAACAATGGATGGAAATTAACCAGGGAGAGAAGGAACCTAGAACTAAAGAGAAATTTTCTAAAGGTGAGAGTAATCAACCAATGGAACAGCTTGCCTTCAGGATCCTCCATCCCTGGAGGCTTTCAAAAAGAGACTGGACAAGCATTTTTTTCTGAAATAGTATATGGTCTTCTGTTTGTGCAGGGGGTTGGATAGAAGTCCTCCAAGTCTCTTCCAATTCTATTATTCTATGTTCTGTGAATTGATCCTGCAAACAGTTTGGCAGTTTCATGAGACAAGTGTTAGCTTACTAAAACAGCTCTTATCCCATTAACAATCAAGCTGCTTCTTTCTGAAACCATTCTGTTCATTCTTACAACTTATCTTACAACTACTCCTCAAAAGCAGCTTTAAATAAGGCATGTTACAGCAATCCAAAGATAAGGGGTGATTAGGGCATGAGTGACAGCCATAAGTGCCTGCTGCTTTAAGAACAACTGCATCAGATGTATCAGTCAAAGTAGGGAAGACTCTCTTGCCACAGTCCCTACCCACTGCTATAATTTTACTGCATTCATAAATTCAAGTTGCTCTATTCCAAGGAAAGTTGATCACTTGATGCATTTGAATGTGTATCAGTGGTGGGTTCCAGATCCAGTTGCAACCAGTACAGTTCAATGGGGCTGGGTGCCCACCACATGAATGCATGCAGGGCGTGCATGCATACTTACCACCCGCAATGCTCCAGCTCCTCGGTGGAGCATCGCGCAGGCATCGTGCACTCCATGTGTGTGCACAGAAGCCCTGAAAACCTCAAATACTGGTAAGGAGCAAGGGCAGGTGGGTGGGCCTTCCGGAGCACCATACTGGGACGGTA
Source organism: Natrix helvetica (assembly GCF_964273705.1). Lineage (NCBI taxonomy): Eukaryota > Metazoa > Chordata > Lepidosauria > Squamata > Natricidae > Natrix > Natrix helvetica. Next base: position 51,521,322 of record NC_138548.1, read on the forward strand.
CCTGGTGCTCACGGCAGGTACCGGTACGCCTGTCCCAGGGTGTACCGGTCGTAACCCATTACTGATGTGCATGAACTAGTTTGGGATTAAAATTACCATTGGAGGTTGTACTGGCTGACTCATTAATGTAGGGTTACCAAACTGCCACCTTCTTCTCTAGGATAACCCTGATAGGCAGAAATGTATGGGCCGAGAGATACTTAGTGGTCATCCATAGAGAGCCATTTAACATAATCCACAACATTTAAATGGAGGTCCTTCTCCTCCCTCTGCAAAGAATATTCTAGTATTTTCTCATCCGCCATCTGGAGGGGTTGGGGGTGAGGGGCACCGTTTTGCGGTGGTTCTCCTCCTACCCCTCCGACTGGACGCAATGTGTGTTGGCAGGGGAGCAGTGGTCGACCCTGAGGCCGCTCACCTGTGGGGTGCCGCAGGGGTCGGTCCTCTCGCCTCTCCTGTTCAACACGTATATGAAGCCGCTGGGTGAGATCATTCGTGGTTTTGGGGTCGAGTACCATCTGTACGCTGATGATACTCAGCTGTACATCTCCACCCCGAACCACCCCAACGAGGCCGTCGAAGTGATGTCCCAGTGCTTGGAAGCCGTACGGGTCTGGATGGGAAGCAACAGACTCAAACTCAACCCCTCCAAGACGGAGTGGCTGTGGCTACCGGCGCCCTGGTTCAACCAGTGGGCTCCATCGCTGGCCATTGGGGGCGAGCAACTGGCCCCCGTGGAGCGGGCGCACAATTTGGGTGTCCTCCTGGATGCCCGGCTGTCGATGGATGACCATGTGGCAGCCGTGGCGAGGGGGGCGTTCCACCAGGTTCACCTGGTGTGCCAATTGCATCCCCTATTGGACCGGGACGCCCTTCGCACAGTCACTCATGCGCTGGTGATGTCCCGTCTGGACTACTGCAATGCTCTCTACATGGGGCTCCCCTTGAGATGCACCCGAAGACTGCAGCTGGTCCAGAATGCGGCCGCACGGGCAATCACGGGGAATACTAGGTGCTCCCATATAACACCTCTCCTGCGCGAGCTGCACTGGCTACCTGTGGTTTTTCGGGTGCGTTTCAAGGTGTTGACTACCATCTTTAAAGCGCTCCATGGCACAGGACCTAGTTACCTGCGGGATCGCATCCTACCCCATACATCCCTGCGACCAATTCGCTCTCACAGGGAGGGACTCCTCCGGGTGCCGTCCACTAAGCAATGCCAGCGGGCGGCGCCCAAGAGTAGGGCCTTCTCTGTGATGGGCCCAACCCTCTGGAATGACCTCCCCTCCGATATTAGAATCACCATTGACCTCCGCTCCTTCCGCAAGAAACTCAAGACCCACCTGTTCCAATTAGCTGGCCTGGCCCAATTATAGTTTTATTCTTCAATCCTCCTGGCCGGTATTTTAAATTTCTGGGGTAGATTTTTAATGTTGTTTTAATTTTATTATTATTGTAGAGATTTTTATGTAATTCGTTTTTACAGGGTTTTGATGTTTTTCTATGTATATGGTATTTTAACTTTTGTCTGTACACCGCCCCGAGTCCCTTCGGGGAGAGGGAGCGGTTTATAAGTTTATTGAAAAAAAAATCATCAATCTGATCAAAGTATTTTGCACTGTCTGACTTAATTAGTACCATAGAACCATAGAAGTGTAAGGAATTCAGAGGTAATTTAGTAAAAATCTCTGGTTACTGGAGAATCTGCTGTAGCATTTTGGACAGAAAGCTAATCAGCTTCTGTGTGAAAACCTCTACTGAAGGGAAACAATTTCATATAGCAGTATTCTTGTTTGATATATTAATTGCCTTATAAATATATAATTTGATGCATAATATATAACTTCCCTGTAGTTTCAACATATTAGTTGTGGTCCTGGTTTACATGGTAACAGAACAAATCTGCTGTCTCCTTTATATGATGAACTGTAAATATCTGAAAACTGCTCTTCAGTTTTCTGTTCTGCAGATTAAACATGCCCAATTATTTGAATTGTTTCTCATGGGACTTCGTTTCTAATCCCATCACCATCTTGACAGTTGTCCTCTGAATTCACCCCAATGTGTCAACATCCTTTTTACACTATGATGCACTTAACTATAAAAGACTCTGTGGCTAAGAATAGCAATTAGGAATTCAACAAAGAAACTGACATTTAAAAGCGAGTAAGAGCTCAAAGGTCTGTTAGAAGATAGGAATCTCTCGGATATCTGCCGTGTCTTGCAGATGGAATCAAGTCTGCCCAAGATATTGCAAAGCTATTCACAATTAGCAAGACACCATAGAACCTCTAGATTTGTAGTGAACATCAAACAATGCCTTCATTATTATGTACCAGTGACGTGCGGTGAGGTTTATGACTGGTGAGGCTGGTGACGTCATCAAACCGCGTGGTTGCTCCGATCGCACGGGCGCAGCCCAAACGGAGAAGTTTCTCTTCTCAGAAATGTCAGAAAGGGACAGACAAGGCTGCCGCAGCTCCACTGAGAAAACATTTCTGAGAAGAGAAACTTCTCCTTTCTCCTCCTTCCCCCCCCTTCTAGCACTGATGATGTTACCTAGGCATTTTTTGCATCAGGCGAGCCCGGGATCCTTGCAAGGGGAATGGGACCATGTGTGCAGGTGGCTCCTCAGCAGCGCAGAGCCTCAGATTAGCACAGCCGCGATCCCCTTCCCCTGCACACGTGGTCCCATTCCCCTCCTTCCTAAGCCAACATGAAGGGAACCGCGGCTGCGCTGATTGAGGCTGGAGCTGAGGAGCCTCCTGCACACGTGGTCCCATTCCCCTTGCAACGATCCCGGGCTCGCTCGATGCAAAAAATGGTGAGATTGGCACACTTGGGGCTGCTGCTGAGATGTCCAGGGAGGCTAAACCAAGCCACGCGCCACTCCCAGCCACTTTCATGGCTTCCTGGAGTATTTTTTTTTTAATTTTCATGATGAGAGCGGTGAGGCTCTGCCTCCCCTGCCTCCCCTGACTGCACGTCACTGTTATGTACTTAGATCAATATGGTTATTTATGCCAACATACACATTTTTCATTCTGGCTTCAACTTTTTGTTTTATTGATAAGATAAAGGAACCATTGAAAGTGTAACACAGTACTTGGGGCCTGAATTCTGGAAACTTCTCCCCACAAGAGATGAAGTTGGCCTCATTGTTTCTGAATTTTCAAAGGTCCCTAAAGACCTGATTATACCAAAAAACCTCTGAACTCTTGGGAAGAGGTGAACTTGTGTGTTGGCTCTGTCATTATTAACTTTCTTTCATCTATTGTTTTCTTTGCTTCTTTAGTTTTGCTTTTATAGTTTTAATGTTTCAAATAATTATACATTTTGTTTTGTTTTGTTGTTGTGTTTTATTATTTTATTTATTTTAATTTAAAGCTTTGTTGCCTTGAAATTGATGTCATTAAAGGTTAAAATTTCCAAACTGACAAGCTAGTTTTCCTGATCATATTCTTTGCTGAAACATTAATATTATATTATTGACAAACTTGGTTTGATTCCAACTTAGTTTGATCAAATAAATCAACTTTATATTCCTTCCTTTTACTTTTAACAATCTTGGTCTTTAGTTTATTCAAATACTGCCATAGGATTTTGGTTATCTTCATTTCTTCTTTGTCCCATCACACAGAGTTCTTTGAGTAAGTCTCATTTTTAAATCCAATAGAAAAAATGATCCAGGTCACTCTCTTGGTTTACCATTTGGATTTTAAATTTTAAAACCTCAGCCAGTTTCTTTAATAGATCCAGTAAAACATCCCTTTCTAAATCATTATCTTGACCTGTCGATTGCAAATCCATTTTTGATACTGTGTCTACCTTGTCAGCTGAAATTTGTTCTACAGCTGCCATTTCTTCAATAACATCTTTTGAACATAAACAACCCTTTACAGAATTTCTGCTGACACTAGGATGATGTTTTATAGTTTTGTCTATTGATCAAAAAGGATATGGGATGGAGAGACAAATGTTTTTAACCTTAAAGAGATGAAGAGTAACAAAATGTGTTCAGATTTGTAATAAAATCTGGAACTCATTTCCTTATATATTTATATCTTTCTTATAATTTTACCGTTATTCTTTTTTGTCTTTGTTGCACTTTTTACTTCCTTCTATTGTTTTCTTTGTTTAATTTGTATTAGATTTTACTATTATGAACAATTACTCAATAAAAGTATATATTAAAATTTTCATAAAGTACATTAAGCCCTTGAGCTCACTGTTTGACATCTGAAGTATTATTTTCTTTCTGTATGATTTTTTTAGATGATTCCCAGTCTCAATACAACCAGAATTCCAAATGAATTCTGGTTGTATTGAGACTGGGGATCATATAAGAAGATCCATATTTTTGGACTCTGCTTCAATATCACATTTACATCTTTAACAACTTTTTTTTTGCTAAAATTGTATTAACTTATGTAATTACTTTATATTGAAAAGGAACCTTAAAGTGATTTGACCAAATGAATCAGAGCACCCTCAAAATTCTTACAATGCCAACAGACACCTAAAAAAGTTGATAGCCATTATTTGGAGAGTCCAATAAGCACAAAATGAAATTTTCTGATGAATTAATTTTATCCATAGAATTATGTTTAATAATTCTTAACACTTGGGCTCATTGTTTTCCAGTTTTTTTTATTCTCCAAATCAAATATTTTGCTAGCATTAATGATTTTTGACTTATTAATAGAACAATAATAATAGAACATCTTATTTGTGTGTTAAACTCAAGTAATACTATAGTTATATTTTCCTTAGGCATGGAAATTTACTGCCAGGACATTTGATCCTCTAGTATTTTCACGATAGATGAAGCCATCTTAATCAGAAGAGGAAAACTACAGTACTTTATATTAAGTCAGACCTCCAACCCATTATTGCCTACAATACTCCTTTGATTTTAAATTCATGTTTCCACACACATACCCCATGCTTACCGTATTTTTGCACTCTAATACTCTTTGGACCATAAGGTTCATGTTCTGACCCCTCCCTCCCACCCCTGTGAATAAACCAGAACACAGGCTTGACTGTTTGCCACTGTTTAATTACTGAGATAATCCTTTGGCTGAGGGCCAAGACAATTCACGTTCAATAGAGTAGCTATGCAGCAACCCAGATAATTCAAATGAAGCAACGTAGATAGTCCAGATGAATAGACACAGCTAGAATACACAGATAGATTTTCTTAACTACTAATTTGAATGGTTGTTTCCTGCAAATGTCCCCTCCCAATGCCTCACCTGTAATCTCTCTTGGGAGGAGCCAATCCACAACCACCTGTGCTTAATCATCTTCTGCGAGTCTGCCTATGGAGTTGCTGCTTCCGTTTCTCAGCCCTTCTCAATCTAGCATCAGGGACAAACTGCCTTTGATCCTCCCCACTGCTCCATGCCTCAGGCGCCTCCTGGTGGCCAACAAGCCTCTCTGATCCCTGCTCTGAGTCTGAACCCTGCACAGGGTTCTCCACATCGTCCAGAGCAGACTCACATGGTTCCTCGCAATCCAAGTCCATCAGCAGCTCAACCAGATCCCGCTGGGCCACAACAGGTGCATATTACCTTTAGAGGATGAAAACAAGAAAAAAAAATCTGTCTCCCAGAATCCATCCAGTATTCATCTAGCTAGCATACTTGCAGCAAAAAGCAAACAGTCTGGTTAGTTTCAGCACATTATCTCACCCTGAACATGTGGCTCCATTGTGCCCACTACCAGTCAACTGAGTTGAGCTGCTGTTGCTCCCACAGAACATTCGAGCCTTTGCTGCCAAGCAGCTGATTGGCAGTTGGATCAGCTTCCCAGAATACTATTGATTAGCTGTTCTAGACTGTGGCAATTGGCAGTGATAGCGGATGGCAAGTGGCGGCAACAAATGGTGGTGGCAGTGATCCCCACTGTCTAGAGCAGATAATCAGCTGTATTCTGGGAGGCAGATCCAACCACCAATCAGCTGCTCAGTGGTTGGATCAGCCTCCCAGAATACTGCCGATCAGGTGCTTAGCAGAAAAGGCTCCAGCGTTCCCTGGTGGCAGCAAATGGCAGTAACCGTGACAGGCGGAGGTGACAGGCAGCAGCGTCAAATGCTGCTGCTGCACGAACCCTCCTCCGCCCACCACAATATTTGCTCTATAAGATGCACAGACATTTCCACCCACTTTTGGAGGAAGGGAGTGTGTCTTATAGTGCGAAAAATATGGTACTTAACGAAGATGATAACTGTACAAATACAGTTTTCTAAACACAATATGAAAATGTGATATGAAAGAGCTATAGGTAGTAGAATTGCACAAAAGTCAATACTGGAGTCATGCTTCCATTTTAAATATTATTTTGAAACGGGGATGAAAACATCTGCTTACTTTGAGTTTATTTCTCTTGGAGTCCTTTATTAATTAGTCAATGTTTGCTTTGAACATAGTAAGTGTTAAGCATTATTCACAGGCATTTACAGGTGTAATCTACTAGAAGAACTTGCTGGCAAAGCAGGAGGGCTTTGTTTGCAAATAATGTTTGCAAACCCCTTCTTAGTTATTCTTCCCAACACCTTCTTGGTTCTTTTATAGCTGATAATTGATACAAATTGTAGGAATGTTGTAAATACTTTTGTCTCTGGTTATTAGCACTTTAATTAGAAAACCTGACAATTTCACCCCAACACTAAACTGTTTATGAACAAGCTTTAAAAGCACCTGTTTTAACACATGTTTAGCCCTTGCTGTAATCAAAATTCAATTTTCATCCTTGAGAAACTGGTTTAATAAAGTGTGTGTGTGTTTGTGTGTGTGTGTGTGATGTTGGTTAGAGGAATGGTAGACAAGGAACGTTTGCTTCACAACACACTTTGACATTCATATTCATGATTGTAACCTCATCTTCCAGTTTGCAAAATTAAGGGGCGGGGGAGAAGGAAACTAGAATTGATTCTGCTCATTTTCTTACTCTATCATTACATTATAAATAATGATGATTGTGTCATGTGGTTAAGATTTAAGATTTATTCAAAAATTCAGCTGCATAATAATTGTGATACTTGGAAGGAGGAGCTGATGTCGCAACGACACGACGTGCGATCTTGGAGCTCCAAGATCGCAGTCAATACTTTTGCCACTGGACAGTCCTTTTGGACCTAAACCGTCCTAAAAGATGGTGACAGGGAAGAGTACATCCTGCTGATCTCAGGGACACCGCAAAGTCCCTGATTGATGCAGGAGAATCTCTTTTTGCCGGCGACAGAAGCACAGCCACTGAAGCTGCTTAAGTTGGGACAGCTCTGGAATGGGAGAAAAACGGAAAAAGAAAGAGTGTCCATTTGGTGAGGATATCTTATTATTATAAAAGAGACTACCCCAAAAAAAAATTAAAGCTAAATTAAATTTGAAAGCAGAAGAGAACAAGTGGTGAAATTAAGCTACATTAGACAGTGTGCTATCCTTTTTTTTTAAATTGTCTTTTACAGATGGAACTTTTGCAAATATTTCCTATTCTTTAAATTGAACGAATTAGTTTTTCTTCTACTACTTTTTATATTCTTTTTTTTAATACCTATGGATTAAAATCTTTTTCCTTATTTTTATAATGCTGGATTGGATATTTGTTTGTTTTTTTGCTCCATTTAAGAATTTTTTTAAGTATGGAATATAAAGAAGATATAAAAGGAATACAAAGAGGGCTGTAATAACAGAGGAAAAGGAAGTAACATTGCCACTTGGAGGCTGGAGGCTTGGAAGGCTTGGAAATATTCTTTTCTTTCTTCTCTTTGATCATTTGACTTTGCATTTCAAGGTTTCTCAGCTTGTTTACAGAGAGTGATAGTGAGAAGAACATGGGTTGTTTATACAGGTGCTCTTCGGGCGCTTTATTGGCAGCTGGAGTGGAGTGAAAACAAAGCCTTGAAAGATTATAAATGAACTTGCTTTAAATTTAATAAAAAGTTTTGAATGCCAGAGTGTCAGTGTTTACAAGTTGGAAGAATGGCGCAACATGAAAAAGAAACCTTAACATTGCAAAAGATAATGTTTGAAATTCAAAAATTATTAGAAGTAACAGAGAAAATTGAGAAGAGATTGGAGAACATAGATCGTAGAACAGTAAAATTTGATAGAAAAATTGAGGATGCTCATCAAATGAAGAAAGTGGAGGTCAGAGTTCTAAAAACTGAAGGAAAAAATAAGCAAAGAGACAAGAAAATTGTTTGTACTGACAGTGGACTCAGCGTGGTTGGAAATGGAAAGAATGGAATATGGAAAGGGGAGATAGATGGACTGGAGTTCTTCCCCAGATTTCAAAGTATAGAAGAAAAAAAGAGAGAAGAATTGATGGAACTAACGAGAGAAATTTTGTCAGAAGCACTAGTGATAACCAAAGATAAGCTGATCGAAAAAGCAGATGGAAGGTTTCAAGCTTATACAAGATATGCAATAAGCAATAAGTTGCGAAGAGAAGTCCATACAAAACTTACTAAGGAAATAACCAGAATACTAATGCCACAAATGGCAAGAGATATAAGACTGCACTATTACTGGAAAGACACAGGTTGATGTAATGAAAGCTTATAATAAAAAATTAAGTCAAATTTAGTTAAATTTAGAGCATTATGTATAAAATGAAGTGATAATAGATACAGTTAAATAATTGATTTATTTATCATTGATTGATAATGATAATAATGCATATATATGCATTGGTTTGATAAGAGGAAATTTGATATAAATTGCAAATGGTGACTACAAAAGGAGGTTTAGAAACACTGTTATTAAATATAACCAATTTTTATTTAGAACATGTTATAAAGATGTAATTTTACTGGATGAAGAGCTAATGGAATTCCATTATGTGGTTTTGCTTTAAATTTGGAATATTTTATATAAAAGGATGTAAAAACAATTATAGCCAAATGAAGGTTGAGGTATGATGATAGTAATTTAGGCATACCAGGGGTTGTAACACAAATACATACATATATATACATATGTATGTATGTATGTATGTATGTATGTATGTATGTATGTATTTGTGTTACAACCCCTGGTATGTCTAAATTTATTTATCAGTACAAATACAACATACATATATATATAAATGCACGCATCACAGAACACAAGAACGCAGTAAGAAAAAAAGAAAAAACTTCTTCCCTTTTCCAGCACCTTAAAGCTACAGGACATGAAATCAACTTTGAAGGAGCCAGGTTAATCTCCAAAACAGAACACCTCCACAAGAGAATAATCATGGAAGCCATCGAAATAGAGAAACACCCCCACAGCATGAACAAACGTGATGATACCTCCCGCCTACCAAACATCTGGAAACCAGCCCTAGCAAACAAATGAACACCACCCACCACCCAAGCCGTTACAATACAAAACAACAATGCACACACAGCCTGCACCAATCAGCACCAATCTACCAATCATGATACAACCACACAACCAATCATTCCACTTACTGAAACAAAGCCAGCACCCCATCCCCTCCCACCAAGACTTACAGAAAGACGGCAACTCCGTTCCCATTTTAAGCCCACGCTTGAAGATGGCAGGTGAGATCCTGCTGAAACGTTGCAAAGACAATCTCAACCTTACACGGGAAAAGACCCGAATACAACAAAACCAGCATATATATATATATATATATATATATATATATATATGTGTGTGTGTGTGTGTGTGTGTGTGTGTGTGTGTGTGTGTGTGTGTTGTACAAATATATTATTTGATATGAATTGTAGGTGATGACTGTGGAAGAAATGCACGGAAGTTTTTGAAACCAATCAACACACTTTCTACAATTTATAATTGAGGATGGTTTTGTGTTTTTTTGTGTGTGTGTTTTGTCTGTTTGTGTTTATTCAAAAAAATAAAAAAATCTTTATAAAAATAATTGTGATACTTTTCTTCTTTTTTTGTAATTAATATGTTTTCTTTCTACTTTGTTACTCTTCTTTTCTTTCTGTATTTTTCTTTTGTACCCAAAGAAAGAATGTGTATCTCTCAGAAGACATTTCTAGCATTGGTCTATAAATGTAGTTTATTGATTGTTTTTGTAATAAAATATTTCACCTGGACAAAAACATGGATAAAATGTCAGCTCCATTGATCTGCAGCTTGTTGGAAAAAAGAGGTTTGGGAAGCTTACAAATGCTATAAAAAAGAGACCAGGCTTGTGATCTAAGTCATTCAAAAGCTCAGAGGAAAGATTGTGATGATATTTTACAGATTCTCTATATATGTATTGTGTATGATGCAACATTTGTTTGTTTGCTTTATTCTGTCTTTATTCTTTGAACCGTGAAGTTTCCCAATCCATTAAAAAAGGATAGGTAAAAGCAATAGTTAGTTTCCACCTAACTCAACATACCTTTTCATGGGATTCTACTGAAAAATAAAACAAAATGAAAGCATCAACTCCAATAGTAAGTTAAACCAATGAATAATTGTTTAACTCCCAATGCTTAGTAAAACAAAACAATCTTAATCACTTATCTTAAAAGTGTGGTAACTGTGCTGACCGTTGATAGAAAACTATTTCATATTGATGAAAGAACCATCATCAGCATACTGATAATTCCTTGTTCCCAATCAGCAGATCACCTCTCCCAATAATTTTACAGAAATGTTAAATAGTGTTGGAGAAAAATCTGTGTTACATATAGACTTAACATTTATCAAAGGCAGCCTAAGATCAAAATGCCCTGAAATCCAGCCTTCTAGACGGCCTTAGGCAACTGGGTTAGAATACAGGACCAGCAATGGATTCTCAACTCCTTCTCATGGAATGCACAAAATCCTAATCCTGAGACTACAATCTTATAATTCACTTTTTTTTAGTTTGCTAACTTTATTACACTTGACAGTATGTGTGTAATTAGCTCATTGCATTTGTTTGCAAAGTGCAGACACTGAGTGCATCATATAACTTTTTTTCCCTCTGAACATCTCCTGGAATTATTCAAATCTTACATTTGGATTTGGTAAGATTTTCATTATCTTCAGTGATGGAACCCCAACTATACCAATACCAAACCTAATTCCCATTAGCATCAATGGGATAAATATGCACGCTACCATAGTATTCTTATTTCAGGAAAGTCCATTAACAGCCACTTTACTTCCCCCACCTAGAGAACTGTAACCCCATTTAACCAGAGAACTGTAACCCTCATTAGCCAATGAGCACAAATAAGTGACAAGCAAAGTAGCTTCATGTGCCCATCACCTCCAGCCACAATAGCAACAATCATGGCAGTGGCAGCGATAGGTAATATACTTGACAAATCTCATCCTAATCAACAGTTCTTGGATTAATTCCCATTACTTTCAATTTATTTTTGCTTCTCTTAACCTACCCAACTCTCATTTCCATAAAGCAATATAGAAAGAAGCAGATTCTTATACAGAAACATTTTAATTTCTTTCAATAAACACTGCAGGCAATGGACCATGTACTACTTATTCTCTTTCAACTGGCATTTGCACATCTTAAAATTTCTTCATCAATTTTCCCCCTTTTAAAATAAATATTCAATTAAGGTTTGCAATTTCATCTACTTACTCTAATTGTTCATCAGTTACTGCATTTTCTCTATGAAATCCAATTTCCGGGAACTTTCAATAGCGCCCTTACTGTTAACAGGGAACGCTGCATGTGATTGTAAAATTACAACTGGTATTTCCAAACGAATGGATTAGGGTAGATTTTGATCCTTGGTTAAAAGAAGGTAAATAATCTGAAGATGCACAGTGGAGTGATTACTTTAATTAGATTGCCATTCTACAGGATTTATTTTAAGGTTTTTTTTTAAAAAAAGGGCAGCAATTATTTTTTTTCTACAAGGGAATATAAGACAAAATAAAAGAATGGAGTGATTGAAAACAAATCATTGAAAAAGATTTAAGATAATAAGTATGCTACTTTATATTTTGTAAATCTTTAAGAATCCTTGCATTTCATATTGATCATCATGTTCAATAATATGGTAGAAAACTCTGAAAATAGATGTAAGGTTTTCTACATAAGCTTAAGCAAAATGCTGCCTATGTATTTTTCCTTACATCTCTATTCTGTAAGACCTAAAGCCTTATTTTGTTTTTTCTTAAACAAAAGATGTTTAAACAAAATAAAAATAGTGATTCTCTGTGAAGTTTCTGTTAAACTTTGCAAAATAGGCTTTTTAAAAATTTAACTTTGTCAGATGTTCAATGAACAAGTTCCGATGTTTATCGTAATGCTCTATGTTTCATAGGTCAACAGACTCACTACCAAATTAAATTTAATTGCTTAAATTTCTTCCTTATCAATTTACTTGATTTGTTCTATATTCATTAAGGTGACTTATAAACGAAACTAGGGACCCCTTTTGATTTTCCTGCTTTTCATCTTGTCTGTTTTCAGTATTGAATGTTTTGTTTTAAACTTTGCCTTCAACCCCAAACCAAATTTATAATATAAATCTAATTCCATTGTTCTTTGTCACTATTGGGAAGAGCCTAATAGAGACCTGAATTACTGAATAATTATTAAGGCATCAGAGAATTCTTCAGTCAGTATTTTATCTTCTTAGTTTATATAGAGTTTTTATAAAAATGTTTACATTGAAGTTGTTAAACATTATATAATATTAATCCACATTTGTTTGGTTTATATTCTTCCCTTATTTGTACAACTCAAGACAGCATTCATAATATTTTTTTTCTCCTATTTACCCCACAATAACTAATCTTTGAAGCAAGTTGGGCAGAAAGAGACTGGGTTACTAGCACCAAGTCACCCATCCCACTTCCGTGCTTAAGGATAGACTAGATCTCATGGTCTCTGGGTTTATTATTATTATTTTTTATTATTATTATTTCTTAGATTTTTAGACCGCCCCTCTCCCAGAAAGGGACTCGGGGCGGTGTACAGTCAATACAAATAAAACCAGTCATAATAATAAAATACATTTAAAATACATTTGGAGGGGGAGATAGGCTGTACTAAGAAATAAATATATTCTAATCCTAAAAACATCACAATTAAAACCCCAAACCCAATTAAAATAGAATAAATCCCCGGGAGGTAAAACTAAGAAAGTGCCAGGCCAGCTGATTGAAATAGGTGAGTCTTTAACTTTTGCCGGAAGGAACGGAGGTCGGTGGTAGTTCGAATGTCTGGGGGGAGGTCATTCCAGAGGGTTGGGCCCATCACAGAGAAGGATCTACCCCTAGGTGTCGCCCGCTGGCATTGCCTAGCAGACGGCACCAGGAGGAGCCCCTCCCTGTGTGAGCGGATAGGTCGCAGGGACGTGTGTGGTAGGATGCGATCCTGCAGATAACTAGGTCCTATGCCATGGAGCGCTTTAAAGATGGTGATCAATACCTTAAAACGCACCCGAAAGGCCACAGGTAGCCAGTGCAGCTCGCGCAGGAGAGGTGTTACGTGGGAGTAACGTGTACTTCCCATAATAACCCGCGCGGCTGCGTTCTGAACTAGCTGCAGTCTCCGGATGCGTCCCAAGGGAAGCCCCATGTAGAGGGCATTGCAGTAGTCCAGGCGAGACGTCACCAGCGCATGAGTGACCGTGCGCAGGGCACTCCGGTCCAGTAGGGGGCGCAATTGGCGCACCAGGCGAACCTGGTGGAACGCCCCCTTTGCCACGGCTGCCACATGGTCCTCCATTGACAGCCGGGCATTGAGGAGGACGCCCAAATTGTGCGCCCGCTCCACGGGGGACAGTTGTTCGCCCCCTATGGCCAGCGATGGAGTCAGCTGGCTGAACCGAGGTGCCGGTACCCACAGCCACTCGGTCTTGGAGGGGTTGAGTTTGAGTCTGTTGTCCCCCATCCAATCTAATTTCTAATTCAGCACCCTAAATACTATATTTCCCCTTCTTTTTTGAGGGGTGGGTCATATTTTACAGCAAAGTCACAGAATCATAGAATCATATGGGAGCCAGAAGGGATCTCCATTGTCTCATTTGGTGTTAACCTATAGTTGGAAGTTTGGAAGAGAAAGCTACTGTATTGTTTTGCTTTCCAACTAGTGACTAGTAGTCTCCAGATATTATTTCATGATCAGCAAAGTTCCTCCATTGTGGAATGGAATGTTTTAGATAATTCCAAAATTTTGACTATCCTTTCACACCATATCTCCTAATAAATTAGACCTTTCTAAGAGCAGTTTAGTGGTTTTAAGTAGAAATTCAGAAGTAATTTGAAGTGTTCTGAATGCCACCTCTGGAACACTCCATTTGGAAGATTTTTTTTCTGAACACCAGTGAACTTTCTAGAATATTATAATACAAGTATTGTATTGTATAGTACAATACATTTGACATGGGTTTGGAATTCTCTTAAATGTTCCATTCCCAGATTTAAAGGTTTGGTATGCCCTTAATTTGAACAAACTGAACATAGTGCAGTGATTAAAGCACTCGACTGGCACATATTTTAGTCTATACTTGGCCATCAAAATTCATTGGACAAAGTAGTGAACCTATATCATAATGGTGTTATGGGGATAACGTGAATGGAGACATCCCCCTCTTCCATGTACATTGCTTTGAACTTTTGAAAAAAAAAGCTAAGACATCATGATCGTAACACTTGAATATTTATAATTACTTATACTGTTGCTTCCTGAAACAAACTGCAATTGGGCACCTCATGGAAGCCAGTAGAATCTTTTTGAACAGAAAAAGAAAACACCTAATTATAGGAAGACAGTAGCTGGGACCCAGGAAATTATCTGGAGATGCAACATTCTGGCCTCATAGGACATGCTAGTGTTGATACAACAGCTAAATCCATGAAGAGATCTGTTGTTTGTAAAATGGATTTAGCAACAGTACAGGTGTGCTGTTCTGAAGAGGCTGAAAATCCTCCTCTTTTTCTAGTGTATTTACCATCACATACCCATAGTTTTATTATAAATTAAGCTGCCATAGAGATGAAGAAAGCTATGGATGTGTTTCCTTGGCTAATTCCATTTTTTACCATACAGTAATTCTTCCAGCATATGTTTACTGTTCCTCAAAGGCTGGAATTCAATATATAAAAATGCTTCTTGAGAATTTATTCAACCTATAATGTCAAATTCAATAAACCAGTCTCCACATTATTCATAGGAGGGAAGGAAAAGATGTCCCAAATCTAAAGTATTTCAGTATTGCTCTGAATAAGAAACTGAGGATGCATTATTGAAATGTTTAGAAAGCAAATTGCTATTCAGAAAATAGAACCAACATAATGATTTTTTCATCTAGTGGATTTGTTCTAAATCCAATGGCCATTAATAACTTTAAACTCAGAGGGATGGAGGCTGTACATAGAAAATAAAGTGGTCTATGTGGTTTGAAATTGTGATTGTTAAAAATATATTGTTTGTTAAATAATTTTATATTTTTCAGTGCTAAATTAATGCAAATTAAGAAAAACAAATACAAAACATTGTAAGAATAAAAAAAGAATACAGACATTAATAAATGCAGTGTTGTTTTGGTTTTATATTTTGCACTTATACTGTGTTTTCTTGACATTCATTCCCCCTCCCTCCCAATGAATTATACAGTACTGTTTTTATGCAAATTTGCATAAAAAGCAAATTTGTTTGATTATTATTTTAATGCAAACTTATTCAAACTGCACTTCCTGAGCTTATACATAAACCACAACTATTGGTAGTCCTATTTTTGTGAATTTTGCGATTAAGAAAAACAATTCACTCTTCTGATAATAGAAACAATATAAACAAAATGCATATTATTGGAAAAGAGTGCAAAGAAAGCATACATATGGTTTGATGTACTGATTAAGTGATTACAACAGTTTGGTGTAGTGATTAAGGCACTAGGCTAGAAAGCGGGAGACTAGGGATTCAAACCCTAGCTTCAAAGTCGAGGTAGTGCAGTGGTTAGAGTGCAGTACTGCAGGCTATTTCAGCTGACTGCTAGCTGCAGTTTGAATCTCACTAGGCTCAAGGTTGACTCAGCCTTTCATCGTTCCGAGGTGGGTAAAATGAGGACCCAGATTGTTGGGGGCAATATGCTGACTCTGTAAACCACTTAGAGGGGGCTGTAAAAGCACAATGAAGTTGTATATAAGTCTAAGTGCTATTGCTATTGCTATTGCTATTGCTATTGGCCATGAAAGCCAGCTAGATGACCTTAGGTCATTCATTATCTCTTAGCCCAAACCACTTCCCAGGGTTGTTGTTATGGGGAAATAAAAGGAGGAAGGTGTATTGGATATGCTCACTTGAGTTATTCGAAAAATAAAAGTGGTGTATAAAATAAATAAATAAAAATTACAGAAATTGATGCAGAACTGGATAAAATCATAGTTTAGGGTCCGTGGATGTCCTTTAATTCTACCCTCTTTTTAGTGCAGAAATGCTCATTCAAATCTTCACTCCAGACAAATGACTGTCTAACCCAGTGATGGCGAATCTTTTTTGGCTCGCGTGCCACAAGTGGGGGGAGCAAGGGGGGTCGAGTGCGGGAGTGCCGCACCCATAATGCAATGCGTGACACCCCCCAGTGCGCATGCGCGCACAATGTGCGACACCCACCATTTTTACATGCTTTTTTCGCCTTCCCCAGGCTCCAGGGGCTTTATAGGAGCCTGGGGAGGGTGAAAAGAGCCTCCCCCGACTGCCCGGAAGCCCTCCGGAGGCTTCAGGGACTTTCCGGAGGCTTCCCTGAAGCCTTCAGAGCGCTTAAAACCACCCTCCAAGCAAACCGGAAGTGACTTCCGGGTTGCTCGGAGGGTCGTTTTAAGCGCTCCGAGGGCATCAGGGAAGCCTCCGGACGGTCCCTGAAGCCTCTGGAGGGCCTCCGGGTAGTCGAGGGAGGCTCTTTTCGCCCTCCCCAGGCTCCTATAAAGCCTCTGGAGCCTGGGGAAGGCGAAAAATAGCTTTTTAAAAGGTGAACTAAGCTGGCCAGCGCGCACATGCGCGCTGGCCAGCTGACAGGGCAGCGCCTCGCGTGCCCTGACAAATGGCTCCGCGTGCCACTTGTGGCATGCGTGCCATAGGTTCGCCATCACTGGCCTAACCTTTCTTTGGAAAATCTATGGTAGTTGAATCCCCATGACTTCAGAAGGTAGGCTATTCTTAACTACTCTCACAGTCAGAAAGATGGAAGGATCACATTCAGACAATTTTAATGGCTGTGCAGAAAACAATTTATTCAGCTGAAATCCAGAGTTGCCTAAAAAATACAGAATGCATTTCATCTTTTGGGGTAGTCATAAAGGCTTCTGTTGATTAGACTGTGCCTTGTGATGATTCTATTAGCATTGTGTAACAGCGTTGTAATACAAACAAGGACATTTCTGGGTCTTCTACTAGTGCATGTCTTATATTAAATATCCTTTGTCTTCTGAAGCTAAGCAGCAAAATAATAAACATTCCAAAGAAAGACAGAAAATAACAGCTAATAGACAAAAACAGCAAACCTAGTAACTTATGTACATAAAAAGAGCAAATTGAAATGAGTAGCTTATATCCCTGAACATTGACAGTAAAGAAGTTTTCAGACAGATGGAACAGAAGGGGGAAGCCTGTTTTTGAATTTGGTAACAGCTTTTTGTTTAACCTTGGCCTGTTTATTTTTATTTTGCCTATATTCCAAGTATATTAACAGTAAATATTTATAAAGCCTTAAGCATGGTTTCTGAGCTTTCTTCTCCAAAGACTCAAAATTCTGTTTTTATGACTGCTACCTATACCATTTTCCAAATACGGTAAATGCCATTTAGAATGGGAAAACAGAATAGGGAGAGAAACGGATTCCAGGGAAGAGGTAGGTAATGGTAGAACTTTATAATCTACTGCAGGAGTGTCAAACCTGATTTCATTGAGGGCCACATCACTGTTATGTTTGACCTCAGGAGGAGGGGTGGGGGTGGCCAGTTATATGTCACTCATGTCAGGGGTGCCTGTGGTGGCCCGAGAGCTCTACCAGTGAAAATGGGCTATTTCCAGGGTGGCCCTGTGGGTCAGATCTAAGCACCCCACAGGCCGGATCCGGCCTCCAGGGCCTGGAGTTTGACACCCCTGATTCCTGTCATCATCTTATTGGATCAAATGGAGTCAAGCAGAGAACAATATCCTAATCAAGGAATTACCAAGAAGAAAACCAAATCCCTACCAACACTGGGAAGGTAAACTACAATGTAGATACAGGGAGCAAACCCTACACTCACCAGATGTTACTCAGATAGGTGATGAAACGTCTGCAAGCAAACAACCAAAGTCAGAAAACCACCAAGGACTCCACATGCAATCCTGAGCTAAAGATAATCTCTTCTATTGAAATATAGAAATCATTTTTTGGCAAACATATTATTTCCTAACACAATTTCCTGACAAGTAACAAATCATTCAATTTAGACTCTGTCAGACAATCTATCTCCTATTTGTGACCAAAAATGTAAAATGTTTACAGAAGATGCAACAGTAGACCTATCAATGAAAGTCTGGTGGTCATATAGAATCAATGTAAGGGGCTTGCTCAGTTTACCTGACTTTGAGTTTTTTTCCTGAAAATATAACAATAATTCTTTCACTCTACAAGTCAGAATTTATATCATTGCATTAATGAGTCTGCAGGGGATAACTTGGTAACCAAATAGAGTCCACAGATTGCTCACATCATTATTCTGTAACCATTGGCTTGAAGACTATTGCAATTGCTTATTAAATTCCATTGCTTCATGGGATGAATGCCCAAAAAAGTCAACTTGTTCATTTTATATCTTGTTCTGTCTAAACCTTGGTATATGTTCTGTTCACTGTAAGTGTGGACTTTGACGCCCAAAATTCATGCTGGCTTGGAAATTCTGGGAGATGAAATATTAAAGTTGCCAAGTTTGAACGCTGGTCTATGGCTCTACAATTCATCAATATTGATTGGTCAATAAAAACAATCATACAATTTATATGATGAGTCGGTTGTAAATATATGTGCCTCCAATATTTAGCAGAAGTTGCTCATGGTAGGATATGTGAAGATATGTTTTAATCAAAGGGAGAGAGATGGTATTTTGATTGCTTCAAGAAAAAAGTTTTAATAATTTTCGCAAAGGTACAGGGAGAGATAAATCATCTGTCATATAATTAACTCAAAATTACAATGGCAATAAAGGTACAGTTAAATGCTTATTGACACATTAAAATTGTGGGGAAATGTTAATATATTTAATTGGCATTTAACAAGATAGCTGCAGCTAGTTCATTAAATATCAATTTGCATACTTCATAAATGCCAGCACGTTTAACAATTGTGTCCACATACATAAGGCTTATCTATGAATGGATCTCCTTGCTCTTATTTTCATTTAAACTACTTTTACCAATGTGATCGCCAAAATGTAATATTTGCAAGCTCCTAGAAACAAAAGCTGCAATTTCTTGTACACTGATATATTCTTATTCTAACTGTGCATGTGATGCACAGGCATTTTGATACAGCAAAGAAAATTATCTATACCATGCTTTATGTGTTCAATTAAGGTTTTAGAATAAGCTTTGTAACACTTTCACTTGTTCTTTATTATCTGGGTATGAAAATATACTTATTAATCCAACTCATAGTGTTCCTAGTGGTAGCATTGGAGATTTCTGCCTGTAGGAATATGAATTCACTTTTTAATAAGCATAACAATCTGTTTGCTTGCCTCAGCCTGGTTTTTTTCTTATGAGACATTATAAGAGAACATAAAAGACACTGAAATCTTTGAAACCAAGAAAGCTCTAGACCAGATAAAATTCCTATTGAATAGTATAGAACTTTTATTGCCTCACTGATATTTATATTATTGGAGGCTCATAATAATTAATTAATCTTTATATATTAATGATATTTATAAGCTCAGTAATATAAAAAACCAAGAAAGATTCCACAAGCTATAGACTGATATATTTGCTTAACAAGACTCTAAAATATCAACACCATCATTAGCTAGAAAGTGATTGAAAATAATACCATCAGAAATACATCTATCTAAATCAGGGGTGGGTTTCAATTTATTTTACTACTGGTTCGCTCGCATGCACAGAAGCATCCAGGCAGGTGGGCAGAGCCTCCCACTGCCACCATTACCGGTTTGCCCAATCAGAAGCAACTGGCAGAACCCAACTCTGATCTAAATCTGGCATCTCATAACATTTGCCTAATGGTTGATATGATGGATGTAGCTGGCAGATAAAGTAGAATTGGCCATTCCAATTTTGTTGCATGTTTAAAAGGCTTTTGATATAGTTCAGACTGAATTTATGAAGTGTGTTTTAAAAAGTTACAGGCTTCCATTAGCTTTTGTTTGGTGAATTACAACCTGATACCTTTATCTTATGACTAGAGTTCTCTCAACCATTAAATTATATTGTGCCATTTAATAAGGATTTGCCTTGTCTCCCTTAAACCAATGGTATTATGTTCATTATTGATAATTATGGAATGTCATTTCTACAACTTATTGAAATTATATAGCAATAAGGTTTAGATTGTACTTATGCTATTAATTGGAGTGAATGTAGCTTGTTGAAAAATCTATCCATACATTATTTAATTTTTTTATTTTATTATTCATTTTATTAATCAAATGTATATACTGCTCTCTTGGCGAAATAGGATTTACAATTTGTACAGATAGTATAAAATGCCTTGATTTACATATTTCTCAAAGTATATAACAATAAGTTGAATTAAATATATTCAAATATATAGATGCAATTTAAATAGATATAACACATTGATTAAAAGTTCCCTTAAGTATCTGGGATAAAATTGTTACTAAAATGAATATTATATCAAGATTAATTATATCTTAAGAGGGATTCTGATCTTAATTCCTATCAGATATTTCATTCAGCTAGAAAAATTAATGATAACATTCCTATGGCAAGCAACTAGAATATCTTTGGCTAAATTGTAATTATCTTCTGAAAACAACAGCTTTAACCCAAAAGGCTTTCAATCATATCATTTGACTTCTCTTTTAGCACACATATTGTTAAAGAAACATATTGAATGAGAGTTATTACAATTACCTTCTTCTTTGATTGTATTGGCAAAATTGTGATCTTTATTTCCTACTTTGAATATTCAAATCAAATCAAATCAAATTTTATTTGATTAGCCGCACCCTCTCCAGAAGGACTCGGGGTGGCGTACAATTAAAAACACATAAAATATACAAATATAAACAGTACATAAACATATACATATGCATGGAGGAGGTAAACAATGAATAAAATAGAATTAAAATTCAATTTAAAAATTCCCTTCAATTACGATACAAAATACACAATTAAAAAACCCGTCAGGAGTGATATGATAAAACTATGGTTGAGCCAGGCCAGCTATTTGGAAGAGGTGGGTCTTGAGCTTTACACGGAAGGAGCGGAGGTCAGAGGTGGTCCTGATATCAGGGGGGAGGTTGTTCCACAGGGCTGGGCCCGTCACAGAGAAGGCTCTGCTCCTAGGAGTCGCCCCCCGACACTGTCTGGTGGACGGCACCTGGAGAAGTCCCTCTCTGTGCGAGCGAATTGGTCGCAGGGATGTATGGGGCAAGATACGATCCCACAAGTAACTAGGTCCTGAGCCATGGAACGCTTTGAAGATCATTATCAAAACCTTGAAACGCACCCGATAGACCACAGGAAGCCAGTGCAGCTCGCGCAGGAGAGGTGTCACATGGGAGTACCTCGTACTCCCCATAATCACCCACGCAGCCGCATTCTGGACCAACTGGAGTCTCCGAGTGCATCTCAAGGGAAGCCCCATGTAGAGAGCATTGCAGTAGTCGAGGCGAGATGTCACCAGCGCATGAGTGACTGTGCGTAAGGCATCCCGGTCCAATAGGGGGCGCAATTGGCGCACCAGGCGAACCTGGTGGAATGCCCCCCTTGCCACGGCTGTCACATGGTCATCCATGGACAGCCGGGCATCCAGGAGGACGCCCAAATTGCACGCCTGCTGCACGGGGGCCAGTTGTACGCCCCCAATGGCCAGAGATGGAAGTAACTGGTTGAACCGGGGGGCCGGAACCCACAGCCACTCCGTCTTGGAGGGGTTGAGCTTGAGTCGGTTGTCATCCATCCAGATCCGTACGGCTTCCAAGCACCGGGACATCACTTCGACGGCCTCGTTGGGGTGGTTCGGGGTGGAAATGTACAGCTGAGTATCATCAGCGTACAGATGATATCCCACCCCAAAACCACGAATGATCTCACCCAATGGCTTCATATATGTGTTGAACAGGAGCGGCGAGAGGACCGACCCCTGTTGCACCCCACAGATGAGGGGGCTTAGGGTCGACCTCTGCTCCCCTGCCAACACACGTTGCGTCCGGCCGGAAAGGTAGGAGTCGAACCACCGCAAAACGGTGCCCCGAACCCCCAACCCCTCCAGTCGGTGCAACAGGATACCATGGTCGATGGTATCAAAAGCCGCCGAGAGGTCTAATAAGACCAAGATAGAGGAACAACCCCTATCTCTGGCCCTCCAGAGATCATCCACCAACGCGACCAAGGCCGTCTCCGTGCTGTGTGCGGGGCGGAAGCCGGACTGGCGCGGGTCTAGATAATCAATTTCCTCCAGATGTCGTGGAAACTGATAAGCTACCACACTCTCTACAACCTTCGCCAAAAAGGGAAGGTTGGAGACAGGATGATAATTGGCCAGCTCTGTAGGGTCCAGGGAAGGCTTCTTGAGTAAGGGTCTCACCACCGCCTCTTTCAAGGCAGCCGGGAGAGACCCCGCACCCAACGAAGTGTTCACTAGGCCCAGGAGCCAGTCACGTGTAACCTCCCAGGATGCCAGTACAAGCCAGGAGGGGCACGGGTCCAATAAACATGTGGTAGGTCACAGTCGTCCACGCAATCTGTCCAAATCCTCGATGTCAACCAAGTCAAACTCCTCCCAGACTGGTCTCTCAAGACTCGCCATGGGCGTCTCGTCTAGACCACTGAAAGGGACCCAATCCTTCCGGATTTGAGCGATTTTATCCTGCAGATATTTCCCAAATTCCTCTGCTCTACCCTGTAGAGGGGCCTCCCGCGGCCTCTGAAACAGGAGGGAGCGGGACACCCGAAACAGGGCGGCAGGGCGGTTCTCTGCGGATGCAATGAGAGCAGCACAATATTGACATTTGGCCGCTCTCAATGCCACAAGGTACGTCCTTAAGTGGGTTCGTACCTGTGTTCGGTCAAATTCGGAACGAGAGGATCTCCAACGACTCTCTAGGCGTCTCTTGTGGCGCTTCATCACCCTTAGCTCCTCGGTAAACCAAGGGGCCAGGGTGGATCGTTGCCGCCGGAGAGGCCGCAAAGGCACTACCCGTTTTAAGGCTCCGGTGGTCGCATTATTCCACACGACCACCAGGTCCTCTACCCGGGGGCGGGTCAGGGCTACAGGAGGTGGCCCAAGCTCCATCTGGAACCTATCTGGTTCCATCAGGCCCCTGGGGCGGAACCATCTGGTGTTTTCCGGTTCCGCCTCCCCGCAGCGGGGGGTGGCACCAGGGAAGTCAAGTCGGAGGAGCGAGTGATCTGACCATGGCAGGGGAGTGATGGTTAAATCCCCTCCTCCCAGATCACTCAACCACTGGCCAGAGACAAAAACAAGGTCCAAAGTGTGGCCTCCCTCGTGAGTCTGGCCCTGAATCAATTGAGTCAGGTCCATGGCTGTCATGGAAGCCGTGAACTCCCGACCCCCCTCGGAAGCCTCTCCCATCAATGGCAGGTTAAAATCCCCCATCACTAACAGTTTGGGGGTCTCAACCGCCACCGATGCGATCAGCTCGAGGAGTTCAGGCAGGGCCGCTGATGTATAGTGAGGAGCCAGGTATACTATCAGCAGGCCCAACTGTCTCCCAGGGCCCCACCTCACGACAAGGGACTCACATCTGGATGTCTGCGGCATAGTGGACTCCCTCGGCTCTAAGTCCTCCCGAATAATCACTGCTACCCCACCGCCCCTTCCCTGGGCCCTGGGCTGGTGAAATGCTAGGTAACCTGGAGGGCACATTTCCACAAGGGGTAAACCTCCCTCGTGGCCCAACCAGGTCTCCGTTATTCCTGCGAGGTCCGGCTCCCCCTCAAGAATTAGATCGAAAATGAGGGGGGCCTTATTAACGACGGACCTCGCATTGCATAACAGCAGCCTCAGGCCCTGGGTCTGTAGCTCCTGACCACCTAGTACGCGGGGGTTGGTACAAACGACCGGGTGTGACCAACAACCACGGTCTCCCAACCGACTGCGTGTTCTTGATCTGTCCTTTTTATTGCTAGCCTATTTGGTTATAAATAGGAAAATAGTTACATTTTGATCCCAAACATAACAATTGGATAAAGTGGTGTAACGAAAAATTGTCAATAATCAGGAACATGTTCTATTGGAGTTCTTAGCTAAACAAAGGAAATATACTCCATCTCTGTAAATAATTCATTCATAAATTCCTAATAAGAATAATATTATTTTCTGTTGACTAAGAGGAAATCCAAACTCGACTGAAGATTTTGGTATTGATGTTAATAACTATCCCTACTGTTAATTTAACTTAAGGAGGTTCAGATCAGGGGTGGTATTTACTTACCTTCCCTACTGATTCGCAAATGTGAGCGTATGTGTGAACACTTCGCTTGCATGCACCACATTTACGCATGTGCTCAACCTTCCGTGCATGCCCTTTAGATAAAAAAAGGCCTAAACGGGATGCTTTAAAGCTGGGGGATGGGTGGGTGTGGTCACCCACAATTTCCGCTACCAATTCAGGCAAACCGGTGCGAACCAGCAGAATACCACCAGGTTGATAAAGCAATAATTGTTTTTACTACTCAGAAAAATTCACAAATGAATTCAATAACCTTAGGAAGTAAAAGTAAGTAAAGGTATCCATACAGGTTTTACCCCACTAGTCGCGATCGACTCTAGGGAGCAGTACTCATCTCCATTTTCTAATAGCAATACCACTTAGTCTTATATATCACTTCACAGTGCTTTACAGCCCTCTCTAAGCGGTTTACAGTATCAACATATTGTGCCCAATAATCTGGGTTCAATAATCTTTTACTGAACTTGGAAGGATGGAAGACTGAGTCAATATTGAATAATTGAGAATTGAACTGCTGAATTGCTGTCTGTTTGTTTATCATCAATAACTGCAGTTGTTTATGTTTGAACATAAAGACTAGGTTCATTGTGGATATTATTTAAGAGCAATCTCCTTTTCAACTTCTGGTTCCGGCTGCTGACGGCGACGGGCAGGCTCTACTCGCCCCGTGCTTTCCCGGTGGGCCCCTCACTCCTTGGGGGGCACAGGACGCCCCGTAGAGGCTCCTGCCAGAGGGGCGGCACCACGGGGGGATCCTCCGAGTCGGCGGCGGCCGGGGGGCCCCCGCATCGCCCCAGGGACTGGGGAGCATGATGGGGAGGCTCTCCGGCGTCTTCGCAACGAGGCAGCAAGAAGAATGAACAATCAGAAGGATGCGGCTGCGGTGCGGTGAGGCAGAATCCACTCTCCATTCCCTTTGCTTACTCGAAAGAAATTGCCAGCCACCTAAAATCTCCTTTCAACGTGGTTTTGAGAAGCGCGGCTGGAGGGAGGGTGATTTCCCCCCCCCCTGGACAGGTGGCTGTTAACTATTGTTGCTCTCAGCCCTAGGGGGAGGAGGCAGGGAGAGAGCCAACTAATGATGCCACGCTCATAGCAAAGGCAAATTTTGGATTTAAACTTATAATGGAATGATGATCTGGAAACTTTGGAAACTTTGAAACTTTTGTTATGCCTCCTAAGCCCGAAGCTGGCAGGGCAAGATGGCACACTTCCGTTGTCTTCATAAACAGTGACAACTGACTCCACCTATAAAACTTCAGGCTTCCGGTCTTTGTCTCCGTGCTACTCAGATCAATCTCTTGCTGTTTGTGACTTTTTGGACTCCCTGGAGTGAAAAACTTTACTCTATCTCCAGTGTGACTAGAAAAACCTTCTTCTGCCTGGACCTTTTGTCTCCTGAACTCTCTGGGCGGTTCTACCTCTCTGACTGATCATTCTCTGTATTGACTGAACTCTTTATTGTATACATAATGTCACACAAAAAACCACCTCCTGGCAAGCCTGGCTTTGCTGCCTCTGCCCCGACATCTACAACATCCAGTCCCAGTACACAACCAATGATAACATCTTTGATGCAGCCTAAAACCACTGAGACTGAATTCCAGCAAATGTTTCAACAAATTTTACAGGGACAAGAGGAGATTAAAAGACAATTAAAAGAGATGAAAGAAGAAATTAAAGAGAACCAGGACCAGATCAGCAAAAACTCACAGAGACTGGATCTTTTGGAGGGTGGGACGGCTGAGATGAGGGAGGGGATGGAAGGGGTGCAGAAGGGGAACAAAGAACTTGACACCCAACAGATGAAAATAGAATTTGAGAGAATGTCCTTTTATCTTAGATTTCAAAATGTGGTAGAGACAGATGATGAAGACATAAGGGACATTATGACAAGTATTTTGGCTGAATACATTCAGAAAGAGAAATTACAGATGGGGTGGGAATTAGATTTGGTCTATAGAGTGAACTCAGCATATGCTAGAACACACAACGTACCCAGGGAGGTACACATTAAAATTCTCAGAAAAACCACAAGAGATGAAATTCTGAGTGCACAAAGGGGGCAAGCTTTGAAATACCAAGATAGGGAAATAACCATCCTGAAACAGATCCCCAAGAAAGTGAGGGAGAAAAGAAAAAGCTATTCACAATTAGCGAAGAAACTATACCAGAAGGGGGTGTGGTTCAGATGGCTGATGCCTGAAGGTATGTTAATATTCTGGGAGGACACAAGAGTTAGAATGAATACACCCATAGAGGCGCAGGCCTTTATGGAAAAAAATTAAGCACTCCTAGATAAACCAGATGATCCTACAACAGACATACAGGACACGGGAGGGGCCGGAGCTCTGCTGGTGGAGGGAGAAGGGGCAATACCAAGAAAACTCAGATCACAAAAATGAGTAAGAAAATCCACTTGATATAAATTGATTGAAATTATTAACTGAATTCACATGCTGACTATATATTGTTATTTAGTATTGAATTTTCTGTAATTGAATACTATGAGTATGGAGGGAGGGGACTCCTGCCGCACACTGCAACTGCCAAAATTTGTAACCTTTCCTTTACCCCTTTCCTTTCTTATTTCTTAAAAAAAACAATAAAACTTTGTTTTTTAAAAAAGAGCAATCTCCTTTTCTATGCTACTTGCTTCTTGGTTCTCAAGATTAATGATAAATAACCACTTTAAATCATGCACAAGAAAATATCATCTTTGTTACCCTACATTTCCTCTTACAAGCATTGGTCTGTAGTGATGTCATGAATTCATGGATGAAGTATATTTTCAGTTGGAGGTCTTCAAAGCTGATAACTCAGGCATTACATTCATTTTAGAAAGATCATTATTCCTCAATGTTGAGAAGAAATTTAAAAATGACAGAGAATTAAGGCATTTCTGAAATTATAGATTCTAGCAAAACACTGTTTTTAAATATATTAAAACCAGTTTAAAAGTTCAGCAATTAAGAAAAGAGTTTTTTATTTCTTCTATGCTCAGATAAGCATATAAAGGAAACTCCCAAATTCCCACAATATTAGTAACAATGAAAGCAACATTTAATACTTTATTGAACTCTTAATCCTGGCTGGAAAGTTTTATATATATATATATATATATATATATGTATGTATGTATGTATGTATGTATGTATGTATGTATGTATGTATGTATGTATGTATGTATTAAGCATATTATTAATGTTGAGCATATCCTCAGTAACTCAGAGATAAACAATTATTATCCCATTCTAAAAATAAAAGGAAGAAAGCTGATTCTACAGGGTATCAATACATTGTTTTTTTTTAAAGCTACCAGTAAGTTTAATGCTTGATAGTTCTACTGCAATTGTTCTAGCCCTGGCTTAGGCACAAAACCAGTTGGGTGATCTTGAGCTGTTCACTTTCTCCCAATCTTGTCAAAAAAGGGCATTAGGAAGCTTATAGAGTGTTCCTGGGGCTGGGGAGGGGGCAAATATTGACCAAAAAATGGGCCATTTTTTGCTCATTTCTGCCCTCCCCAGCCCCCAGGAGCTCTCTGAAAGTCTCCGACAAGCTATGCACAGCCATTTTGGTGAAAGGGTGGGGTTTCAGGAGGCAAAAAATTATATATTCAGTGTATAAGATGCACCCAGATTTTCAGCCTCTTTTTTGAGGGAAAAGGGTGCATCTTACACTCCGTAAATAAGGTAGTTTTTGGGTTTGTTCTGTTTCATATCTAGGTAATGTTTCCCCTTTCTAGTTGTGTCTGACTCTATGGAGTAGTGGTCATCTCTGTTTCTTAGCCGAGGGATCCAATGTTGTCCAAAGACACTTCCATGGTCATATGGCCAGCATGATTATATTCCAAGGCATACAGAACACTAATAACTTCTCTACCAAAGTGATACCTATTTACTTACCTGCATTTGCATGCTTTTGAACTTCTAGGATCTGGGACAAATAATAGGAGCTCACCCTATCACACAGCATTTGGGTCTCAAATATGATTTGTCAGGTTTCCAGCTGACAAGCTCAACATCTTTAACTGCTGAGCCATTGCACCCTCTCTATTTCATATCTATTTATTTCATATGTTTCATAACTATTTATGTATACATTTATGTATTTATTTATTTTTATTTGTAAAATTTATTTGCTGCACATCTCATGATTCAAGGGATGTGAGCATTGAACATGTAAGTAAAACTTCGTATATACGCCCTAACAGTTAGTGTTGATTTTGTAGGAAAATTAAGCATAGCCTCTGGCGCTATCCTTTAGACCAGGGGTGTCAAACCCACAGCGTCACACTGTTGTCATGTGGTATATCACAATTTTCCCCCTTCACTAAAATGAGGGTGGGCATGGCCAGCGTGTGATGCATCTGGCCCAGGGGCCGTCAGTTTGATACCCTTGCTTTAGACTCTAAGATGTTACAGTAGCCTAGCATAGCCCCTTCCTGGTTCATGACCATGCCTTTCATGTTTTCTGTACTTATTTAGCTTATCAACTTGTTCCCTGACCAGGAAAGATTTATTTGATTTTGGGTTTGTGTGATATGCTAAACAGTGTGTGTGATCAGGCTTATTATTAAATGTGAATGCAACCAATAAATGAATATGAACAATCTGTGCATGGGGATCCAATCAAACAGGCTCAGGGAGAAAGTCTATGAGAAAAAATATGGAACATTCCCTTACTGTAATTTAAGAATGTTAGTAAGTCAATGAATAGGAATTCTGAAATCTATTCCTTAATCTTTCCAATTTGGGATTGGATTCTGGAAATACAATTGTCATTATTAATAAGTAGAACAGTGATGCTGGGAATTTAGGAAAGACAGCTGTAGATCCATAATAGCATGGCAGAATCAATAAAAATTGGCAAAAATATAGCAATCTGGTTTCTACCGTCCATCTATCTATCAATCTATCATCTATCTGTCTGTCTGTCTGTCTGTCTGTCTATCTATCTGTCTATCTGTCTATCTGTCTGTCTATCTATCTATCTATCTATCTATCTATCTATCTATCTATCTATCTATCTATCTATCTATCTATCATCTTCTGGATGATAAATTGCATAACTCAACTGTATTAATCACACAATGATCAACCAAAGTAGAAAAACAAAGAATATTTTGTAAATAAATAAAAACTCAAATTGCACTACTGAATTTCAGTCAGTTTGCAACCAAATGTAACATAATTTAGACATTTTGTTGTTGTTGTTTGAAGAAGATGCTAAAGGGAGAAATGAGGTGAGAATCTATCTCGGATTTCTGCTTTCTACTTTCATGTTTAACATTGGTTCAAGCAAACTCTCAAAATGCAAATCAAAATGAAGCCAGAATGGTGTGGTGGAAATAGGTCAGAATATTTTTTGCAGATTTCCAGAAAGTCTTTCTGGACTTTCCAGGGGAAGTTGTGGCTCACAATCCTTCAGTTCTGTCCAGCTTTAATATTCAAGAAATACAAATAAGCAAGTCTTCCCCACAAATCTGACACAAATCAACCACGATCAAAATTAAACCAGTTCTGCTTTATAAACGTCTGAGAACATTTGTATTTTTATGCCAGAAGTTTAACAAAGTTAATATTTTTTTTCCTTTGCATATGAATGTTGGGGAAACATTCATTAAAAACTGAAGAAGGGGACCACAGGAGAATGATAGTTGCTGTTACAAATGAAACTTTCAATGCCCTTTGGAGCACCCCATGCCCACAAATTAATGAGTAAGAATTCATTTTGAAAGACTTCCAGAGAGGCAGCTATTCTAATGAAAATAAAGAATCCGACAAGCACTGAAGGTTAATTGTCAATTATCTGGAGAATTATGTCAAAATGAGAATAAAACACTGTTTAAAATATAATTGTCATTTCCTCATTTGTGCCTGAGTGTTTGATTGTACAATTCTAAATTGGTTTAGTTGCTGTCATTAATGTTTAATTTTGGGAAGGATTTTTTTTCTTTAAGGAAACAATTATCATGGCACTGGAGTATGTTCAAGGTTCAAAAGAAATGTCACTTGAATGTTCTATAGAGAAATAATAATATTAATAATAATAATATTATTAATAATAATATTAATAATAAGAATAAGAATAAATAATAATATAAATAAATAAAATAATAAACACAGCTTGAATGATTACATCTAGAAAAGTGAAGAACCATTGATTAAGGAAGTAAATAAAGGAGGCCGTTTAAAGACAACTTAGTCAAAAGCTGAATATAAGAAAGAAGTAATAGAGAAGCGAGCTGAAAATTGGAAAAACAAAGCTATGCATAGCCAATACCTGAAAAGTATTGAAGGCAAAGCTGATCAAAATCTAACTTGGAACTGGTTAAGATCAGGAGCACTGAAAAAAGAAACAGAAGGCTTTATTTTGGCAGCTAAGAACAAGCCTTAGCCACAAACTACATGAAGACAAAAATTCAACACGTTACCACCAACAGCAAGTGCCGCCTCTGTAATGAGAAAGATGAGACAGTTGACCACTTGATCAGTGGGTGCAGCAAAATTTCACAAACTGACTACCTACAAACCCATGACCGCATTGCTAAGATCATTCATTGGAAATTGTGCCAAAAGTTTGGATTTGAGTACAGCAAAAACCACTGGGAACATCAGGTTGAGAAGGTTTTAGAGAATGAGAAAGTCAAGATCTTGTGGGACTTCAGAATCCAGACTGACAGGCACTTGGCCCACAACACACCTAACATAACAATAATTGAAAAGAAAAAAAAGTATGGTTCATTGACATTGCATACCTGGAGATGTGCGAATTGAAGATAAACAGGAAGAAAAAATCACCAAGTACCGGGGCTTGCAAATTGAGGTTGAGCGACTGTGGAAAAAGGAATTGTGTGTTGTCCCAATTGTAATTGGAGCCCTTGGAGCAATACCTAAAGGGCTACCTTGCTATTTGGAAATTCTAAATTTATCAGACTTGAACATTTCCTGCCTAGGCAGGGGGTTGGACTAGAAGACCTCCAAGGTCCCTTCCAACTCTACTATTGTATTGTATTGTATTCTAATTCTACAAAAAACCACCCTACTTGGAACAGCTTATATCCTTCGACGTTACCTTAACCATTCCTAGGTCCTTGGTTAGGACTCGAGTGTTGAGCTACCAACCAGCCAAAAGGCTGTGAATCTCACCAAAGATTAACATAATAATAATAATAATAATAATAATAATAATAATAATAATAATAATAATAATAATAATAATAATAATAATAATAATAAACAAAGCATTACATGGTCAATTTCTGAAAAAAATAAAAGATAAAGTGGACAATGAAAAAACTTGGTTATGGTTGACAACAGGTACATTAAAGAAAGAAACAGAGTCACTAATCCTGGCTGCGCAAGAACAAGCTATCCGAACAAATGCCATTAAGGCCAAAATCGAAAAATCCTCTGATGATGCCAAATGCAGACTCTGCAAAGAAGTTGATGAAACTGTTGACCACATACTCAGCTGCTGAAAAAAAATCATGCAGACTGATTATAAATTGCGGCACAATTCAGTAGCACAAATGATCCACTGGAATTTGTGCAAAAATTATAATATTAAAACAACAACAAACTGGTGGGAACATAAGCCTGAAAAAGTCACCAAAAATCAGATGGTCAAAATCCTGTGGGATTTTCGTATACAAACAGACAAAATACTGGTGCATAACACACCAGACATCACACTGGTTGAGAAAAATAAGGTTACAATCATAGACATCGCAATACTAGGTGATAGCAGGGTCGAGGAGAAGGAACATGAAAAATTCGCGAAATACCAGGACTTAAAAATTGAAATTCAACGATTATGGCACAAACCAGCAGTGGTAATTCCAGTGGTAATCGGCACACTGGGTGCTATTCCAAAAGCACTGGAATTACATTTAAAACAGTTAAAACTTGACAAAATCACCATCAGTGAAATGCAAAAAGCTGCACTGCTTGGATCTGCACGTATATTAAAATACGTTACGACGTCCTAGCCCCTAGGTGGTGCCCGACTAGTAATCAAAGCCAAATCCGGCGAAACAACTGGCCGCTGTGATACAATCGTATAATAATCGTATAACAATCGTATAACAACAACAACAACAACAACAACAACAACAACAACGAGTAATAATTGGCACCATGTCCAAGAATTTTTACAAGATACATCAACAAATGGCAGCTTCCTGCAATAACACCAGAGGAACTACAAAAAATTGCTACTTGGAACATATTTAAGAAGGTACATCTTAAGAAGGTACTTGGTTGATACCTAGGATGCTGGCTGCAAACCGTATCAACCATTAGCACC
This sequence comes from Natrix helvetica, assembly GCF_964273705.1. Taxonomy (NCBI): domain Eukaryota; kingdom Metazoa; phylum Chordata; class Lepidosauria; order Squamata; family Natricidae; genus Natrix; species Natrix helvetica. The sequence goes on from NC_138548.1 coordinate 51,554,237, forward strand.
AGTCACTGGTATTTGTAATGCATTTTTGAATGTTCAGTTGGCTGAGTTTAATGAATAAAGTATATAATAATAATAATATTCAACCTTTGAAATCTCCACCACCAGAGAATCAGATTGTTGTATCTTTTTAAAAAAAATAATCAACAAATGATGATGTGTGAAAGCCATTGTGGATAAAAAGAATAAAACAAATGAAGTGGAAACAATGACTGAAGCATATTCTGAGCATGAAAATGAGCATTTTGTGCCAAATGGAAGCTAAATACACATTATTTATGTCAGAAGTAAGATATGTTTTCCTCATATTCCACACATATATAAAATAATCTAGTCATAACTTTTCATATTGAAAATTACCCTTAAAGAGCAAAGAATAAGATGAAGTAAGGAAAATTCCCCATTCTCCCCATCCCTCATGCAAGCAATCCATTTTCATTCTTTGGTGTCTTCTTTTCTTCTCCAGGAGATCGTCTCTAGGGCTGTTATTTGGGAGCACTTCTGGGAAATGAAAGCTGAAGCCCTGCAGGAGTCATCATTTTACATCTGATGTAAGGTAAATATTCTCAAATGTAAGCTGGCAATTGAGCTGGATGATTCGAGACAGGATTTGAAGGATTCATACTCTTGCATTCTTTTAAAGTAATTTTCAATAACCAGTTGCCTCCCGAAAAATTAAAAAGGGAGAAACAAATGTATTAGTGATTGATTAAAGTAGTGTAGTTACTACTGGAAAGACAGAATAATACAGTGGAAATATGATGATTGGAAATGTCCAAGATGAACAGGGAGCCATCTACTACTGTGACTGTATTTAACCTCATGAGTCTCAAAGACTTACATAGCTAAGGCATATTCAGTCTTGTTCATCAGTTTCTGCCTTTCCTTTATAAAATTTATGATGAAACAATTTTTGTGCTTACATGATCGTTCAAACTGAGCGTTCCAAAGAGGGCGGCTCTATAGGGAAATGAGATAAAATGTTATCAGGCTTGTAAGATTGATCTTCAGCTTTCAGGGCAAACCAGATTAGAAAACAGACTTCATAGGATGACTAGAACTATATTTTACTGAGCTATCTGGCCAAACCAATGAACTAATATTATATTATATATAAGATGGAAAAGGAAGGAGATAAATTATTAATTTTCTTGGATATATTTTATCAGTCAGGCTCCATGTTCAATGTCATTTGTGTCCCTTTAGTGTTCTTTGTATGATTCTATTGTGCCTGTCAGGTTTCCTTTTTGCAGCTAAACATGCCCAGAGGAAGTTAAGTTACCTTTATTAATAAATCAATGTCTCTTCCTTTCTTTTTTCACTTGTCAATCTCTGTATGAAAACATGCAGTAAGCCTTTAAAATACTTGTTCAGATGAGATTTTTGCTCTCTGGTGTTTCATGTACAGTTTGAAAAATTATAGCTTTCTATTTTTTTTTCCTTTTACTGAAATGATTCCATAATAAGATTTAAAGCCTTATGTATAGTTTGCAGACTATAGTGCTTATGCCTTGTTTGATGGACAATAGGTCTTCAGACATACCCATCATGACCTTCCTTTCTTAAAAGGAATACTGACATACCTAGTATATACTAATTTAATTGCATATTGTTAATTGCTTTACAACTATTACCTTCTGACATAATTGTCATCCCATGCAATAAAAGTCATTAAGTTGAAAGAATACATCACAAACAAATCATGCAGCTGGCCTTAAGATGATTTGTATACTTAAAAATCTATTCTGTGCTATTGTAGATTCTCAGTAATTACTAAGAAAGTCCATTTTTAAAATGTATAATCTGTAATTTTTACAAGACCAGAATAGAAACTCTTATGTATGAAAGGAGCTATAGCTAGGTTACTATATTCCTTGGAAACATCTATGAAAATAGAGGGAGGGAGGGAGGGAGGAAGAAAGATGGATTAAAAGGCCTTGCTAAACATCACTGTGATCAAGTGATCATGGAATCTGTAACTGAAGATTATTTTATTGACAGAAATGGAGAGAATGTCACAGAAACAAAGCAATTTTAGTACAGAGGAAAAAAAAAAAACAACCTTTTCGGGATTGTGGCCGATTTAGAAATATGGAAGCATGTGATAGATAAAATAACAAAATGGTTACTATGGGATTCTTGCCTACTCTGTTCACAAAATATTTGGCATAATGTGAGTAGGCATTTTAAAGAGAAAACAAACTAAACCCATGTAATCACTTTTATCAACCTAATGGGGTCTAGGGTTTTCTGATACCTAAATAAATATGATGCTACAAACTGATACTGTTCTTGCAAGCACACATATGTATGTATGTATGTATGTATGTATGTATGTATGTATGTATGTATGTATGTATTAAATTTATTATGTATTTATTTGTTTGTTTATTTATATGAGCCATGCTAGCACTATGGTTAGAGAGCAGTACTGCAGGCTACTTCTGCTGACTGCTGGCTTTCTGCAATTTGGCAGTTCAAATCTCACCAGGGTCAAGATTGACTCAGCCTTCCATCCTTCCTAGGTGGGTAAAATGAGGACCCAGATTGTTGGGGGCAATAGGCTGACTCTGTAAATCCTCTTAGACAGGGATGTAAAAGCACTATGAAGTGGTATACAGTGTCTAAGTCTAAGTGCTGTTGTTGTTTACTCCTTGAGTAACAACCACAATTAAGTCCAAAATTTATGTTGCTAAGTGAAACATTTGTTAAGTGAGTTTTGACCCATTTTTTGACTTTTCTTATCACAGGTGTTAAGTGAATCATTGCATTTGTTAAATTAGTAACATGGCTATTAAAGGAATCTGAATTCCCCATTGATTCTGCTTGTCACAAGGTTGCAAAAGATGATCAAATGACCCGGGTTCAGTGCAACCGTCATAAATATGAACCAGTTGCCAAGCATCTGAATGTTGATCATGTGACCATGGATATGCTGCAATGGTCCTAAATGTGAAAAATGGTCATAGTTCACTTTTTGTCAATGCTGCTGTAACTTTGAACAGTTACTAAATGAACTGTTGCATGTTGAGGACTACCTGTATTTAGGTATTTATTTATATATTTATTTAACATGATTTAGGATCCACCTGGCTCTGGGCCCCTCACAATACAGCAAAAGTGTAAAGTACAATATAGTTCAAACACAAGTCAATGAAAATATAAGAAGGCAGGTTACACAATTTTAAAAGATGGTTGAACAAGAGGCTCTGAACACTTTAGTTCAATGGCTGCCTTCAAAGCACTCCCTAATCCCTTCAGGATAAGAGCTTCCTGGATTTCAAGGGGAACTTCATGCAACAATATGACGTTTCTCTGACATGTGAAGCCAGAAGGTGTGCCTCTTGGGTTCCAAAATATGAACCTCTTTAATTGAAGGGACTGGAAATGCATCAAACCTATCAGCTGCTGTCGGCCAGACAGGCACCAAGTGAGATAGACAGTTCCTCAAACAATTATAGCCTTTTAAAGGTACATTAAAAGCCAGCAAGAAGTTTTATGGAACTATGGGAAGTATACAAAAACATTACATTGCTTATTCTTATGGTATTTTATTTCTGTTACCGCTGTCTAAAACATGGAGTCTAACACTAATAGTTAAGAACAGAATCAATTATTTCATTTTCTGCATTTGTGATATCAGGTTTTTGTACAGCCTTTAAAACAAAGAAAAAAACAACACATGAGCAGTGAGAACCACGGGGTATCATTAGAGAAGCAAAATATAATCATCTTTGTAGTAAACTCTGTATTAACCTTCTTACCATCGGGAAAATAAGCATCAGATTTCAACAAGTAAAGGTTAGAACCTGCGCTTTCTTATGTAGCAATTTAACTGGGCAATGTGCCTAGTATTAATCCTGTGGGGGTAAGCGTGTTATTATCTACTGAAACAGTAGCATTATTATCTATAGCAACATTAGATTTTAAGGTGGAATTCCACATGAAATATTGACTATTTCTTCTACCTTCTTCGGCTGTCAAGTTAAAATAAGAGCAGAATTCTAGTGATTGGTAGTTTTAAAAAGAAATATCTGGTCTCTCTGTGTCCTTCTTTCTCTTTTCCTGCCCCTTGAATAAAACATTAAAGTGCACATACATTACATATGCATGTGTAGGATTATTTTTAATTGCAAAAGAAAAAAAATGCAAAACACCACCAGACAAGATTAACTATTATAGCTATTCTGAAATACATCTAAATGAGTTTATTGGAACTTAAACTCATAAATGTATAATTAATAAATGTTTCTGGATTGTTACTTTCCAGTGATGATGGGTTTTGTATGTATCAATGATGCTATGCGTTATATATATTATAAGCTCAATCTCCCAGAAAAATCACTCAATATGGGCCGGCCATAGAAGAGAGGTCAGATTAAATATGAACTGGAACAGGAAACAGCAACCCAGTCCAATTTTCTGCCAAGAATATGAAATTGACACTGATAGAACAAAATGAACACAATTCTACAAAATGAATCCTCAGAAGGTCAGAAGGGATCCAATAAAAGTGGAAATTTGATCAAGTGGGACAACAAGAACAAAATCCTGTTGCTGCAGCAACTCGGATCACAAACTGCTTAACTAAAACAAAAGAATCAGATCAACACAATATGATCTCGTTCCACATGATTATGTATTTAGGATAAATAGATTAAATGGACTGGAGTAAAAAGAAAGAAAGAAGGAAGGAAGGAAGGAAGGAAGGAAGGAAGGAAGGAAGGAAGGAAGGAAGGAAGGAAGGAAGGAAGGAAGATAGACAGAAATAGATAAACAGATATAGAGAGGGAGAGAGAGAGAGAGAGAAAGAGGAGGAGATAGATAGATAGATGATAGACAGACAGATAGTTATAGACAGTAGCTATAGATATATAGATTATAGATATAGTTATATACACTTGCAAGTTAACCTCTAGAGCTCTTTACAAACTTTTAAAATATAAAATGTTAGAATTAATTACATCATTGGAGGGTCTGGGGAAAATTTACTCTAAATTGTACTCCTAAAGTAATTTCTGGAAAAAGTAATTAGAGCCTAGTTGCAAGTAACACAGCAGGCTAATGACAAGGTCAATAGAATGTGTTCAAGAGCCAGCAGGGTGCATAGAATTTGACTTGAAATGGAATTATCACTATTTCTCTTAGGTATTTACAGGAGGGCCTGTGCAAAAAGAAAAGAGATGCCACCAGACTTTGATTATGTTTTATGACCTGTCTGGGGATAGACAGTTTTATGGTGAGGGACAATCTGTCCAAATGGAAACATGCATAAGTGGATAGTTAGATATTTAATAACTGAAAAACAAGATGCAAAAAGTGATCAGCCATTAAAAATTGAATTTCCATATGCCAGTCAACTGATCGTAAACATGTTTTTGAAAAAAAATATCTCTTAATAATAAACTATAAGTAGTCATGAGTTGTGACGCAGTTGTAAATAGTTGTTAAAAGAAGAGTTACAGTATTCCTTGGTGGTGCAGAGGTTAAACTGCAGTATTGCAGGCTAACTCACTACTCACTATGAGGAGTTCAATGCTGAACAGCTCAAGGTTGGCTCATCCTCCCAATTTTCCGAGGTTGGGTAAAATGAAATGAGGACCCAGATAGTTAGCAGCAATAGGCTGACTCCGTAAACCATTTAGAGAGGGCTAAAAAGCACTATGAAATGGTATATAAGTTTAAGAACTATTGCTATTCATTCATCTTCTAATTTAGAAGAACATCTGACGGCCGTGACCAGGGGGGGCTTTTACCAGGTTCGCCTGGTACGCTAGTTGCGCCCCTTCCTGGATCGGGATGCTCTGTGCACAGTCACTCATGCCCTCGTCCTTTCTCGCCTGGACTACTGCAACGCTCTCTACATGGGGCTGTCCTTGAAGAGCACCCGGAGTCTTCAGCTGGTCCAGAATGCGGCCGCGCGGGTTGTCATGGGGGTACCTAGGTGCTCCCATGTTACACTCCTTTTAGGCGGCCTGCACTGGTTACCGGTTGTCTTCCGGGTGCAATTCAAGGTATTAATTATGACCTTTAAAGCGCTCCATGGCTTAGGCCCAGGGTACCTGCGAGACCACCTACTGCCACCAATAGCCTCCCACCGTCCAGTACGATCCCACAGAGTTGGCCTCCTCAGGGTGCCGTCGGCCAGACAGTGTCGGCTGGTGACCCCCAGGGGGAGAGCCTTCTCTGTGAGAGTGCCTTCCCTCTGGAATGAGCTGCCCCCAGAGCTTCGCATAATCCCTGACCTCCGGTCCTTCCGACGCGCCCTAAAAAGTTGGCTTTTACAGCAAGCCGGCCTGGCCTGTTAATTTTATTTAATTTTTAAAATGTGAGTGTTATATAAATTGGGTTTGTTTTTTGGACTGTTTCTAATTTCCTTTTAACTTTTGTACTATGTGTTTTTTAATGCTGTACGCCGCCCTGAGTCCTTGGGAGAAGGGCGGCATATAAATCCAATAAATCCAATCCAATCCAATCTATCTATTATTAATTCATCTGTAAAGAGCTTCTTGAACTGGACTAAGAAATATAGGAATGGATGTTCTACTTACAATAAATAATAATTCATTATCTGAAATATCTTTCAGAAAAGAGATAGGGACACATAACTTTGATGTATAGACAATAACATTATTTTAAACATTAATATTAACAGAAAGGGATAAAATATCTTATAGCTATTTGCTGGACCTTTCTGCCTTGCTTGCCAAACAAACCTCAAGAACTGCTTCTGAATACTCTATTTGGCCATGTATACTGAATAATATTTAATAGTAGTTCTGTTCTACATGGAAGAACCAGTTTCTCTTAATCCCCTTGTCTGCATCTAAAAAGTCCTGAGTTTAAGTTTCCTTAATAATCAAAAAGAGAACCTGTTAGAACTTCAGTTAATATCAATCTGAGAGTTGAGGACATAGAATAAGAGCTTTAAATTTCAAAAAGGAACATGTAACTGCATTTTAGTGGGAGGAATAATGAGAGCAAAGAGATAATAGAACCAATTACTAGGATCAGGGGTAGGATTTAGCCAGTTTGGATCGGTTTGGACGAACCGGTAGCTCCAATGATCAGCTGGGGAGTTCACTCCGACTATTAGGTGGGCCCACCCGCCCACCCCGCTGCTCTACTTACCTATATCCTCTTAGCTGATTCATGTGGCAGAGCAGATTGCTGCATGTCAATTGTGTTACTCCCCAGAAGTAATGTGGGAGGTAAGTTTTGTTAAAACTGCAGGCGTGGGCACGTGAGCGCATGTGAAGCACACGATCACTGAACCGGTTGTTAAACCATAAGGACCCCACCACTGACTAGGATGCTAACTTCCATTCATCAAGTATATTCAAGTAGAGTTCCATCTATCATAGATACTTTCATTTGGATTCTCAAACTGAACAGAGGGTAGCCTTTGGCTTAAATTTCCTCTTCCAATTCTATCATTCTAAGATTCTACCTAAATTATAGTGACTATACATCTAGTCTTGGGGTATTATAATAAAGCTTTTATGATGTGAGCAACTTCTGGCAGGGCCTTGATGTTTGAAAGGAAGTATGAGTTTCTGTAGTCCACAACCTCCTCCAAACTATCCCAAAGAGGTTAATAAAATGGTTGATGTCTATAGCAACTTCTTCAAATGTTTCTACAGGTAAGAGAGTTCAAATTGCTTGCTTTGTATGATCCCTTTCAGATTTAATTTGAGATTTTTTTCTTTGGAGGTCTGACCCTTCACTAAAAATCTAGGAAATTGTTTAAAGAACTCAGTCCTGGACAAGCAAGGCCATAAAAAGCCTAGCAATAAAAGACAAAAAACATAACAAGACTACCTAATCCAGTTAATGTGATATATTATTATTTCCTTTTTAAACTTTATCTCACTAAAGCAAATATTCAGATTCTCATGATAGACACATCCTTGTATATTTAGATGTTTGTTTCAAGGGATCTGGCATCCACATAAGAACTCTGAAATAGATATGGATTGCATATTTAAAAACAAGCAAGTTCAATCTGAGAAGATTCTGAGGCCCAAGTAAGTTATCGCTACTGAATGTCATTCTGTCCTTGGTTATTCATTAGGCATATGGGACCAGGTTATCTGAGGGACTGTCTCTTGACGGTCACATCCACCTGACCCACTAGAGCAGAGAGGCAAGGAATGTTGTGGGTCCCATCCCCTAAGGAGATACATCTGGTGGAACCCAGAAGATGGGACTTCTCCGTGGTGTCTCCCTCCCTCTGGAACATCATTCCTCCCCTTCATAAGATCCTGAAGATAGGGTTTTGCCAGGAGGCCTGGGGAAACCAAAGTGGGATGAAGCCCATTAAATGGCTAGTATGAGGTATGCTGTCAACAGGTGAGGGGTGGGGTGGTTATTATTTTTATGTTTTATTATTTTTAGTTTTTATATTGAGGTTTTTTTTTTCCTTCAAGCTGCCTTGAGTTTTTGTGAGGCAGCAATATAAATTTTCCAAATAAATAAAAACATTATTTTGTCTACGAAGATGGTCAAGGGGGGAAATAAAATGTAATTAGCTATGTCCCAGGAGGAAGAATGCATTCTGTTGAAATCAGTAATATTAATGGTTTATCATAACCATAAAATGACCATAGATTCAGTTCCACAGTCTGGTGCAGATTAAGAGTACCAGTTTATCCAGCAGAAAAACAAGCCAATGCACTTGACTTCATGGTCACACATGTAGCTTCTCCTGCTTCCAGTTGTTTTTACACTGGTCTAATATTGAATGAAATGACAATTGTACAGTCCATACAAACAATATATCTATAACAATAAAAATAAATTATGACTAAAAAATGGGGGAAGGAGGGAGAAGGATGTGCAGACAGGAGATGAGATCTACTATTAGTCTATCAGTCACATCCAAATTGAAACACTCCCATTGGGGCTCTGCCAACTGGCAGGTCCATGTCTTCAGGCCCTTACTGAAGATCAGCATGGTGGGAGCAGACCTCATTCCTCTTATCTACCTATCCTGGCCCATGGACTCTCTTTAGATCACCCAAAAGTCATATGTGTGCCCTGAAATAGCTTTGTGGGCTACCTGAAATCATACAAGGGATCAGAACAAGTCACCTGTCCATCTCCTTTTATTTTTAATTATGCATAAAATCATATTTCAAATATAACAATCTATAAACCACATCATTCCCACTGGCATAAAAAGAGTTAGCATGTTTCTTGATGCTTTGGATATACTTAATGGTCTCTTTAAGATTCTGATATTTTCCTCCTAGGATTACAGTATTGGTCATCTTACTAGAGGTTTGTAGAATAAAAGAGTCTTCAGGGAGTTTTAAAACCATTTCATGATTGTGTCTTTGAGCATTTTATGATGGATACTTATGATGCTTATGATGGATGAAGGACAGTGCCATTAATATATGAGCATACTAGCCAGCCTATACAAACAGCACTTTTAATTTTCTTAATTTTCAAGAGCATTTGCATGTGCCTGCTTTTCTTCAAGTGTTCCAAAGCTCACTTCTCTGGTTTTGCTGGGAAACAGAGCAATTAAAAATGAAAACATCTTGAAACACTCTGGTACACAGGTTTCTGAGTTTCACATTGCTAACTGCAATTACACAAATCATAAGACGCACAAGAATTTTCAGCTTTGTGGGGAGTGGGTAGGATAGGAAGGGATATATATATATTGTTCTCTGTTGTCACTTAATGGCCCACACAGAAGGATCTGGAATTGCTCTAGGGAATACACAATGTTTGAACATAGACAACATGCCAAGATAGGATGAATTGCTGTAATTCTCTGTGGATTACACTGTTTGAAGAAAACAGATCTTTTCTCACCGCTGCATTCCAAATGTGTTGCTACAATAGCAGCGGAACAGAAATTATTTGTGCATGGAGATAAGCAAAAATGAAATGCAGTGCAAAAATGAAGGTAGACTTACTGTATAACAGGAAAAAAGCTAAGATTTTTTTTTTTAAAAAAAATCCTTTTTTATGAACAAAAAGCTTTTATTTTATTAAATTTATGAATAAAAACCAGGATGGTTTGTACCTAGTAATACGACATTTGATTACAGATAATCCTCAATTTATGATCACAATTTAGCCCCAAATTTATGTTGCTAAGTAAGACTTTTGTTAAACAATTTTTCCTCATCTTGCCACAGTTGTGTTAAGTGAATCATTCTAGTTTTTAAATTAGTAACATGGTTGTTAAGTGAGTCTGACTTCCCCATTGACTTTGCTTGTCAGATCACAAGCTGTTCACATGACCCTGGGATACTGCATCCATCATAAATATGATCAGTTGCCAAGCATCTGAATTTTGGTAATGTGACCCTGGGGAATGCTGAAATGGTCTAAGTGTGGAAAATCATCATAAGTCACTTTTTTCAATGCCATTGTAACTTTGAATTGCACTGGTGACGTCTCGCCTGGACTACTGTAATGCTCTCTACATGGGGCTTCCCTTGTGACGCGCCCGAAGACTGCAGCTAGTCCAGAACGCAGCCGCGCGGGCAGTCATGGGGAGTACCAGGTACTCCCATGTAACACCGCTCCTGCGCGAGCTGCACTGGCTGCCTGTGGTCTTTCGGGTGCGTTTCAAGGTTTTGACCACCATCTTTAAAGCGCTCCATGGCATAGGGCCCAGTTACCTGCGGGATCGCATCCTCCCACATACATCCCAGCGGCCAATTCGCTCTCACAGGGAGGGACTTCTCCTGGTGCCGTCCGCTAGGCAATGCCAGCGGGCGACACCAAGGAGTAGGGCCTTCTCTGTGATGGGCCCAACCCTCTGGAATGACCTCCCCCCGACATTAGAACCACCACCGACTTATTTATTTATTTATTTATTTATTTATTTATTTATTATTAGCGTTTATATACCGCCCCCTCTCCCGAAAGGGACTTCCGCTCCTTCCGGCAGAAACTAAAGACTCACCTGTTCCGACTGGCTGGCCTGGCATAATTTCAACGCCTATCTCCTAGCATTTATATTTTTACTGGTTTTTAAGGGGATTATTCTGTAGACTTAATTTTATTGGGTATTGGGATTTTAATGTCTGTTTATTTTAATTATTTATTAGCAATACAGTCCTGCACATCTTTTATCCTCCTCTTATCCATCTATTTTATATTTGTATATATATATTGTCCATTTAGTAATTTTAATTGTTTTAATTTTGTTCTTTGACATGGACTGTACACCGCCCCGAGTCCCTTTCGGGAGAGGGGGTGGTCTATAAGCGCTAATAAATTGAAATTGAATTGAAATTGAATTGAATGGTCCCTAAATGAACTGTTATAAGGACTACCTGTATCTCTTTATTTCAAATATTTTGATGGATACAACTCAGTGTTAATGGTAATCAGAAACTAAGCAGGCCTTCAATCTCACCAAATAGTAATTTTACTCATATTGACCCATGCACTAGGGAAAAAGGCAGATTTTAACTGTCTTTTAAAGGCTTGCAGTGTTGGGCTAATGGCATTGAAGACTGTTACAAAAGGCAAGAATGGCCACTGAGAAGATATACTTTCTAGGTCCCACAAGGTGGCATTTCTTTAAAGAAGGGATCTGGAATGTGTGTTTCCTGCTCGAGTTGTTGGATGGGCAGAATCCACTGGCAAAATACAGTCCTGAAGGTAACACAATAGAGGTGGTATTCAGCAGGTCCTGACCAGTTCTGGAGAACTGGTAGCTGAAATTTTGGGTAGTTCGGAGAACTGGTAAATACCACCTCTGACTGGGCCTGTCTGCATCTATTCTCTGCCTCCTGAGTCCCAGCTGATGGTCAGGAATTGGAGATTTTGCAGTAACCTTCCACTGAAATGGGGAGGGAATGGAGATTTTACAGTATCCTTCCCCTGCCATGCCCACTGAACCAGTAGTAAAAAAAAAATTGAATCCCATCACTGTAAAACAGCCCTGGAACAGATGATCTACAAACTGTTTTAGGGTTTGTATATACTTCCCTTCTTCCCTGAAGGTTTGTTAACCTGGAAGCACAATTCTTATGCATATTAATTTTGGGGCAAATGCAATAGACGGCTGAGATCCCTGAAGGTATATATATATATATATATATATGTATAAGTGATATAATTAATAAATTGTTGAAATCTTAGAGACAGAAATCAAGATTTGGACAAAAGAATTAAATACATACCCAAAATGAAGAAAGTATATGAGGAATTATCTGACAGTGGGGTAGCTAAAATGAGTAATATATAACTATTCTTTGCTTTAACAAATAACATTTAGGTCTGCTTACAGTATTATCCTGTATCACACCAATCACAAGCCTATTTGCAAATGAATTCACAATGTGATGTCCCAGCAGGGATCCTAATTTCAGGCAAATAACAATTTCAGCCAAATAACCTTGGTTTAATTACTTTACATTTTCCCATATGTGTTCTGGTTGGGTAATATGTTTGTTCCACAGGGAGTGACATTCATCCTCCATGAGGCACTATATGTGTACAAATGTCCATCTCCACAAAATTAGGAATGAAAAACAAGTGTTCTCTATAACTTCCTGAACTACAACTGCCATCATCCTTCCCACGCCGACTGGAGTATTCTATAGTTGAAATCCACATCTTACAGTTGCCAAGTTTGAAAAACAACTGCAATTGTCTCTTTCTAGCAACAAAAAAGAAATTAAGGATTTTTAAGTTTATATGGTAACCTGAGTGGGAGCTACAGCTTATGTTAAGAGAACCATTGACAAAATCACTATTAAGTCTTCAGTTCTTAACAATGTTTCATAAGTGCTCAAGTTCATAAGTTGAAAACTGCAGAACTCTCAGAAGCTACATTCCCTGGAATATAACTAGAAAGATTCAAAAGTTTGTAGTGCTGATTTCTAGGAGCAGAAACATGGTTAATGCTTATTGGAACACCTCCTATTATGCTCGAAGAGTTCTGCCTTTTTTCTTCACAACCATTTCACTTTGTCTATTCACCAAATCCGCAGATTTAAATTGCTTCTCTAGAAGAAAACCGCTGATACAAAGAGCAATGAAACTAAAATATATGCAAAATCCTTAGTGGGTTTAATTGAACAAGGAGGAGGCAAAAAGTCACTTCCTTGTTCATTTCAGGGAGGCAGCAAAAGTCCTGTGTCAACTCTGAAGTGAACCTGGCTGAAGCCATCTTGCCCTGCCTCACAGTTGCCAGGAAGCCTGAAAAAAAAAAAAGGGGGGGGAGAAGTAGATAGCCCAGCTTACAGTCAAAATAAAAAGTTTTCCTGTGGGAACCAAGGTCATCGTAATAGGTGGCTGGTGAAGGAGGAGAAAAGCCTGCCAGCCATTTTCATTGGACAATATTACTGATGACACTGGGGGGAAGTATTAATATTTTAATTAGCTGAAAACTGCGGGAACTTTCAAAGTTGGTTTTCACTGGCTGTGGCGATAGGATGTATCCAATAAACCTGTTCTTAGAGGAATCTACCTGCCTCAGAGTTCTGCTTTCAATGGGTTCATTACTCGGAATGCTTACTAGATAATAGCAAAGAGATGCTCCATTTCTTTAAAGACACCTTTTCCCCCTTGAATCAGATTTGTAGTTTCTGTAACTGTAACAAAACTGAAAATGATCATATTATTTATAAAAAGTTGGAAAAAGGATTGAATTGCTATGTCACAGTGTTGAGAACTTTATAAGGCATGCCTTTTAAAAAGATCCACTTACTAGGAATAGAATCATGGGTGGTATAGAGGTTTCTCAGTTGCAAAGGTGCTTGCTTCAAAGGAACAATTTTATAGTAGGCAGATTCTGTGGGCTAAGATATCTATAGGAATGGAAGGAAGAGGTGGGGGGGAGAGAGAGAATAAAAACACAAACAAATCAAAGCAGGAAAAAGTGAAGCAGAATTCTTCATCCTTTATGAGCTACTTTTCTTATGGTAGTTAGAATGAGAAAAATGACTAACTAAGCCAACAGTATAGACAATGCCTGAAACTATTTTCATGGTGTGTGTAGAGGAAAATAAAGCAAGGCACAGAGGGATGGACAATGCTGTACCCTGCACAGATATGCAGAAAGATAGAGAGATTATGACAGGTTCCATTAGTTTCATCCCATATCCAATCCAGACTCTGCAAGCACCACCATTCAATAGGATCATTTATATTAATACTGCTGTGAGATTTGGACAAATTCCCCTTAAGGTTTAAATTAGACTCTAAAAGAATCATCAAACAGAGCAGTCACAACAGGAAGTTGTTGTCTTGTCACTTACAAATTCCAGAAACAGTCAAATTTATCAGTTTGCATTTGTGATTTTTAAGGAACACAGACAACATAACTATCCAAGCAATAGATAGCAAACGGTTTGATTAGAATGCATCATGGAGATATCTCTGTTCAAGACCAAAAGAATTCCCCAAACCTGGAACTTATTCTGGACAATTATGTGGTGCATCTAAAAAGTTGGCTAGATTTTTGCTTGCCACAGGAACTGTCTACCACGTTATATGAACTATTCATATATATTTTTCAGATAAGGAAATATTGCACTTCATACTAAGCAGCAAGCTTGTACTGAAAAAGCCATCAAGTTATCTACAGATTTAAATCACACCAAGTCATTAAATCTGGCAGTTAAATATATTATCCCATGCTTTCAGTTGCCGATATCCTGCCGGATCTTTGTAAAATTCAAATTTTCACTAATTGTGATGCCAGCAATGTCTTCCATGTGAAGTGGAATGAAAATCAAATTAATGAAATTTCTGTTCTTTATCTACACTACAGATAGTTAGATCTTCCAATGTATCTGAAGTATTTCAGAGAAAACTAAACCAGGCACTTAAGGGTTACCTGGTGTGAGGATAATTGTAGTTGAAATCCTGCTTACTGGAGAAGAAGCAACTGATACGGAAATGAAAAGGCTATGACATTAAATCCAAAGAAAATGAAACTTGAACAAAAAGATATCATATTTAAGTCATGTACTCTCAGCTGACAGGACCAGCACCTGATCCTAGCAAGGCAGTTCAAACAAGCCTCCAGCCAAGACTGGGTCCAAGGTACAGGACTTTAAGAGAGTCAGAAATCCCTTTGATAAATTCTACCAACATTTAGCAACCAGCCTCAGTGTACCAGTCAACAAAAATGGTGGCAGAGTGGTCCTGACCATGGCTTAAAGCATTTAAGGGATTAAAGCAGTTTATCACCGATATTCTTGTAGTGCGAATACTATCAGAGAAAGCAGCAGCTGATTCTACAGTATGATGAATAGGGTGGAGGAACATCCAATTCAGAAAATAAGCAGAATATTTTAGAACAAAGCTATGAAGGGGGGGGGCGTTATTGGTAGTGGTGTTTAAAGCAGCATGTTCAACATTTTTGACCATAATAATAGTGTTCTAATCACAACCATTAAAGGCAATTATAAAACATAGCACTCTGTCTGCCAATAACAAACCAAAATCAGGTACTGTATTAACCAAGAAAAGTACTAATGCTGGCAGCCATATTAAATTGTGCCAATCTCCTAGTGCTGAGGAAACTATCCAGAGAGATGAGGACATCAAGTCAATTAACATGCTGTACTAACTCCCAATTAAAACAGCAAAGATGCAGGAAATTAAATAGGCTATATAACAAGATGCACAGCTTCAAGTGTTTGAGTGAGTAATTTTGGAAGGCTTGCCTGCAAATCACAGGCCAACTGCCGTGGAATGAAAAACATATTTTCAGCTTAAAAATGAACTCAATGTCCAAGGATAGACTTACATATTTTAGGCAGATAATTATTTCACCCCCGATTGCATAAGATAGTTATGGAAAGACTCAATGCTCACATATGGAAACTGATGACTGCTTGCAATGGACTCAATAATATGCATGTTGGCCTGAGCTGAAGAAAGCATATATAGAACAATGTAATCTCTTCACATTTTATGGCAACTATCAACAAAAAACAGATCTTGCCATATGACCTCCCCATAAGGCCATGAGAAAACATTCCGTTTCTTACAAGGTCACTCCTACACCCTTGAAATATCCAAGGAGGCATGTTGAAAATAGTATCTCTCCAGTTGTCATGGCCCATCGGAGGCCAGTTCAGAGCAGGAGGAGTTGGAACTTGGACTGTCCAACAGGGATGGCATGCCTGCCTTGACATGTTTGGAGAGACCAGGGGCTGATACCAATGCTGTCCCAGTCCCCATAGGCATTGGAGGAGGTGGTCGACCAGACTAAGAACTGCCTGCCTGCACAGACACTGTGGAGGATCCATTGCTGACAGGCAGTGGTGCTGATAGGCAGCAGATCTCCTCTGATGAGGAATAGCTGCCTCCTCCACTGATCCAAGGACATGGAGACCAAAGTGTAAGCAAGCCCAGAGAAGTACTGCAAGGCTACTCAGGAGGAAGTAACCTCACCCCTCCTCACAAAAAATACCTGGAGGAACTTAAGGAGAAAGCCCTGGAAAATGAATCTTTGCCAGGAACAATTGTTTGCTTGGGCTTACATTCACTTGGCTTCAACTCATGCCTATTGCTGTTTGCCTTGCCTTGCTTCAAAAATTGTTCTATGCCTTTTGTCCTATGGAATTGTTTCTTGGACCTTTTCATTGCCCCGAGGACTGCCATTGTCTTGTGTCTGGACTTTGCCTTCTGGACTAAACTTGGAATCTTGGATCTTGCCCTATGACCGTGCTTCTACTCTGAGGGCTTTATTTACATTATAGGGGATGCTGTTTGTGGGATTGATGGTGTCTGCCTTCAGGGTAGCATGGGGTGGAGACTTACTGGTTGTTAGAGGGCCATTTTTGTGGACTATTTGTTAAGAGAAATAAAGGATTCTTTGGAGGCATGCCTCACTTTGACCACCTGGGTCGTAACATCAGTACTTACTGTCCTGGAGTTGATTTTCAGGAGTCTCTGGTTGCTAATTATATTAATGTTACAAAATGGGAAGAATGCATGTTCCTTGTAGCAATGGCCCCATAGCATTCCTTTCATGCACCTCTGAATTTAGGACAATAGAAAACCAGTGGTTCTCTGCTGTTGCTGCTCTCAGGGAAGAAGTGCAGTCAAGTGGAGGCAACCCTTTTCTGTTGGTTACCTCTGTTCTCCTTATCAGGCCAAGCACAATTTTTCTGCTTTTCCTGGTTCTCTCCCCTTTGCTGCCCTTCATTTATCTCCATGCTTGTTAGAGAGCACCGACACCTGCTGTGATAGCCTAAACAGCAGCATCAGGTCAGCATTGCACCTATGCCAAGCATGGCTCCTTATTGGGTGGTAGATAATTGCTGCTATCAGGGAGGGTGCGTTATCTCCAGCAAGTGAGGACATAGACAAAGAGTCAGTGAAGAGAAAAAAGCAGAGAAGCAGCAAACAGAGGCTCAGTGTTGCAACAATAAACCTCCTTAAAGACTGTAAGGAGGTCATCTTGCTGTGGGGGCAAGGAGGAAGATGAAGTCTTAAGCACTATGACTATTCAATATTGATAAAGTTAACCTTTGCCTATAACATTTAACATATTAATTTCTTTTTTATGTATTTAATTGTATAATTATATATTATGTAAGATGAGAAAACCTTGTAAGATGAGAAAACTTTAAAATATATTGAATATATTCTATCAGGAACCTGTTTGCCATTTCTTTCTTATGCATTTCTGCACTTTCTTTTAATCAGTTTGTTTTCGAGCAATATACTGCATTATGCAAACAATTGTCTACTAGAGAGAAAGTTTCATTAACATGGCCTCAAGCTGTATTTTATATCACAAAGTTCAGGAGCTTAGGGTGGCTTTGGAAGGTGCGCTAACAAAAAAAAGGCAACCTTTTGAGGAATTAGCATAAATGATTGCTATTAAAGTGAATAAGGTCATCCACTGATAGCATGTGATTCCCTACATGCTTGCCCAGATACTCATATACAAAGCTTATTCAATCCATTAACAAACAAATGTACGTACATTTATGTCATGTAGCAGGTTAAATATGAGTCATACAAGCATATACGTAGATACAATCACTCCCTTAAAACTGCACAGTTTATTTTTTTGGTGCCAATAGTTCACTGGGCCTGAGAAGCTTTTCTTTCTTAAGACAATCACCGTTTTAGATCTGAAACATCCTCTTTATCACTTGACCGTCACACTCTAAGTTGCCTACCTTTATTTAAGCTGATATCCGCAGAGAGCAGGAGAAACCTTGACTGCCTCATTCATAGTCAAGCAGCTTCAGAGGTTTAAAAATCAGAAGAATTAATAAGCACAAACCTTGGGCAGTCAGTTTTCTTCCATATACTTTATAGGATGGAAAAACTTGCAAGTTGACGTGGGAAATTTGTCAATGTGAAAATTTGTCAGTGCTCTTATCATGATGCACGAGTGTCCCTGACCTGGGTGAATGTTTAACGGAAATGAATGCAGAAAGACAAGGCTGTGCATAATTGTCCATTCTTTTCACACTAATCAGCAACTGATTTACAAGACAGAGACCAAGAAACAGGAAAAGGAATGTTAGAATAGAACTACCCTCAACCCTGACAACTGTATGTTAATAAGTAATTTAAAAGGGGGTGGGGGGGGAAAGTGGAAGTTTGAATATGGACAAAATACTTCTTATTAAAGGACATTTCTATGACACAGAAGATAAAATATATGAGATGGTGGGTGAAAAAGACTGAATAACGCAAATTTGAAGTCTGACATGTGAGGTCTGTGAAGTGAAGGTGGCTGTAATAGCAGTAAGATTTGCAGAAGCAAATACCAACATTGGAGAATGAGTAGCACGTTGACCAAGAGAATATTTCATATTAATCTAAAGATTAGATTATATCATAAAACTATATGAATGTACCATCATATAAAGCAGAGATTGGCTAGCTGACAATGGAAAATTATATATACATATATGCATATATGCATATATGCACATATGCACATATGCACATATGCACATATGCATATATACACATATACACATATACACATATACACATATACACATATACACATATACACATATACACATATACACATATACACATATACACATATACACATATACACATATACACATATACACATATACACATATACACATATACACATATACACATATACGTCTTTGGTTGTTTGGGTTTTCTCCTGTGTAGAATTGGAAATATCTTCACGACGTTTCGATGAAGTCTCATTCATCATCTTCAGGCTGGTGCTTCCGGCTTGGTGCTTCCAGGAGCAAGCATACTTCCTGGAAGCACCAAGCCGGAAGCACCAGCCTGAAGATGATGAATGAGACTTCATCGAAACATCGTGAAGATACTTCCAATTCTACGCGGGAGAAAACCCGAACAACGAAAGGCATACATACAAACACCCGCGAAAACCTCAGAAAACATATACACATATACATATATACATATAGACATATAGACATATTTACATATAGACATATAGACATATATACACAGATACACAGATACACAGATACATATATACACAGATACACAGATACACATATGCATATATACATGCATGCATGCTACAAACTGGGAGATTTTTAATTCTAGCCCCTTAAAATTAGAACTCTGATGGGTCCTTGGTGTTCTCTGAGCTTGCTTGTTTTCTTGAAAATATTTTATTACCCAAAGTAGGAAATATCATCAGTGCATTGATGATGTTATCTAGTTTGAAAAGTCTGCAAGAAAAGAAGCAAGCCTAGAGAGCACCAAGGACTCCTTATATCAACTCTGAACTAAAAATATTTTCCTTTATTAATTAGAGCTCTATCAAAGAGTGACTCTGTCTAAAACAGGTTGAATTTCTGTCCTTATTTTCCCAAAATTTTAATTAATATTTATTTTCAATCTGCATAGAATTCAGGATCATTGTTAAGTTTAAACTTATTCGTAATTACAATGTAAACAATGTAAATAAATTTATAGTGTCTCTAGAGAAAAGAATGGGGGGAAATTAAAAAGGTTTTTATTATATATAGTTTTATTATTATACTTTTTTAGAATAGAATAGAATAGAATAGAATAGAATAGAATAGAATAGAATAGAATAGAATAGAATAGAATAGAATAGAATAGAATAGAATAACAGAGTTGGAAGGGACCTTGGAGGTCTTCTAATCCAAACCCTGCTTAGGCAGGAAACCCTACACCACTTAGATAATAAGGTATCTAAATACTTTTTGTATATATTATTTTCTTTTTCTTTCAAATTTGGGAAGGGAAAGGAAACATTCAACTACCAAATATTGATGTTCTTTACATTTAATTGGCAGCTTGTTAGATTTAGCTTATTCTTCCTTTTTACTCCAACTCTTTCTATTTTTAGTCAGCTGAAAAAAGGGGTGTGGGCAATACTCTTCCTCTTACTCCCAGCACTGAAATGTTTTTACTGCTGCTTTATTTATCTCTGTTCATTTTCCTCTTTGAGGTAACATTTCAAACTATGGAACATCTTTCTTCTACATATTCTCCTCAGAGATGGTATTCAGCAGGTTCTGGCAAGTTCTGGACGGCAGTGGAAATTTTGAGTAGTCCAGAGAACTGGTAAATACCACCTCTGACTGGCCCTGCCCCCATCTATTCTCTGCCTCCCGAGTCCAAGCTGATCCAGAGAGAATGGGGATTTTACAGTAACCTTCCTCTGGAGTGGGGAGGGAATGGAGATTTTAGAGTATTTTTCTCCTGCCATGCCCACCAAGCCACACCACACCCACCAAGCCACACCCACAGAACCAGTAGTAAAAAATTTTGAATCCCACCACTGATTCTCCTACCCAGTAATCATATTCGTTCATGATTCACACAGTTCTTTTTATGCCTTTCTTTCCATTACAAAGGCTAGCATAACAAAATGTTTTCGTCAAGTAGTGTAGACATTTGATGGTTTGCATTTTTCTCCTCATAATATAAATATAGTGCCACTCGTACAGTATATTAATCTCCTGTTGGCCAGAAACAAAAATTTGCACGCGTATACTGCAAATGAGTTCAAGTTCTTTCCTACCCTAGAGACATAAGTTGAAAGGAAACTGTCTTTGGAATAGCGGAGGAAGAAAAAGGTTTTCATACTTCTCAGTTAGAAGGAAAAACGTCCCTTTCAGGCAAGTTCATGCAGCCAGTAATAATAGAATAACATTGTGTGAATCTTTCTGAGAAACAAGGAGGGATTTGCCCTTGATGTGTACTACTGGCTAGACAAGGCCACCTCTAACATATAATACAGATTCTACAGTTACATTGAAGAATAGAAGAAGAATAAGCAAACACCCTTGTGTTTAAATAGCTTAAATACAATTTTTTTAGATGCAAAAACTTCGGAAATATCATCTCACTGATTATGCCTTCCATCACAATTAGTTCAGTCTGTTGTTTGTATATTGTTTTCTATTTTCATAACTGTAGCTTTATAAAGAAGGAATCAAGAAAATATATTTTATCTATCTGTCTCTGCCTCTGTGTGTCATTGGTGCATTCAGCTATCTAATTTTCACACTAAACATCGAGCATTTACATTTTAAACTGTCAATAATAATAGCAATTCCCTCCATCAAAACCCTCTTGTCATGGGACAGATTTTTGTGATGCTCTTATGAGGGTGAGCTACCAGAAGGGTTATCCATGGCAGACAGCTCTTAGTAGAAGAGCCACAGTAAGTGTATCCATCAATCCATTTTTATATGGTAAGAAACAGGAAAAGAGTCCTATATCAGATTGGTCATTGGCCAGGTCAACAAAGACCATGTCAGGAGAGTTCCTGGGCATCTGCTGAGAAGTAAGCAATGGAACTCGAGAACTGTGGTTGGGCAATGACTAGAAGAACAACAACCAAGGGGGGGGGGGAGTCTATTGCATTTGAAAATTGTGCCATTTCAATCTGCTTTTATAAAGGTCAATTTCTGCCAAAGATTGAGGGGAAAGTGGATAAAGATAAAACCTGGTAATGCCTTACTACTGGAACGTTTTTTTTTAAAAAAAAGGATCCAAAGACTTTAATTTGGTTGCTCAAAATGTTTCCCCATGTTTGCTATTCTCATGCATTGTTCTAAACTACAGTGTTCATACTCAAGCAGGGGCTCTCAAAACATGTGGAGCAGAGATATATTAAGTATATATATATATATAAAGCGGCCAGGGCTTCTAAATGTGCTCACAGCCATATCACTTCCTGCAGGCAGAGAAAAGAAACCTTGCAGGTACAATGTTTCTAGGGTCTTACATGGCTTTTGATAGTACTTCTAAAATTGTGCATGTTGGCTCACAGCCAACATGTGCTTTCTCCAAAGAAGCAAGCCTCTGTCCAACATATTGTGAAATTTATCTTTAAGTTGAACTTGAAACATTTGTGTAATGCTTTCCTCAGGCAGAAGGGATTGTTATAAAGAAATAAGATAAGCCATTCAATTTACTTATTTCTTTCTTTTAAATTAAAGTTTTAATGGGGAATAAATGTTAAAAAAATTAATAAAGCCTCTCATGTATCCTTAACAGAGCAAACGGAAAGCAGAAGAATGTTTCACTTGCATGGTGTATTCTGCAGCTTGCACCATGAAAAAAAAAACTGGTTTCCAGCAGTTACCGGTAAGTTATCTCATCACTTGCCTTTTGTGCAACCTTCTATCCTTCAACATTTCACCCTCTAAGAGAATTCTGAGTTGGTTGGTTGGGTGGTTAGTTGTTGTTTTAAAGAATAAATCTCACATACAACCTTGCTGACATACTGAAAACCTTGCTCCAAGATTAGTTTAAAATAAAGCATAGGTATTTCATATGGCACCATTTGAAGCATTACAATTTTTCCAAATTCAGGGAATTGCCTTTTGGTTATCTTTTTCTAAAGTTTAGAGTTCATGTAGGTTCCATATGGTCTTTGGTATGCAAATAGTGCAAAGCTGCTGTATATTGTGTGTGTGTGCAACAAACACAGACAAGCATTATGTCAACACACTCAGCTAAACTGTGAATTCTTTATATAAAGTCTTTGCTCTTTCACCTTATGCTTGCAAGTAGACATTGTATCATCAGAAAAAAAGTGGCCCATCCTGGTGGCTCTGAATATTTTTCTTCTTTTCCTATGTCCCTTTTCTCTCTAATGCTTCTATTGATGTCTGTTGATGTCACATTCTTTTTATCTGCTTTCTTAAACTCTGAATTTTGATTCTTTTAAATCCTTGATAGCAGCATCCTCTTCCTTTGAGAGATTTCCCATTCTGATTTCCTTGAAGGCTGCATGTCTGCCAAACAGCCCCCTCTTCTTAAGATCTATTTTGTTTTAGTTCCTTCCACTTATTTTTAAGTTGTGAGGATTCCATTTTCTCTACTTCTGATTTTCTCCAATTACCAATGTGGCAATGGTGGGATTCAAATAATGTAACAACCGGTTATCTGCCCTAATGACCAGCAAGGCTCAGTGGTTATGTGACTGGGTGGGCGTGGCCAACTCAACATCACTCATGTTGATGGGCGCTTCACCTTAGCTGTTACAATGTAATAAGGGTTAACCGGAGAGACAGTTTCTGAAAGCAGGGCAATAAAGATTAGGCTAGAAACAACACCAGAATGTTTCCTTCCTGCCTTCCTTACACAATTAGCCCTTTAAAGTGGAAAAAACCAAAATGAGATTTCTTCCAACAACTGGCTCTCCGAACTGCTTAGAAAGTTAACAACTGGTTCTCCTGAATAGGTGTGAACTGGCTGAATCCCACCACTGCAATGTGGGCACCCACATTTCTATTTTTTTTAAAAAAATAGAAGATCCCCAAGTTCCCTTCCAACTCTGTTATTCTGTATTAAGTTACTAGTGTTTCATGAAGTCAGCAGGACAATGGCGGTCTGCCTTTGAGCTCCGCATGGACCGCGGGGCTCTTTTGAAAATAGGGATGCTGCCCGACCCTCTTTACCATTCCTGAGGGTCGGGCCCAGTAAGCAACCACCCTGGCTTGCCATCAAGACCTGGGTCAGCCCCCAGGGTGGTCTGACGATCGAGAATGGGGGGCTTCGCTGACCGGAAGGCGCCGGTCAGCTGGAGTCAGCTGGAGACACCGGGCGTTTGGCCGATGTCGGGTTTCAAGAGCTTGAAGAGCCCACCGGGGGAGTAAGCCAAGGGGAGTAAGCCGAGACCGCTGGAGGAGAGGGCGGAGCGTTGGAGGCCTGGCAGGAAGTTTTTAGATGCCGGAGCGGAATGGAGATGGAGTGGAGACAAAATGGAGACGTTTTCCAGACGTCGGAGTGGAACGGAATGGTGGAGTGGTGGAGTCCAGGCAGGAGACTGGGCAGGAGGCCGGCCAGAAGGTCTGCCGAGGTGTGCCGGGCTTGGAAGGCCGAAGGACATGAGAGGCCTGGTTGCCAGAGGCTGGGACACCAGGCTGGACAGAAGGCAAGCTGCGACTGCCGAATGCGGAGGGCCATGGTGGCCCGGGAACTGGGAGGTTTGCACAACAACTAGGCCAGGGCCTAGAAGCCCTAGGTTGAGGCCGCTCCCCACTGACTGACTTACTTACTGCCCTGTTGTAATCGTTCTAAGCCAGGACCCATAAGGGGGCCGGGAGATCTTGCAACGGGCCCGTCCATGTACCATCTTTGGCCGAGGCCTGTTGCCTATGGCCCTGGAATAGTGGGTCTGGGCTGGATTTGCTAAGGCCACGCCATGATAGTGCACTCTATGTGACTATGTGCACTTTATGTGACCATCCACTGACCATCTTACCACCTTACCCAGGATTTTGGCCTTTTCGTACCGGACATCATCTTACTGGAATTAGTGAATTTTTAATTAACTGATTAATTAATTTTTAATATGTATTCCAACATCTGTAACATCCCTGTAATCATTTGATGCCCTGCTGGTAATGTGATCCATCATATACTCGAGGGCAGACCTGATCCTACTGCGGGAGTCCCCCCTCTCGCAAATATGGCCCTCCGCCCTTTCGAGGGCCCACCTCGATGAGGGATATATTAATCCAGAGAGGTGGGCGAGGCGTAGTCTCAGGTGGTTTTTAATTAAATCTTTAATCTTTAATTCGTATTTTAGGGGGTTCCAGGGTGGGGGGTGGGGTTAGTCAGGCTGAGGGAGGGACCAGTGCCAGGCCGACGGGTGGAGTTAACAAGGAAGTGAGCGGAGCTATTAAGGGGGGTGAGTAGCGATACTCCAGAAGAGGGTCTTTCTATCCCAACAGTCGTGGGGAGGGGTAGGTACGAGGGTAGACAGAATTTGGGGAGTATCTGCAGGACAAAATCGCTCAGATTCGCAGCGAGTGGGTCCCCACTAGCAGTCCAGAGGGGACGTCGGAGGTGGGTCTTGAGGCTCCACTCTGGGAGGAGTTTGACTCTGTTACTTCTGACGATATGGACAGGTTGCGTGAGCGGCTACGAGCCACCACATGTTTACTGGACCCGTGTCCCTCCTGGCTTATACTGGCATCCTGGGAGGTCACACAAGGCTGGCTCCAGGAGTTAGTCAACGCTTCTTTGAGAGAGGGGTCCTTGCCGGCCGTCCTGAAAGAGGCGGTGGTGAGGCCCCTACTCAAGAAGCCTTCCCTGGACCCAGCTATGTTAGCCAACTACCGTCCCGTCTCCAACTTTTGCTTCCTGGCGAAGGTTGTAGAGAGTGTGGTGGCACAACAGTTCCCACGCCACTTGGAGGAAATTGATTATCTGGACCCCCGCCAGTCCGGTTTCCAGCCCGGCCACAGCACGGAGACGGCATTGGTCGCGTTGGTAGATGATCTCTGTAGGGCCAGAGATGGGGGTTGCTCCTCCATCCTGGTCCTATTAGACCTCTTGGCGGCTTTTGATACCATCGACCATGGTATTCTATTGCATCGACTGGAGGGGCTGGGGGTGAGGGGCATCGTTCTGCAGTGGTTCCTCTCCTACCTCTCTGGCCGAGTGCAATTTGTGTTGGCAGGGGGGCAGAGGTTGACTCCGAGGCTGCTCACTTGTGGGGTGCCGCAAGGGTCAGTCCTCTCGCCTCTCCTGTTCAACACATACATGAAGCCGCTGGGCGAGATCATTCGAGGGTTTGGGGTAGATTACCATCTGTACGCAGATGATACCCACCTGTACATTTCTACCCCAAACCACCCCAACGATGCCGTCAAAGTGATGTCCCGGTGTCTGGACGGGTTGAGCCTGAGTCTGTTATTTCCCATCCAGATCCGTACGGCTTCCAGACACCGGGACATCACTTTGATGTCCCGGTGTCTGGAAGCCGTACGGATCTGGATGGGAAATAACAGACTCAGGCTCAACCCGTCCAAGACGGAGTGGCTGTGGCTACCGGCACCCCGGTTCAACCAGTTGACTCCATCACTGGCCATTGGGGGCCAACATCTGGCCCCGGTGGATCAGGTATGCAATTTGGGTGTCCTCCTAGATGCCCGGCTGTCAATGGACAACCATGTGACAGCCGTAGCAAGGGGGGCATTTCACCAGGTTCGCCTGGTGCGCCAATTGCGTCCCCTATTGGACCGGAATGCCCTCCGCACAGTCACCCATGCGCTTGTGACGTCCCGGCTGGACTACTGTAACGCTCTCTACATGGGGCTCCCCTTGAGATGCACCCGAAGGCTGCAGTTGGTTCAGAATGTGGCTCCGCGGGCAGTTTCGGGAGTCGCTAGGTACTCCCACGTAACACCTCTCCTGCGTGGGCTGCACTGGCTACCTGTAGCTTTTCGGGTGCGTTTCAAGGTGCTGATTATCATCTTTAAAGCGCTCCATGGCACGGGACCTAGGTATTTGCAGGATCGTATCCTGCCCCATACATCCCTTCGGCCGATCCGCTCACACAGAGAGGGACTCCTCAGGGTGCCATCCACTAGGCTGTGCCAGTGGAATGACCTTCCCCCTGATATTAGATTAACCACGGACCTCCGCTCCTTCCGTAAGAACCTTAAAACCCACCTGTTCAATTTAGCCGGCCTGGCCTAATCCCAGCTCTCCCACCTCAGTCTGTATTTTTAAATTTTACCGGTTGGTTTTAGGCCGAGTTTTAATTTTTATAAATTTGTACAGGGGTTAAGGTTTAATTTGATTTTAATGGTATTTATTCTTATGTGTATGGTTTTTTAATTTGGTGCCTGTACACCGCCCCGAGTCCCTCTGGGGAGAGGGGGCGGTCTAGAAATCAAATAAATTGAATTGAAATTGAATGATAAATACCTATTCAGTAATGCCTGAGGAAGGGAAATAAGGGGAGACAAATAATGAAACTACATTGTGCTGATGTTGATGTAAGCTATTCCTTTTTTGAATGTGCATGCAGTAGTGGAGCTTGTGTTGCAGTGGTGTCACACTGTTTGCATCACCTGTCAAAAGTGGTGGATCTTGGTGCTACCATAATAAACTAAAGTTATTCCATACACCAATTTTACTGCAGCATTCTCGCTTGTATAATCAGATACAAACCTGTGAAGTTTCCAAGAGCTGACCTAATTAATTTACGATCCTCGAGATAAAGTTAAAAAAAAAACCCATTCATTTATTAGGACTAACATCTTGGCACAGACTTCTGTGGAGCCGAAACTAAATCCCACTTAATGGTGTCTGAACTTTACCCCTGTGTCGCCTCCCCTCTGCCTGATGTCATCAATCACATTCTCCAACAGGTCGTTATGGCAGGGTTCTGGACATGTGCATTCACATCCCAGTTACAGAAATATGAGACTTTTTTGCTCTGGTCAAAAGTATGCATGACATTTTCTCCCTTCTCAAGTTGATAGTAGTCATGGAAACGCTTTAGACATTGACATCCGGCTCCCCTCACTTCCTAAAGCAACCTGTGTAAAACAAAGCAAATTGAGTACAGGTGTATAATTTAGGGATGTGTCCCTCTCCCAGGCTTGCTTGGATTTTCTGCATGGAATTTTGCTATAAGGCGATCAGCCTAGATATTTCTACTTTTCACCCAAGATGCCTCTGATAAGGGGTAGCCCTTCTACTTGATTAAGTATTGGAGTTGTCTCCTATGCCACCTTGAATCAAGGATACATTGAACTTCATAATGAACATAGGACCCGGGGGCTCCAGGGTAGTGGTGTCAGAGTGGATCCAATCACGGGTTTTAAGAGGCTACTATGAAATGTCGGGTGTATCTTCCCCAACAATCAAGGCAGTTTCAATTACACTGTGACTGGGTTGATGATCTTTACTATGGGGAATGGTCCCATAAACTTTGGCCCCAGTTTCTTGCTAGGCAGTTTTAATCTCAAATATTTTGTGGAGAGGTAAACCTTCTCTCCCATCCGGAATGGCTGTTGCGGAGCCCGATGTTTATCTGCCTGTTTCTTATAGGTTTGTGCCACTTTAGCCAGTGCCTTTTTGACATTTTCCCAGGTCGCTTTCAGCATTGACATCCAATCAGCCAAGCTGACTGAAGAGGGAGGATCCCTTGGATACTCAGGTATTGGGATGGAGTCCATAGTGCTCACTATTTTGAATGGTGTGAGTCCTGTGCTACTGTGAACAGCATTATTGTGCTCCACCTCAGCAAAAGATAAAAGGTCTGCCCAATTGGACTGCTGATAGTTCATGTAGCACCTCAGGTACTGCTCCACCATGGCATTCAGTCTCTCTGCTGCCCCATTGGTGCTCGGATAAAAAGCTGAACTAAGACCCTGAGATGATCCAATGGACCACAGGAACTCCCTCCAGAACTTAGCCATGAACTGGACCCCCCTGTCTGAGATAATTCTTCAAGGTACTCCATGCAGTCGGTAGATATGCTTCATGAAGAGTTTAGCCAGCTTGTGAGCCGAGGGTAGTCCGCTACAGGGTATGAACTGTGCCTGTTTGGAGAACGGGTCTATTACAGTCCAAATCACCGAGTTTCCCCCACTTTTTGGCAACTCTACTATAAAGTCCATTGTGATCTCCTCCCATGGCCTTGTTGGCTCTGCTACTGTTTGCAATAGTATGGGGTTTTTTCCTGGTCGTCTCTTCATTGTGGCGCAGATGGTACAACATTTCACGTAACTATCTACATCTTTCTTCATGCCAGGCCACCAGAATTGCCTCCGGGCTAAGTGTAAAGTCTTTAGGAACCCAAAGTGGCCTGCCGGTTTGGCATCATGACTCCTCTGGAGAATTAGGGTATGTAGGGATTCTGGGACGTAGAGTTTTGTCCCCTTCCATGCAAGGTCATCTCTTTTTGTCAAGATGTGTTGATTGTTTTGGAACCAGGGGTCTGCTAGCAGTTCGGCTTTGAGCCTCGTGGTTAAGTCGCTTGCACGTTGGTCTTGCCAGTCACAGCATTGCTGTCTGGTGGTCGCTTGGGCAGCGGTTTGGGTAGAGGGAATGATGGCATCCACTAAGTGCTCCCGTTCGCATTTGTACTGAGGCATGTGGGAGAGGGCATCAGCTAGAAAGTTCCTCGACCCTGGAATGTGCTTTAAAACAAAATCAAAATGGTTGAAGTATTGAGCCCATCGGACTTGTTTGGGTGATAGTTTCCATGGGGTCCTAAGGGCCTCCAGATTTTTGTGGTTATTCCAGACTTTGAACAGTTTCTGGCCCCCTTCCAACAGGTGTCTCCAGGTTAACAGTGCCCATTTCACTGCGAAAGCATCCTTTTCCCACATGGCCCATCATCTCTCTGTGTCTGTGAGCTTGTGGGAGGTTTAGGCACAGGGTTGTAAGCTTCCTTGGTTATTTCTTTGGAGTAGCACTGCTCCCACTGCCATGTCGCTGGTGTCTGCCTGGATCACGAAAGGTTGCTCGGGGTCAGGATGCTTCAGTACTGGCTCCTTTGCAAACATTTCTTTTAGTGTTTTGAACACCTCTTGGCAGGTTGGGTCCCACTGTAGGGGTTGTCCTGGATGGGGTTTCGTTCCTGGGCTCCCTGTCTTCAGGAGGTCTGTTAGGGGTTTCGCAATTTTTGCAAAGGAGGGGATGAATTGCCTGTAGAAGTTCACAAAATGTGGGAAACTTTGTAGTTGTCTGGGGGTGCGAGGGGGTTCTCATAGAGGTTCTCATGCAACACCTCGTTTATTAACTGCATGAATGGGGCCCCCTGCCGTCCAAAATGAATCACTTTAATTGAAAGCTCCCTAGGGGGCAGTTGAATGCTGTTTTCCACTCATCTCCCTCTCTGATACATACTCGGTAGTATGCTTCTCTGAGGTCTAGTTTGGTGAATACTTTTCCCTTGGCCAGATGAGATAGTATGTTCTTCATGAGGGGGAGAGGTTATAGGTTTTGTATGCACACCCCATTTATCCCTCGAAAGTCCACACACAACCTCATAGTTTCATCTTTTTTTTCTTTGAAGAGGACTGGCTCTGCAACCCATGGCTTGGCTGGCTCAATGAACCAATGTCAGCGTTCCAAATATCATGCAGAATTAAATCATTGTCCAAGGCAAAGTAGTCCTTAAAACTCCAATTTAATAAGACAGGCATGTTGGCATTATGCTGTTGAAATTTCAACTCTAAGGTACATCCGGTGAATTCCCCAAGTTAAAAGTTCATCATCTATCCCCACACCCCATAATTCATCACATGGTCCAATCTTCATCTTCCACGCTGGCATGTACACCCCTCTTCTTCCGGCCAGGTGTCGAGGTGCGGAGACAAAAGACGACCTTGAGCTTCTAAGAAATCCATAACAATACATTCCACAATCCTACTCCTTTCTATTCCCCCCTCCCAACTACTATACCAATGAAACAGCATAATATATATGTTTTAATTATGTGGCAGGCCAAAGATCCTAAAAGGAACAGAATTACAGGCCTGACAGGCGGCCTCTCCTCAAGAAAAAAATGTTTCCTGAAAAGAGAATAACATAAATGTTAACTATCAAAATTTAACCACCTCTTCCTCCCCCAGGGGGACCCTTTGGCTTATCAGGGAATTTCTCATGGAATTGCTTCACTAATTTATCTGCTTTCAGATCCCAACTTTTCACCCACGTAGCTTCTGACAAAGGGTATCCCTTCCAATGCACTAAATATTGTAAACAACCTCTATACAGCCTGGAATCTAATATTTTTTTCACTTCATAATGTGTTTCCCCTTCTACCACTACGGGAGGAGGTGGAGTTTGGGTGGGTGGTCTCGTGCTAGACTCCCTTACCTGCTTCAATAAGCTACAATGGAATACCGGGTAAATTTTCCCTAAGAGTCTCGGTAGGCTGAGTCGAACTGTCACTGGGTTAATTATCTTTTCTATTGGGAAAGGACCTAGAAATTTTGGACCTAATTTCTTACTAGGCATCTTTAATCTTATGTATTTAGTAGACAAAAAAACTTTGTCCCCCACTCGAAAGGGGGGTTGTAGGGAACGATGTTTATCAGCTTGCTTCTTGTAGGCTTCTGCCGCATCTGTTAGCGCCTTTTTGGTATTCTCCCATCCCTTCTTTAGTGTCCCCAGCCATTCATTCAGGGACATGGATGAGGGAGGTTCCTTAGGTAGTTCAGGCATGGGAACGAATTCCATGCCACTGGTAATCTGGAAAGGAGTTAATCCGGTACTGCTGTCAACCGTATTATTATATGCTACTTCAGCGAAAGGCAGAAAGTCCGACCAATTGTCTTGCTGATAGTCCACATAACACCGGATATACTGTCCCACCATCGCATTGGCCTTCTCTGCTGCCCCATTTGTGCTGGGATGAAATGCTGAGCTGAGTCCCTGCGTGGACCCGATCGATTTTAGGAATTCTCTCCAGAACTTGCCGGTGAATTGAACTCCGCGATCTGAAATGATCCTTTTTGGAACTCCATGTAGGCGATAAATGTGTTTCACAAACATTTTCGCTAATTTCTTTGCAGATGGTAGGCTTGAACAAGCGATAAAGTGTGCTTGCTTGGAAAACAAATCAATAACTGTCCAGATTACTTTATTACCACTGCTATCTGGAAGTTCGACAATGAAGTCCATTGCTATCTCTTCCCATGGTCGGCTAGGGTTGGCCACTTGTTGTAGTAGTCCAGGGGGCTTTCCCGGACGGGTTTTCATTGTTGCACAAGTAGCACAGCTTTTTACATAATCTTCCACCTCCGACCTCATCTTTGGCCACCAAAATTGACGTCTAGCGAGGTGGAGAGTTTTCAGGAATCCGAAATGACCTCCTAGTTTCGCATCATGACTCCGCTGTAGCACTTGCAATCTCATTTCTGCAGGGACGTACAGTTTGGATCCCTTCCAGGCTATGCCATCATTAATCGTTAGGATGTCTTTGTTGTTGTTGAACCATGGGTCTGTCTGGAGGGCTGCTTTCAGTTCGGTTCTCAGTTTATCTTGGCTTCGACTGGTGACTTGAGCTGCCTTTTGGTGAGAAGGAGATATGATGGGGTGGAAAATTTCTTCCTTCTTACTGTCAAACTGGGGTTTTCTCGACAGTGCATCTGCTAACAAGTTCTTCCCTGCGGGGATGTGTTTAATTTCAAATTTGAACCTTTGGAAATATTGGGCCCAACGGACCTGTTTGGGGGATAACTTTTGATGGGCAAGGAGAGTTTCGAGGTTTTTATTATCAGTCCATACCTCGAACGGTATATCCCCCCCTTCCAGGAGATGCCTCCAGGTGAGCATGCTCCACCTGATCGCAAATGCCTCCTTCTCCCAAATGGGCCACCTTCTTTCTGTAGTGGTGAGTTTCTTGGAGATGTAAGCGCATGGTAAGAGGTGGCCTTCTTTATTCTTTTGTAGTAGCACCACGGCTATCGCGACATCACTGGCATCCGTTTGGATTATGAAAGGTCGCTCTGGATCGGGGTGTTGCAATATGGGTTCTTGGGCAAAGAGCCGTTTTAATTTCTCAAAAGCCTTTTGACAGTCGATTGTCCATTTTAATGGTTGGTTTGCTTTTGGTTTAGTAGGGGAAGGCCCCGTTCTTAATAGGTCAGTCAATGGTAGGGCAATTTCAGCAAAGGTTGGAATAAACTGCCTATAAAAGTTTGCAAATCCAAGGAAGCTTTGTAATTGTTTGCGAGTGCTTGGAGGTTTCCAATCTAACACCGCTTTCACTTTTTCTGGGTCCATTTCTACTCCTTCATTGGAGATACGATATCCCAGATAATCTAGCGAGGTCTTGTGGAATTCACACTTTGACAATTTTGCATAAAGTTTGGCAGCTAGAAGTTTTTTCAGGACTTGCCGTACCAGTTTCACATGTTCCTCCATGGTCTCAGAGAAGATCAAGATGTCATCTAAATAAACGAGTACTCCGCGGTACAGGTGGTCGTGTAGCACTTCATTTATGTACTGCATGAATACTGCGGGTGCTCCTTGTAGTCCGAAAGGCATGACTTTATATTGGAAGCTGCCTAAGGGAGTATTAAAAGCGGTCTTCCACTCATCCCCTTTCCGGATTTGTATACGGTAATACGCCTCTCTCAAATCCAGCTTGGTGAAGATCTTGCCCTTAGCCAAGTGGTTCAACATATCTTTCATGAGAGGGAGGGGATAGGTATTCTTTTCGCATACCGCATTCAAAGCTTGTAAGTCCACACAGAGGCGAACCCCCCCATCTTTCTTTTCCCTGAAGAGCACTGGGGCCGCTACTTTTGATTTTGCTGGTTCAATAAACCCTCTTTTCAAATTGGTGTCGATGTACTTCCTCAATTCTATCATCTCTTTAGGCATCATAGAGTACATTTTGGGCTTTGGTAAGGTTACCCCAGGTTTGAACTCTATGGCACAATCTGTGGCGCGGTGAGGTGGAAGGTAGTTTCCGTCTTCCTCACTGAACACCTCCGCCAGAACCCAATAGATCTTTGGGACTCGTTGGATTCCCGGAAGTTTAGTGTCTGCTGCGGTTGCTGCAGGTTCTGGATGGGTTGGGCTGTTAGGTTCCAATGTTCCTGGGTGGCCTTTTGGTTCCACTGGTGGTAACGGCCCAAGTCCAATAGTCACCTTTCTAACGCCATCCTCCCACTTTATGGTAGGTTCCCACTTGTCCAACCATGCAAGCCCTAGGATAACTGACTCCTGCATTCCAGGGGCCACGATGAATCTGAGGAACTCATAGTGGCGGCCTATCACCAGTTTTACTAACTCAGTGATCTTTGTAGCCGGAGCTCCCCCAATTAGGGTTCCATCCACTTGCTCAAACGAAATGGGTTGTTTCAGGGGTCTGGTGCGTATACCTAGTTGCTCCACTATTGACATGCTGATTAAGCATCGGGTGCAGCCGGTATCTATAATCACCCCAACTTCCCCTTCTACCCCCGTTTTCGGTATTTGGAGTTTGGCTTTTATTTGGAAGGGGCGGATAGGTGCACTCACCATTGGGTCGTCTTCTGGGTTTCCTTCCTCTTCCTCCTCTGAAGTGTCCAGGGCGTTTTCAGTGGCTCCGCTCTCTGCCCCTGCTGGCTGTTGTGCCAGACGACTTTTTTCTGGTGGTTTTCTGGGGGTTTTCTTGACTGTGCTGGCAGGTGGTTGGCGTGGTTGTGGAACTGGGGCTGGAGCCCAGCATGTAGATGCCCGGTGGCCAAGCTGACCACAACGGTAGCACTTTATTTTGGGGCCCCAGGAACGAGGGGTTGGCGGGAGCTTTGCAGTTTGCTGCCTCTGCGTTCGGTGGGCTAACGGTTTTTTTTCAGGGGTTCTGGTACCAGGCTTTGGATAGGTATTAATCTCGTGGTCCAGTATGATTGCAGTGGTGTACCATTCTTGGATACGATCTGGGGTCCCCCTTACGGCACAAGCTTGTTTTAGTTTGGGATCTAAGGCCTTTTTGAACATGTAGACCAATAGTCTCTCTGGCCAGTAACGTAGTCTTCCAGCTATTCTCCGGAATTCCCAAACTAATTCTTTGACAGGCCGACCACCCTGTCGTAATTCCTGGATCTGGTCTTCAGCATCTACCTGTTGGGCCACATCGTAAAATCGGGCCCGCATCAGTTGGATGAACCCCGTTATGTCATCTAACTCAGGAGCTGCTTCTTCATGGAGTTCCGCTATCCATTGTGCTGCCTCTCCTTCATTCATCCCCTCTGCTATTTCTTGGATCAGTTCTCGATCCGTCAGGTATTGTGGGCCTACTTGGTCAACGTATGCCAACACTCGATTCATAAAGTAAGCTAGTTTGTCTCGGCTGCCATCATAGGTTGCACGGAACCTTGGGGGTGTGGGAGGAGGAGGGGGTGCTGGTGGTTGAACCGGAGCAACCTGTTGGCCTGCTGCTTGGGGTGGTAAGCTTCTTTGTGGGGCCACACCCATCGGTTGGGCAAAAGCCTGCTGAGGCATTGGTGGGGGGGCTGGGCCCTGTGGTGGTCCCATTCCTTGGCTCTGCCTCTGAGCAGCTATTTGGGGTGGCACCATTGGTTGGGAAGGGGCAGGCGTCCACTGGCATTGAGCCCATCCATGACCCAGGAAGAAAGCCCAACCTGAATTGGCTTGATTGATGGGTCCAGAGCCATCGCTTTGCAGAGGGGGGGAGGTGAAAGTGTTCCAGGCCCCTTTCGGCTGGTTAAGTTTTACTTCCCAACTTTTTTTCACTCCAGGAGGGGGGGGTGCTGATTCGCTGATGGCTGTGTGGAAAGAACCAAAGTCTCCGCTCCACTGCGCAGCCGTTTCTCTGCTGGGGAAGGATAATGTGGGCTTTGCTAGGCTCCACCCGGGTGGTTCTGGGGGCCCCAGGGGTTTTTGTTCACTCACATTTAGGCGTCGGAATTGGTCCGGAAGGCCCATCAAAGACTGGCTGCGTGATAGCGACTGAGATCTCCATTCATTTGCTCTTTTCCCCATGCTCCAGCCGTCTGTAAGAGTTCCCTTGGGGGGCCCCCCTCCTTCCAGCAGGCATTCCTGAGAAGCAATAAATCCCAAAACTTCCTCCCGCAGATCAAACTCTGTCTGTGAGGGATATCTTGGTTTCGGTTCCTTTCGCCGGGCGCCCTGCTGAAGCTCCCTTTGCTTCACCTCTGCCTGTTGAACTATTTCTTTAGAAGGTGCATAGATGGTTTCGACAAACATAAGTGATCCATCATCCTTAGCTTTCTCTGCTGCATTCTTTCCTTCCTCCATCTTCACTGAAATTTCGTCCTGCCCAGGGTTGGGTCAGAGCTGGGATTCAGTACCCCGATGAAAGAAAATTTTTTTAAGGGAGAGTTGAAATAATGTCAGCGTTCCAAATATCATGCAGAATTAAATCATTGTCCAAGGCAAAGTAGTCCTTAAAACTCCAATTTAATAAGACAGGCATGTTGGCATTATGCTGTTGAAATTTCAACTCTAAGGTACATCCGGTGAATTCCCCAAGTTAAAAGTTCATCATCTATCCCCACACCCCATAATTCATCACATGGTCCAATCTTCATCTTCCACGCTGGCATGTACACCCCTCTTCTTCCGGCCAGGTGTCGAGGTGCGGAGACAAAAGACGACCTTGAGCTTCTAAGAAATCCATAACAATACATTCCACAATCCTACTCCTTTCTATTCCCCCCTCCCAACTACTATACCAATGAAACAGCATAATATATATGTTTTAATTATGTGGCAGGCCAAAGATCCTAAAAGGAACAGAATTACAGGCCTGACAACCACCTTGCTAGGTTTTAGTCTATGTATTTGTGCATCTCTTCCATTTCCTGGGGTGTCATGGCGTACAGTTTGGGCTTGGGTAGTTTTGCCCCGGGGATGATTTCGATGGCACAGTCTGTCTCCCGGTGGGAAGGCAGAACATCACACTCGGCCTCGCTGAATACTTCTGCAAGATCCTGATATTCTATTGGAATCAGTTCGGCCTCTGGGGTTTTGTCGGATGTGGTTTCCAGTTGTTCTTGTGGGGTTTCTTGGGGGGTTTTCAGCGTGGGTGGTGTTTCTGCTTGCTGGTATGGGAGGGGTTGGAGGCCCCTTGATATCCTAAGTCTGCGTTTACCCTCTTGCCACAAGATGGTCGGTCCCACTTGTCTAGCCAGGAAAGTCCCAGTATGACTGCGTCTGTCATTTTGGGGGCTATTATGAATCGAATTATTTCCCAGTGATCTGCTAGCTCTAGCCTCACTGGTCCAGTCAGGTGGGTGGCAGAGGCTCTTCTCATTAGGGACCTGTCGACCTGCTCAAACCCGATTGGGTGGGCCAGTCTTTTTGCTCTGATCCCCAGTTTCAGAACTGTGGTTAGGGTAATTAAGCACCTTGTGCAGCCTGAGTCTATTAGGGCTTGAAAATCCCCCTGGTTTCCTGTTTTTGTGGCTGTCGGGCATATTGGAAAAAGGAAAGGGTGAATTGGTTCTCTCACCATTGGGTCATTTTCTCCCTCGTCCTCGCTGTCATGTGGTTCAGGCAACTGGTTGTCGTTGCCTTGGGTTCCACCACTTTCGCCTAGGGGGGAAGGGGCATCTGCAGCCTGGAGGGCTTTCCCAGACCTGTTGGTGGTCCATTTGGAGCCTCGTTCTGGTCGTGCTCTGGGCGGTGGGTCTGGCCTTGGTTTTGAGGCTGGGGTTGGGTATGCAGCTGCCATGTGGCCCACCCCCTGCATCTGTAGCATTTCAGCGGACTTTGAGGGAGGGCTGGTCTCAGGGCCTGCTCTGGTGCTGTGGTTCCCCGCTGGCTGGGTGGTTTCAGGTCAGGTTTACCTCACTCTTTTGTGTCTGGTTGCTTTCTCATGTCGTTGGCATGCAGCCCACTGTCGACTTTTGTTGTTACCCGGAACCACTCAGAGAGTTGATTTGGGATGTCGCGGTATGCGGTTACCTGGGCAATTTGCTTGTCCAGGCTTGTTCTGAAGAAATGCACCAGCAGTCGCTCTGGTAAAGGATGTAGCCTTCCTGTGACCCTCCTAAATTCAAAGAGATGTGCTCTTTGATGGGGCTGCCCCTCTGCTCTAGTTTTCTGAGTTCCTCTTCCATATATAGGTCCTCCTCCTCCCCCTCCTCAAACCTGGCCTCTAGCAGACACAGGAAGTCATCTATGTCTTGCAGTTGTGGGGCTCTCCTCTTGTGGAGGGCTGCTAGCCATTCCCTTGTTTCTCCTTCTAGACCCTCTGCAATGACATTCACCATGGTTCTGGGGGATGGGTAGAGGTGCCCATAGCATTCTAGGTGGATATCAGCTGAATCAAGGAATAGGGCTAGCTGATCTGAGTTTCCGTCAAACTTTCCCCTGAATTGGGGTGAGTCATTCAGTCCTACTCCTCCAACCTCCTGTCAGCCTCTGTATGTTTGCGCCTGATATGGTGGGCCATCTTCTTCACCCCTAGTTCAGAGAGAGGGAGGGGGTTGCCTGCTCTTGGCAGCCTGCCTGCTGCATGGGAGAGGCACTGGTTGCCATTTTGGGCTCCTTCTCCTTCTATCAGGAGGGGAAGGGGGGCTGCACTCCAGTCTGCATCTTCTCCCCTCAACAGGATCAGATTTCACTCCCCTCTCTTTTGGGTGGCATGATGGCCCCTCATCAGCAAGGGTGGCCTGGTCAAGATCCTCCTTCAGTTGCTCTATTGCACTCTCTAGGGATTCCATCTGGAGCTTTGGGAGCCTGGCTTGTTTTCAGTCCCATCTCCAGTCCACCCTTGCCAGCTTGCTTGAGACCCTTTCCTGTATCTGGGGACTAGGGCAAGGGAATTCCACCTCAGCTGCTTTAGGGGTTGATTTCCAAAAGTACTAATCTTTTCTTGCTTCTGCTGCTGGGGAAGACATCGCTGGTTGGCATTGCCAGAGGTATGCGCCAATGCCAAGCAGCGATGTCTTCCCAGCAGCAGAAGCAAGAAAAGATGAGTACTTTTCTTCAGCCTCCTGTTGCTTGATTTTCCCTCCAAGCACCCCAAACATTGGGGGAGAGCTTGGAGAGCCTGGGATTCAAGAAACCTGGAAATCTTAATAGATTTTTTAAAGTCAGTTTCAGCTCTCTGTGAAGTTTCCAAGAGCTGACCTAATTAATTTATGAGCCTCGAGACAAAGTTTTAAAAAAAATCCATTCATTTATTAGGACTAACAACTTGACATGGACTTCTGTGGAGCTGAAACTAAATTCCGCTTAATGGCATCTGAACTTTAACCCTGTGTCTCCTCCCCTCTGCCTGAAGTCATCAATCACATTCTCCAACAGGACGTTACAACAGGGTTCTGGACATGCACATTCACATCTCAGTTACAGAAATATGAGACTTTTTACTCTGGTCAAAATGCATGGCATTTCCCCCCCTTCTCAAGTTGATAGTATTCATGGAAATGCTTTAGACGTTGACAAAACCTACATCTGGTGATGCCCCTGTTGAACTATTTTTCCCCATTTAGGGCAAGTTGAATCACAAAGTAAATCTTTTCATTCACCCTAACTCTTTTTTTCCAGACTATTTGCTTTCAGTTTAGCTTCTTCTTTCCCTAGGGTCTAGCTTCTTGCAGTTTTCCTTTCAATTAAATGGCTACTTGTCAACTTCACTTATGTATTTTTTTCTCAATCCCACTGCCCACTTATTAAACAGCTACAAACACATTTATTTATTTATTATTTATTTTACCGTGCTTCTAGACCGCCCCCTCTCCCAAAAGGGACTCGGGGCGGTGTACAGTCCATGCAAAATACATCAAAATACAATAAAAGTTGAATATGTACAGTTGGAATGGAGGAGGTTAAAATGGAATTAAAAGGACTGTACAGAGCCAGTATATATAAATATAAATTTAAATTTTAAACCCCTAAAACACACACAATAAATTAAAAACAATACCCCTAAAATAACCAGTTAATAGTGCATTTGCCAGGAGGAACAGTTGTAATTATGCCAAACCTGCTAATCGGAACAGGTGAGTCTTCAATTTTTGCCAGAAGGAGCGGAGGTCAGTAGTGGTTCTGATGTCGGGGGGGAGGTCATTCCAGAGGGTTGGGCCCATCACAGAGAAGGCCCTACCCCTTGGTGTTGCCCGTTGGCATTGCCTAGTGGACGGCACCAGGAGAAGTCCCTCTCTGTGTGAGCGAATTGGCCGCAGGGATGTATGTGGGAGGATGCGATCCTGCAAATAACTAGGTCCCGTGCCATGGAGCGCTTTAAAGATAGTAATCAGCACCTTGAAACGCACCCGAAAAACCACAGGTAGCCAGTGCAGCTCGCGCAGGAGAGGTGTTATGTGGGAGTACCTCGTACTCCCCATCACAGCCCGCGCGGCTGCGTTCTGAACTAACTGCAGTCTCCGGGCGCGTCCCAAGGGCAGCCCCATGTAGAGAGCGTTCAGTTCACACAGCAAGTTCAGTGGTTCTCACCTGGATCCGAACTAGTGGAAAACAAAATATTAAAAACCTTTCCTCCCAATACTTCTCTCGAATCCCAAGCTGTATCAACCCCTCCTCTGTGTCTGCCATGTATTTAATATGCAGAAATTATGAAGTTTTGATCACTACAACCCAGTGACGTGCGGTGAGGGTTATGGCTGGGGAGGCTGGTGACGTCATCAGGAAAGCGGGGAATGGGACCACATGTGCAGGAGTCTGAGGCAGCCTCAGCCTCCAGCACACATGGTCCCATTCTCCGCCTTCCTGAGTGAACATTAAAGGGACCACGGAGTGCACTGATCCGCATAGCATTGCTTCCTCCACCGGCGCCAGTCCCTCCCCCCCCCACTCCTTCAAGGTCTCCCACCAACCCAAAGCCCGATCCCCAGCTCCCTCGGCCAAGGCTTGAGCGGGGTGAATGGGAAAGCAACGAAAGGGGCTGTGCTTTCACCCCGCTCAAGCCTGCCTTGCTTGATCAGGCTGCCCTGCTCAAGGTTAACCCGCTTGATCAGGCTACCTTGATCAGGCTACCCCGCTGAAGCCTGCCTCACTTGATCAGGCTGCCTCGCTCGCTCTTTTGTCCGGCCGGCCGGATGTAGCCACAGTGACGCCGACCTAAACGCCAGACGCACAGAAAAGGATTGCGGAGCGCTTCGCTGGCGGAGCGCGCTCAAAAAGGTGGCGAATGGGATCGTGATCCCATTCCCCGCCTTCCTGAAATGCCAGACGCACAGAAAAGGATTGCGGAGCGCTTCGCCAGTGGAGCGCGCTCAGAAAGGTGGCGAATGGGATCGTGATCCCATTCCCTGCCTTCCTGAGCGCGCTTCACCGGCTCACATTCCGCGATCCCCAAAAGCAGCTGCTTTTCTGTGCGTCTGGCGTTTAGGACATCCAGCTATCTACCTAAATGGCAGACGCACAGAAAAGGATTGCGGAGCGCTTCGCTGGTGGAGTGCGCCAAGAAAGGCGGCGAATGGGATCGTGATCCCATTCCCCGCCTTCCTGAAACGCCAGACGCACAGAAAAGGATTATGGAGCGCTTCACCGGCGGAGCGCGCTCAGAAAGGCGGCGAATGGGATCGTGATCCCATTCCCCGCCTTCCTGTGCGTGCTTCACCAGCTCGCGTTCCGCAATCCCCAACAGCAGCTGCTTTTCTGTGCGTCTGGCGTTTAGGACATCCGCCTATCTACCTAAATGCCAGACACACAGAAAAGGATTGCGGAGCGCTTTGCCTCCAAGCCACTTCGTCTTGATGACGTCGCCGACGTCGCTGCTGGGCACGGCCGGACGGAGGTAACCAGAGTGGCGCCGAGGTGTCCGTGCGGAAGAGAGTGAGTGAGCGAGCGATGGGGGATCGGCACCATTCGCTACCTCCGTCCGTCCGCGCATGGCAGCTGCGGCGACGTCATCAAGCCCCTGCCACTTCTGGACGTCTATTGCAGTCACGAGGAGCGCGCAAAGTACAGCGGAGGCAGGAAGGTTATTGGCGCTTCCGAGAACCCTCCTGTCATTGCCGGTTGCCCAGCTGGCACTGCCCCGCATGCGCTCCTCCTCCTCCCTCCTCTTCCTCTTATATATATGAAACTCC
This sequence comes from Natrix helvetica, assembly GCF_964273705.1. Taxonomy (NCBI): domain Eukaryota; kingdom Metazoa; phylum Chordata; class Lepidosauria; order Squamata; family Natricidae; genus Natrix; species Natrix helvetica. Next base: position 51,595,954 of record NC_138548.1, read on the forward strand.
CTTGTGGATATTATTATTATATTATTATTTCATGATGAGAGGTGAGGCTCTGCCTCCCCTGCCTCCAATGACCGCCCGTCACTGCTACAACCATGTTACTAGTGGTTAGAGTGCAGTACTGCAGCCTACTTCCACTGACTGCCAGCTGCCTGAAATATGAAAGTTCTAATCTCACCAGGCTCAAGGTTGACTCAGCCTTCCATCCTTCTGAGGTTGGTAAAATGAGGACCCACATTGTTGGGGGCAATATGCTGATTCTGTAAACCGCTTAGAGAGTTCTGTAAAGCACTATGAAATGGTATATAACTCTTAATGCTATTGCTATTGTTATGGTGTTAACTTAACAACTGCAGTGATTCACTCAACAACTGTGAGAAGAAAGATTATAAAATAGAGCAAAACTCACTTAACAAATACCTCACATAGCAGCAGAAATTTAGGGCTCAACTGTGATCGTAAATCAAGGACTACCTGTAGAGGTACAGTATGAGTCAGCAAAGATTGCATCATGATTCATAATGCAAATGTCTTCATTATGAATTCACTATGATTAGAAACAGAACCTATGAATTAAAATCCAAATCTCACTTTAAATGATATGATGTCATATGATTATTACAAGTTTGCTTTTAACATATCCATCACAAGGATATCCATTTTCTCACCATTAGTTGCATGATTTGACTGTAAATGTACATTTATTTATTTATTAGATTTTTATCCCACCTTTATTTTTTATGAATAAATTCAAGCAGCAAAAATAAATTAAATAAATAAATATAAATGTAATTTGGTGCTTTTAAAAGTAAATTTTTTGTATGTTAATGTTAATGGAAAGCAGTGAGGATAGAAGAGGAGGAGATCCTTCTGTGCATTTGTAGGAGAAATAATGGCTTTTCAAATGTATACCATTTAAATTTATCCATCTTTGAATATAGATGGAGAGTAGAACACAACTCCCTTATAAAATTGTTTACAGAACAGTAGACCTCTCATAAGTGGTTAGGATGGACTTTTATGAGATCTTCATGCCTAGAGGAAACGTGAATCTGGCATTTTCCAAGGATTTGCATTATTGTCTTTTGCTTGCTGTTGGGGGTACTATATTAATACAAAAAAATTCAGCCCCAATCTCAAAATAATTTTTCTCTGGTCAGAATTATTGCCCAATTGCTCATTTTATTGCTTACGAGCAAACATTAGCACATTATGAAACAAGCTTATTTGCTGCAAAACCTAAATAAATAAGTCAAAACTGCTGTTTTTATGGTAAGTATGGTGTCAGTCACACTAATGATAAATTCACACACTTATTGGCAATAAAACAAAATGTTCTGAAACTATATAGCTATTTCTCTTATACTGTCATTGCTTATCTGTCGGGTTTAAGAGTATGAGAGTTGGGAATGAAGGAAAGTTGTCACTTTACATGAATGGAAGAGAAAAAGATTCTGGCATTGATTCCATCAGAACCTTTATCAAATGATAGATTTTTAATGTCAAGAAAGAGGAATGATATATCTGGTCAGGTTTTGCTGCTTTAGAATTCCATAATCATATTGAAATGATACATTGCATTATACATGTAATATCAACTAATCTTTAGAGGTTTTTTTTTTCTTTTAATAAAAGTATACATCCATAAAGGGAGAAGTCTTTATGGGCTGGAGTCAAACTTTCTTTTGCAATGGTTTAGTTTTGGATCTCCTTTTCAGCCAAACTACATCCAAATAAAAAGTAGGAATTAGTACTATGAGTGCTGGCCATAAAACCAGTTATTGTTTGTTAAAATTTAAAGGTAAATTGAGAGAATAAATTCTAAAATGATAAGAATGGGGAGAAGGTTTAAACTAATTTATGTCTATTTAAATTATCTTGGACTTAAATAAGATCTCATGGCTAATTAACAATGAAAATAATATACTCTATAATTCAACCTTAAAAAATAATTTACTCTACATATCAACCTTAAGAGCTGTGGTGGTGTAGTGGTTAGAATGCAGTACTCCAGGCTACTTTTGCTGATCATCGGCTTCCAGCAGTTTGACAGTTCGGGTCTCATCAGCGCAAGATTGACTCAGCTTTCTATCCTTCCAGGGTCAGTAAAATGAGGAGCCAGACTATTGGGGGCAAGATGCTGACTCTGAAAACTGCTTAGAGAGGGCTGTAAAGCACTATGAAGTGGTATATAAGTCTAAGTATATTACTATTGTTTACATGGAAGTTGAATTTACAGTTGTTAAAATTCAGTACCCCATGATTCCTTACATTCAGGCCACATTTTAGAGCTATTGGGAAATCCTCCTAAATCTTGCTGCCTCCATTGCATTCCCAATACCAAATAGCCAGAATCAGGTTTGTGCCTTAATGTGCAACATTCCAAGAGTCATGAGTGGTACTTCCTTCAGCTGAAATCCCAGCTCTACACAATATCATTTACCACATTAAAAGCCTCCTCCAATTGGCATTCTCCTTTCTCGCCCAATGAGCTCCTGAAATAGATATTGCAGAGGTAGGTAGGATTCAAAACATAGGCAGGGTAAGTTAAAGATATCCTCTTGATTTTGAGTGCATTAAAAGAACTCTGAATTACCCCCTAATGATCAAGGCACTGGTTTAGATCAAGTTGGAGTCCTGATGGAACACAGTTCTAGTAATGCATGGCAGTCATTGTCATTTTCAATAGCCATCTATAGCATTTAGAGTTATATACCACTTTACAATGCTTTACAGCTCTTTCTAAGAAGTTTAAAGAGTCAGCATATTGTCCCCAATAATCTTGGTCCTAGTTTTACCCACCTCAGAAGGATAGAAGGTTGAGTCAATCTTGAGCCTGGAGAGATTTGAACTGCCAAATTGCAGTCAGCTGGCAGTCAGAAGAAGTAGCCTGCAGTACTGCACTTTAACCACTGCGCCACCATGGCTCATGTGGGCCAATTTTGTCATTGTTATTGTGCGACAAGTCAGGCTGTCAACCGGAGAGTAGACCTTCACAGGCTTTGACCTTACAACTCAAGAGATAGATGGTATTTCAGATATCTGGAGATGAAACACAGAAAGAGAAGGACCTGTTGCAGGATGAGCCTGCAGATCAGCAGCAGTAAGATAATCGGGCATCTGCTGCAGAAGGATAACAGTAGACTAAGCCGCTTTAGACCTCTGACCTGAGGAGGAAAAGATTCTCAGCCCTTTTATAGACTAAAAGAGAAAGTGAATCAAACAGATATGTTTAATGAGGACCCTTGAAATAAAGAGACATGTCTCAGCAAAATTGGCATATCTGAGTCAATGCTATAAGGTGGGTGGGCATCTTTCTCTTAGCTAGCGACTTTCTAACCTGGGCTGTGATATCTGAATATTAGTAATAATTTTTCCATGAATGTGTACTGCTTCTGATTTCTTGGCTGAACTCTCAATTAGTAGAAGGCTACACTCAGTTTTGATGTATGGATCTTGGATTTGGCTGCCGGGAACTTCAGTTTCTGAAATATGTTCTTTTTGACCCCTTCTATACCTATACCGCAGTGGGATTTACAGCTGACATAAATATCTGTATCAATGTTTGACCTCTGCACTTGCAATTGTTGGCAGTGATTACAAGTGATTAAGAAAAATCCTGAATAAATACATTTGACCTGAGAGTTTCAAATGGTAGGAGATGATCAATAATAAGCGTTCCATAATCTATGGGCAAATCATTAAGCTACAGGTTCAAGGTACCTCCCCTGCCACACAAATATGCAATTAGTTTTAAACTACAGGTAGACAAAAAAATATGTCAGGGTCTTCTGGAAGAGATTTTTCTGAAACAGGTATCTAGTTTTCAATATTATGCAACAACTGAGATGCTTATTTGGTCCAAAAATTGTCCTCCCTCCAGTATGATTTATAAATGAAAACAGTTTCAATAAATTTAAAACAGCATAGGAAAAGAGAAAATTACAAACTATACAAAAACGCTATGTTAGAAAAATCTAAGCCTGATAACTTAACTACAGAAAATCAAATTGTAATTTTAAAATATGTTCATCTTGTTTTTATGCTAATCTTTGAGCACTCAGCTTCTGTGATCCTCAATTACAAAATATGGATGTTGTTAAGGTTGCATTTAACAAGAACTCTGTGATGCTCTTTTTGCTAATATGGGGGTTAGAATTTCCAATCATCTCCCTTCTGAATTCAAAGTGATGGATTCTCATTCAGCATGAAACTGATTTTTTTTTATTTCTCTCTTTCTCATATGCTGGTCCTAACTTCAGTTAGGCAGCTGAGGAAAAGACAAGGAAATCAACTCTCTATCTTCCATGATTATTTCATGCTCTGAAAAACAGCAAGTGTCAAAGCAACTTCAGGACCAATTGTTCGATAAATCTGTAGTATTTTCTATAAACTTGTTTAAAGTACAGCTTTTCACATGATTGGTTCCAAAGGAATGCAGTTGTTTAGTGTCTTCTGTTGGCAGGTGAAAATCAGAAAAGAATAGCAGAATGTTTTAGCAGGCTGTTTAGGCATCTCGTCAAACAAGTCCTGCTTCCTCAGTATGGCATATCTTCAACCCCCAAGTTGAGTCAATCAAATGTCAGTTCAGCAGCGTACCAGCTTCATACAGTAGTAGCCCTATAGGATTAACAAAGATGACACAGCTCAGAAATCTTTGGGGACAAATGTGGCCTTGGTTTTCAGCTGAATGCAAGTTTTAAAACATGTAAATTAAAAGAAAGCTGGCACATTCCTTCTATCAGAGCTTTTGGGAAAGGAGAAGGAAGGGGCACCAAATATGCAAATGCAAACCTGGCCTTTTGTCGCCTGCTGCAAAGAGTGAATAAAATCTGGTAATTATGTTATATTGATAGGCACACTCAAATAGCAAGAGTTATTTTCAGAAGGTTAATTATTTACATAACCTCTTTCTCTCCAGCTCATCATACCCTAACTCTGCAAAGAAAATAGCATTATCTTTGCTTGTTTTTCCGATGCAGAAAGATTATTACCCCCACACAAGGTCTGGTAGAATAGCTAAAAAGTTTCATTTATGAATCTCATTCTCAATATCTGTTTATTGTGACTATTGCATTGTGCATGTTTTAAATTTTTAACAATAGATTTTTAAACTTGACATTTAAATAAAAGCCCTAAACATACATTATACCCTCTTTTCCTACATTAAGCCTAGTTTAAACATGTGAAGAAGCAATAAAACCAGAAATGCTTACAAATGTTCTGTCTCTGACTGGTTCAGTTAGTTTTGGAGACCCAAAGCAACATTTCTTGTGTAAAACACCAGAAACAATTTCTTCTCGGAACATTTTATATGCTTAGTTTGCCACCATTTCCATTCTTTTTCACTTTTTATGGATAGATAAAAATTGGAGCAATTCTTATTGTGCTTTCAGCATGGATATAGAAATGAACTGATGTGAGAGGAAATTCTAAAACCCTTCAGATAGTTACCAAGATAAAGCAGAAGCAACGTTAGGTGGAACATGGGCTTCAGTAATGAAGGATTGGTAAAGCACAAAAATTCATTCTTCCAGAAAAGCACATAACCCAGAAAGGGCCTATGCAAAGAATAGCTAAATAACAAATCCACTTCTTGAGTCATTGTCAATTAATGGGGGAAGGGAAAATATACTCTACATTGAAATTACCTCCCTAATGTTTAAAAACTAGCAATACTATACAGGTAGTCCTCAACTTACAACAGTTCATTTAGTGACTGTTCTGTTGTGACCTTCCACCAGCCAGCAGATCTGGCGGCAGATTTGGACAGTGAGGAGGTTGGGGAGGTACATGGGCCAGTCCTGGAGTCTGGGGAAGGTTCTGATGAGGGCTCTCTGTTGGAGGCATAGATGGGGGCAGGACCATCTGACAGTTATCAGCTGCCTTTAGAGTCGGACATCAGTGGGGCAGAAGTACAGCTGGAGTCTATTCCCAGTGTGCACATGGGCAGAGCTGCCAAGAGAAAAGAACATCTAAAGAACAAGGGACGACTTGGGAGTAAAGCCATAGATGGACGGTGAATGGCCTCTCCCATAAGGAATAAAGAGGAGTGAAAGGGGAGTGGAGTTTGCAGGATACAATTAGTTCAATTCATTAGAGTGAAGATCTGTCCCTGACTTCTTGCCAAGTATTGTCTGCTACAGAATAGCATTTGAAAAATGTTGGCTTGGCAGCTCTCCAAGCCTGATAAAGGTCTGCAGTTGTGAAATCTCTTTAAACACTGTTGACCAAGACTTCGCTGGAGAGGAATTCACTTCAAACTAAATAAAAGGGGTTTTATCGGGACAAGGAGTTGGCTTCGTACTTAAGTCAGAACACATTCAAAGTTACAATGGCACTGAATAAAGTGGCTTATGACCATTTTTCACAGTTACAACTTTTGCAGCATTCCCATGGTCATGTGATCAAAATTCAGATCCTTGGCAACTGGTTAACATTTATGATGGTTGCTGTGACTCAGGGTGTTTTGTGATCTTCTGACAAGCAAAGGTAATCAGGAAGCCAGATTAATTTAATAACTGGGTTATACTAACCTAACAACTTCCATGACTGACTTAACAACAGTGGCAAGAAATGTCATAAAATGGGACAACACTCATTTAACAAATGTCTCACTTAACAACAAAATTTGTGACCTCAATTGTGGCTGTAAGTCAAGGACTATACTTATACTGAATTCTTTTTTCCAATTTCTTGGACATCTCTTCTATGCAATAAAAAAGTTCTTCAAACTACTTTTACTTAGAGAACATTTTTGAGCTAACGTTGCATTACAAAGAAAGAGATTTTCTTCTTCCTTGTACTTTTTGCTATCACCAAAATTGCTCTGCTTCCTAATCTTAAAAAAGAAAGGGGATGAGGAGAATCTCTCACAACATTGAATGAAGAGAAATTTTTAAAAAAAGCTTCACAATGCTAAAAGGATGATACAAAATACTAAAATGCATCCCTCAATCTCTTTGTACTGAAAATAAAGGTGGTATGAGAACCAAACTATGCTTTCCATCTGGGTTTCCTTTTTATTTCCTCTTTTGCAAAAAGAAAACAAAACGAAAATGCTTTTCATTAAAGTAAATGCGAATGGGTGTGTGAGAGAGAAAATATTTCCAGCACACTGCTTAAAATAAAACATTATTTTGGATTTGTTGAAATCACTATTGTTGATGTTATTGTTGTAGTCTCTGTGCAATAGAGACTGTATTCTCTTTCATTCTCTTCTACTGAAGTGGAACTAACTACCATAGTGTTATCCGTTTTTCTAATGCTATTAGAAGATTCAAACTACAGAGGTCAACTCTATCTTCATAAGCACTTTTAGCTGTAAACCTGTCCAGATAGTGATTTCCCTTGGCATCAATCTGTATTTAGCTATAGCTTGTTTTAGTTTGTAGTTTGATTATAATCAAGTATTCCTTAATTTGGAGTTATGATTCACTCATTATATCTAGAGATGCTGCAAATATCCATGATTTCCTGTTCTTAATTAAAAAAAAAACCTTGTCTATAATAAACATATTGCTTTTAAGTGCCTTGGCCTTGGAATTTTCATTGTTCCTGCAGCAACAAATTTCATGGCTAGCAGTTTGAAGCTCTGGATTTATTGTTATTCATAATTGTGATAAACCGAGAGATGGCTGGGGGAAGTGTGTACAAATGTGTACATTATACATATATCATGTATCAAATTTTGTTCATGTATTTATTTATTTAAAACATTTGTATGGCCACTTTATATTGAACTCTGGAGGGCTAGATTTAAAACATCACTAATAAAACCAAATGACACATATAGCTACTAAAACCATAAACATTAAAAACATGGCACCAAAGTGAAGGTTCCTTGTGCAGTTTCTTGTTAAATCTTCTCTTCCACCTCACCCTATCGCTTCACATGTGGAAAAAAAAACACGTCTTAATTGCTTGAAATAGAACATTTATTTGGACGTCCCTGCTACTTTGTTTAAAAGGGAAATATAGGCTGCAGTTAAGGAAAGTACAGGTTGCAACTGTTATGCATTTAGATTATCTGGACTGGTAGTTTAAAATGTCCATTAAAGTATCAGAAGAATCATGGTGACTATCTGCTCCACTACTCTGTGCCCATATATGAGAGGTGTCAAACTCAAGGCCCGGGGGGCAGATCCGGCCCTTGAGGTACTTAGATCTAGCCCATGGGGCTGCCCTGGAAGCAGCAAAGGCCCGGCCCGTGATGCTTCTGCAAGTGGAAATGGGCTCCTGAGCTCTGTTTTTGGCTGCCAAGGCCTCCTGCAACCCTCTGCCCATGAAAACGGAGCTCTGTAGGACCACAGCCCCCCCTGACATGTGTGATGTTGACCTGGTCATGCCCACCCCTGGCCCCCAAGGTCAAACATAACCCTGATGTGGCCCTGAAAGAAATCGAGCTTCACAGCCCTGCCATAGATGATAGGAAGCTCATAAGCAGGATTCAATAAAATAGCACAATCTCACGGATTTTCTTGAATAATTGGATGTATTCCTTTCATAACTGATAGCTTTATGTTCTAGGAATTTGTCCAATCTCTTTTTGAAATTGTACCTGTTGGTGTAAATATGTAGTTTAGCTGCCATTATTTGACTTCATTGGATGAACCTGTGTTTGTATTGTAAGAAAAGAAGAATCAGTATTCTCTGTGCAATTTCTCCTTAATCTGTGATCTAATATACAGTAAACATCTCATGTCCCTTGTTGCTCATATTTTAAAGATGAAATAGTGTCAAATCTTGTAAACTTTCCATATAGAATAGAATGACAGAGTTGGAAGGGACCTTGGAGGTCTTCTAGTCCAAGCCCCTGCTTAGGCAGGAAATCCTACACCACTTCAGACAAATGGTTATCTAATCTCTTCTTGAAAACTTCCAGTGTTAGAGCATTTACAACTTCTGGAGGCAAGTTGAATTGTAGTAGAACTTCAATCATTCTGATTGTTCTTATCTACCCTGTTTCCAATTTAAAATATATGTATTTTTGAATGTGTATAATTTTAGCTATCATTAGAGGAATCCACAAGTACTTTTTTCAGTAATGAAAATATATATGTATAAAATTTAATATATGCCCCAAAACACTGAAAGGAAACCAAAGGACATTAAAAAGCATTTAAAAACATAGTGAAAAGAACCATTTACTTTCAACATGTTCAATTATTATGAGTTCCTTAAAAAGTATGAAGCTGTTGTAAAACATATTACCCCACAAAGGGCAAATTCTTCTTTTCACCCAAGAGAGCAGCAAAAAATGTATCTTATTTAGTTTGAAACTCCATCTGAAGTTATTTCACAAGACAAAAAGAGCACCTGGTGCTTTCCCAACATACAATGATTGGTAGGTTTCAAAAATATAGGAAATATAAGAATTTGCCACATAGGAATAACTACAGCATTATTAAGCCTGAAGCAAATGATACTATATCAGTGATGGTGAACCTTTTAGACACCGAGTGCCTAAACTGAAAGGTGCATGCATGTGCAAACACATGCATGCACTAACATGCATGTGCATGGACATATGCACACAAGCACAGACATGCACACATGCACAGCAGAGACCCAATGACCAGCTGACCGGTGGGAGGCAGGGCATCCCAACACAGGCAGCATAGTAAGAGATAATATATTTTTCTTTCGTGAGCTTCTGTTTCATCTTTTGCAGGGAAACAGAAGCTCATGAAAGAAATACCACAGAGATCTTACCTGGGACAATAGTGCCTGTGCCAGCAGAATGGGCTCTGTAGGCCACCTCTGGCACATGTGCCATAGGTTCGGCAACACAGTACTATATCAATCAATAGCCTGACCTATTGTAAAATGTTTTTTAGTTTTGTATGATCTTTTTCTGCATTATGTGATATATTTTCTCTCCATGTGTTGCCTTTTATTTCAATAGTGGGAGGAGGAAGTGTTAAATGAAAATGCTTTATGCCAAAAAGATAGAGTACAAAGCAGAAATATTGAGAAACTAAATACTGCTTACTTAGGTAAAGCTGCCTACAGGTTTTTCATTTGAATATGGCTGGTTCAGAATGGCTTCCAGAAGCTAATGCAGGCAGCTTTATTGTCCCATCCCAAATTTGGAGAAGGGTATTTGAGAGAATGGAAGACATTAATTCATTCTTTCTTCCATGAAAATCCTTCAGGCTTTCTGCACTTGTAAAAGCTGTTCCTTCTTATTGATTTCCCCCAGCCAACAAAAAGGACAAATGGTGTGATTCCTAAAAATATATACACAGAGGAAACTAGAGTAATAAAAGTGTTTATTATGTAGCAGTATGAGGAATGAATGTAAAAAGATCTCTGCTCAAGCATAACTGCATTCCCGATTGAACAGCTATGGTGAATCTAGGGATGAAATGAAAAATTAATTGACTATGATTGCTGTTGGACAACCACAAGTTACTGCTGATTGGCCAGGCTGATAATAGCATTTGGGTTTTTATGGGTTTTATAGACAAGCAAGCCCCTTATACACATGGAAATCCCACACTCATCCATCCATCTATTCACATATACAGAATTCAGATACCGAAGTGGTGACAGATTCAGCCATATCACAATATCTGGTTTGGAGCATGGAATAACAGAGATCCAGACTATACCTTGCATGTACTGTATAATCTTCTTTTTTTGGGAAAAGATAAAATCTTCATTGGGCATTATGTTTTTTTCCCTCTAGGTAACCCTAAGGGCTATATGTCTGTAGAGATTCTCAGTCATCCAGGTTATGGTTGTCCCAAAGGTGCTTTTTCAGGAGCCAACTGGACTTTCTTGTTTTTTCTTTGAAGACATTTTGCTTCTCACACAAAAAGCTTCTTCAGCTTGACAGGATAGTGGAGAATGGAAGGGTTTATATTCCTTGCAGACAGCTGGTCATTTGGATCTTTTTAAAGGGTCATTGAAGGACTTGGAGGTTTATCTGGGATCAACTGAGTAGTGTTCCTGGTTCCTGCAGTCTGCAATTTTTCCCCTCTGGAAATCCTAAGGTCTGTAATGTTGGGAAGAGATGAGGAAAAAAGAGAAGAGAATGGTCTGAAATGGATGGATTCAGTTACAATGGCCATGAATGCATCATTGGGAGATCTGAAAGAAGTTACTAGGAATAAAAAATGGCCTGATGGCATATAATTAATTACCACTCCAAATGATCAACTTTTGAAATCTGTCCCCACCTCAACTTTCTGTAGCTGTTTAGACACATTTGTTTCCTCAAGGATCAGTCTTTTTCCCCCTTCCTTTATTGGGCCTAGCAGCAGAATGATGTGGGTACCTCTTTAGTCTCATTTAACTGGATCTATATGTAGCAGAGATATTGCAAAAGCAGAATTTGTGTAATTTTCTTAAACTATTATTTAACTGAATTGATCAGCGAATGGGGAATGTCTATATGATTGGGCTTTCTCACACTGATCCTATAGTGATTATGGCCCATGTAATAGAATTCTATGAAATTAAATGTCACTATTAAAGCCATGTATGAGGCATGCTCCTCATTTGGGTGAGAAAAAAATAAATAAAAAGGAAAATCAGTATTAAGCAACTCTGTCTTTCAGGTTGCCTTCAGAGGTTGTGGCTGCCCCATCACTGGACTGAAGGGACTGGACAATCACTTGTCAGGAATGGTATAAGGGTATCCTCCTTGAGCAGAGGATTGGAGTAGCAGACCACCAAGGTCCCTTCCAACTCTGTTATTCTATCCCCTTTGAACCTCAAATGGTTGTATTTGTAGATACTACAAATAGCACGCAAAAAAAAAAAAGTTGGATAAGCAAAAGAAAGGAAAGCCAAAAAGCCTGCAAACAGCTTTTTATTGCCTTCCTCTTGTTCTTGAAGAACATTGTACAGACTGCTAAAGGGTCTTCCTGCTTCAGAGAATGTGTAGAGCTGATAAACACTGGAGGTGAAAGTGTAATTAGAAGATGCAAAGCAAAAGGTTATGGAGTTAAAGTCATTTCAATGCCTTCTGTCTGAGAAGATTAAGGAAATCACCCAGAATTTTTCAAAAAAAGTTTTGAAGAGGAGAAGATTAGCCTGGGCACTTGACTTGTTTCTCTTCAATTTATTTAGTGGCATGAAATTATTGGTTCTTTTTCTTTGAGAATTGGTCCAATGTCAACAGCACTCTAATAGACAGGAACATGCTTTGATTTCTTTCATCTTTTACCATTTTGATTTTCCTGACTCAGAGGGGGACGATCTGACAGATCGTTTAATAGCGTGCTTCCTCATTTTCTGACAGCAGCATAAGGAGGGGCAACTTGCAGTGTTTTCTTCCATTCAGCTCTGCTGCCTGGCCCCAAAGAATGTGACTATTATGGCAGGTTGAGTGATTAAAACCCTGTGAAATAAATCAAAGAAGGACTGACTTCCTATTCTATATAAGCAAGTTTCTTAAGATCAATCCTTCATATATTTATGTATCCTCTCTGTCATCTTTAAGTTAGTGCTCCACATGCTGGCCTATTTAGTCTGCTGTAAGCAATAAATTGTTTGAGAACTCACAAGGTTTCATAATGGATCCATGGTGCTCATTCATCTGTCTAAACAAGTGATTTCCATGCATCAAACAAACTTTACTGCTCTTTTGCTAAAAAAAAAACAACAACTAAAAATCATAATGTTTTATAATTTCTGCTATTTTCCATTGCTTGCCCTTGCAGGAGAAACATTCACATTGTTGTTGACTTATCTTTCAGTAAACTACCGCTGAATTTTTCATTAGCTAATGATATCATGAATAATAATAATGATTAGAAATAATAGACTATTCATAACTTGGGTTGTAGATTTAGGCAGAGGTTTGTCCTCTGAGCTTGCTGCTTGGCTCCTGGACGTTTCATTACCAAACTCAGTAACATCTTCAGGTGGGGGTTGGGTGAAGTGTCTTCTTCATTTAAATAGGTCCTGGGTGGTCGGGTGGTCTTGTGACTAGTTGAATCACAAGATTGGTTGAACAAGGCACGTTACCCAAAACTCCACTAAACATGTTACCTAGTTTGGTAATGGTCTGGAAACCAAGCTGCAAGCTTGGATAACAAACCTCTGCCTAAATAATAATGATTTTCCTGCACATTGTTGACAAATAAATGTTTTGATATGAATGAATGAATTATTTTTCAAATATAATCAGTTCAATTCTTGGTTATGATGTTTTTCTAAGTTTTATTTCTTTATGGTGCCATAATCTTCTTTCATTTTGAAAATCTTATTCTGTGTATATCATTCTGTTTTTAATAGTTAGGACATCATTTTAATTATATAAATGAAATATTCCTTTAAAGCTAAGTTTTAGGGATGGATAAATAGATACATAGATTTAAAAGGCTACTTGATTCCAAAATTATTTTGGGAAACTGATCATGATCTGTCTATATCCTACTCAAACTCTCATCATCATGTCTAACTGGGCAAAACAGTGCAACATAGAGCAACAATTTTTGAAGCAAGGTACTTCAAATCAGCTAACTTACAGAATATGTCCATTCTCTCCATAATTCCCAAGGAAATGAAATTTGGGGAAATTGTGACTGTTTCAATGCTAGTGGCTACTGCTGTTCTGTTTCTGTTGTGGTCACTTTATTTTTATTTTCAACATTCCATGACAGTTTCCCAGCCAGTCTCGCAATCCCGTGCTCCTTCCCCCACCCAGTAGCAGTCACTTATCTACCTACTGGGAAGGGAAGGGAGGAAAAAAACCCCCACACACCCTTCTTGGCCAATGCAACTTCCACCCCCAACATTCCCCTAACCTGTGTTGCCACCTGTTTACTTTCCTTGGTCTGTGTAGCCACCCTATGCAGCACTTTTGCATGCCCCCATACACCTTCCCAACCGATATCATCCCCTTCCTTGACTTATGCAGCACTTCTTGTATGCCTCCTTCCCGACTTGTGCCATTTCCCACATGCCTTCCACAACCCCAACTTCTACCTAATGGAACTGAAAAGTCCTCTAGTAGTCAGAATTTCTCTTCTTGATCATAGTGGAATAATTAAAGCCTGGGACAGAAGATTTAGCCGAGGGAGTGAGGCAAAGCACATTTCTTTAATTAATGACATTTATTATTTAAAATTAACTGCCCTTCTTCCCATTTAATAACTTTCCTTTTGCCTTAATTGTTTCTGATCAGCATGTTCTTTTCTATCTTCCTGACACACACAGCCAGTTCTGTCAGGGATGTCAGGCCTTTCTCTACAGTGCAAAAGCCTGAAAACAGACACTAATGCTATTTCCTCTCTCCCTTCAAATGGCCTGCTATTTAGAAATGATATAGTCTCTTCTCCCGAGATGGCATCAGAATAATTTGGACAATGATTGCAAAGTCAAGGCTGATCAAGTGATTTCACTCCAAAATAATTTTCCCTCAGCTGAAGTGAGAAAGCTTACAAGTGTGACCACGGAACTGCATTCTCTCTGGCCCCGTTCAGCCAATGAGGAGAAGATCATCCTGCTGGCAAACTATTTTAATTCATCTGCAGCAATTTAATTATGTTTCACTGCAAAGCCACCTGTGACCTGCTACTGACTAATAACATTCTCTCCAGAAGAGCATACGTCTGAGGAGAGGACAGTTTATCCCTGGAGGACAGTGAGAGGAAGATGAAATTATTTAGATATTTACACCAAGAAGTAGGGTTTTTTTGCTCTTTACTGATAGCACATTTGTCAGTCTTCCTTGTACTTCACAGCATGGCTTCACTTTTCATTTTCATGAAGAAAAAGGTATCTGGCTTATTTCATTGATTTTGAATGATCTGAAGATGTTGGGAGCATAAATTAAAATGTATTCATAAGCAAAGGAGTAGCTGGAAGCTAAATGCAATATTAATTGGATGAATGCAGTGATCACATATGTTGTTATGAAAACACAAGACCACAGGGGTTGGTGTGGAGCAGGGAGGGAGGAAGGGAGGGAATGGGTTTGGCCTTGTTCCTTTACTGTTGTAATCATTCTAGAAGTTCTTCTAGTGAAACTAACCATTTTAATTTTGAAGGAATGTTCTATTGCTTCCACAACTTGTGGAAAAACTTCCAAGCATGATGGAAATCATGATAAGTGTCTTCCTTTGATTCACCTTGAAGACTATTGAATATACAAGTTCTATAATTCTCAACATTCTTACCAGTGGTGGGATTACAAATCTTTTCCTACCAATTCTATGAGAATGTACCTTGGGCGCATGTGCGCAGTTTACTTTACTTTACTTTATTTTAGACTTTTATACCGCCCCCTCTCCCAAAAGGGACTCGGGGCGGTGTACAGTCAGATTAAAACACATAAATACATAAAAAATACAAACATAGTTAAATACTAAGTACCTAAAAGAGGAGGCTATAAAAGACTGTACCTAAAAGTAAAGTAGTTAAAAACAATGTTTAAAAATAACCCCTAAAAATACCCAATTAAAAATATCTGCCAGGAGGTAAAATAGGACTATGAATGGGCCAAGCCGGCTAAACGGAACAGGTGAGTCTTCAGTTTTTGTCGGAAGGAGCGGAAGTCGGTGGTGGTTCTAATATCGGGGGGGACCACCCAAGATGTCAGTGCTGGTGAGCTGAGCTGTTTTTTGGCTCAGCTGAGGCATGGCAATTCACTCTGCCATGTGAATCAGCTGAGCTAAAAAACAAGGGAATATAGGACAGGGAACGATGGGGGTGGGGAGGTGGGGCCAACCAGAGGTGGTATTTGCCAGTTCTCAGAACTACTCAAAATTTATGCTACTGATTCGCCTAAACCATTCCGAACCGGCTGAATACCACCTCTGGATGGGTCCTTTTGCTTTTAACTGGTTTCCCCCAAGAAATCAAAGATGGCATATGTTGTTGTTCTATATCTATCTTATCTTCAGAGGAACCCTATTAGTTTTGTCATTGACTTAGCTTGTGGGAAGCCAGAAAGGAACTCAGAAATCAGGATCATGTGATTGCAACTCAGTATGATGCCATAATTGTAAATTGGTTACCAAAGACCTGGATCACAAACACACAATTGTGGGGACATTGCAATGGCCAGAAATTCAAGAAATTCAAGAAATCCATAGCTGTCCCTTATTTAAGCACCTTCACAATTTTGAATAGCTGCTAAATAAATGGTCATAGTCTAAAGATTACTTGCATAACAGAATAATGGAACTAATGCAAACAATGATTACCAAAAGGGTATTTCAAAGACTATTAAATTCATATAGATGACCTACAGGTTCCCTCCCAACTGTGATATCATTTTTAAAGAAACAAATTAAAATAGTTACTTTGCATCTAGTTTCCATAGTCTTTATATTCCCCCCCCCCCCCAGATGAACCTGGTTTTCTTGGTGCTTGTGTTTTTGTGGGTCTGTGCTTAACTCAGTATATAGTCAGCTCATGAAAATTGCTATCTTCTCTGAGGAAAGAAAAACACCAGACAAGACAAAATGGAACAGCCTCATTCTCTGTTTTTATTTTTTTAAGATCATTTGAGAGGGGCATTTTTCTGCTTCTGAAAAATTAGAAGATTTTTTTTTCCAGATTTTTGAGTCAGAATTTGATTTTACCAGATATTAATGGTCTCAGCTCACTATGGAGACTGACAGTTTTAGATATACACTCAGATTTATGTTTTCGTGTAATTCTTTTATTCAGTAACTACTTGAATTGGATTTTCTCCCCAAATACCCTTTTCCCTCAAAACCTCATTTTTTAAATTAAAAGTATTGTCAATATGTCCATCAAAAATATTTTCTTATCATTGTTATGACAATGTGATAACCAAATTATGCTGAAAAACATTGTCATCATGATTGGAATGTTCCTCATATACAGCCTTATCATGGTATGTTAGTAAATGAATGGGTGTATATACAAAGAGCAAATTACTTTTTTGATGCATCATATAAAACATTTAGATAGGGCTTTCAAATGACATTTTCCTAACAGATGCTTCTTTAATCTGGAGTCTAGCAGTGATATGTTTACCCCATTATTGTCTATTTCAATGGAATGAGGCATCAAATCTATGTAACTTTGTTCAGCTATAGAAAATACATTTTTCAGGTGCATTATAAGCAAACTTGGAGTCAGCTTACAAATGTCTAGTTTTTGAACTATGGTGCTGGAGAAGACTCCTGCAAGTCCCTTGGACTGCAAGGTGATCAAATCTATCAATCCTAGAGGAAATCAACCCTGACTGCTCTTTAGAAGGCCAGATCCTGAAGATGAAACACAAATACTTTGGCCATCTAATGAGAAGGAAGGACTCACTGGAGAAGAGCCTAATGCTGGGAAAGATTGAGGGCAAAAGAAGAACGGGATGATAGAGAATGAGGTGGCTGGATGGAGTCACGGAAGCAGTAGGCATTATCTTAAATGGACTTCAGAGGATGGTAGAGGATAGGAAGGCCTGGAGGAACATTGTTCATGGGGTTGTGATGGGTTGGACATGGCTTTGCAACTAACAACAACAACAAACCCAAATATATTTAATTAATTAATTAATTAATGAGTATAGAGAACTATCTATTAAGAAGAAGGATTCCATAAGTCTTCATTCTAAATCATGGGGGAGGGGGGATTTGGACTTATCTTGAAGGAAAAAAAGGTCTTATAGTGTCCTGAATTTTATACATTGCAAAGTTTCTGCTCTATTGTGTGGAGAATATTTTTCTACACCAAGCTTTTTTTAGAAGTAACAGAAGAAGGGAAGAAAACTAATGAAAGAGAAATAAGGGAATGGCTGTTTGTTTGAGGTGGCAAAGTATCTAACATGCAAACTTGTAATGGAATTTCCTAACCTATAGTTATACCAATGAATTTTGTCTTGGAGAGTGAGCTTGAATTGCCTGAATAGAATGGATGCATGCTTGCAAACTGAGTGCAGAAGAAGATGACTTTATACTGTCAATGCATATCTGAAGTTCTCACAGTCCTATAAAGTAAGAGATTAAGCCTCTCCTGATTAATACTATACAATTAGAGTAATTCATGCATCAAGTCTTCCTATTGTGTCTTTCTCAAGACACTAATTAGACTTCCAGAGCAAAATACAGTACCTTGGGATTTATCATTAATTAGTTATGGGAGGTGTGACAAGAACTAAAAATCATGAGTACCAAACAAACCATGTGATTTACCATGTGACCCTTCATTTAATCTGGGAAAATCTTCCAATCTACTCCCTACTGCCATCCCACTTTTCCTGTGTCATCAACCTTCCCAGCATGGCCAACATCCTGTTTGCTCTCTGCAGTTGTGCCCACTTCCTTTTGCAGTGACCTTCACAGCATGATTAACTTTGTGTCCATTCTTCACAGCTGTTCCTTCTTCCTATCACAATATATTGAATATCAAACAAATGATGAGTACTAGGACAACTTTTTTATATCAAAATGCAGTATCCAATTTGACAATTTTTGAAGCAGTAAACTACCAAGGGACCACTGTAGAATTAAGTAGAAAAGATAAGAGTAAGTTAATAATAAAATATCCCAAAGATAAGAGTAAGTTAATAATAAAATAACAAATATCAAAAATTAAATAAATATAAATTTAAATTAAAACTACATAAAAATATAAATTAAAATTAAATAAAACTAAATAAAATATTAATTAAATAAAAATAAAATAATAAAAAGTTAAATAAAAATATCTTCCAAATTAAATAATTCAAAGTAATTTACCCCTCCATTTATTATACACATTTATATATCTTTGTGTGCATGGTTTCACTTGTTTTCTTCCTTGTAATTGTTTTCCTATTGGCTTTTCACTGTCTTTCTAGCAGTACAAAATTGTTTCTAACAATTTTCACTAACTTTCCAAGGAAGCCTCCTACCTACCAGCCTGGGAGAGAGGAGAAAGAACAATGAATTTTGAAATGCATATGTTGTTTTTTCTGTACCATGAGAAGTTGGCATGTTACCAGAAATGTTTAAATCTCTCTCCCAGGGTAACTAGGATAATTTGACCAGCTGCACTCAAACTGCATTGAGAATAGATATTAAACAAATTGTTCTTTAGCATAAAAGTTTAAATTATAAGAAAAAATAGCAATTTAACTGGGTATATCTTAGGTAGAAATGCTGTTCCATTTTCATATAAACTTCATTTCCTTTTTTAATTATACAGAGCTAAAAGGCATTCATTTGCCTTTTGATTATGAACTGGCCTTGCCAAACACCTGTGACTGCTAGAAATTCCAATTTGTTATTTATTTACTTCAAAGCAATATTATTATCTAAATGATACGAAGCATCAAGGGCCTTAATTATTAATAGTCAATTTGCTTAGCTATGCTTTCTGTGTCCTTGGGATGGCTACATAGCTTTCCCTTTACTCCAGTATAAACTTCATGGGAGAAAATGTCATTGTTTCTCAGGACTACAATTAATCACGTTTAAAGCATGGCAGAGGATAAAATGGGCCTCTGCTGTAGGAAAATTCAGATGGCTAGATGTCAGCAAAGAGTCAAGGTTGCCTATACAGTATCTGTTCATTCTCTTTTAGTGGCAATTCATAATTTTACAGTCCAAATCTGGTTACCTTATTTATGGTATTAATGAAAACTCTCATATGTGGGACCATTGCACATTAGTGCTTTATTCCAGTACTCTGGTATCTCACTTAATCACAAACCAATAACGCACTGCCTTATTGCCTTGATAATATTACACCCCCTCCAAAATCCATATTGTTTCTTCCCTAGAATTCCCAGAATCTATTTAATCATATCGTTTATACACCCCTGATCATTTGTATTTATATACTGCTGAATATAATAAGAGCATTTATATACTTCCAACAGTTTACAATTTTTCACAAAATCAGTAAGAAGCTAATACTTTTAACATAATAATAATATTCTATGGTCATCAGTCCATAATGGAAACTGCAGTGAAACAGGACTCTAGATTTATGAGTTATGTCTTGACCAATCTTTGAAAGGCCATTTGAGTGGGAACTATTTGAATTTCTAGGAAGATCATTGCACCAGCTGTAGTTTTCAGTTTAATTCCATGCAAAGCATATTATAATGGTCAAACTTAGTGGCATGAATAATTATTACCGTCCAAAGGTTGCTCTATTAACAATAAACCCCCATGGATCAACTGTCCTGATTGTTGCTAGAGTAGACTGTTCTTTCAATGTCAGTTGGGTGGGGGTGACTGAGATGCTACTCCTTGTAGTATTGCGACTGTAATATTTAGAAAGCCAGAATGATTTCTGGAAAAACAGCACCTCTGTCTTGCAATGATGCAACTTCAGCTTGTTCTTTCCAGTTTGGCCTGTCATAGCCTTTAGGTACTAGATTAAAACTTTCACATTTCCAGCTTCATATAGAGAGATATATTTAACAAAGTTTCATCACTGTACTAAAGATGACATATCTGTTGGAAGTGGAGAAAGCATCAAGATTAACTTTATGTAGTTCAGGTCTGATTTGTTTCCCTACTTTTTATTAAACTTCTACATGAGGCTGCTGGGTGAGAGCTTCACTGGCAAAGGGTCAGGCATCCTAAATATGTAAATGATACAGAGCTTTACATCCTGATCAAACAAACAGCACTACCAAAGTGCCCGGAGATGCCTGGAGAATGTTAGGATCTGAAAAGGTAGGAGCATCATCAGGCTCAATCTTAGCAAGACATGATTAATTTTGGATTCTCCACATCAAAGAAATAATAAAATCTACTATAAAACCATATCAGCCTACTCAGAAAGCAAAATCACAATTTATCCTGTCCCTTCACCAATGGAAAAATTAAGCTTTCAAGGCTTTATAAAGTCAAAACAGAATATTCAGGTTTCTACATGAAAACAATCAATCTAGTATTTTCATACAAAGGTTCAGGGTATACAGCATTCACCCTATATTGTTTGCACACTTTCTGACTTTTTAAATAATGAACAACTAATTAACTGAATTAAAGGTCAAGAAATTAATGGAGAGTATTGATACAACAATGAAAACATTGTTTTATTTCTGTTAATCTAGAAGAGAAACTATGTGGCCAGATAATTCAACAGCAGGGATAATAAATTGTTATTAGGTAGAGACAATACATTTAGATTGGTGGGTGTGTTTTATGTACCTCTATAGCTCAGTGTTAGAACAAAGGCCCTGCATGTTTAATGTTTCAGATCCATTGCTGACATTTCAAGGTACTGCAAGCAAACATCCTTGTCTGACTCAATTTCATGAATATTCCTCATGTTGTAAGCATTATTGTTAGCGTTAAGCTGAAACAGAACTGTACATGTTACTTTTGCTTGCACTACTATTGATTGTTATTAATGAAAAAAGAATAATTTGCATGATGAATCTGAATAAAACATTAATAATTTAGGCTCAAATGAAGTTTGGTAAACACCCAATTGTTGGTGAGATCCAATACAATCCATTCATTTATTTCAGCATTTATATTTTGCCTCATGTGTGCTGCCAAATTTGGCATATTTCATACTAATGTGGAAACATATACTCAAATCAAGTTCCAATACAGTTGTCCCTTTACACATTTGCTATACAACAAATGTGCACAGTCAATCACTCTGTCTTTTCAGTGAGGTAAACAGGATGAATCTTCTCAGAGAGGAGAATAGGAATGTCTCTTATTGTCCTTCCATTAAAGGAAGCTTACATGCTCAATTTAATGTAGTTTACCTCAGACAAAGAAATTCAACCCAGAATAATTGATGAATAGAATTATTAAATCTCCTTCATTCACATTGTGAGAGTCTTTCTATATAGTGTTAGGCAAACATAATTAGCCCAAAGTTTGAAATGAAAGAATGAGCAATAATACCATTGCTGTCATTGGATGATTATACTGCGATTATACTGCAGAATCAGAATAGGAAAGCAAATTATGATCTGTTATCTACGCAGAAAGGGTTTGTGGCAAATCCTCTGGCATGAAATATATCTTGTGTAGTTTTTCATGCCAAATTTCTTATTGAATTTTAATATCTAGAATGCTGGGTTATTTCCTAAAGTTGCTCTAATTCTTCCCTCATATGCAGCACCCATTCACACAAGCAAAACAAGAGTTGTTTACTTCACAATTGATCAATTACAAGTTATATACATGAAGAAAAAACAAATTTATAGTCTGCCTAATTGTTTCCACTCAAAAAATAAATAAAAAATAGCTAAATCTATAAAGGTAATTTATCCATTTAATACTTGGTGCATGTACGTGCATTTCTTACACAAAATGAAACTTGACTGGGGATATTAGGAATTAGTTTTGTTGAAGAGAAAACTCAATGAAGATCTGAATGAATTAGGTTTTTTCCTTATCTTCTTATAATTCAAAGCAGAACAATGTGTTCAATTCTAATCAACACTTTTTCAGTTAGCCAAAATTTAGGTACTATTACAATTTTTAGTCTGCTTTTGGAAGACAGATATTGAAACATGTTTTCTTACTATCCTCAGGAGCATAAACTTCAGAAAGGGCACTTCAGCCACTGATCCTTGATCTTGTTCATCATGTCTTACTAACTGCTTATGATTATCTTTGATAAACTAGTGCTACACTTATTTCATTAGTTGTATTTGCATACTCCTGAAGCTTCTTAATATGACTTTTAATTAAGTTGATTATTACTCCTGCAATAATCAAAAAATGAGAATATAGTCAAAGGTTATTTTCAGCTTAAACAGAGGTATATTCTCAGGTTTGCTCAAATTCTGTGTCCTTTCCTGTTTTGTTACACGGTAGTTGAAGAACTAAACCATCACAGCTCATTCTATGAATGAAATGAGAAGTCTCTCCTGCCAGCAATAGCTATTTCTATCACTGTCAGTTTACAGTTGTCACTGAGGATGGAGTCATTAAGCTATCAGGGACAGAGGGAGGAAGAAAGAGAATGAAGCAAGGGAAGAAGGACATGCAGTATATTTTTTAAGGGAAAGACCAGAACCTGCATTCGCCTTTCATCCAAGTTCTGCAGAGCTGTGGGGGACATGGAATACTTGAAATTTGATGAGAAGCAATAAAGGCAGTTTGTCTAGTGCTAATTATGGATATTTTGTGCCTGACTATGCCCATAATGTCATCATTATGGGAACATGAGATGGATAACCTCACAGAAACAGCTTTCCCATGTGATGGAAAATAGTCCTATTAAATATCAAAGTAAATATAGTATCCTAATGTGTTTGCATTCCATAATGTCATCTCTTATCACCCAAGAAATATTTAAAAGTCTAAGAATTGTTATTCATTATTTATCCCACCTTCCTCCAGGTTCTTGCATTATTTATAAAGGATGCTGTAAAATAAAGGTTAATGTATAGAGTCTGTATTACAAGACAGTTTGTCCATCATTATGTTACATTATTATTCTACTTTTAAGGAAGATGAAGCACATAATGCATGTGTGTGTGTGTGTGTGTGCGCGCGCATGTGTGTGTATGTGAATGTATATGTATATATATGTATGTGTGTGTATATATGCACAAACATACACACACACACATACATAAAATCACTCAGAAGAAAAGATAATCAATTAGACCACTAACCTGAAGTCTAATAATAACATGACTGCACAAAGTGATCTGAAATAACATTCACTGCATCTAAACTTTCCATTAGCAGAAGAGGGATGACAAAATGAATCATGCCCTAACATTCAAATACTAACAATCCCCTTGCTTGAATTTAAATGTTCTGACAGATGCCATAACCCTGAGAAACATCATAGTGAATGATTGCTTTGTAGTTTGCTGAACAAACCAATAATGCAGTAACTAACATTTACATAAGACACATGAAGTCCAAAATGAGAAGAGAGGGCCAATATTCTAATTTTTAAAAGGATGTTTGTGGTCTAAGTTGATGAACTAAAGTTGAGTGTCTAAAGAAAATGTTTTTGTTGTTCAAATTTTTATTGGTTTTTAAAAAGATTTCAGAGAAAAAGGGTTATAGGGTATAAAACATTTTGACAGCTACATCGTGCGGGGAGAAGGAGCCCCCTCCAGGTCTTGCAACTTAGAAACAATGATAGAAAAATATCAGCATTTACCTAAGTATTAGCAGTTTAAAATTTGACACAAAATCATCAGTATGTTTCAATCATTTGTTTTGTATCACTTCCATAAAAATACATTGTAGCAACAATTGCAATAGTATTCCAAATCACTTTTGTGATCTGAGTCTTCTAGCTGTTGCATCCTCTCTCCCATCCACCGGCTGGCCCTCAGCCCCTCCCTCCCTTGTTTCTTGTGTGACATCCCTCATTTCACCTAAAAGAGCACTATGTTTTTTAGCGAAACCCTCTGCTTCCGCTGGTGTGTGAATTCTAATTCTGCTGCCCTCCCAAAAAATCAGCATGCCTTCTGGAAAAAGCCATCTGAACCAGACCCCATTATTATATAATTGTTTTGCTAAGAAGGAATATTTCCTTCTATTATCTCTTACTTTTTTTGGGATCTGTTTAAGAATGGTTATCTCTTTATCATTATATTTTAGTGGTCCTCCCCTTTGAGCTCCTAGAACCTCATCTCTTGTAGTTCTTCTAAGAAATTTAATATGAACTTCCCTTGGGACGTTATGTGTTCTTGCATAGGCCGAATTAACCCTATAAATCAGGTCAATGTCCCACCAAAGCTGTTGTTTCTCTCTATTAATATACTCTGCTAGTATTGTGGTCATAATCTCCTGGAGGGATTTTTCAAACGCCTCTTTTCCGAGCGGGGTGGAATTTCCCCCCCTGCAATCTAAGCTCCTCCAGAGGTTGAAACAAGCAAGGCAGGAAAACAGCAAAACCATCAGAAGTGTAAAAATAGTAAAAGACCTGGAGAGGCCCCTAGGCTCACCGCTCTTCAGCTGCTTCGTTCTAATTGTTTAAGCCTCCCAGGGCCGTCTGGCAAAGAGGCGATGTCACTCCCCCCCCCACTGCTCCCTGGCGCCTAGGCGAAGCTGGGAAAAACAGCCCCACTGGCTGCCGCCACTGCAGGGGGTCCCAGCAAGCCGCCTTTCAGCAGGAAACCCTTCGCTCGAGCCTCCTGTGCTCCTTTCATAGCCCGCCAAGGGAGAAATCGGCAGACTACACGTCTGTCGCCATTCGGTCCCGGAAGCGGAAGTCTGTCTAAAGAAAATGTTATGTTATACATTTTAAAAAAAGCATTCTATGCGTGTTTTGTATGTGCATCTTCAAATTGGTCTTGATTCCTCATCAAGATCCAACCAAATAAAACGTTTGTCCATGTTAGACATATCTATTAGACAGAATCTTAATATCAACTCTGAAGCTGACCTGACCAGAACCAATTTGCCATGGATGTATTACTTGGAACCCTGACACTTAACCATCCTAAAATGATGCAATTCAGGCCAGTGGTATGGGTGTACCAGTGCTTGCTGGGAGCACCAGGTACCGTTCCAGTACAGTGCTCCAGAGGGCCCACCCACCAACCCTCACTCCTTACCGGTATTTGAAGTTTTTGGGGCTTCCGCGCATGCATACAGAGCGTACGGCACCTGCTCAATGCTCCGGCGAGCAGCTGGAGTGTTGCGTAGGCATCGTGGAGCACTGCAGGCGGTAAGTATGCATGTGCGTGCTGCACATGTGTGTGCGCATACTGCACATGTTCATGTGGTGGACGCCCACCATTGGAACCCAGCACTGATTCAGGCCCATCACTTCTGAGGTACATACTGAAAACAGATAACAAGTGTATTCATTCATTCATTCAATTTGCATGGCCACCTATCTCAATAAGTGTCTCTGGATGGTACCCATTTTAAAATAATTTTTTAAAAAATTCCAACACAAATAAAATATACAAGAACAAGGAAGAGATCATAATAGTAGCTAGCACAACCACCTAATAGGATAAGTGGTGGGTTTCAAACTTTTTTAGAACCTCTTCTGTAGGTATGGCCTGCTTTGTGGGAGTGGCTTCCTGGCCATGTGGCCAGGTGGGAGTGGCTTGCCAGCCATGTGACTGAGTGGGAGTGGCTTGCAAGCAATGTGACTGGGTGGGTGTGCACAACTTGTAAAATGTGGTGAAACTCACTTAACAATGCTCTTGCTTAGCAACAAAATGTTGGCTCAGAAACTCTGGCATTTGAAGCACACAAGTCTTAAAACTGTCAAGTTAAAAGACCCTTGCACCCCTAACCCTTTAGAAAAAACTCAGGAGTGTTCAAACTTGACAGATTTAAAACTTGTGGACTTCAACTCCCAGAATTCCTCTTCCAGTCATGTTGGCTCAGGAACTCTGGCATTGAAGTGTGCAAGTCTTAAAGCTGTCAAGTTACAAGACCCCTGCACCCCTAACCCTTTAGAAAAAAATCTCCAGGGGTGTTCAAACTTGACACCTTTAAGACCTGTGGATTTCAACTCCCAGAATTCCTCCTCTCGCTCTTCATCTTGATGATGGGCGGATGGGCGGGGGGAGAGAGCTGGAACCGGTTCTAAACATCACTGTAGATTTGTGGAACCTCTTCTATAGAAGAGGTTAGAACTGGTAGGAACCCACCCCTGAATAGGATCCTTCACACATTCAGTGCCCCAGGCCCCAAAGCAGGTCTTTAGGATCTTTTAAGGGATCAACAGGCTAGGCCCATCCTAAATCAAATTTGAGTCTAAAGGATGAGTGGGTATGGAGAAAGAATCTCAGAAGGGACTCTTCCTAGTATTCTGGAAAGAAAAAGGCAGGTGAGAGGAAAGTGCTTTGACACTTTCAAGATTCTGTAACTGTATAATAAAGGTCATATTTGTACTTTCATGTTTAATGTCTGGAGTATCTCGAAAGGATTACACTATGGGATGCCTACATGCATTATGCATTATATAACATATTTGCAACTTACAACTCTAAAAGCAACACATTCTAGATGAAAGCTTCATGCAATTTTACCTGAAAACTATGCCAATGCATTCTCTTTCCAATATGTCACAGGTCTTAGTTAAAATTATTTAAACTAGAATAAATCTGCATGATCCTTTTAAAAGGAAGTGGTACTCAGTCATTATAAAATGAGTAGCAATGCTACTATACATCCTGCAATTGCTTAAAAACTGATTATTTCAGGTTCTATCCACAATCATCTGCAAATCAGTGAAATGCTTTATTGATACTCATTCAGTGCTGTCGCTTGTCAGTGCTAATCTCTTGTGGTGCATCATAGAATGCTGATAAGAAGGATAAAACATGACATTCAATTAAACAGCCATGCTAGTTAAGAGACATTGGCTGAATCATTTTGTCGGGCATATGGCTCTCAGTTGCAGATGGATACATTTCATTAAAGCTGTTTACCATATGTTTACACTTTCAGAGCAGCTTTGCAGTACTCCCATAGAAATAAACCAAGTGCAATAAGGCAAAAAACTTCAGGCTTCATTATTTTCTTCAGTCTAATCTCAGATCATTTCCTTTCCTTTCCTTTCCTTTCTTCTCCTCTCCTCTCCCCTGCCCTCCTCTCCTTTCCTTCTTTCCATATTTGTTTCAGTTACCATTTTCATATTGCCTTTCTATTTAAAATATCCTGATTGTAACTGAGATATCAGTCCACATTTAAGTGAAATAGATACAATGACAAAGCACTACTGAACAGGTTGAGGGATTGTCTATCCTTTTAGTGAGTGTGGCTGTATCATGATTGGTAGATTGGTGCTGATTGGTGCTGGCTGTGTGTCCATTGTTGTTTCGTGTTGTAATGGCCTGGGTGGTGGGTGGGGCTCGTTTGTTAACTAGGGCTGGTTTCCAGATGTCTTCCAAATTAATTTCCAACTTAATTTCATGTCCTGTAGTTTTAAGGTGCTGGAAAAGGGAGGACGTTTTTTCTTTTTTTCTTACTGCGTTCTTGTGTTCTGCGATGCATGCATTTATTCTCCTGTTTGTTTGTCCTATGTATGTTGCAGGGCAGATTTTGCATGGTATTTTGTAGACTCCTTGGTTTTCTAGCTGGATTTTGTCTTTGGGGTTTCTTAAGATGTTGGCTATTTTTTGGTGAGTGTTGAAGGCTGTCTTGATATTGTGTTTGTGGAGAATTTTGCTGATTTTATCTGTGGTGCCTTTGATGTAAGGGAGGAGGGCGATGCCATGGTCCTGTTCTGTGTCTTGGTTTTTTGGGGGAGTCTCCCTTTGCTCTTTGGACTTCAAGTTTCTCATAGGATCTAGTGAGCAGGAAGACTAGCATACCTACACCCGTGAAAATCTACGAAAACAAATATCTTACCTCTACGGGGAGGACAAGACAAAAGCCTGATCCCCACATGCTTCCAACTAAAATTCCATTCTAAAACCTCAGCCACTGAAAGGATCCTGAAAAGAACTGAAATATCCCTAATCAGAAACAAACTCCACAGGAAAAGATTCCTACTAGACCAAACTAAATGACACCTACTCACTCTTCACCTCAAACTCAGCAACAAAATCCACCCAGCGCTCTGGGACAAATCCAAACAACTAGCCCTCTGGAGAGCCGACACAGAAACCTCCTACAAGACAGACAAACACACCAACAAACCCCATAGACTAGAAACACAACAAAAGCCCAACCCCCCTTCAAAGCAACTCATGAAACAAAAAGTACACAATATATCAGACAGAACCCTCACCACAGCTGAAACCAATGTCCTTTAAAGAGGATTCAGCTTTGCAGTCACCCCTAAACGCATCCCCACTGAAGACATCATATGCGGAGTTGAAGCTACACTCACCAAAATCAACCCAGATGAAGCCAATAAAATCAGACTTGCAGTCAGCAACATTTGTTGCTCCAGTAATCCACCCAGAAGCAACTTACAGCAAGAATAAGAAATAGCACTCACAACCTGAGGAAAGACAAAAAACATAATCATTCTCCCAGCAGAGAAAGGTAACGCCACAGTGGTGATGAACACGTCTGATTACCAAGCCAAACTATCCAACCTACTCCAAGACCCCACTTACAAACCTCTAAACACAGACCCCACTACCTACCTGGAAAAAAACCACCAAATCCAAAATAAAAGCCTCTCCCATCAGTGAAGAGATCCAGCAAAGAATGATCCCCAGAGAGAAATCTTCCAAATGCCCCAAATTCTATGGCCTCCCCAAGATACACAAGAAGGAACACCTCTCAGACCCATAGTCAACTCCATAGGCTCACCTCTACAGAATCTTGCCAAATTCCTCACCAAACAACTCCAACCCTACGCAGAATCCATCACCTCACAGGTACAAAACTCACTCCACTTCATAGCAACAATAATGAAACAAAACCTACAACCCAGCAACCCACTCGTGAGCTTCGATGTCATATCGCTCTTCACCTAAGTGCCTATAAAAGAATCCTTGACAGCTATCCAGAATAAACTCAACCCCCCTAAACACGTTCTGGACCTGACCAACCACTACCTAACCAACACATACTTCATCCATAATGGACAAAGATACAAACGGATAGAAGGAGCACCCATGGGATCACCCCTCTCACCCATCATTGCAAACTTATACATGGAACATTTTGAAACTAACGCCTTAGATAAATCTGAACACAAACCCAAACTCTGGCTTAAATATGTTGATGACACTTTCGTGATTTGGCCACAAGGGAAAGAAAAACTGGACAACTTTCTCACACATCTCAACAGCCTACACCCCAAAACACAATTCACCATGGAAATAGAAGCAAACAACCAACTTCCCTTTCTGGAAGTCCTAATCTACAAAAAACCCAATGGCTCCCTAGGACACACCATCCACCAGAAAAAACACATACACCAACCGCTACTTAAACACACAATCCCATCACCACCATGCACAGATCAACTCTGTAGCCAAGACCCTCATCTCCAGAACCAAACGTCTAGCCAACAATTACCAACCTAATCCAAAGGGAGACTTAGAAAAACCAAGACACAGAACAGGACAACGGCATCGCCCTCCTCCCTTACATCAAAGGCACCACAGATAAAATCAGCAAAATTCTCCACAAACACAATATCAAGACAGCCTTCAACACTGACCAAAAATAGCCAACATCTTAAGAAACCCCAAAAACAAAATAGCCAGAAAACCAAGGAGTCTACGAAATACCATGCAAATTATGCCCTGCAACATACATAGGACAAACAAACAGGAGAATAAATGCATGCATCGCAGAACACAAGAACGCAGTAAGAAAAAAACTTCCTCCCTTTTCCAGCACCTTAAAACTACAGGACATAAAATTAATTTTGAAGGAACCAGGTTAATCTCCAAAACAGAACACTTCAACAAGAGAATAATTATGGAAGCTATCGCAATTGTGAAACACTCCCACAACATGAATAAACGTGATGATACCTCCCGCCTACCAGACATCTGGAAACCAGCCCTAGTCAACAAACGAGCCCCACCCACCACCCAAGCCGTTAGAACACGAAACAACAATGGACACACAGCCAGTCAACCAATCAGCACCAATCTACCAATCATGATACAACTACACAACCATTCACTCCACTTACTGAAACAAAGCCAGCACTCCATATCCCCCCCCCCAAGATTTATAGAAAGACGGCAGATCCGATTACACTTTAAGCCCAAAACCCAGCCTGAAGATGGCAAATGAGACCTCACTGAAACGTTGCCAAGACAATCTAAATCTTACGCGGGAAAAGACCCAAATACAAGACCAGCACACCTACACCCATGAATATATATATATACACACACACACATATGAAATTTTAAGCTAATAAATATTTCATGAATGGGTACTGGTGAACTCTGTATGCTACATGTTCATTCATAATTCAACAGATCATAGTCAGGCAAAGCTCACCGTTTTGCTTGAAAATAAACCTGTTTTGGATTCTCTTATGTCCCTAGTTTCAGAAATGTATCAGGAGAACATGCATATATGAATTTACAATTCCAAACTTTCCTTGATCCATGCCTAGCGTGACACCCAAATATTCCACTTTTTGCTGGTCCTGCCATCAAAGTGTCATGCACAGAACGGCAAGAATGGACGGTTCTACAAAAGTATTGTGACCTTAATGTTGTCATGTTTTTTCCCCAAGATCCAACCTCAGAGAGATAAGGAAATTTTATATACCTTCAATACAAACAAAATCAAGTGAGAAATAATGATAATTGGCTACATAATTTTTTCAGATATCATGTAAAGAGATAAATTCTAGCCTTTCACCCAATTTATTGAAGTTAATGAAACAATTTTAGCAAAGGTATACAGTTGCTGCTGATTTTATTCTAAGGGATAAGCAGGGCTCCTATATGTGTCTTAGTTTTCCTCAAGAAAACTATTAAAATGTCCTTATATTTTACATTTTTGCATTTTTTCCTCTAAAGTTTGTTTCTTCACTTTTACTTTATAGTGCTAGATTTACTTCAAAAGAAGTTATGGTTTCCTTTGTTCAGTATGTTATTTATGCCAGAAATTTATAGCCAGTTAGTTTTATGATGTCCAATACATTAATAGAAATACGGCTTTACTTCCATTATTCAACACATGAGTATTATAAAAAGGGAAGCGTATGAAATGGAAGCAGAATCTACAACTTAGATCAAGCTCCTTTCAGTGAGTCTTTGGAAATATTATCAAAATTTAGTTATGGTTCCCCCCCCCCCCCGGCAATATTCATCATTAAAAGAAAAGAAGCGCTAAATCAAACATAGATAAATCCATACCTCGTTAAATACATTCATTTTCATATGTAATGATTTTATATGTACTCTTTATAACTATCCTGCTCTTATGAACCTTGACTTTGTTTGCAATTAAGAACTAAAATATAGATATTTTTAAAAAATAAAAAAAATGCTTATTTGATTTAAAAGAATGACAAAATGAAAACAGCGCATGAGGTAGAGTAGAGGCATGATTGAAAAGGAGTTCTTCAAGAGATATCATCAAACAGATGTAATTGAAAGAACCTCATGAAATTGGAGGGTGAACATTCCAAAGTATTGATGTTACAGGCAAAAAGGTAAATGATTCCCAAAGTCATATACAATGACTGATCCCTTTCTCAGTTGAGAAATTCTCATCAATCTTGCAAATTTACTTCTTTATGGGGTTAGATACAACCTATTTTATAAGCAAATTTAACTGCCCTTCCAATCTGTAACTACAGGTAGTCCTGGACTTACAACGGTGCATTTACTGACCATTAGCAGTTACGACGAGACTGAAAAAAGTGACTTATGACCATCTTTCACACTTATGAACATTGCACTGTCACCATGATTTGGATGCTTGACGGACTCACATTTACAATGGTTGCAGTGTCCTGGAGTCGTGATCCCCTTTTGCAACCTTCTGACAAGCAAAGTCAATAGGGAAATTAGATTCACTTAACAACTGTGTTACTAATTTAAGAACTGCACTGATTCACTCAATAAATGTGGCAGGAAAAGTTGTAAATGGGGCAAAACCCACTTAACAAACTTGTCACTTAACAACATAGATTTTGCACTCAATTGTGGTTGTAAGTTGAGGACTACCTGTACTTTCCAATGAAAGGAAATTAAATGAAAAATTAAAAATGGTCTCAGCCCATTTCTTTCTTTCTTTTATTTATTGAGTTATTGAGATGTATTCTGTGTTTTCAGGGGGGCTGCACCAAAGGAGGCTCATTCAATTTCATTGTACACATGTTGTGCATGGACAATGAAGATTTGATTTGATTTGATTCTTTCTCCTAGCCCTGGCATTAAAAGACAAATGTGTCATTCACAGTCCCCAAAGAGGTAGCTCTGGTGGAAAGGGAGACAAAACTCATCCAATTATCCTGATGGGGACACCAAGACAAGCTAAAGAAGTCTAACAGCCACAAACATTTGCTTTTCTATTCTCATCTGGTTTAATTTTGTCACAAAGTAAAGATCTTCATCTAAGCTTTAGGTGCTGTAGATCGGTCTTTATCTACTTTCTGTTTACATTGTATTTTGTGTTTATTACTCAATGTTTTACTGTTTGACCTAACAGTACTCATCCTGAAATCTACTAATATAGGAGGGATTATTTCAGGAATTGAATCGTTTAACCATCCCTGAAATGTACCTTTGTTTTCCCATGATGAGTTTGCAATATAGATTTTTATTTGCATTTTTGACAATAAAGGAAAGACTGTTAGGAAGTTTTTTTAAAAAAATAATATCAGCTATTGAGACAATGGGAATAATGCAGAGCCCTTAATAATAGACTCCTGGCTACAAAGTAAAAATATGCAGGCTATTGTCTTATGCAAACTATCAGTGCTAAGCTACCTATTCCATCAACAAATTTCATCTATCTCATTGATAAATGATTACAGATTCCTAAATTCCTCTCTATCTTTTCCTCCGTTCCTTCCAAATCACAAGTTAAAATGAATACAAGGAGGAGTCAATTAACCATGAAACATATGTGAAAATCCAGAATTACTAAAAGTTTGAATATTCTACTCTAGCCCTCAGCTAGAAAAAGAAACAAGACTCCATTCTTAATTTGGATCTCAGGCATATTTGGGAAACAGAAGTTTTACTGCTTTCTGAATATCTCCAAGGTTGAAAGTGAACTTAAAATGGTAAAATTCTCTACTTCTCTAAATCATGGAGGTAGGAGGGGAAGAAGCAAAGTGTCACCTTTATCGATTCCTGGTCATGCTAAAACAGGAACTTACAATTACTTGTATCTAAACATAGTTGAGCAGTCTTAATTTTCCCATCCATTTAACACAAGTATCAGAGTCATATTTCTGCAAAAATATTGAAAATTTAGGTTTGTTCACAACCTTTTAGTACAACTGTAGATTGTGTGCATGTACGTGAGAATATGTGTAGAACACCCTTAGCCTTTTTAAAAATATAATTCTCTTATTTCTCCTAGTTGAGCTAGTACCAACTTTCATTGCATGATCATTTGTGGTTTTGTTGTTTTTTCATATAAAATTTGAATAAAACATTTGTCTTTTAAAAAAAGATTTTAGTTGTTCAGAAATGCTACTATTAAATAGCAAAATGTTCTATGCACTTCACTGGTTCTTCTCTTTCCAGAAAGTGAGGCTATTACATTTGTGAAGAAAACTAATATAGAAGTCTTAAAAAACATACAATGTATGAATGATTTGACTCTGCAAATAAAAACAATATCAGTGACAGGGGAGATAGTAAAAAAAAAAGAATCAAATTGAGACAAATAATTCATAGGATCAAGTGAAGCTCAAGCTACTAACACAAGATAGTTTTTCAAACTCAGAGATGTGGGTCTTTCGTGCTCTCTGAGCTTGGTTGTTTTCTTGCAGACATTTCATTACCTAAACTAAGTAACATCATCAGTCTAGCAATGAACTGTCTGCAAGAAAACAATCATGATCACAGAGTACCAAGAACCTCTCATTTCAACCCTGATCTACAAATATTCTCCTTTATTGAAACTCAGAGGTATCAAAGCATTGCAAAAGACTTTCTTAAATTAAGTCTGCTTTTTTATAAAATAAAACTAAGTTGAATTAAAAGAACATTAAATATAATAATGAAGGGAAAAAGTAAATTATTCAGAGGGTAAGAAATATTTGCATCTTACTGATTGTGCATCATTAAATGTCACAAGTCATTTGTGGCGGGGGGATGGTTTAAATGAAAGAAGTGAGAATGCTGTTCTGCAGAATACTGTTCTGCAGAATAAATATCTGGCTTATTTTCTTAAATGGAGACTTTGCAGTTATGCATGAGGTTAAGGACAAACTCACTGTCCTATGACAGGAGATATACATTTAGTAAATTTGTATTAACTCTGCAGGGTTTAATCTGTAGGCTTCATTTTGTCTTAGTTCTAGAATAAATATGAATGTAAAAAGACCCTTGTTTAATTTCTCTTCACCCTTCTGTTTGTCCTGACAGTAGGAAAGAAAAGAAGTCAAGATATATATAAAAGGAAACCTCCAATTGCCTTTATCATCAAGGTCAATAAGCAAGAAAACTATGAAAAAATAATTAATTCCAAAGTTACAAAAGAAAAATAGAGTATTTCCTGACAATTATGTAATGTAAAAATAGAAATTCTTATGAAGTTACTGTCAACTCTTGAAATGACTCTAGCTGAAGCCATACTTTGCTTTGCTTCATTTCTAAGTTGCCATGCATATGGGAGGGACGGGCTTTTGAAAAATGTAGGAGTGTCAAACTTGCCACCCGCGGGTCAGATACATCGAGTGCAGGCCATCTCCACTCCAGCTCTGCAAAGGGGAAAAACATTGTGATACATCATGTGATGGCAACGTGATGCTGCAAGTTTGACAGCTGTGACGTAGAATGTTTTCCTCTACAGTACCAGACATAACAACGATAAGGCTCATGAGAACAAAAGCCAGCTCAATGTGTCCTAGCAATGGCAGAAGGGAATATGAGAAGTTCATTATCTCCTTGGTTGTTTAACATGATCTGTGACACAAGGGATGGTGGACAATAAGGATTCTTTAATTGTACCAAAGTGCAGGAATTATTCAGAGTTAGTTTCACATTTGAACATGCCAATATGTTGTACCCAATAAAATGGATCTCTGAGAAAAACCACAGCCTCAGAGTCCTGAATTGATTGGGTCCATTACTCAGAACCATGACAGTTACATTATGAAGCTATTGTATAAAATAGAAGCTGTATATGCTAGTGTTGATTCAGGAATATCCAAACATTTATAGTTTTATATGCATTTCAGAAAACTAATGAGGTGTGTTTATTTGTTTAAAAAACTCAAGAATGAGAGAAAAAGAAATATAAAAAGTTATGAGCTTAACATGCAAATGGAAAAAAAAATACATTAACAGAAAGGAATTACCAGAAATGCCCCCAATTCTTTTTTTACTGCTTATTTCTAATATGCACAGCATACTCAACTAGCCACTACATATCTTTGATAACAAATCTCCATTTAAACATATCCAGAGGAACACAGACTATTATGGGAATTCAACTTGCTCACAGGAAAGAGATGCTTGGAGATCAATCTGAAGGGGGGGTGAATATAGATTAATAATATATATCTTTTCCACTGAAAGTTTAAATGCTGTAAATTAGGAAGTAGGGGAATCATGCATTTCAAAATTCATAGCCTAAGTCTCTACACTCATGGTACCAGCTCACATTCAGTTGTGTTTAAAAATAGATTCCCCATTGCAGATAAAAATGTTGTAAGCATGGAAACCATCACTTCTTAATTATATCGACAGCACGATAGCAGAGGCGAGGATCTTTTTACTGTTCGTTGTATGCTGGGTTGTAGTCACAAAATAATAACTAAATAGCTGAGAAAGTATATATTGTATTATATAGTTAAACATCTCAGGTTCAAGATTCATTCCAAACATCGTCATCTGTATTTAAAAGGTTTCAGATGGCAACTCCTTGTGATTCTTGTTTATAGTGCTCCAAGGGCAAATGTTTGAAGAGTTTCATTATATGGTTTAGTCACCAGGTGTCATTGAACTTAATTGTATTTGAGTGCAGTCAGGAGCGTTAAATGGTTGATGGGTTCTTGTTGTAGAGGAGACAATAAATAAGCATGGTCCTGTTTCCTAAAACATATGCCTTCTAAAACATTCCCTGAGACCAAAGGAAGATGAATCAAAGAAAAATGTTTACTATCTGATACAAAATTCATTCTTCAAAATCCAAATTGAAATAGTTATA
Source organism: Natrix helvetica (assembly GCF_964273705.1). Taxonomy (NCBI): domain Eukaryota; kingdom Metazoa; phylum Chordata; class Lepidosauria; order Squamata; family Natricidae; genus Natrix; species Natrix helvetica. Next base: position 51,632,565 of record NC_138548.1, read on the forward strand.
CAAATTAATATTGGATAAAGTTTTGGTAATTCAAGCTAGAAACAGGATATCCAGACTCCATTTCGATTTAGAAAGCCTCTATTCTTTCCAAAAGCAAACAAACAAAACCTTGAGTTTCTCATCATCACCATTCTCATCCACATCATCTTTAAAGGGATTGATTTTGACCCTTGATTACTCTACAACCTTCTCTCTTCAGATAGTGTAGCAGTCTCAATAATGTTACAACTTATAAAGTTCCCACTACTTAACTGTAGACACAACCTCAGTAAGTTTTAAAATTATCCTATGATTTCCTAAACTACACTTTAAAAAGGGAGGGAAACAGCATTTTCTGGTGGTATTGCTTAAAAGAAACTAACTGCCACCAAGAAGCTGCCAGTTTACCCTCACTTTACATTTGACATTGCATGAAGACATGCTGTCTGGAAATGCCTTTTCCCATTCTTCATAAGCACAACTCTCACTGGCAGTTCAACTGAGAAAGCAAGAGACAGATGGAAGAAAAAAGCTAAGGAACCTTACCAATAATGTTCAACAAGATCACAATACAAGACAGTGTGCAGCAAAGAATTGGCACACTTCAGCTGATAAAAGGGATGAAGATTTAACATTAGTTCAAAGAACGATAGAACATGCTGTAAGAACTGACAGTGGAAGTAATTTTCTGGCCATGAAGACACAGACAGAGTAATGACCAAAACAAAAGGATATATACTGTTATATTGCATCAGTAGAAGTTAAAGACAGCTTTTAGGTCCTTGAAGAAGAAACAGTCTCTGAACCTTCAAAAGAAAGACAAAACAAGACATCATGGAAAAGACTGATGACATTAGATCCCTGAAAGGTGGAGGGGTTGTAGCTGAACCTTGGAAGAAAATAGAAAAATAGAGAAGAGTCTTGGTAGCAGATGACTCACTATAATGGGTACCCAAAATAGATATGTGAAGTCCATTGGCATGTGAAATATGCTGTCCATTAGAAGTAAAGTTCCTGCAGAAGGACCTCCAGGGTTTAGCGAGTCCATTAACAATGATTTCCATATCCATATGACCATGGACATTAAGATTTTAGAAAGCTCAAGAAATTGGGAAATCAAATACAACTATATAATATTTCTAAACCATTGCAGATAGTCCAAGGTTATAATGGTTGATAATATCAAAAGCTGACCCCCCCCCAAAAAAACCAGTAGGACCAGAAAGGTTGTGTTCCCCCTATTTCAAGTCCTACCATAGGTAGATGAATGACCCATGAGTGACCAATAGAGTTTCCATATCAGACACAGGCTTGAACCCTAATTGAAATAGCTGCAGATAATCCATTTACATTAGAGCCAATAATATCAGCCTTGTAAGGCAGGTTGGGTGATAGTTCCTGGATCTAAGGTTTTATGCTTTTAGGAATGGCACTTTTAAGGATCCTTTTCAGGGTTCCTAACTTCTCTTTCTCCTGGAGTGAGGCAGTAACTAGAATCTGTATCAGTCCTGTGAACCCTCTGCCAGCATGTACAAGCACATAGGGTATTGGTCCACAGCACAGGGGATAGAATTCACCAAAGACTCCATCTACTTTATAAAGTGTTAATACCACTTTATAATGCCTTGGTAAGGCCACACTTGGAATACTGCATTCAGTTCTGGTCGCCACGATGTAAAAAAGATGTGGAGACTCTAGAAAGAGTGCAGAGAAGAGCAACAAAGATGATTAGGGGACTGGAGACTAAAACATATGAAGAACGGTTGCAGGAACTAGGTATGTCTAGCTTAAGAGAAAGAAGGACTAGGGGAGACATGATAGCAGTGTTCCAATATCTCAGGGGTTGCCACAAAGAAGAGTCAAACTATTCTCCAAAGCACCTGAGGGTAGAACAAGAAGCAATGGGTGGAAACTAATCAAGGAGAGAAGCAACTTAGAACTGAGGAGAAACTTCCTGACAGTTAGAACAATTAATCAGTGGAACAGCTTGCCTCCAGAAGTTGTGAATGCCCCAACACTGGAAGTCTTTAAGAAGATGTTGGATAGCCATTTGTCTGGAACGGTATAGGGTTTCCTGCCTAGGCAGGGGGTTGGACTAGAAGACCTCCAAGGTCCCTTCCAACTCTACTATTGTATTGTATTGTATTGTATTGTATTGTATTGTATTGTATTGTATTGTATTACTTCCTCTGGAGTAACAGCATCAAACTGCCCCCAGTTTATTAGGTCTTTGGAGTCTGTCCATCTGGCTTCCAGGTCTGAGGGAATGCAAGTGATTTTAACTGCAAAGGGTTCCACTACCAACTCAAAGCTTCCCACAATAGTTACTCTGACTCATATTTCCCTAAAATAGTATATACCAATTTTTAAAGGATATACAATAATATCAAAGAAGTAAGTCTACCTTGCTTACTCATTGACTTCGCTCTACCACCAGTGTTTCTCTAAGCATGTCTTCTGACATTTATTACCTAGAGTATTTCAAAAATGAAAGAACTCCCCAAGATCAACATATAGAAGAGAACATTTAGTGTAAACCTATTAAGAATCCTCACCACCTTCTTGTTCCAAAGGTTGACTAAGCTTTCCACAGAATTACTCATTAGGTTTCTGGGCAATTCCCCAAGTGCCCTCTAAAATCTAGCTCAGTCATAAGATGCTTAGGGTTTTCCATTCAAAAAGGTATAACCTGTTCAAGAATCATGATACTATTCAACTGATCTGTCATGAAAAAGTTATCAATCTTATACTTACCACCATCACTCAAATGCTCCAGGGTATAAACAAAAGATTTCAGGTGGGAACTTCATTCTGCTTTATGATCACCTGGGACAATCCTATAATTGTCGTGTCATGAGTAACTTCTGATTCCATCTCTAGCATCTCTGGATATTATCAATCCCCAAGCAGTGAAGTTCCTAGATATCGAAGTGGACTCAAAATGAGTTATTTACCTCTCTTCCCTCATTCTCTTTATAGTGAAAGCCTGCATAACAAAGAAGCAAATGTAAAGTTAAATTGTCTAGAGAAGGAATTAACATAATAAAGCCCAGTGATTAAGTTTGGTGACTATGTGGATAAAGATGAGGGAGAAAAGGAGAGAAAGAAGTTGGAAGAGCAGCAAGGGAGCCTTGTAAATAAATGCATGTTAGATTTGTTAATTTAAGCTGGTAATTAAGAACTCACAAGCCGACACACTCATCAAATTGATAGGAACATCAATTTGTAAATTATTTATTGTGTTGGACTTCGTATAAGAATAAACTGTAAGTTAGATCTATATTTGTCTATTTTTTCTATTTTTTCCTATTCACTATTATAGACTCTTTAAACAAAGAATAATTATGTAAACATAAGACCTATTACTAAAAAACTATCTACTGTATATACTACTAAAAATCTAATGTCTTCAGTTGGGGAAGATAGTGCATTATAAGGCAACAATTTTTGAATCAATGTACTTCAAATGGACTAACCTACAGAATGTTAGATCCATCACTCCCATGGGATGCAATAACATTTAGCACTTAGATATTAATGTTTATTATTATTAAACTTTTATGCCACTCATTTTGTTGTGACTCTAAGTGGCTTATAGTCATTAATGAGGATTAACTATGTAACAGGGTGCCTGCTATGGTAAAAGAAGGAAATAGTTATATGACTGGGGTTAGAACAAAAAGTTGTTCTCATACAATATGCAAGAGTAAATAGGAAGACCAAGCTTGTCTAAACAGTCTCTCCTTCAGGTGTTAATTGAAAAAGTCAGGTCAATCTGCAGGATGAGGACACATAAGATGGATGGGAAGATAGAATGAATCAGAATAAGGTTCAAAGTAAAAACAAACAAACAAACAGAGCAGTCTTTAAACATAAAAATGCAAAAGAGCCCCTCTGCAATTAAAAAGTTTGATAGCGATAGATAGATAGATAGATAGATAGATAGATAGATAGATAGATAGATGGATGGATGGATGGATGGATGGATGGATGGATGGATGGACGGACGGACGGACGGACAGACAGACAGACAGCTCTGCCTTGAGCGTTGTCGGCTTGCTCGAGGCATGTAGTTAACTCCATGCTTAGGAATCTCTTTCAAATCAAGTTTATTATCAGTCATTCTTAATAGCAAAACTGCAGTGTTAATAAGGTGACCAACTTTTTTACAATGAAAAGGAGGACAAATAAATTGGAAAAAATATATCGTAAATAAAAGAAATATTTTATTCATTGCAACAATAATACACTAAAATATGATATATGCATAATAAAAGCATTTGCAACATTTTATATTGTAATTATGCTTACATGCCTGTTAATTATTATTTAAATGAGTACTTTTCCATTGAATTAATATTTTTTGTCAATGTATCATCTTCTAACAATATATTCGAAATATCTGAACAAGAAATATCCTTCATATTGAATTTTACGGCAAGTGCTGCAGCTAGAGTATCAACATTTAATCTCGATTTCTCACTTGTCCAAAAATCATTGGCAATTGAAAAAAAACTCTTTCAACTGCTGCATTAGTTCCAGGGCAGCACAACGTAAATTGAACAAGTATAAATAAATGTTCACATGGAATATGTTCATTTTTGAAATGGCTGAAAATATCCACCCATCTTTTATCAATTTCAACGTGTTGATTTTCCCATTGTATTAATTTTTCAGAATTTAAATATACATTCAGTCTTCTAATTTCTTCAAAGAGACAATTGTCGTCTATTTTAATGTCTAGCATTTCTTTAGATAAAAATTCAACACAAGATTCAATATCTGTTCAATATACTTGCGATGAAGTAAAAAAAAACACCATTAAAAACTGTTTAATAAAATACATCACATAATGCGCAACAGATTAGCCTTCAAATATCGAAAAGTAGGACATGTAGGAGGACACTTTTCGAGGGAGGACAGAACTTACAAAAGAAGGACTGTCCTCCCTAAAGGAGGACGGTTGGTCACCTTAGTGTTAAGATACTTCTGACTTTCCATAATCTGTCCCATCACATGGTGTAAAAAGATGATGATTTCACTCACTCCCATGCTGAGTGGAGATACAAACACTACTATTCCAGTTCATGCATCAGTTTAAAGGCATTTAAACTGACCGGCTATAAATTTTGCATGCAGACAGAATGCCCCAGTGGCCAATCAGAAACAGAGACGTGATCACATGGCATGGAACTACATTTTCCATAAGGCAGGCTCTGCCTACATTTCCCATGAGGTAGTTTCTTAAAGGAGACAGTTCTTAATTACTACACTAGCTATATACTGCTAGTGTAGGGTATTAAATTTTGATTTAAGAGGCCATTTATGTCAAAATTGAACAGCCCTCTTTCAACAGAGGGGGAGGGATGCAACATCATCTATCTCCAATCTACAACAGAGTCCTTTCAACAGTTCCAAGAAGGCTCCAGACCCATTTGCACCACTCAAGTAAACTTCCAAGTGACCTTAATGACTTGCTAAATGAATACAATGAATACAAATGACCAATTTTCTGCAAGGGGTATACATCCTTTCATTCCCCACCATCCAGGCAGAGCTGAAGAAGCTTCTTGGTTGAGAAGCAAAATGCCTTAAAAGAAAAGTCAGAAAGTCCAGTTGCCTCTTGAAAAAGTACCTTTGGGACTACCATTGTGCTAGTGAAATGGATTCTTGATTTTCTGAAGTTTCCTCTAATTGTATGGAACTCTTGAACATAATAAACCTTGTTATTATGGCCAAGGGTCATGTGTGAATATTCTGTCATTCACTGCTGAGCCCTTTCTCCTGGTTTCATGGACATCAGTTCAATCACTAGAGAAGATACAATATCCCACTGGACATTTTTTGAGTGGAAATGTAGGTAGCTGAGGAGACTTTAAAGTGGTGGAAAGATCTGTGATGAAATAACAGTCACAATAATAGCATCTCTTGTCATTTCTATCACTAAAGTAATTTCAAAAATATTACTACTCAAAGATTTTAATATCAGGTATGAAAAATAGAATACTATTATGTAGGCATATTTTGATCTTTCATATCTCAAATGTATATTTTGAGATATTTCATATCTCAAGTACATATTTGGGCATTTCATATCTCAAATGTAAGTCACATGCAAAGTGGAGCACATACAAAGTGGGATGTGGCAAAGATGAATAGCAGCAGGAAGCCACATTGGGCAAAGAGTAGTTCTAGATTTGGGAAAGAAGATTCTTCTATGCATTGACGCTTTACAGAACTTCAATTCAAAACTAGTCTTCACCTCAGAACACCCTGTTGCTTCATGTCTTATAAGAGCGCCCAGCTATGTTTTTATGTTATCCTTAGCCAAAATAATGTGGTTTTTTTTTTCCTATGACTGTTAAGATCAGAACACTGCTAATGGTGGCGGTTGTTTTTATTTCTCATTCTGAGAGCAGAAAGAAAACTGATGCCATAAAGAAACCCCAAAGACAATACTGTCAAGGTACACCCACCACATGCTGTCTGGTTAATGCATAACTCCAGGAAATGAGCAGAGTCATTTCAGTCACACTTTTCATTGGAACAGTAATAACCCATGAGTCCATTTCCCTAAAAGCCCTAGAGGCAGAACAAAATATCCTGTCAAAATGTATCAACACAGTGGAACAAAGAAAGAGAGGGAGAGACTCTATGCAATCAGATGATCAGCTAAAAATGTTCGCACTATGATTGCTGTTGTTCTCTACAATCAATGTTCAGCAATTTTTAATAAAGATATTTCTCTCCAAGTTTTGTTTATCTTTTTATGCCGCTATTTTACTTGTACAATCTACAAACCAGTGCAGATTTCAGAAGAATAGAAAGCAAATGACACTACATCCTGGAATAAAGAGGCAAGGCAAAATAAGCTGATTGAATTTCTTAAACAATAAAAATATCTGCAGTGATGATGAGTTTTTCGGGAGAGTCACTACTGAAGGATCTGCTGAGCAATTGTATTTGCTTATAATTTGGGCAAACTTGTCCCTGATGTGTGTTAGAAGTAAAAGGAGACAGCCCTTCTTTGAGTGGATTTTATCTCTTCAAATATTGACAAAACTTCACTGAGAAACTTCTCTCAGCCCTAGAATTCGGGTCAGTGGAGAGTAAATGCAATAAATTTAGGACACAGTAGAATGCCTCATGACGCTTGAATAAGATCTACCACTGTAATATTTCCACTGCCAATTGTAAGCTTGAAAAAACAACTAGCATTATATATACTTTAAAATATAAATAAGACTAGGCAAAGCTGTCTTATGCTCCAGTTCTCATTTTGATTGTTTGATTATATGCCATCAGGTTGTTGTCAACTTTTCACGACTACATAGATAGATTTTCTCCATGATGATTTGCCCTTAGTCTGATCTTTCAGGTCTTCCAATGGTGCATCCATTGCTACTCTAATTAAGACTACCCACCTTGCTGTGGGTCAACATTTCTTCTTTCCTTCCATTTCTCCCAGCATGAAGGCCTTCTCCAGAGAGCTGAATCTTTCCATAATCTGCATAAAGTAGGATAGTTATTTGTGCCTCAAGAAAGAACTCAGGGTTGATTTGTTCAATGAGTTAGTTATTCTCATTTTACCTACCCTAAATATTGTTCATTTCCATATCAATAAATTTGTCCCCCCCACCCCCCAAAAAAATTGCACTAGCAAATTCATTTGTACTATTGTGCTCCTGCTCATGTATTGTAATGTTTGTATTACCTGATCTTTATTTTTTCCTCATTTTTCTGATATGATTTCTATTATACTTGGTTACACATTTTTATTCAAGAGCTGTACATTTTTTGATTTGGAAAGTCTGAGGGCTCAGATTGTGGTGTATTACTTTCAGTTTGTATGGATCCATTTAATAAGTGAAGCAAAATACTTCCCTTCAAATAAAAATAGCCTTGCCTTCTGTATCACATCTTCTAGACATTTAGCTGATACTGAAAATAATTTTCTCCTTGGTAATCCTTGTTTGGTGGAATAATTTTCACCTGTGTTATACTAAACTATTAGAGAGACATGTTTTAGGAGTCTTTTGAAAAGCAACCTTAGTAAATCGCTGTTTCCCAAATATTAAATTGATCCCAGAATTTATATATAATAACCTGCTTTTATTTCTGTTTTTAAATTGTATTTATAAACCACTACATGTATTGTCCTGATAGAAAAATACTTTAAAAAAAATAATTAAATGGGAAACCACAAATTACATCCAATTCCTAGGTACATTAGTATTAGGATGGTGAATTGTACTGTTTACCTGTGATATTAGTCTCAGTTGTTATTGTAATCATCAATTTCAAAAACTAGGAAGGAAAGCCCAGAAACCCAAAGTGGGCAGAACCAAACTGAACCAGACTTATACCATCTTATAAGATAAAGTTCCATCCACATGCAAGAGAAGAAACAGTTATCAAACAATTATGTGACAACTTGCAACATTTTTTTTTTCCATACAGCACCCAAAATGTCAAACTGATTATCAGCCTGGAATGCTAACAATGGAAGTAAAATAGCAGTTTGACTACTGGATTAGAGTATTATGGGAAACAACTTAAATAGGTCCTAGAATATATCTGCTAACAAAAGGCTACACAAGTTGGTGAAAAAACATCTAAACTATTTAAAATCTTGAAAGCTGATGCAGGTAAAGTGTCACGTTGAAGTTTGTAAGCAGAAATGTAAAAACTGGGAAATATAATGGAAAAATATTATCTTATATTTCAACACTGAATATATTGCGTTACTAAAACCACACTAACAACAAAACCTGCACCTGACAGCTTCTTTCAAGTAATGCCTTCACCTTATTATCTTTATATGAGCTCTGAAAAAAATCTATTCTATAATGTTGGCTTTTGCATATAGGACCTTTGGGGTGATCAAAAGCTACACTTTCCATATATTACACCCCCTCCCCCCAATCCAGATAGTTCCTGTTTGGAATGAAATTGTTTCACACTGCCTGTGATGTGAGAACATAGATAAAAATGGCTGCATCTATTTATTATTGTTTACTCCAATGCTCCGATGCTCAGATAACTGGCAGATTTCCATTCACATAATTATGACAAGTTGTTTGCTCTTAAAAGTAATTTCCAATTTACTAAACATGTTCAAATCCCACAGCTGCTTACTTACTAGCACATATATTTACTACTGCAATTTATAAATTTACCTGGTGTTATGAAATAATCCTTTCATTGCTTTGATTAAAGAGCTATCTCATCATCAAGCCAAATAAAATATACACAAAGACTCACTAGTGGTTAACGGATAGTCCTGATTATACAATATTCACAGATTTAAAAAACCACTGAATTTCTTCTTCCCCGCTATTTCTCATTAAATATTCTATGGAGAAAGAAAGCAGCAGGATTGTTTGTTTTCTTATCTCTTGCACTATAGTTGCCAAAAGGGATTATTGAATATTGGTATGAAGACTATTTTCTCTGGTATCTGATGGACTATAGCTGGATTCTTGCTTATAAAAGAAGAAATAATGAACTGGGTGGTGATTTACTTATACAATATCTGGTAATATTCTTTAAAAAATCTTTGCAAAGTGAGAAAGAAAGAAAGAAAGAAAGAAAGAAAGAAAGAAAGAAAGAAAGGAAGGAAGGAAGGAAGGAAGGAAGGAAGGAAGGAAGGAAGGAAGGAAGGAAGGAAGGAAGGAATGCTTGCCAGATTTTAGGATTAGGTTTCATCCATATTGTTTTATAGCAAGCAAAAGAAACAAAATCTATTTTAACACAAGACCATCATCCATGCTGGAAAATAGCAATTCACAGCACAACTTCAACAAGGCCGGATACCATGTTTTCTGCTAAATGTATGGCATATACAGTAGCTTTGAAGCTCCTTTTCTACCCGTATAATTATATATATGATATTCATAGCACTGACTATAGTGTATGCAGTGGTGAGATTCAACTGGGGTAACAACTGGTTCGCTTTGCGAACATTTTACGTGTACATATTGCATTTGAAATCAGCCCTACATCTTACCTTTTCCTGCAGCCCCGGTGAGTAAAACAACTGAGAGGTGCTGCTACGCCGAATTGCTGGACTTCAAACAAAGGAAATATAGGACAGAATAGAGTGGGGTGGGTGGGTAGGGCCAACTGATCACTAGAACTATTGGTTTGCCAAACCGGTCCAAACTGGCTTAATCCCACACCTGAGTGCATGCATAGCCAACATTTTTAGATTTTATAGAATTTTTTTAAAATTCCATTTGTAGATCAAATTCACTCTTTTATTCTAGCCTTAAAATGTATGGACAGTTGCTGTTTTGTTTTAAAAATGTTTTCTTTTTAAATTTCAATTATTTCATAGTATAAGAAGCAGAAATGCTTGCAAAATTAGTATTCCTTCAAAGAGGTTAGAAACTACAGATAACACTTCCCCAATATATGAGGTAACGATTATTGGTTCTCCCTCCATCTCCACCATGCAGTTGCTTTTTTTCCCTTCATTTCTATGGTTTCAGAAGTTATTACCCAATTAAAGGTACAGCTATAAGAAGTTTAGATTCAAAATACAGTTAGTATTAAAGTGTATTGCTCTTTGAAATCTTGTAACAGGCACTGCAACAAGACCCAATTTATGAAAAGGTAGTCTTCAAATTCTCTCATGTGAGCTCTTATTCTTCAGACAGCAAGGTGTCTGAAGACACTTCTTAATTTATAATTATGTGAATGGGCATTAAGATCTTTATATCACATGGACTGATTCCAATGAGAGCTATAAATTAGTCCGTTAACAATAGAAATTCTACATCTCCTGTTTCATCTACTACTACTTTTTTTTTACAAGTATCAAGGAAGCTCTGAATATACAGGGGCATTTGTGTGCTGGTGGTTTATGAGAGTGTAAGCAATGTACTGTAGTAGTTAACCTCAGCAACCCCCTTCTTATGAGAATAAACAAGGCAATTTCATATCATATCACTGGGACAGGAATTGCACCATCCTTCTGTGTCTAAGGAAAAAAAAAACATTCTTTGCACATTTCAGTTCATGGAATGAAATGGCTGATTTAATATTAATTCTCTTTTCCAGCACTGAAATGAATCAATGATCAGTACTTTTCTTTCATGCATTTCAGGGAATTGAAATTGTGTTAAAAAGTATATCCATGGGATCCAGTTTTTGCTTATATTCTTTCTTCATTGAATCGTCTTTCTATTTTGAGCATACTTAAAACTTCCCCATAGTTCATTAATCAACCAGACCTAAAATCAGTCCAGAAATTTTAACTAAATGACAAAATACAAGTCAAAACTTAAAAATAATTATGTAAATAAAAGGTAGTTATTCATTGTGGTTTGTTGATTCCGTGGCATTTAAATTAATTTTCTTGTGCAAAATACATCTTATTCCTTAAAAAAAAAAAGACATTTATGCCTTCTTATTTCAGTGCAATCAAAATGATGACTTGCATTTAAATATTCAGTTTCCTAATAATTTAACTTGATTTGTCATCCCCTTCTAAGAAATATTATTTGTGAGAAAAAGTGGTATCTGCTAGGAAATGGCAATTACCCAGAGCTTTAACATTGATAATGACCTGGTGAATATTTGCAGGTTCTATTTATTTAATTAAAAATGATACACTTATAACATCAGATAAATGATAATGATGATGATGATATACAAAAGTTAAGACAGCTTTATATTATATGTATGTATGTGTGTGTGTGTGTGTGTGTGTGTTTGTGTGTGTTTGTGTGTGTTCCAGCATAACTCTGTACACCTCGAACAATGTCAACCAAACTTGGTACACAGATGACTTACCCTCTGGAGAAAAATACTGTGGGGGTAAGACACCCCTGTGTCTTCTGTTATGATACAGCCTGTTGTGCCATACTACCGTACTGGTTTCTACTGTACAGCGCAGTGGAGTTGCTATGGTAATGGCACAGTACTCCACAAGGAGACTCCCTCTGGTAAGAGGGAAAACCCAACATTAAAATTACATTTGGTCTGGACATTTTCCCCCTATAAATAAATACCAGGGCAATGCCAGGTTATCAGTTAATTATATATAATTATTACAAGAATTAATAACCAATAACAGCCTTATATTCCATTAATTTAATATTTTATTTTATTTATTGGTGCTTTCAAGACTGTGTTCATTCCTGGACATGTCCTTGCAGTCTTCTTAGCAATGTTTTTCATACATAGTTTATCATCCCCTTCTACCTAAGATTGACTGGCCCAATGTACTTAGCTGTTTTTTTGTTTTTGTTTTTCATTTTTGAAAGCAATGTCTGGCCAATAATAATCAAGTAGTCAAAATCTCTGGCCTCATATCTGATCGCTGTTGGGACCCTTTCACATCCTAATAGTTTTACTTCATGGAAATGGCCACTAATAAACTTATCTTTTTTCTGAATAAATGGAAATTTGGCTCTTGTTCCCCTTTACAGTCTGGACAAAAAAGACACAAACAACCTTCACAGATGTGACAGAATAAGGTGACAATTTTCTCATGATTCTCTCTTTATTCCATTTTGAATTTGCCATCGATTTTCTTCAAGATTGAGCAAATTTAGAGCAAAATAAAAGAAAACGCATATATCCAGCTAGGAAGGAGTTTTCATCTGAGTAAAATAGTCTTCAGCTGGAATCAGCTGTAGATAAACAGTTTGCAAATGGGATGCATTAATAAAATCACACTAAATAGTTATCCAGGCTATGCGCTTTAGCGGCTTTACTTTGTTTAGATAATATCCATTTTTGAAAAAGCTCAGGGGAGATAATAGTATCAAAATAAAATAAAGCAATAATCCAACACACACATACCCCACAACAAAATCAAACAAACAAGCAAAACCCCTAGGAAATAAAAAGTACGTATTATGTACCGATGAGCCCACTATTATTATGGCACACCTTCCTTTGTTCCAGGCAGAATAAATAGTTCTGAATAAATAGATGAAGCTGGCCAAATCTTAACTGGGAGGCAATTCCAAAGATCATTAATGTATATAATGAATAAATATATACACTTATAGTATATATAAACTTAGAGTTTCTTTTTATCCTGGTGTATCTTGTGTACATTTTTAGACACATTCAATTTGCCATCTAAATGGGTAAATTGAAAACAGTTACCCTCAAAGTAGTGATGGGTATCCTCCAGAGCTGGTATTCATCCAGTTCTGACAGGTTCTGGAGAACCGGTAGTGGAAATTTTGAATAGTTTGGAGAACCAGCAAATAGGCTGGCCCTGCCCCCGCTGCCTTCCAGCTGATTTTCTTTTGTTGAACAGGAGAATGGAGTTGGAAAGTAGGTTAGTGGAATGGGGAGAAAATGGGGATTTTGCAGTATCCTTCCCCTGCCATGCCCACAAAGCCACACCACACCCACAAAGTGATGACTACAGAACCGGTAGTAAAAAATGTTGAATCCAACCACTGGTATCCTCTCCTTCAAACAATAAATCAACTCTGAAAGCACAGACTTTCATTTTTATCTACTTATGAATGTTTTCTCTACCTGCTTTATATTTTGGGTTTTTATGATGCAGAGTTTATATGCATTTCCATATTGAATACCCTGTAATAGGAGTCCTGAAGGGAAGCATATTCTTATGTTAGCCGTTGGCCAGATGAAACTTAGTAGGAATCTGCATCCCATATCTCCAGAAAAGAATTTCATAAAGAAAAGCCATTTTCCCCCATACACTGATTAAAAAAGAAATAGTTGCAGGCAATTTGCTACATCTTGACAGACAGAACATTCAGTTCTTTTGGCATTTGCTTCAGATGCCTAGAAGCCAAGGATGAGTAATTCCTATTCAATTAAGTACCAGTATAATAGCAAAGGAAGATCTGATCATCTCAAACTATATAAAATAATCAATCTATGGGTTACCATTTCATGATGGCCTTAAAGTATCCATCTTCTTCCTTTTACATTAAGGCCCTTGTCATATGGGCAAGATTTTTTTTCTTTAAGTAATCATCTAAATAATCCTCTAAATAGCTCATTAGTAAGCATTGTCTCCTGGAACTGTATTTTCTTATAAGCTTGGAAATTCAATCACAACTACAAACACTCTTTGCCAGTATAAAGTTACTGGTAGGGAAAATGGGTGTGTTTAAAGCTGAATGAAGATAACAGTCATGCTTTTTGTTGTCAATAAAGATTGAGACAATAATCCCAACAGAATGGCAATATGCATCAAGCCAAAAAATTATTGGTCTCATTATCAGATCCATAGATTACATTGATGTCAAGTGCAAAAAATCAGAAGTCCAGACAGTTCAAATGGATATAGGTTTATTGTATGTTAATACTTTCCAGAAGAACTGGACTGCTAATGGTCAAAGCAAGTTGGTAGTAGATAAGAGTCCATGAAATTCAAGGTGGGATGGAATTAGACCTCTTGTTGGCTCAAAGTACTTTAGACTGATGATGCATTTGACCCCTCCCTCAGGCTCAAGCTGGTCATCTCATACAAACAACTTGTCATTAAGCTGTTATGAGCAAGAAGTCATGAACTGTCTTTTGATGCATTCATCAACAGAATAGGAACAATAGGCTACATATTTGGATAAAGCATTCCCTTTATAGCTGAACAGCTTCCCAGAGATATTTTGCTTATGCTTTCTTACTTCTTCTTTATAAACCACCAAGGTTGTCCAGATATTTTTTTCTTTAATGTAAAGAAAAAATCTTAGCATCTTTCTTTGTATATATTGCATTTTGTTGGATGTACTTAAATGATTTCCCCTGTTGTTCTCATGCAAGACCAAATGCAATCATCTTGTTGATTGGTTTCCTAAGCAGAAAAGAAAAATGAATAGCCAATCTGAAGATTCTATAAAATTAATATAGGGTCTGCTGAATATAGCTAATTTTTTAACCTAAATTAGTCATGCTGGAATATTCTTTTCTGCTTTATCAATTGCCCTTTTCGTCTAAGTTTTTATCTAAGTTTTTAGGATGATGAAAGATTTAGTAACATACTTTTGCTTTAGTTTCTGAGAGGGGTTCAAGGGATAAGACCTGCATGGTTGTCTTGTCTTATTTTGCATTCATCATTCTATAAATACATTCATAAAACTGTCCTTGCTAATCAAAACATACTTTGCAGTAGAATCATATCCCACTGGGACCAGACCAGCAAGAAGGTCATTTCACCTCCCTATGTAATCTAGAGAATTAGTCATAGCATTATTGCAAGTGAGCTTATTGGGTTAATGCATACATTCATCTGATTTCAAAAAGGGTTGGTTATTTAAAAGATAAATGAAAAACTATCTTGATAAATTTTAATTATGTTGTATATTAATTGAATTAATCTCCAAAGCAATAATTATGTGTCAGGGCATATCTGCTTTACAGAAAATAACACATTTCTTATTTTCATAAAAAGAGAGCTTATTTTCATAAAAAGAGAGCCAAGCAGCTGGGCCAAGAATCCCCCCCCCCTTCCATCGGGGGGGCCACATCCACCATGGAACAGATGAATAGAACTATCATCTATCCTTTACCACCATTTACCATTTACCATCTTCGCCTTTCCCCCTACCATCTGGGACATCTAATCATGGCTTGCTCTCCCCCCCCTTTTCTCTCCAAGTTCTGAGTACCACCTGGACATTGAAAAAAAATCTTCTGCCCTCCATTGAGACTCTAGCCCACTGGTCTTCAACTATTAACTTTATATCATCTGCACCCCTACCTTATCGGGATGGTCAACAACATACCAATCTACTCGAGGACAGACCTGTTTCGCCTGCGGGAGGCCCCTCTCTCGCAGGTATGGCCCTTGGCTCTTTCAAGGGCCAGCCTTGATGACGGGTTCGTGAACCCCGAGAGGTGGAAGAAGAGGAAGCTGAGGGGCTTTTTAGTAAAATGTTTTATACTGTTTTTAGGGGGTCCCAGGGTGGGGGGGAGGGTTAATCAGACCGGGAGGACGGCCAGAGCCGGACAGACGGGTGAGTCTAGGAAGGACGGGGATGCGGTGGAGGGGGGGAATATAAAGGTCACGATAGCAGAGGGTTGTCCTATTACAACGGTCGCGGGGAGGAGGGGATGCGAGGACAGGATAAGATCCCAAGGTCGGTTGGGAGACCGTGGCTGCTGGTTACGCCCGGTCGCTTGTACCAACCCCTGCAGCCTAGGTGGACAGGTGCTACAGAGCCAGGGCCTGCGGCTGATGCTTTGCAACGCAAGGTCTGTCATCAACAAGGCCCCCCTCATTAATGAGTTGATCTCAGAGGGGGAGCTAGACCTTGCAGGGATAACGGAGACCTGGTTGGGCCACGAGGGTGGTTTACCCCTCGTGGAAATGTGCCCACCGGGTTTTCGAGCATTCCATCAGCCTCGGGCCCTGGGTAAGGGTGGTGGGGTGGCGGTGGTTATGCGGGAATGTTTAGAGCCGAGGGAGTTCACTGTTCCTCAGATACCCGGGTGTGAGTCCCTTGGTGTGAGTTGGGGCCCAGGTAGGCAGTGGGGCTTGCTGATTGTATACTTGGCTCCTCGCTATGCATCAGCAGCCCTGCCCGAGCTCCTCGAGCTAATCTCAGCGACGGCAGTTGAGACTCCCAGACTTCTGGTCATGGGGGACTTCAACTTGCCGTCAACGGGAGCGGCTTCCGAGGTGGCTCGGGAGTTCATGGCTTCCATGACGGCCATGGACCTGACCCAATTAGTTCAGGGCCCCACTCACGAAGGGGGCCACACACTGGACCTCATTTTTGTATCTGAACAGTGGACGAGTGATCTGGGAATAGGGGATTTAGTTATCACGCCCCTGTCATGGTCAGACCACTCATCCCTCCGGCTGGACTTCCCTGGCGCTATCCCCCACCGCGAGGAGGCGGAACCAGACTCTATAAACTGGTACCGCCCCAGGCACCTGATGGAATCTGATAGATTCCTGACGGAGCTTGGGCCAATACCTGTAGCCTTGTCCCGCTCCCGTTCCGAGGACCTAGTGACTGCCTGGAATAGGGCGACGACTGGGGCCTTGGACCGGGTTGCGCCGTTGCGACCTCACCTGCGGCATCGACCCACCCGGGCTCCTTGGTTCACTGAGGAGCTCAGGGTGATGAAGCGCCACAGGAGACGTCTAGAGAGCAGGTGGAGATCCTCGCGCTCCGAATCTGACCGAACACAGGTAAGAGCCTATTTGCGGACTTACCTTGTGGCAATAAGAGCGGCCAAACGTAGACATTGTGCTGCTCTTATTGCGTCCGCGGATAACCGCCCTGCCGCCCTGTTTAGGGTGACTCGCTCCCTCTTATCGCAGGGGGCGCGGGAGACACCCTTACAGGGTAGAGCAGAGGAGTTTGGGGAATATCTTCAGGACAAAATCGATCAGATCCGGAGCGGGTGGACCTCCGTCAGTGGACCAGACGAGCCGCCAACAGCGAGTCTTGAGATACCATTCTGGGAGGAGTTTGACTCTGTTGCCCCCGAGGATTTGGACAGGCTGCGTGGACGGCTGCGACCCACCACTTGTTTAACGGACCCGTGCCCCTCCTGGCTGGTACTGGCAGCCTGGGAGGTGACACGAGGCTGGCTCCTGGGCCTGGTGAGCGCCTCACTGAGTGAGGGATACTTACCAACCGCCTTGAAAGAGGCGGTGGTGAGACCCTTGCTCAAGAGGCCTGCGCTCGACCCAACGGAGCTAGCTAACTATCGTCCAGTCTCCAACCTTCCCTTTCTGGCGAAGGTTGTCGAGAATGTGGTGGCGCAGCAGCTCCCGCGACACCTAGACGAATCCGACTATCTAGACCCACGCCAATCCGGCTTCCGACCCGGGCACAGCACTGAGACAGCCTTGGTCGCGTTGGTCGATGATCTCTGGAGGGCCAGAGATAGGGGCTGCTCCTCTATCCTGGTCCTATTAGACCTCTCGGCGGCTTTTGATACCATCGACCATGGTATCCTATTGCGCCGGTTGGAGGGGATGGGAGTCGGAGGCACCGTTTTGCGGTGGTTCGGCTCCTACCTCTCCGACCGGAAGCAATGTGTGTTGACAGGGGGGCAGAGATCGTCCCTGAGGCCACTCACTTGTGGGGTGCCACAGGGGTCGGTCCTCTCGCCTCTCCTGTTCAACGCATATGTGAAGCCGCTGGGTGAGATCATCCGTGGTTTTGGGGTTGAGTACCATCTTTACGCTGATGATACTCAGCTGTATATTTCAACCCCAAACCACCCCAACGAGGCTGTCGAAGTGATGTCCCGGTGTTTGGAAGCCGTCGGGGTCTGGATGGGGGACAACAGACTTAAACTCAACCCCTCCAAGACCGAGTGGCTGTGGTTACCGGCGCCTCGGTTCAGCCAGCTGACTCCATCGCTGGCCATAGGGGGCGAACAATTGTCCCCTGTGGAGCGGGCGCGCAATTTGGGCGTCCTCCTTGATGCCCGGCTGTCAATGGAGGACCATGTGGCAGCCGTGGCGAGGGGGGCGTTCCACCAGGTTCGCCTGGTGCGCCAATTGCGCCCCCTACTGGACCGGAGTGCCCTGCGCACGGTCACTCATGCGCTGGTGACGTCTCGCCTGGACTACTGCAATGCTCTCTACATGGGGCTTCCCTTGGGACGCATCCGGAGACTGCAGCTAGTTCAGAACGCAGCCGCGCGGGTTATTATGGGAAGTACACGTTACTCCCACGTAACACCTCTCCTGCGCGAGCTGCACTGGCTACCTGTGGCCTTTCGGGTGCGTTTCAAGGTATTGATCACCATCTTTAAAGCGCTCCATGGCAGTGGGCCTAGTTACCTGCAGGATCGCATCCTACCACACACGTCCCTGCGGCCTATCCGCTCACACAGAGAGGGGCTCCTCCTGGTGCCGTCTGCTGGTCAATGCCAGCGGGCGACACCTAGGAGTAGATCCTTCTCTGTGATGGGCCCAACCCTCTGGAATGACCTCCCCCCTGACATTCGAACTACCACCGACCTCCGTTCCTTCCGGCAAAAGTTAAAGACTCACCTATTTCAATCAGCTGCCTGGCACTTTCTTAGTTTTACCTCCCGGGGATTTATTCATTTTAATTGGGTTTGGGGTTTTAAAAGTTTTTATTATACTATATACTATATTTAATATTTATTATTCCATGTACAGTCTTGCAACCTCCTCCACCTACCTACTTATTTAATTATTTAACTGTTTTGCATGTATTTTATAACGTATTTTAGTGACTGTACACCGCCCCGAGTCCCTTTCGGGAGAGGGGGCGGTCTATAAATATGAATAATAAATAAATAAATAAATAAATAAGTTGGGCATAGTAGATAAGGCTCAGTCTAGAGCAGGGATCCCCAACACCTGGGCCATGACCTATTTGGAAGCTCCAGTTGCGCGAATGCACATAACTCCATTTGAGCTTGGATGTGTGAGCCCATCACTTGCACAAAGGGAGCTTCATGCATGAGCACACATACCCACTGCTTTTGCAAAACTATCCCCTCTCTCCCATCCCCACCAGTTCACAAAGCTGGAAAGATTGGAGACTCCTGGTAGGCCTGGTAGACTGGTAGACCATAAGCTTTAGTCCTGCCATAGGCACAAAGCTAGCTGGGTGATTTTATGCCAGTCACTCTTATTCAGCTCTAGAAAGGAGCAACAACAAACCACTTCTGAAAAACCTTGCCAAGAAAACTACCAGAACCTGTCCAAGGTGTCTCTAAGATTGAACAGAGGAAGAAAAAAAATCACAAAATTCTGAAATCTTTCTTGTTATGACATAGAGAAGTTGATTGGAGATTAAAAGCTAAATTCTCCTTCATGTCAAGTTTGACATCTATCCATTTTCTTAGCAACAGTGAGAAAACTTTTTGCTATTACTTTCTTCTATCTTTTTGATTTGCTGAATTAGCCTTAACTTTGGTATTCTCTGAAAGTCTCCCATTCAAACACTAGCTAAACCTCATCTCATTTAACTGCCCAACTCTCAGACAACATTGACATGTACTATCATCTGCTGAGATGGCTGACGAGTACAACATTTTCATGAAGATGATTTCCAGAATATGATAAAATCTATGCAAATTAAACTGCCTTAACAATTTACGACTGTGGTCAACATAAGTAAAGTTGTACTGAATCAGGATTCATAAAAGGCACTCTGTTTAATTGTGCAGTTTGTGGGGAGAGGGGTCTATATTCCAATCCAGCAAATTTTGTACTCCTTTTTAGTTAAAGTTTTTTTAAAGGAATTATTATTCCAAAGACTTCCAGAAATTAGCCTTTTTAAAGGAGAATTTTGAAATCAGTTTAAATGATAGAAAAGATCCCTCATAAAGTTTAGAAAAGGAGTGAAGCCCTCTCTATCCCACCATGGATTCTTTTTCTTAGAAAAGGATGATTGATAGTTGTACATTATATTCTAATGTATACAATCTATATTACATCTTCTGGTCTCCAAACATCCCAATTTATCGTAGCACGCTCTATTATAAAAGCCAACCTTCTTTCCATTTCATGTAAGTGTGATTTCCAATACGAAGGACTGATTTAAATGAGATGTCATATTTTTCCCATCAATTCATCTCTGTATATCAACATGCAGTGCAACAGCTAATGATGGCTATGAGCCTTAAGAATTTAAAATAGAAAAGAAGAAAAGCTTTTACATTGATGAACATTTTCATTAATTTATCAGACATTAAAGTAAGTGGAAAAGGAAGAAATATCTTCTATCCCAATTCTGTTTTGTTCTATTTTGTCTTTGCTTTTATATGAAGAATTGTGAGGTCAATGTGACTCTTGGATATTCATTATATTTTTTCCCTTGGGTAATACTGTAAAGGTCACAGAATGGCAGTAATCATCTACTTTATGTCTTACTGGCAAGTTTATGACTGAAGGATTGCTGCACTAATATGTGTTTAAATGAGGAGCAGCAATGTTAGTGGTATTTTAAATAGTTTTGGTATTTGAAATAGTTAACAACAAGAGATCTTGCTGGTAAACAGGACTTTTGATGTCCTAGCTAGTTTGGTGGGTGATGACTTTAATGGATGCTCTGAGAGTTATGATTTTATTTTAAAATATGAAAACATTATTTTGAATTCCATAGAGACTATGATAATAAAGAAATACACAATGGTATTAAAATGCTTAAACATATCAGCATTTAAAAGTAGCTGGAAGCATCAGGATCTGATCAGAGAGAAATTGGCTCAGCAAGATGGAATAACAGAGATTCAGAAATTGACTGATTCTAGGTCTGTATCAGGGTGAAATTCAGCAGGTTCTGACAGGTTCTGGAGAACCAGAAGCGGAAATTTTGAGTAGTTTGGAGAACCAGCAAATACAACCTCTGGCTGGCACCAGAGAGGGGTGGGGATGGAGATTTTGTAATATCCTTCTCCCAGGAGTGGGGAGGGAATAGGGATTTTGCAGTATCTTTCCCATGCCCACCAAGCCACGCCCACAGAACTGGTAGTAAAAAAATTGAATTTCACCACTGGTCTGTACTATCTTTCATTCTCAATTCAGTTGAGCACTCTATAGAGAAACTGGGCTCACTGTCTGGGTGATTTCTTGAACTACTTGCTCCTGTTAGAAGAATGGGTAGAAGTCATGAGTGGAGATTATGCCAATTGCCACCTTGCCTGGAACACTGAGGATAGTCAGTTCTCTTCTTTTGTTTAAACTACTGTAATTTAAATGAATTCAAGAGAAGCATGAACATCATGCTTCTCTTGAAGACCACTCAGACATTTGAGCAGGAGCAAATTGAAACAGCCCATTTATATATTTTTGTCTGTGGTGAGTTAAGTGATGCTGTAATTGCCTTCTCTTAGTGACCAGAGTCTTGTTGAGATCTGAATGGGAAACAAGAGGCTGCAACCGAACTCTGGCAAGATGATGGCTTTGGGTTCAGAACTCCTTAGGTCTTGGGCAATTACCATCTCTGGTCATGGATGGGGATGCACTCTCCCAAAGAGTACATAATCTGGGGTTATGTAATAAATTCTCTTAGACTTGTAACTCTGCTCAAGGAGGGTTTTTGCACAACCATGAGTTGTATACCAGTTAAGCCTATTCTTGCACCAACATGCCCTTCTCACTTTCCTAGCCACCTCGTGTTTTGACTAATATAATATAATCTACATGGGGCTGTCCTTGAAGAGTGTCCGGAAGCTTCAGTTGATTCAAAATGCTGTGGTTGACACTGTTTTGTGCAAGCCTAGATTCATGTTATCTTTTCTGTGGGACCTGCACTGGTTGCCAATTTGCTTCCAGAAACAATTCAGTGGTGGGACTTCAAAGTCCTACATGGCTTGGGGAATGGGTCATCTGAAGTCCCAACTCTCCTGAGTTAAATCTACTAAACCCATCAAGGGTGGATGGGAGGGTATATTGCAGGTCCCATCTTTTAGAGAAATACATTTGGTGGAACCAAGAAAAAGAACTTTCTTAGTAGCAACCCCATTATCTTTCCCCAAGAGAATTGTGTGCTAGTGTGACTGTATTGGTTGTTGCTGCAGGGAGGTGAGGTAAGTTTTCTGTTGTGAATTTTTAATGCTGTAAGCTGCCCAAAGCCACCATGCATGAGTTAGGCATCCATATACACGTGTTCAATAAATAAATATGTTCTGTCATATTAAAACATTGCTTTGGGGATTATATTAATTGCCAGTATCTTTCCAAGTGCAGTTCAAAGTGCTGGTTGAAGTCCTTACTGTTTCAGAGCCTAGGAATCTAACAGACAACTTTTCCTTGATAAATGTTATCCTTTTGATCTGGAAAATCTGATAATGCCTACTGGGAAATGCTTGGGAAGGATCCTGATGGTGATAGCTGAAGAGGTGCCACTCCAATAGAACAGTTTATCTTTTGAAGTAAGAATACCTACAAGTTTTAGGACTTCCCGAAATTGTAAATGCCTGACCTTTTCAGAGAACCTTCTGGGATTTATTCTAAAGCCATTGATATAAAAGTTATAATATCAGGTACAAATATATACATTTAGTTTTATTACATGGTTTTATATTATGTCATGTTTTATTATTATATTTTATTCAACAGTATAGCATTTATGTATGTGTATACATACACACACTGCATTGTGTGCTGGTTAGTGTTCAGCTGGAATGAGGCAGTGGATAAATTTTTGCTAAGGCAAATCTGTTAATTGAAATATACTGAAAAGGAAGACAGTTTAATGAGAGTTTAAATTCAACATGTATCAATTTGATGGGAGCCTCTTTCTGTTTAGTGAAATGTTAATTTAATCTATTCTGTTCTCTTGGCTATTGTCTGAAGTTCTATTTAGTGTAGGGAAAATTCATTCAAAACAAATCAATCTGAAGCTCATCTGATGGTTTATGATAGTTTGGTATTATCTGTAGTTTAACACCACTGCTAAATGCTTATGATCGGACAGGAATGCCATTTTGGGTAGCATATCAGAAGACCTTCTGCTACAACCTCTGCTTTTCAGATTATAATAAAGGTAGTTATATGTGGATGAAGATGAATATTCATAAGTTTTGCAGACATTATAAGCCTGAGTAGAATAAGTGACACAATGGACAACAGAAACAAGATTCAGAATCTTAACAAGTAATAACATGTCACTGAAACCAAAAGCATAAAGTTTGGCAAGGACAAATGTAAAACATTTTATTTAGGGACAAAAGCAGACAGTCCAAATAGCAGATAAAATCTGATCAGCGAGAACTACACATAACAAAAGGCCTTGGCATATTGATTTTAAAAATAATACAACTTCTAAGAAATTCATGTAATGTTTGGTTGACTTAAGAGAACTTAATGTACGCATTATGAGAAGTAATTGTTTTACTTTTTTCTTCTCCAGCTAGGCCACAATTCCAGAAAATCACTGCCAAACAGGAAAAAAAATGTTAGATGGGCAACAAGGATTTGAAAGGCTGGAATGAATTCTTATGAGAAATAGCTTAAAGAATCTTATTTATTTTTCCTGGAGAAGATTAAAGAGAAACACAATAACTGCCTGCAAACATTTGAAGGATTGTCACAGAGAAGCTGGAACCAACTTTTTATATACTTTTCAGATGGCAGATTTAGACTCATGGGTGAAAATGGCAAGGAAGGAGATTTCAGCTATAGTCAAGATGAAATTTCTGACAAAAAGGAACAGCAAACCAATCTAGAAAAATGTCTGACTCTTCACTGGAGCTGTTTGTAAGAAGCAGCTAGTTTAGGCCTGGACAACACACACACACACACACACACACACTCACATCACAGTCACATCACATCACATATTATCAAACACAAATGTGCTGGGAAATATAAAACTGCACAATTTCAAAGTACCTCAGGTGGCTTTCTTGCTATTATGCAATAAAATTCTTAAGCACTTATTAAAAAGAAGAAACCTGTTTTTTCATAAAGCATTAGCAAGATGGAGGAACACAATAATGGGTTTCTTTAAAAATGCACTCAGAGGAATAGTAATGAAATAGCTCTCCAGCTATAAGGCTTTTTTGTAAATAAAGCCAGTTTTTCATTGAAAATAATTATGACAAACAGATTTACACCCTGATACCTTTTCCTTTCTTCAAAGAACCTTACATTTCAATAGTTTCTTTTAAATAAACACTTTTTACTATCCAGTACTCAAGTTCAATCACGATTTCAACAGGCAAACTGTGAGCATTCTAGACCAAGTTAAATACAAAAATACTAAGGAATTCCTTGAAGTCTGGCATTTAGACAAATTAGCCATCCATAGACACATAGTAATAAACCATATTTGCACACCATTCAAAATATTACTATTATTTATTTATTTAATTAATTAATTAATTATTAGCCTATAGGCTATACCATTGTACAAAGTTGGAAATTGTGTAACCGATAAAATCCTATACAAACAATTTAAAATAAGAGTAGTACGATATAATAGTTATATGATATAATACACTAATTTAATACATAAATATGTAAAATAAAATAAAATAAAATTATATTTCTACCATTCAAAATAGACAACAGAAAGCTAAGAAGAAAATAAAAAGACCAGAACTCATTTCTTCCAGCAGTCATCCTGATAAACTGGGATTAACAGCAGAAAAACTGAAACCTATAGCACAATCAAGGAACTACCAAGGAAAATCCACATCCCCAGCAGCACCAGATGGGCAAACTATACAGGGAGCAAGCCCCCACACTCACATGCACTTAGTTGGGTACTTAAATGTTTGCAAGTAAACAACCAAGCTCAGAGAGCGCCAAGAACTACAATGTACACTTTAATAGCTACTTGCCTGAAAGTATCAATGGTTCATTACCATTTGCCAGAGATCAAATCAGAGGTGGACTGCACTTATGTTCACAAGTGGTTCCCTGGTTGTGAGAGTGTGCATGTGCACTAGCTTCGCTTACATGTGCCCCCTTGAGAGTGAAACGGAGCTTCAACTCTGGCAGCTCTGGTGAGTAAGGCAGGGGCGGCACGAAACTCAGCTAGGCAGGAGGGGCAGAAGGAATGAGCCAGAAAGTAAGTTATAAATGGATTGTTTAGCACAAGGTCAGCTGGGTAGCCCCATCCAGTGATCAAAGCTAATTCATGGCTTCCATGACAGCCATGGATCTGACTCAAGTAGTTCAGGACCCCACGCACGAGGGAGGCCACATACTGGATCTTGTGTTTGTCTCCGACCAGTGGACGAGTGATCTGGGAAGAGGGAATTTAGTCATCACGCCCCTGTCATGGTCAGATCACTCACTTCTCCAGCTGGACTTCCCTGGCGCTGCTCCCCACCGCGGGGAGGCGGAACCAGACTATCCCAGATGGTTCCGCCCCAGGCGTCTGATGGAACCAGATAGGTTCCAGGCAGAGCTTGGGCCACCTCCTGCAGACCTGCCCCGCCCCCGGGCAGAGGACCTGGTAGCCGCGTGGAATAATGCGGCCGCCGGTGCCTTAGACCGGGTGGCGCCTTTGCGGCCTCTCCGACGGCCACGATCGACCCGGGCCCCCTGGTTTAACGGGGAGCTAAGGGCGATGAAACGCCTTAGGAGACGCCTAGAGAGCAAGTGGAGGTCCTCCCGCTCCGAATCCGACCGAGCACAGGTAAGAGCCTACGTAAGGACTTACCTTGTGGCAATAAGAGTGGCCAAACGGCAGTATTGTGCCACCCTTATAGCGTCCGCAGAGAACCGCCCTGCCGCCCTGTTTCGGGTGACCCGCTCCCTTTTGTCACAGGGGCAGCGGGACCCCCCATTGCTGGGCCGGGCAGAGGAATTTGGAGAGTTCCAGCAGGATAAAATCGATCGGATCCGAAGGGGATGGATCCACCTCAGTGCTCCAGTGGGGACGTCCGAGGCTAGTCTTGAGACACCATGCTGGGAGGAGTTTGACCCTGTTGTCACCGAAGATTTGGACAGGTTGCGCGGGCGACTGCGAGCCACCACATGTTTATTGGACCCGTGTCCCTCCTGGTTGGTACTGGCCTCCTGGGAGGGCTCACGAGGCTGGCTACTGGGGCTGGTGAACGCTTCGCTGGGTGAGGGCCTTTTACCAACCGCCTTGAAAGAGGCGGTGGTGAGGCCCCTGCTCAAGAAGCCTTCTCTGGACCCAACGGAGCTAGCAAATTACCGTCCTGTCTCCAACCTTCCTTTCTTAGCGAAGGTTGTTGAGAGTGTGGTGGCTCAGCAGTTTCTGCGCCACTTGGAGGAAGCTGATTATCTAGACCCATGCCAGTCCGGCTTCCGACCCGGTCACAGCACGGAGACAGCCTTGGTCGCGTTGGTGGATGATCTCTGGAGGGCAAAGGATGGGGGTTGTTCCTCCATCCTTGTCCTATTAGACCTCTCGGCGGCCTTCGATACCATCGACCATGGTATCCTATTGCGCCATCTGGAGGGGTTGGGGGTCGGGGGCACCGTATTATGATGGTTCCGCTCCTACCTCTCTGGCCGGACGCAATGTGTGTTGGCAGGAGAGGAGAGGTCGACCGCAAGGCCCCTTATCTGTGGGGTCCCACAGGGGTCGATCCTCTCGCCTCTCCTGTTCAACATATATATGAAGCCGCTGGGTGAGATCATCCGTGGTTTTGGGGTGGGATACTATCTGTACGCTGATGACACTCAGCTGTACATTTCCACCCCAAACCACCCCAACGAGGCTGTTGAAGTGATGTCCCGGTGTCTGGAAGCCGTATGGGTCTGGATAGATGACAACAGGCTTAGGCTCAACCCCTCCAAGACAGAGTGGCTGTGGCTTCCGGCTTCCCAGTTCAACCAGCATATGCCATCGCTGGCCATCGGGGATGATCAATTAGCCCCGGTGGAAGGGGCGCGCAATTTGGGCGTCCTCCTTGATGCCCGGCTGTCTATGGAAGATCATGTGGCAGCCGTGGCGAGGGGGGCATTCCACCAGGTTCGCCTGGTGCGCCAATTGCGGCCCCTTTTGGACCGGGAGGCCTTGCGCACAGTCACTCACGCGCTGGTGACATCTCGCCTGGACTACTGTAACGCTCTCTACATGGGGCTCCCCTTGAGGTGCACCCGGAGACTGCAGTTGGTCCAGAATGCAGCCGCGCGGGTAATTATGGGGAGATCGAGGTTCTCCCATATAACACCTATCCTGCGCGAGCTGCACTGGCTTCCTGTGGCCTACCGGGTGCGCTTCAAGGTGCTGGTTACCACCTTCAAAGCGCTCCATGGCACAGGGCCTAGTTACCTGCGGGATCGCGTCCTGCCCCATACATCCCTGCGACCCGTCCGCTCACACAGAGAGGGACTACTCCGGGTGCCGTCCTCCAGAGAGTGCCAGAGGGCGATGCCCAGGAGTAGGGCCTTCTCTGTAGTGGGCCCCACCCTTTGGAATGACCTCCCCCCAGACATCAGGACAACAACCGACCTTCGCTCCTTCCGTATGAAGCTGAAAACCTACCTGTTTCGACTAGCTGACCTGGCATAATACTACAACCTCTCCAGCCCAAGGCATTTTTAATTGTAATTTTAGTTTTTAAGGGTTAATTTCACTGGGGTTTTAACTTTTTTAGGTATTGTAACTTATTTATTTATTCTTACCTCCTCTGTACGCTATATAATACTTTTGTACGTCGCCCCGAGTCCCTGTGGGGAGAGGGGGCGACTAATAAGTTCAAGTAATAAATAATAAATAAAAATAAATAAATAAGAGTTCGCCTGAACCCGTGCAACCACGCAACAGCCTACCACTAGATATAATGGGTTTATTTCTGAAGGGCTAAAGGCCTTCAGGTTCATAGCTTCATGTTCAGCATTTTATTAGATTTTGCAAAAAATAACTTTACTTTACTTTACTTTTATTTAGACTTTTCTACCGCCCCCTCTCCCCAAAGGGACTCGGGGCGGTGTACAGTCAGATAAAACACATCAATAAATAGAAAATACAAACATAAAAGAGGAGGCAATAAGAAACTGTACAAAAGCAAAGCACTTAAAAACAATATTTAAATAACCCTAAAAATACCCAATTAAAATATCTGCCAGGAGGTAGAATAAGACTATGAATGGGCCAGGCCGGCTAAATGGAACAGGTGAGTCTTCAGTTTTTGTCGGAAGGAGCGGAAGTCGGTGGTGGTTCTAATATCGGGGGGGAGGTCATTCCAGAGGGTTGGGCCCATCACAGAGAAGGCTCTACTCCTAGGCGCCGCCCGTTGGCATTGCTTAGTGGACGGCACCCGGAGGAGTCCCTCCCTGTGAGAGCGAATCGGTCGCAGGGAAGTGTGTGGTAGGATGCGATCCCGCAAGTACCTAGGTCCTGAGCCATGGAGCGCTTTAAAGATGGTAATTAACACCTTGAAACGCACCTGAAAGACCACAGGCAGCCAGTGCAGCTCGCACAGGAGCGGTGTTACGTGGGAGTACCTAGTACTCCCCATAATAGCCCGCGCGGCTGCGTTCTGGACTAGCTGCAGTCTTCGAGCGCGTCCCAAGGGAAGCCCCATGTAGAAGGCATTGCAGTAGTCCAGCCGAGACGTCACCAGTGCATGAGTGACCGTGCGTAGGGCATCCCGGTCCAGTAGGGGGCGCAATTGGTGCACCAGGCGAACCTGGTGGAACGCCCCCCTTGCCACGGCTGCCACATGGTCATCCATTGACAGCCGGGCATCTAGGAGGACGCCCAAATTGCGCGCCCGTTCCACAGGGGGCAATTGCTCTCCCCCTATGGTCAGTGATGGAATCAACTGACTGAACCGGGGTGCCAGTAGCCACAGCCACTCAGTCTTGGAGGGGTTGAGCTTGAGTCTGTTGTCCCCCATCCAGACCCCGACGGCTTCCAAACACCGGGTCATCACCTCGACAGCCTCGTTGGGGTGGTCTGTGGTGGAAATGTACAGCTGCATATCGTCAGCGTACAGATGGTACTCCACCCCAAAACCACGGATGATCTCCCCCAGCGGCTTCACATATGCGTTGAACAGAAGGGGCGAGAGGACCGACCCCTGAGGCACCCCAGAAGTGAGTGGCCTTAGGGTCGACCTCTGCCCCCCTGCGAACACACATTGCGTCCGGTCGGAAAGGTAGGAGCCGAACCACCGCAAAACGGTGCCTCCAACTCCCATCCCCCCCAGCCGGCGCAATAGGATACCATGGTTGATGGTATCAAAAGCCGCCGAGAGATCTAATAGGACCAGGATAGAGGAACAACCCCTATCTCTGGCCCTCCAGAGATCATCGACCAACGCGACCAAGGCCGTCTCCGTGCTGTGTCCGGGCCGGAAGCCGGACTGGCATGGGTCTAGATATTCGGATTCCTCAAGGTGTCGTGGAAACTGCTGTGCCACCACATTCTCTACAACCTTCGCTAAAAAGGGAAGGTTGGAGACTGGACGATAATTAGCTAGCTCCGTCGGGTCAAGGGAAGGCCTCTTGAGTAAGGGCCTCACCACCGCCTCTTTCAAGGCGGCAGGTAAGGACCCCTCGCTCAAAGAGGCGTTCACCAAGCCCAGTAGCCAGCCTCGTGTCACTTCCCAGGATGCCAGTACCAACCAGGAGGGACACGGGTCCATTAAACATGTGGTCGGTCGCAGCCGTCCACGCAACCTATCCAAATCCTCGGGGGCAACAGAATCAAACTCCTCCCAGAATGGTCTCACAAGACTCACTGTTGGCGGCTCCTCTGATCCACTGAAGGGGGCCCATCCGCTCCGGATCTGAGCGATTTTGTCCTGCAGATATTCCCCTGCTCTGCCCTGTAAAGGGGGTTCCCGCGTCCTCTGTGATAAGAGAGAGCGGGTCACCCGAAACAGGGCGGCAGGGCGGTTATCGGCGGACGCAATAATAGTGGTACAATGTCTGCATTTGGCCACTCTTAATGCCACAAGGTAAGTCCGTGAATAGGCTCTTACCTGTGTTCGGTCAGATTCGGAGCATGAGGACCTCCACCTGCCCTCTAGGCGTCTCCTATGGCGCTTCATCACCCTCAGGTCCTCGGTAAACCAAGGAGCCCGGGTGGGTCGTCACCGCAGGAGAGGCCGCAAAGGCGCAACTCAGTCCAGGGCCCCAGTGGCCACCCTATTCCAGGCGGCCACTAGGTTCTCGGAGCAAGAGCGGGTCAGGGCTACAGGGAATGGCCCAAGCTCCATCTGGAACCTATACGGTTCCATCAGGCGCCTGGGGCGGTACCAACTTGGACAGTTTGGTTCCGCCTCCTCGCGGTGGGGGGTAGCACCAGGGAAGTCCAGCCGGAGACATGAGTGATCTGACCATGACAGGGGAGTGATGGTTACATCCCCTCCTCCCAGATCACTTGTCCACTGTTCAGATACAAAAACAAGGTCCAGAGTGTGGCCACCTTCGTGTGTGGGGCCCTGAATTAATTGGGTCATGTCCATGGCTGTCATGGAAGCCATGAACTCCCGAGCTACCTCGGATGCTTCCCCCGTCGACGGCAAGTTGAAATCCCCCATAACCACAAGCTTGGGGGTCTCAACTGCCGTCTCTGAGATCAGCTCGAGGAGCTCGGGCAGGGCTGCTGACGCATAGCGAGGAGCCAAGTATACAATCAGCAAGCCCCACTGCCTCCCTGGGCCCCATTTCACACCAAGGGACTCACATCCGGGTATCTGAGGGACAGTGAACTCCCTTGGCTCTAGACATTCCCGTATAACTACCGCCACCCCACCACCCTTACCCAGGGCCCGAGGCTGATGGAATGCACGGAAACCCGGTGGGCACATTTCCACGAAGGGTAAACCACCCTCGTGGCCCAACCAGGTCTCCGTTAAAATACCTTCAGTCCTTTAAAACAAAGAGAAGAAATGTGGTGTCATCAATTACTTTATAATTTCGTTTACTCCAATCTTTCTTTTTACTTAGCCACATAAATTTATCTGTGCAACAATTATATGTTTCTTATGAAGTCCAAAGACATTATTTCAAGATGTTTATACTACACGTCTTATGATGAAAAAGAATCATAAGCCAATAATGTAGCTTATACAGGGATGTTCGCTTTACAATGTCTATGCAGATAACTCAATTGTCAGAAAGGCTATTTCACTTTTGGTTAATCAGGGAAGGAGGGAGGCAGGGAAGAAGAAAGAAAGAAATTTGTCATATATATTGATAAAATGTATATACACTTTTCTGATTTTAAAAAAAAAGCATCATTGGGACAGTTTACATTTTAAAAAGTTATTGTACACTTCAACCAAGAAAGTTTCAGACAAATATTATCTGAAGTCACTTTTTACAATTTACCACATTATGTTTAAATGGGTTTTGAACCTTGGCATCACATAAAAGAATCAAATAGATAATATAAAATACATCACTTTTCATAACTGATGCTAATGTACAGCCATGTAGAGTAAAGTAATTCATTCTATCTTTTCTTTACCTTGTATCTTGCTGGGATAAACTTGGGAAGACTTTTGAGTTGCAATTCATCCATTACAGCTTTCTTTCCGCACTGATCTAGAATTGTTTTGTTTCTGATATACTTGTTTAAGTTCATATAAAAAGGTCAGCACAAAATACTGTACAAAAGGAATCTGCATGTAATTATGCATAGGATTACTGAATAATGATCTGGGGCTATTGACACACATGTCTGTGTTGCTGGGAAAGAGGAAGAAAAGGTACTTATAAGAAGGAAGAGATAAAAGTTATTTCTGGCATTAATTTTAGAAATTTGAACATAATAGACATTCAGGGCAGTTACAGGAACAGTAAAGGAAGGATATAAGGAGAATCTTCTTGTTTGCACACAAGTGTATCATTCAGATCTTTTGCTCCAAATTATTTTTTGCAGGAGTCCCTATGCAAGCTTTTAAATGAATTTTTAGACAATAGACAATTTTTCCCAGGGGTTCCAACTATAATTCTTGAAGTAGGATATAATAGTCCCATTGGAACATATGTGCCTGAAAAAATACTTCCCTTGGGATCTTCCAAGCTCTCCTAGCTGCCTTTAAAAAGACCATCCCATCAATCCTTAGCATATTATTGATAAAAAATATTCTAACCCAAAATAAAATTTGTTTGTGGCTGCTTTGTTAAGCTGCAGTCATAGAGCTGATGACAAAAGGGTGGCAAGAAACAATCTTGTTATTTGCATATGGAAGTGATTATCCATAACCATGATAGCAGCCATTTTTGTGAATGTACACACTTCCAAAATCAATAAGCATGAATAAGACATGCTCTCTAGGAGTATCTGTTTCTATATATATTTGAATATATAGAAACATATATTGCTAATTCTTTACCTAGAATATTGGCCTAGCAAGCATTTTTTTACACTTATCATTTATATAGCTGTAGATGACCTATTTGCTATGATGATTTGAAATGATTATAAAGTTAATTGGTGACTTACAGCTTTAGGACATGCCCAAATTTGAAATTGATATAAACCAGCCAAAAATAAAAAATAAAAAACCACCCCAAACTCCCAAGAGACAGAATATTAGATTACATCTCCTGCTGTTCCTAAATTCAGAGATTAAGAAAACAGTCATTTGAAAATGAATGTTGATGCTGTCAAGACCCTTGCATTACTATGACATGGTGAATATCGTTTCAGTCATTGTAGAACATGAAATGCCAGGTTCTAAGAGGACCCTATAGACCTATGAACATAAATAATGGCTAAATGTCTATGGAGATTCTCAGTCATCCAGCTAATGGTTGTCCCAAAGATGCTTTTTCAAGAGGCAACTGGACTTTCTGGTTTTTGTTTGAAGACATTTCTCTTCTCATCCAAGAAGTTTCTTCAGCTCTGACTGGATGGTGGAGAATGGAAGGGTTTATTAATTATATTTATTAGTTAATTTATTAATTATATTTATTAGTTAATTTATTAATTATATTTATTAGTTAATTTATTAATTATATTTATTAGTTAATTTATTAATTATATTTATTAGTTAATTTATTAATTATATTTATTAGTTAATTTATTAATTATATTTATTAGTTAATTTAATAATTATATTTATTAGTTAATTTAATAATTATATTTATTAGTTAATTTAATAATTATATTCATTATTGATTTATTAATTACATTCATTAGTTAATTTATTAATTATATTCATTAATTAATAATTTATTTATTTGTGTATTAATAAATCCTTCCATTCCCTACCATCCAGTCAGAACTGAAGAAATTTCTTGGATGAGAAGCTAAATGTCTTCAAACAAAAACCAGAAAGTCCAGTTGCCTCTTGAAAAATTATCTTTGGGATAAATAATGGCCTGCTGAATTGGACCCCTACCCATCTAATCCAGCAGCCAGTTCTCACAATGACCATCCAATTCCAATAAGTAAGTAAGCCCAATAGTTTTGCAGCAGATGGTCTTCAGAGGCAATCACTCTGTATTCAATGGTAATAGTTCCTATGATTTCCATGAATTGTTCTAACCCCTTTTTTTAATCACCAGCCAAGTTATTAGTCAGCACCAGATGTCACTGTAACAATAAAGCAGATCAGGACACTGGGCTACAGATGGTGTAAATCTCAGAAAATGACTGATTATGGGCTAGAGTCCATTATCATACCTATTGTAAAAGACATGAAAAAGGCATTATTTTGGTCTACTACTGCATTTTTATTAGCTATCCAGTACAATGATCTCATATGGTTTGGGAGCATTTAGCAACTATCCCAACCATTGGAGTATTAGAGCTCAGAGATGTGTAGGGGCAATTCATTTGAAAGGCACCTTGAGAATAAAATCATCCAGGCTTCCAGGACTATAGTCTATATGTTCGTAATGGTTGCCGTAAGTAATTCAATGTCATTTTCCCATCTGTTCTGGTACTGTAGGATCATTTTCACTTATGAAATCTGAGGAGATGAACAAGATGCTTTGTAGTTATACATCTGATCATATGTTTTCTTGAGCCCTGTCATTTCTGGATGCTTAGCTCTAGCAGAAGGATTAAGTGGAGAATGTAGAGTGTGGAAAATACATCTCTGGTGAAATGAATGCCAGATACCTTCAAAAGTTAGTATTTTGTCTGCTCTTCAAGAAAATTGATTGGATGACTTAACAGCCATCAGTTACTAATATCTCCTCTTTGAGAAAGTGCTCAAGAGGTTATCCCTATATAGGAGCAGATATTCACGGAACAAAGAGTTTCTCTGAACACATCTTAGTATAAGATTCAGACACTGGTGTGATGGATAACCTTTAATGGGAGAAGAGAGGAGAATACCACATTGTTAATTCTCTTTGATTTTTCTGTGGATTACTATATCATTGAACAAATATCCTTCAGAACTGCCTCTGTAAATTGGGAGTTGATGACATTTTAAAAAAATCATTTATGAGGTAAATCATCTATACAATGACTCTGGATAGTGTACAGTAAAAACAAACATGCAATACATTAAAAAGATAAACCCAAATGCAAGAAAACATACAAATATGTTATCATACATATTAATTTGTTTATTTTTTTCTATCTGTTGGAAGTAGCTTGTTGCTGTGTAGTTTACTTGCAACTCATGCCCTTTGCACGTTATTATCCTTGATTAGCATATATATTTTCCACTTTAAAACTACTTTTAAAAAAAAATCAATTAAATCTGCATTTCAATATATATGTCAGCCCTGGTGTGCCTGGTGGTCTGGGCTAGACCTTTAACAAAAATATGCATTTTAGTGGATTTTTTTTTTTTCATGATTTCCATTTTGATTCCTTTCTGAGAAATTTTTTTAAAAAGGAAGTGCAAAATCTGGAGATATAGTCAGGATGATATGGATTGAGTTATTCACATTGTCATTCGCATTGTAACTTTCAAGAAATCAAATTTTCAGGCATTCTTAATACGGGCAAGTCCTATATACAAGATAGAGTCAGTAGACCATTTCCATTAGTCTTTTATCTAAATTTCATTTCCATGTTTTAGAAAATCAGAGGTTTAATTTGTGAAAGGACTTTACTTTTAAAAAATTTCTAATTTTAGAAAGTTGTCATTTTAAGAAATGGCAGATCATACTGGTATTATCTCCCACTTTGTGTCTCAATACTTCACAATGGAGTTTTCATAATCAAAAATTATGTTCTGATTATTTAATGAGCATTGAGTGTGTGCAGTAGCATTATTCTTGAAGAAATGTTTTTAAAATGCCATATATTATTTCAATGTTCCTTGCTATTTAATAGCATGTTTCCATGTTATTTACTGAATATTCATCACAGTTTTTAGACCCTTCTAGCTATTTTAAATAGTTGTTTTCTTATTCTACCTGGGAATCATTTGGTTAAAGTTGCTACATCAGCCTTCAAACTTATATTCTTCTCTCCATGAGGAAAATGTTTTAGTATTTCTATATATAAATTGATTCATATTGTTTTTATTTTACTTACAATTTTGAAACTGTGATCTTTAACAAGCACTGCCTTTGACCCAGCAGATTGCAAACATTCAAATTACAAATACAACTACCATATTAGCCAAGGACATCAAAGCACAGAATGCTTAATACACATGCTTTGATTTATCTTTAGATCCTAGCATTCCTTCTCTCAATATACTGTATACTATTTTTGTTAGGTTTTCTTCTAATTATCTCCTGCTGCTCTAGGGTTAAATGATAGACTAATACATAATCACATACTCTAGAGTCACAGCCAACCCAAGTCAATTCAGTAGACCAGAAACCTACCAGACTAGTGAAGTTCAATATCAAGAATAAGTTCAACGGTTTGTCAGAAAAGCTTCACCAATGTTCAAGATGATATCAAGTAATTTATTATTTTTTATGTATTCATTCAATTGACATATGGCTTCCCATATTAGAGGCATCTCTGGCTAGCCCACAATGCATTAAAACAATTAAAAACATTTCCAACTAAAAATATAAAGAACTTACAAAGGATGCCAGGGATAAAATAAAGCAATCTGCAGGACAACAATGTGTGGGCCATCTTATCACCTGACCCTCATATTCTGGAGCACTTCCAGATTTTCAATGCTTTGCAATAGCCCAGCAGGGTTGAAGCCAATGTAATTCAGATGGGAGGGGAGTCTTTTTTCAGAATTCAAGCACTGCAGCAATAATTCAGGAAGTTACAGAAGGAAATAGGTTCAATACATTCAGTATTCAAAATCACAAAAATCATGAGAGTTGTTTTAGTATTGCCCTGTCCTCAAACAAAAAGATTTTGTACTAGAAGCAGCTATATAGTCTGCAAAAATATAAATTGCCACTAAAGGATAACAGGGATTAAAAATTTGCAGTCATCTAAGGTTGTCCAAGGCTCTGTGGCCCAGATATGGTAGCCTAGCAAACAGCACCACTGTCAATTAATCACGATTTTAAAGGTCAACTGCTAAGGTTAATATCACTACATTCTTAAACATCGTCTTTTGAAACTCTTACTTAAACATTTTTCCCATTGGGAAGTGGTGGTGGTGAGGACAGAATAAAAATTAGCCATAATCAGAAAAATGTGTCTTATCTTCTTCCAATGCCTCATCTATTAGGTACTATTTAATAAACAGCTCAGTGCAAAGCATTCCATCATTATTAGACATTGCCAAGAAAGGCCTCCTTTTCCTTTGCCAAGTTCACATGGGCTGAATGGATGGAGCAGACCAAAGGGCTATATTTCACTTCCTATGGGTCTTCCATCATAGCTCAGGCTTAGACCGTTTGCTGTTGAGTATTATCACAGTTCCAGCTGCCATCATAAAAATAGAAAAATTAGGGAGCTTTATGTTTATGAGAAGAAAATGGGCATTGTTCCATACCTGATACGCTCATTTTCTGGTAGAGTAGAGACAGCAGCCAGACTGGGTATGCTCCATCCATTAATGAATCGGACTGGGTCTACACTTATGATATCATTGGGCCCTTGTGGCTCCTCCCCAGTTTTAGATGAAGAAAAACTGTAGACTCAAGTGAGAATTGTGAGCAAAAAGTGAAAGTCCATAGTCACTGTATCTCTCTCTCTCCTCCGCACAAGGAATCCCCTCGCATAAACCATACCAGGGCGGGGCTGGCTGCTCTCTCTACTCTACTAGAAAATGAGTGTATCAGGTAATGAACAATGCCCATTTTCCTGTTATCATAAAGACAGCAGCCAGACTGGGACGTACCAAAGACTGGGCAGTCCACTAGGGTGGGAAATTGTAAAAAAGGTCCGTTAGGGCACAAGCACTTGTTGCAGCACCTTGTGTCCAAAGGCTGTGTCAGCTGATGCATACTTGTCCAACTTGTAGTGATGTATGAAGACTGTGGGAGACGCCCAGGTGGCCGCACGGCAAACTTCTTCCAAGGTGGCTTGAGCGGAACAAGCCGCAGATGCTTCAGTGTAGAGTGAGCTGTAATGTTTGCAGGGATCTGTATGGATTGAAGTTCATAAGACAGTTTATTAAACAGGCTCTTATCCAGTGCCTCAGACTAGACGATGAAGCCTTGGTACCCAAGGAAGCCTGGCAAAAGGAGATGAAGAGAGCTTCTGAGTGGTGGAACAAGATGGTGCAGTCGATGTAGATGTTGAGGGCACGGCGTACGTCAAGAGCGTGCCACTTGTGCTTCCTTTCGTGACAGGGAGATGGACAGAAATCTGGTAAGGTAAACTCCTGACTTCGGTGGAAATAGCTATTGACCTTCGGTATGAATGTCGGGTCCAGTCTTAAGACAACTCGGTCTGGATGGAACACGCACAAGTCATGCCTGACTGAAAGAGCCAAATCAGAAATACGTCTGGCTGAGGTTACAGCCACCAAAAACAGTGTTTTGAAGGAGAACAGTTTCAAAGAAGTGGATCTCATAGGTTCAAAGGGCGTGGAAGTCAAAGCCTCTACGACACGAGATAGGTCCCAAGTCAGATATCTACGTATGGCAGAGGGACACTCCATGGGAAAATCTCTGGATCAAGGGGTGAGAAGGTAGATATTCAGATGCCAGGCCATCCAGAAAGGAGGCCAGAGCGGCCACCTGTCGGAGTAGCGTCAGTCGATGAAAGAGGTTTGGATGGATGCTCCACTCTGCCTCGTTGTCCAGCTCAGCCAGTCTGCTTGGATGTTGGAGACCCCTGAGATGTTTTCTACCCTGAGAGATGACAGGTGAGATTCTGTCCACTGGCACAACAGGTTGGACTCCTGCATTAGGGACCAGGAACGAGTCCCCCCCCCCGTCTGTTTATGTGTGCCTTAGCCGTGGTATTGTCTGTGAGGACTAATATGTGTTGGGCCTGAACTCTGTGGTGGAAGTGTCCGAGGGCGAGGCGAACCGCCCACAATTCTAGCCAATTTATGCTGTTTTGGCTCTCTTCGAGGGACCACTGATCCTGAGCCACTAGATTCTGCATGTGTGCCTTCCATCCTGTCAGACTTGTGTCTGTCATAAGTGTGAGACAGCACGACTCCCTGAACAAGGTCCCTTGCAAAATCGGCAGGGACTACCACCATTTGAGAGAGTGTAATACCTGTCTGGGGAGGTGGACCCTGAGAGGAGAGCTGCCCCGTGAGCCTTTTGATGTGGAAGCATGAACCATTGAAGACTCCTGCTGTGAAACCTGGCCCACAGGACAATCCCGAAGTAGCATACCATCTTGCCCAAGACTTGGGAGAGAAGAAGAAGGGATGCCTTGCATAGACGTAGCATCTTCCTGACGAGTTCCCTCAGACTGAGAATGCGGTCATTGGATAGGAACACCCTCTCTGCCATGCTGTCTATTAAGACCCTGAGGTGGAGAAGGTGAGTGCTGGGAACGAGGTGACTCCTTTTGAGATTCACCCCGAACCCATGATTCCGCAAGGTGTGAATGGTGAAGGGGAGATCTCTTTCTGCCTGAACCAGAGACCTGGACAACAAGAGCATGTCGTCCAGGTAACAGAGAATCCAAACTGGGGATGACCTGATGTGGGCGGCCAGTGATTCCAGTAATTTTGTGAATACCCTGGGGAAGTTGCCTTTCCTGAATACCTGGAGGATGGTGTGCAGAGAATGCATTTTGAACCGCCGATAGACAATGTGGTGGTTCAATGTTTTTAGATCTAAAATTGCTCTCCATTCCCCGGAATTCTTCGGTACCACAAACAGGCAGGAATAAAACCCCTGCCCTTCCTGATGGGGAGGAACCAGTTGGATGGCTCAGATCTCCAACAGGTGCTGAATGGCCTGTTCCATCAGTGCCCTCTTGCAAGGGCATCGAGAGACCGGCATGGCACAAAGTGTTCCTGGGGGATGGAGAGGAATTCCAGCATTAGAGCAAATTTGACAGTTATGAGTACCCAATTGTCTGTTGTGGTCTCCTCCCAGCGGTGGGCAAAGAACGCCAGGTGGCCTCCGATCAGAAGAGAGTCCAGATAGTCATTTCCTATGTGAAAAATGGTGGTTGCCTCCTCCATGGTAAGATTTCTTGAAGGGAAAACGCTGTGTATTTCTATTGAAACTGTCCTGTGTATTTCTATTGAAACTGTCCTTCTATTGAAACTGATCCCTGTCTGGGAGTGTAGGATTGGTGTTGTGAACGGGGGAAGAAAGGTTCCCCGTCCACCGGTTGAAAGGGCGACCTCCTTTAGAAGGGAGCGGGCTGACTGTTCTGTTTCTTGTAAATAGATGAAAGGACCTTGCACTTGTCTTTAGATTCTGTGAGGTACGGGTCTAAGGGATTACCAAATAATTGGGTGCCACTGAATGGGGAGGCTGCTAGGCACCACTTGGTATAGACATCCACCTGCCATGGCTTGAGCCAAAGCAGATGCCTGGCCATGACCGAAGCGAATCTAGCAGCATTAAGGGAAGAATCAGCTGCAAATTCAACCTCTGTCCTGATCTTGTTGAGATTCCTATGTGATCTAGTGTCAGTAGGAGCAATTCACTCCTGAAGCTGTTCAATCCAAACCAGGGCCACCCTGGAGAAAAAGGAAGTGGCCATAGAGCCCAGGCTCCAGACTGATAGTTTTTGACTAAGGTTTGATCTGACCTTTTCTCCTCAGGCTTGAGAACCTCCTCAGGGGCTCCAGAGACCACAATAGGTGAAGACAGGGCTGCAACTGGTGCATCCACTGGGGGGAGTCTCGAAGAACTTGATGAGGTCTGGTTCAATGCTGAAGCAGAAGATGGTAAGTTAACAGCTTTAATGGCCTTAAGAAAAAGGGACTTGAAACAATCAGTTTTGAATAATCCGGTAAAGGCAGGGGTATCTGGGGTGACCACCTCGTCATCAGACAGGTTCTAGTCCTGCAGGTTATCTTGCTCCCCACCAATTGAGGCCTGAGAAGTAGAGGCAGAGGGATCAGGTTGCTGAGCTGCAGTAGAAGATTTATGCTTATGGCCACGTCATGGAGTAGGTTGGAGTTGCTGTTGTAGGCCAGCAGCCATGACGTGTTTAATGGTTTCAGCAATGATGGTTGCCATATCAGCAGGAGAGGTGTACATGGTGTGGGGAGCCCCAGAACCATGTGTAACTGGGAGGGAAGCCTGTTCAAAGGTGCCTTTGATGTCCCTATTGAGAGGGACATCAAAGAAATTGCCTCTGTTGTCAGGTTCCATCAAAGACGAGGACTCCAAAGAAGATAATTCCCCTTCTGAATAGACCAAGGGGAGGGTTAGGGCCCATGGGAGGCAAGACCGCTGGAGCTGGGGATGCCACTTGGTGATCCTCGGAGGGAGGGAGGGGGGCTGGGCAGTTAGAATATGTTGTTGTTTTTGGGCCCTCTGAAATTCTTTTTCAAGGGCCTTCTACCTGCCCTCTTCTGCCCTGGTAGTTGCTTTAGAGACGTTGGGGTTTACTCCTGAGGAAGGGGCCTCTTTGGCTTG
Organism: Natrix helvetica; assembly: GCF_964273705.1. NCBI lineage: Eukaryota > Metazoa > Chordata > Lepidosauria > Squamata > Natricidae > Natrix > Natrix helvetica. The sequence goes on from NC_138548.1 coordinate 51,673,744, forward strand.
CCTCTTCCTGCTGCTCTTTGCCCCTGATGGCCCTGTCTCCTCTAATCCTGCATTCATATCCATAGCTGGATCAGCCATTTCCCCAAATATAAATCAATACCCCAATAAGATGGGCAATGGTCTCACCCGTTTGCTGGCCAGGCGCTCCTGATCCGGTCCACCTGGGGTGATCCCGTGTTGCTGGGCACTCCAAACGGCTGCTATAGAGTTTGCACCATTTTAAAAGCATCAAAAATGGCTGACTTTTTTCCCCAAGCCTCAAAATGGCCACTGCTATCTTCGTGGGCTTTTCCAACCCACAAAATGGTGGCCGATACTAAGTGTTGCCAGGTGATCTGCAGAATGGCCACCGGACTCACCCAGAACTGCTGCGCGTGAAACAGCCAGTCGCACATCCCTCCAAGTACCCAGAATCAAGGAGTGCTGTGGGGAAACAGCCATGGAGCCGTAGCTCGTGAGCTGACCGATCTGATTGCAAGGCAAGCTTCCTGAGCGAATTCGTGGCCACAGGCAATCAGACAGCTGAGGAGAGGCAGCCTTCAAATTTCCCTCCAATTTGTGGAATAAAGGATTATTTAAGGAACCAATTTAAAAGAACAACAATTTTTTTTTTGGAAAAATTCTCCAATTAAGGATATAATTAAATAATTTGGAGGAGAGATCAATTCTCACAGCCAGTCCAGGTTGGACTGAGTTTGAAAACTGGGGAGGAGCCACAAGGGCCTGATGACATCATAGGTGTAGTCTCAGTCCGATTGGTTAATGGATGGAGCATACCCAGTCTGGTTGCTGTCTCTATGATAACAGGAAAATGAGGAAATACAATCTTCTTAAACTCTTGATACCAAAAAGCAGCTAAAAACCCGTACTCCTCTGCATATTTTTTCTATATGTGACCAAATGTGATTAATTCTGATGTCTCCTATCTACAAAACCCACAGGGCTATTTTAGATTACAGCCATGGTAGACATCCAAATTAAATTTTAATCTTTGATAAAGCAGAATTGTTTCCTGAAAATGGACAGAACATTTTATTGCATCCCTCAATTAGTAAGTTCTGCAGAACTTTATATCATTTAGTGCTTAACTGATGCTGGAGGAGATCCCAAGCACAATGAATTTCAACAGTTGTTTTAAACAAAGCTGTGTCAATTCTTCCACCAACAAGGCATTTTGTTTCCTTCCATGCCATCCATGGAAGAAAATATACTACCCACAACTGCAATTTTATGGCTTTTACTTATATCATCAACTAATAATATACACATACACAAACAGTATAACATATATATTTAAACCACCAAACTATTTTGATGAAGTTTTAATACTACTTTATAATTCCTTGGTAAGGCAACACATGATATACTGCATTCAGTTTTGGTCACCACGATGTAAAAAAGGACATTGAGATTTTAGAAAGAGTGCAAAAAGCAACAAAGGTGATTAGGAGACTGGAGGCTAAAACATATGAAGAACGGTTGCAGGAACTGGGTATGTCTAGTTTAAGGAAAAGAAGGACTAGGGGAAACATGATAGCAGTTCTAATATCTCATGGTTTGCCACAAAGAAGAGGGAGTCAAGCTATTCTCCAAAGCACCTGAGGGTAGGACAAGAAGCAATGAATGGAATCTAATCAAGGAGAAAAGCAACTTATAATTAACAAGAAATTTTCTGACAGAACAATTAATCAACTTGCCTCCCGAAGTTGTGAATGCTCCAACACTGGAGATTTTTAAGAAGATGTTGGATAGCCATTTGTCTGAAATGGCGTAGGGTTTCCTGCCTAAGCAAGGGGTTGGACAAGAAGATCTCCATGGTCCCTTCCAACTCTGTTTTCTATTCTATTCTATTCTATTCTATTCTATTCTATTCTATTCTATTCTATTCTATTCTATTCTATTTAACTTAATGGGAAGAATTTTCCCAGAATCCTACAAGTATCGTGCTTCAAACTGGGAGTCAATTCTCTTACCCAACAACATGAGCAGTGATCAAGACAAATAATTTTCAAAATTATGGGTCATATGCCAACTATGCTTAATACGATCATGCTTAATGAAACAAGTGTTGATGCCTTTGAGTTCTGATGTTGGAAAAGAGTCCTGAAAATACTGTGGACAGCCAAGGAAACAAACTGAAGGTTCATTAAACAAATCATGCAAAGTCAGGTTAGGCTCAAATCATCCTACTTCAGCTGTTTGGAAAAAGCTGTAATCCTTGGATATATGGAAGAAAAGAGAGGAAGAGGACAACTATCAGCAGTGTGGCTAGACTCAGTTACAATGGCAACAAGTGTAGTATTGGGAAACCTAAAAGTGAAGGTTAGGGATAGGTCATCTATGTGGTTGCTAGGAGTCAAAATGACTTGATGGTACATTATTAATAAATCAGTATGCCAACAAGCCAATTTTTCTTGCCTTCTTGGAAAGTTGTCAAGCAGCTGGCTTTGTAAAATTTCCATTAACAGGTTTCCTCATTCTTTTTTTTTTATGGCTGCTTAATCACTCCTTGGTTAAACTTTTTTCCCATTTGGCCTAAATGAATCTAGAGAGTTTCTTCTCTTTTCAACTCTTCCGCTCTCAAACCTCCCCCACCCATATCTACTATAATTTCCTTGGTGATTAAAGTTTCAGTTTCTTTCTTTCCATATTGATTGAGCTGCCATCCAATGCTCCTAAATTCTTCATGTCCAAGATAGATGGAATAGAATCCTAGTAGAATCCTAGAAAGGCAAAGAGGGAGAAAGGATTTCCATTTTTCTTCTTTCCACTCATAAGTAGCCTTTTTTTATCAGCAAAGGTTACTGACTCTCAATAACCTTTTCTTCTTCTTTGCTCTCCTTTCTCTGCCTTTCAACATCCACAATCTGGAGTCCCTATGTGTTTTTGAGTTAAAACTCTTCCTAGTTCTAAAACTAAATCTTTTTTCTCTTTTACTGTACTCTTTCTTGCTACTTGATCTTAGGTATTAGTTAAACTATGACCTGGATGGCAAAAGGTGTAGTGGAAAAACAATCCAGCTCTTAGATCTTATTTTCTGCTTCCTGAAATTCAATTATAATCTTTTCATGGCTTGCACCAACTTGACTGCATGACTATAATCATAATATTTATGAAAGAAAACATCTGAAACCTATCATTACATGAGAAATTGCAAATGTGTAGCAAGTGAATATTCAGAACAATTTAAAAATAAAGGTTGCCTCTCCAAGGCTGTTAGTTGGGGGCAATAACTACATTTAGCCTCAATGCATTGCCTAATGTTATAGCTTTCTTAGCATGGTGCAAAGGAATACTGCTCATGCAAAAATTCCACTTTCTTCTGCATCCACTTTACTCTGTAGTCAACAACACTAATCTGAATTTAACTCATCCAACTCTTAATTAAATCAGTCTATTTCATCTATCAAATACTTTAATTTTTCAAATTTATACTTAACTAATCCACCAATTTATTCATTTTTTCCATCCATAATTATTAGTTCAGTAACTATTTTCTTCCAAGTTACATACAGGTTCTCTAATGAAACATTCAGAAGGAGTTTGATGTCTACACAAACATCTCCAGAAATTCTGCTTAACAAATGTGTTGTGTGAATCAAATGTAGGCCAGATATGCCACATCTTCATCATCACCATCTAAAAATCATATACGGGGGTGTGTGGGGTGTGACAGGAAGTTCTTCAGCTGGACATACATGGGGGATGTGAGTTCTGAAGAACCTCAGATGAACCTTGTCTGACAAAACTACTTCGGGGGTCCTTTTTTGGATCAGAAGCCCCCTGGAGGAGGGGCAAAGAAGGGCATTGTCTCATCAGACACTGAGGGAGGCAACAGGTCCCTCACATATTGGAGATTTGCCTTATGAATCGAGTGGGGGCAGCAGCCTGCAATATGGCTGACAAAATGCTAACTTCCAGTCAAAAGCAAATAAACAGGAGGGTGAGGAAGAGATGAAATATAAACTCTGGTTTTGGATTTGAAATAGATACCAAACATTCTGAAAGATTTATTTCATTTGAAACAACTTCCAAAAATCAAGAAAAAAGCACTCCTTCTCATTGTTAACTGAAAACCTAACCCTGACTATGCAGGAAGTTTTAATTAACCATATGCCTTAAAACAAAATTTTGAAAAACAGGAGGCAAAAGAGAAATGTACCCGAACCTGGCTGTTTGCAAGTTTGTTATGTTTTGAGCAGTTGTGGGAAGATAGCAGGGGAAAGAATAATAACAGTCAACTGGAAAATGCAAGGGGTTTTTCTCCTCTTTCGTCCTTTTTTTACTCTGCAAAAGATTAAGATGGTCCCAGCTTCTCTTCCGGTTTCACAGTAGTTGAATCAAATTTAAGGTGGACCAGAATCCCAAAATAAGACTTGTATAACTAACTGCAATTTTGGAACTGGACATTAAGGAAGAACAAAATACTAAGATGGCTCCCATCGCTCTTCCCCACAGCAGTTGAAGTAGATAAATTTAAGGAGGATCAGAACTCTGAAATAAGAACTGTATAACTAATTAACTTTGGAACTGGACATCATGGAAAACTGGGAATTTGAAGAACTACGTGAAATTATAAAAATATGCATAAATCATTAAAATGAAGCCTAAATAGAATACTGAACCCAGAGAAGCAGATATCTAAAGAAGAATTTAAAGAAGAAGGGGGGGCAAGACAACGAATGGATAAAATGGAGGGAAATAAAAAGCAGACAAAAAACTCCATTGGTTTTGGCAGTGGTATAGGGAAAATTGTAAAAAGGGGAGGTGTCCCAACAAAAGGAAATAAAAAGCAGATAAAAGAGATTGAGGTTGTTAGTGACATAAGGAAATTTGAAGTATGAGATCATGCCCCAACAAAGAGAAATATAAGATATCTTTTTGATGGTGGCCTGGGGAAAATTGAAGAGAGTGGATATGTAAAAACAAAGAAAAGGGAGAAGTCAGGAACAGAGAAGTGGGACAAAAGACTCAATATGAAAGAATCAGACAACTAGGAACTGTTATATGGGAAAATATAAAGCTAAGATAAGGGTTTTATTCCTAAATATGAGAATAAAATGGAGTTGCTAATTGGTTGAATATAATAATGGAAAGATAATTAAACAAAGGTTAAAATATATGGAATATGGATAAATATGAAACTGATATGGGGAGGTTGTAAAACAAAGGCTTGTGATTCACTTTTATACATGATAATTAAACTGAGTTGCAAATTGACTGAATATGACAATAGAAGGATAACTAAGCATGGGTTAAAATATATGAAACATGGACATATATAGAACTTTTAAGATGATCAATAAAGTGAGATGTTTACCATTTATTATTCGATATAATAGATTAAGGGAATTGTAATGAACATTGAACAGCGAGAATTGCCATGTATAGACAATTAAGGGTAATATAATCCAAGATATGGAAAAATGGAGAGGGAACATGAAATATACCTATAATGGGAAGCTATTGAGATTTAAAGACAGAACACAAATTGGGGCATGTAAGGAGGTATAATTATATAAAGATAATGATGAGAATAGCTGGGAATTATAACAAGGTCTACATCTCAGCTAAAATTAGGCTGGGGGGGAATTAAAAGCACAATGACTATATATGTATACTTTTTTGTTCTATTTTTTTAAAGGAGAATACATGTTAAAATTAAATGTGTATATTGAAAAGGAAATACTATCAACATAAAATTGAGCTTGCTCAGAAGCTGAAATACACCAAGTAAAGGAGATGAAGAGTGGGAACTGGAGGAGGGAAGTAAGGGAAGAAGAGACGAATAGAAGAGAGGGCAAGAGGGGAGAGGAGGAGAGAAATGAGAAGTGGAAAGGGGAGAGAGGAGAAGGAGAGAAGAAGGGAAAGTAGAGAAGGGAAGGATGACAGAGGGAAGAAAGGAGGTAGGGAAGGGGAGGAGAGAGGGAGAAGAAAGTGATTGGTAAGGTACAAATATGGTGTATGGAGAGCAGAAGAGGCAATAATTATTTTTGGGAGATGATGGTAAGATAAATTGATGTAAACATTTAATAATACAATATGATGTTGGCTATGTAATATATACATGTGATTATATGTTGTGAAATTTATAAAATAAAAAAACTTTTTGAAAAAATAAAATAAAAATCATATACAGTACACTAAGAATTTATTCTAGCTTCTGTCATGCGTGAAAATTCAGTTCAACTCTATTGAGTAGGTTCATGCATTATGACATTATTAAACACCAAACAAAATGTTCTTCTAGGAAAATCTACTATGCCCAGAAATTGGTCCATCCAACAATTTCTTTGGAAAGGTGATAGATTTCTGGTGAATCTAATGGTGAACTGATATTCTTCTAAAAGAGAGGAGTACATTGCAACGACAAATTACCCGCAACTAAATCTATTTGAAGTTAAACAGGGATTGTCAGATTATCCATATATATATTCTGCACAATTGCTTTTTTAAAAAAATAATGTGAAGGTACGAGCTGTGTCTTTGAGGGTGAGCTTGTGATTGTCTGGGAGTTGTGGGATTCCATCATGCTTATAAGCACTCCTATATGGATTCTAAATTCAATTAGCTCATCTCTTCATCACTATGAACTTTTTTTTAATTCTTTCTCTTTATTTAAAGATTAAGAATCTTTCAACTGGTATGTTTTATTGAAATCACTGGGTGAGTGTCCTTTAATCCATAAAAAAACAGGTAAACTATAAGTTTTAAGATTTATGTTTTTTGGAATATATAGCAAAAGGATGTTGGCTTTGGAAAGTTCACACAGATTAGGCACTCAGATGGACTTAATTTAAGATTTTGATGTTGATTGAAAAGATCCTCTCCCACAAGAAAAGCCTCTATTTACATCCTGTACTGGCAAAAAGACTTTGGAGATAAGACATCAGAGGGCATCAGATTGCTCTTTTAAAAGAGGTGTTTGGCTCATGGTGATGAGAGGTTTTTGAATACTTAACTATTTATTAGCCTTGGCTGGTGTAATTGTAGAAGATCAAGTCCTATTAAATAAATCTGATTTGTAAAAATTACAGTTTACAAGGAGATGGAAAAACAGATTTACAAATGAAAGATGATGGCTCAAAAATTGAAAAAAAGAAATACAAATCATAAACCAGATGAGATTTCATATATTGAGGATATACGTAATAAAGCAGATTATTTTCTTATACTGAATTTACAAGAGGGGTTTACTAGAGATGCTACATTGGAAATACAAAGAGGTTTTGATAAAACTAAAGACATGAATTTTGAGGAGAGAGCTTGAGAAGGCAGATGCTATAACTTTTTTTGAGAATTTTAAAGACTGCAGAAAGAATAAAGAATATGAAATTAATTTATCTGACCAAAGTTAAAATAATTTGTTATTTTGAGGGATGTTTAACATAGTCTTGATTAGGAAAGGATGACAATGATTATTTCTGGTAATGTTTAAATTGTTTTTTGAATGGACTGAATTTTTATTATGTGAAGCGAAGAAATTTAAAGGGAAATGGTGGATTCATATTGAGTATAATAGATATAATTTGTAAGGTTATGGTTATTTTTGATAGCCCATGTTGGGATTTTTTTGTTTGTTGAGGTAAGTTTATAGAAACTAGGGAAAGATATGGAATGAACAGATTTTTTATTTTATTTTAAGAGATTTTTTTTAGTCTTTAATTAATTGATTAAAATTACTGAAGATGAAGGTTTCTTTTTTTCTTTTTTCCCCTTTTTTGTATCTTATTGTTTGTTGTTTTCTTTAAGATGCTTATTTTAAAGCATCTTAAGTTGTATAAGTTTTCCTTGTATAATATAATCCTTTTTTTTTCTTTTTAAGGAAAAGTGATAAACCGCCCTGCCGCCCTGTTTCGGGTAACCCGCTCCCTCTTATCGCAGAGGACACGGGAAGCCCCCTTGCAGGGCAGAGCAGAGGAGTTTGGGGAATATCTGCAGGACAAAGTCGCTCAGATCTGAAGCGGATGGGCCCCCTTCAGTGGACCAGGGGAGCCGTCAACAGTGAGTCTTGTGAGACCATTCTGGGAGGAGTTTGATTCTGTTGCCCCCGAGGATTTGGACAGGTTGCGTGGACGGCTGCGACCCACCACATGTTTAAAGGATCCGTGTCCCTCCTGGCTGGTACTGGCATCCTGGGAAGTGACACGAGGCTGGCTCCTGGGCCTGGTGAATGCCTCGTTGGGCGAGGGGTCCTTACCAACCGCCTTGAAAGAAGCGGTGGTGAGGCCTTTACTCAAGAGGCCTTCACTTGACCAGATGGAGCTAGCTAATTATCGTCCAGTCTCCAACCTTCCCTTTTTAGCGAAGGTTGTAGAGAATGTGGTGGCACAGCAATTTCCGCGACACCTTGACGAATCCGAATATCTAGACCCACGCCAGTCCGGCTTCCGACCCGGGCACAGCACGGAGATGGCCTTGGTCGCGTTGGTTGATGATCTCTGGAGGGCCAGAGATAGGGGTTGTTCCTCTATCCTGGTCCTATTAGATCTGTCAGCGGCTTTTGATACCATCAACCATGGTATCTTATTGCGCCGACTGGAGGGGATGGGAGTTGGAGGCACCGTTTTACGGTGGTTCGGCTCCTACCTCTCCAACCGGACGCAATGTGTGTTGGCAGGGGGCAGAGGTTGACCCTGAGGCCACTCACTTGTGGGGTGCCACAGGGGTCAGTCCTCTCGCCCCTTCTGTTCAACGAATATGTGAAGCCACTGGGGGAGATCATCCGTGGTTTTGGGGTTGAGTATCATCTGTATGCTGATGATACTCAGCTGTACATTTCCACCGCAAACCACCCCAACGAGGCTGTCGAAATGATGTCCCGGTGTTTGGAAGCCATCGGGGTCTGGATGGGGGACAACAGACTCAAGCTCAACCCCTCCAAGACTGAGTGGCTGTGGTTGCCGGCACCTCGGTTCAGCCAGTTGACTCCATCACTGGCCATAGGGGGCGAGCAATTGCCTCCTGTGGAATGGGTGCACAATTTGGGCGTCCTCCTAGATGCCCGGCTGTCGATGGACGACCATGTGGCAGCTGTGGCAAGGGGGGCGTTCCACCAGGTTCGCCTGGTGCGCCAATTGCGCCCCCTACTGGACCGGGATGCCCTACGCACGGTCACTCATGCGCTGGTGACGTCTCGCCTGGACTACTGCAATGCTCTCTACATGGGGCTTCCCTTGGGACGCGCCCGAAGACTACAGCTAGTCCAGAACGCAGCCGTGCGGGCCATCATGGGGAGTACTAGGTACTCCCACGTAATACCTCTCCTGTGCGAGCTGCACTGGCTGCCTGTGGTTTTTCGGGTGCGTTTCAAGGTGTTGATTACCATCTTTAAAGTGCTCCATGGCACAGGACCTAGCTATCTGCGGGATCGCATCCTGCCACACACATCCCTGCGACCAATTCGCTCTCACAGGGAGGGACTTCTCCTGGTGCAGTCCACTAGGCAATGCCAACGGGCGGCGCCTAGGAGTAGAGCCTTCTCTGTGATAGGCCCAACCCTCTGAAATGACCTCCCCCCCGATATTAGAACCACCACCGACTTCCGCTCCTTCCGACAAAAAACTAAAGACTCACCTGTTTCGATTAGCTGGCCTGGCACATTCATAGTTTTTACCTCCTGGCAGATATATTTTAATTGAAATTTCTGGGGAACCATTTTAAATTTAATTCTGTGGGGTATTTTTAGGGGTCTTTTAAAGATTGTATTTTATATACTTTACTTGAATGTACAGTTCTTTTAACCTCCTCCATCTAAGCATTTAATTATTTATGTATTTAATATCTAAGTATTGATTTATCTATGTATTCTTTTTATGTATTGACTGTACACCGCCCCGAGTCCCTTTTGGGAGAGGGGGCGGTCTATAAATATGAATAAAAGTAAAAAAAAAAGTAAAAGTAAACTTTAGATCGAATCTATCCTTCAAAATCTCACAATGTACATTTCAAAGAAAAGGTCAGTGACTTTGAAGCATTATTCTACTGTTGTTGATATTGCTGATGAGATGCACAAGAAAGAGAGAGGCGACAAAGAGAAATGTCAAAAAGTAGCAGTCACATTGTGAACTGCTGCATAATATTGCTCTAACTTAATGAATCCAAGACATCTTGAGATCTCTTGAGATGCTGTACTAACCTCCCAGGTGACCTCTCATTTTGGAGTCATATGCTTTTGCCCTATTTTATTTCTGTGACTGAACTACATTGTCTTAATGTGGTTTTAACCAATAGAACATACTGTAAATCATAAAAAGAAAGGATGGTACCTTTTGGTTGGATGATTTCAACCATCAAAATTCTGGTTTCAAATATTTATTATTGCTGTGTTTTATAGACCCTCAGAACTATTTGAAAGCAGTATTTTGGCTACAAATTAATAGAAGAAATGTAGAGAGAGTAAGAACAATTATTCTATTAATTTTATTTCATGGGAGTATTTTATTTAGTTATTTCATTACTTGCAATACACTTTTAATACATTTTTTTTGTTTTATTTGTTTTCAGAGAGAGAAAATGAATAAAATAAGTCACAGTTCTATCAAACCTTGATAAAGTAAGATGATCACTTTTAGGAGTGAAGAGCGTGATAATCTCAGTACAAAAATAAATCTTTCTTCAGAACTTATTTTACCCATGGGAGATTTGTTATAAAAGGTTCAATTCCAGTTTAATCATAATGCCTTGATTCCCAAGACATTGTTATGAATGAAGGAAGGAAGAGGCAGAAGACAAGAGATAAAGACAATTTTTTAAAAAAGCTAGAGTTACTTGCTTATATGCCTATAATGCAGGGGTTTCTGCCAGATCTAACCTCTTCTATAGAAGAGGTTCCACAAATATGACAGTGCCGTTTAGAACCGGTTCCAGCTCCCCCCCCCACTCGTCCATACATCCTCAAGATGAAGAGCGAGAGGAGGAATTCTGGGAGTTGAAGTCCACAAGTCTGAAGTCTAAGTTTGAACACCCCTAGGATTTTTTTCTAAAGGGTTAGGGGTGCAAGGGTCTTGTAACTTGACAGCTTTAAGACTTGCGTGCTTCAAATGCCAGACTTTCTGAGCCAACATTTTGGTTGCTAAGTAAGAGCGTTGTTAAGTGAGTTTCACCACATTTTACAAGATGGCCATGCCCACCCAGTCACATGACTGCCAAGCCACTCCTACCCGGTCACATGGCTGGCAAGCCACTCCCACCCAGTCACATGTCCGGCAAACCACTCCCACAAAGCAGGCCACACCTACAGAAGAGGTTCTAAAAAATTTTGAAACTCACCACTGCTATAATGGGAAGAGAAAATACAGTAAGGGTTAGTAGAGAAAGGGCTAGATTTTGACAATTCAGAGTTCAAACTAAATCTCTACTAGTAATTTATAGATAATAGGAGCAAATGTAGGAAATATTTCTGCTAGCACCATTCAACTATTTTCTCTACAGTTACTGTCAGATTCTTTTTGAACTGAAAAGAATGGGACAAGTTGGCTAATCATTCAGAATGTTTTATTCAAACAATAAACACTGTTTTGGGGGAAATTAGGGAAATTCCAAAGTTCATATCTTCTTTCTATTCCATGTTATTTCCCATGTATGTGATTTTTAGTCAAATGAAAATATGACTGTTATCTGTCTGTTGAAATAGGTAAATTCTACATTCTATTTTACAATAGGATAATTAAGGATGATCTTTTTACTAAAGTTTTTAAAATGAAGAAGAAACTAGGGGTCCTAGCTATTTTCTTGCACACATTTCATTACCCAAACTAGATAACATCATCATTTCTGAAGCACCAAAGATCCCCTCATTTAAACCCTGACCTACAAACATTCCCCTTTATTGGGAGAAGAAAGTCTCCAACAGTTTCTCAGTTCTGGAATTCATCAGCAGCAGTAGTTCCTCTTTCTCCATCTCTCTCTCTCACACACTTACATACCAAAATACACATATATATGGTGTTAGGTTTTCTTTGCTACTATTGTAAAGGACAACTATCATTCTGAGCCTTCTATAATGTTCTGAATGTAGCAACATGTTCAGGAGCCATATTAAAAGAGGTGATTGTAACTACCTTTCCCACTACAATGAGAATATTTGTAAAAAAATAATAATTTTTATGTTAAAGAGACAGTAATTTGTGTCTTTGAAATGGAAGCTGTTGTCCCAAGAGCTTACAAACTACTGCTGCACATACTGAAAGTTCTGCTACATGTGTGCACAGCAAGATGCTTTAGATTAGCAGTTCTATTTTATCAAGTTGCTATTTAAGAAGTCTGTTTCCTCTCAATGTATTGGAAATGTAACTGCTTTGATTCTGGAGAATTCCAGGGACAGCCTAGACCAATCCGCTCTCACAGAGAGGGACTCCTCCGGGTACCTTCCGCTAAGCAGTGCGGACGGGCGGTGCCTAGGAGTAGGGCCTTCTCTGTGATGGGCCCAACCGTCTGGAACGACCTCCCCCCCCGATATTAGAACTACCTTGGACCTCCGCTCCTTCCATAAGAAACTCAAGACCCACCTGTTTCGACTAGCCGGCCTGGCCTAATTGCAATTACAAGTAACACTCACTACTGACCTTCCTGGATGGCTTTTTAAATTTTAAATTTTGGGGTTTTAAATTGGTTTTAGAATTGTTTTAATTATTTAATTAGCTTGGGTTATATATATAGACTGTATGTTTGCGTTGTTCTGTCTGGTGTTTTATGTCATGTTTTGTTGTTTTTATATATGAACGGTCTATACACCGCCCCGAGTCCCTGCGGGGAGAGGGGGCGGTCTATAAATTTAATAAACCTAAACCTAAACCTAAAAGAAGCTAATAGATCATTTAACAAAGCAACCCAGAGTTCCTGTTCAAGGCACAATTCACCAGGCTCAAATTATCCAACTTCAAACACATTATGAAAGACTTAACTACCTACAGCAGGCTCTAATGCTAGGAAAGATAAAAGAAGAAGAGGACAACAGGGCAAGATGCATGGATTATGTTAGGATGATAACAGGTGTACCTTTAGAAGACCCAAAGGACCAGATTAAGGACAGGTCATCATGGACAAAATCTGGGCTTCTAAGAGTTGATACTGATTTGATGGAACATAATCAGCAAAAAAGTGTGCGTACAAACACATCTTGGTATGTGTGATATATGTATCTGTTTGTCTGCCTATCTGTCTAGCTAATTAGCTATCTATTATTTTTCACTGTCCTCAATCCTATAGCTATAATGATATAACACATCATTATATATGATATGTACAGAAAAATAATCTGACCTTGGTTGCAAAACAACTACTATCAAGTATCTTTATGCTGTCTCTCTCATCACTTTTTCTCAGAGACTTGCTGGAGGATTAATTTGGTTGCTATATATTTTTCTTGGCTTAGTAAAAGATCTGGAGTGAGAAAAAGGAATATCCTTATACTTCCAGAGCACATACTGAAAGCTAATAGTTTAAGGTCAAGATAGAGCACTCTCCCATGAAATCCTTCCATCACAAGTTATTCAGTAGGTGTCATTCTGCAAGCTGCACTAAATTGATTTGTTTTTATTTTCAATATGGGGCAGTCAACCCAATACAGATGAAATTGTTGTGATGAATAGGGTATGTACATTCATTTCACCACCATTGCAAACATTTTAAAAATCAGCCCATAAAGGTTTTATTTTTTCCTATTTTAGTTGTTTACCCCTTTTCTCTAATTCATATGTTCTGTAAAAGTCATTTCTTTTGAGATCTAATTCTTATGTAGGCACACATACAACATACTTTAGAAGCAGCTATGTTTCCTGGATTCCCCAGTTCTTTGCTAAAGCTTATGTATGATACCTGAAAAACTCAACGCATAGTTTAAGATGATCCTAATAAATGCTGCATGAATGCTCACTCATGCAGCATACAACTTATGTTTTTCTCTTCAAATTAGGAACACTGCAATACTAGGTATTGTGGAAAACAATGTATTTAATGCATTTGCTTAAATACATTTAAATATGTAGTTGTAACAATGTTTTAATAGATGTGTATTATTGTATCTTTGATTAATTATTTTTATAAACTGCCATTGCATAAAAATGTAAGATACAGATATATTTCTGCCCATGAAACAAATTAGGAGTGCTCAGAGTCAATCAAAAATAACTTTTCCCCCAGATACCTAATTGAATTCAAGGGACTTTGGGAATATATATTTTGGACATTCCTCCTCCTATCTCGTCTCCCCAAAGGCCCAAGCAATTTTCAAATCTGTGAAAGATGATGAAGATGGAAGGGATGACAGCCTATAGAATATCTCTCACTGGTTACACTAATTGGAAAATTATACCGCTTGTCTTACTTCTCATGAGAGCTAGATGTGGAAAGGTCAGAAGCAAACTGACACCAGACTGATCTACTATAATTTATTTATTTATAATTCACATTTCTTTTTTAAATTATTTTTTGAATAAACACAATCAAACACCTTAAAATAGTCTTCCATTACAAATTGTAGAAAGTGTGTCAATTGATTACAAAAAACGTTCGTGCATCCCTTCCACAGTCATCACCTATGATTCATATCCAGTTACATATTTTACATCAAATATATGTATATATATTGTTATCATCATACCTCATCCTTCATACGACTATAGTTGTTTTAACATCCCTTTATAACAAACATTCCAAAATTTAAAACAAAACCACATAATGGCATTCCCTGATCTATTTTCAATATCATCCAGCCACATTATATCCTTATAACACCTTCAAAATAAAAAATTAATTATGTTTAATAACAAAAATTTTAGACCAATTTTCTTAATCATTGTTTACAATTTATATCCAATTTCCCTTTTAACATGTCAATACCAATTATTACATTATTATCATTATCAGTCATTTATTTAACAATAGTTTGACTAAATTAAAACTTACTTTTTCCCCTTTTTTCACCATTTAAAATTTATATCAAATTTCCTCTTATCAAACCAATACATATGCATACATTATCATTATCAATTATTTATCTAACTTTATCCATTATCACTACATTTTTAACATAATGCTCTAATTTTAACTAAATTTAACAAGTGTTTTATTATTAATTTTCGTATCTCAACCTGTGTCTTTCCAGTAATAGTATAGTCCTATTTCTTTTGCCATTTGTGGAATTAGTCTTCTGGTTATTTCCTTAATCAAATTTGTTTGGACTTATCTTCGCAACTTGTTGCTTGCTACATATCTTGTAAAATCTCGAAACCCTCCATCAGCATCTTTAATTAGCTTATCTTTGGTTATCAGTAGTGTTTTTGTCAAAGTTTCTCTTCTTAAGTCAATCAATTCTTCTCTTTTTTCTTTTTCTATACCTTGAAATCTGGAGTAAAGCACCTTTCCATCTACCCTTTCCTTGTTCCACTCTTTCCATCTCCAACCACACTCAGTTCACTGTCAATATCCATGGTTATCTTGCCTCTTTGTTCATTTTTCCCTTGGGTTTTTTTGGACTCTAGCCTCCACTTTTTCCATTTGCTGGATTTCTTCCATTTTTCCATCAGGTTTTACCACATTACAATTTATATTTTTAGTATTTTCCCATCTCTTCTCAATTCTCTCTATGATTTCTAATAATTTTTGAATTCCAAACATAATCTGTTCTAATGTTATGGTTTCTTTTGATGTTATGCCATCCTTCCAATCAGTAAATACTGCCACTCTGGTTTTAAAACAAATCTTTGTTTTCACTTCTTTCCAGCTACCAACAGGCATACAAGGAGCACCTGTGTAAACAACCCATGCTCTTCTCCTTATTTCTTCTATAAACAAGCTGAAGCCTTTGAAGTGAAAGGTCAGAATGATCAAAGGAAAAAAGAAAATGCAATGTTTCCAGGTGTCAACCTCCAACCTTCAAGTGGCAGTGTAACTTCTTTTTCCTCTAAGATTACTACTCTCTTTATATTCCTTTGATATCTTATTTATGTTTCAGGCTTAGAAGAAACAAAATTCTTAAATGAAACAAAATAAAAAGAAAAAAATCATCCCAACCAGTATTGTAGAAATAAAGGAAAATATTTAATCCATAAGTAAAAAAGAAAAAAGAAATAGAAGAAGGAAATCTGAAACTTTCACTTTAAAAAGAAAAAAAAATGTTTACAAAACTTCCATCCCTAGAAAAAATAAAATAAAAAAGATAACACACTGTCTAATAATGCTTAATTTCTCCGCTTATTTCCTTTTCTTTACCAGTTTAATTTAACTTCAATCTTTTTTGGGCAGTTTTTTTATAAAAATAAGATTTCCTCACCAGATGGACAGACTTTCTCTTTCTGCTTACCTCCCATTGCGGATCTGTCCTGACTTCAGCAGCTTGAGGCTGTGCTTATTGTCACCAGCAAGAAGAGATTCTCTTGGATCAATCAGGGACTTTGTGGTGTCGCTGAGATCAGCAAGACATACTCTTCCCTGTCACCATCTCTTCAGGATGGTTTAGGTCCGAATGGACCGTCCAGTGGCAAAAGTGTCAACTTTTGAGCACCGAGATCGCACGTCGTACTGTCGCGATGTCAGCTCCTTTCTCCATAATTCACATTTCTAAGGCTGATCAATCCATCAACAATTCTGGGGCTACACAGTTTTAGTAATAAAAATACATTATATCTACTGGTTCTCCTGACTGAAAGTAGATACTTCAGTCAATTGTGAAGCACATATTGGAGTATACATAGATTATGAGAGTTTATTCTTAAATCACTGCACATAAAATCCTGTCTGCAACTGTTAAAGCAGCATGCCATATTATAATGCAACATGTGAGGACACTTTCTATGGTGGACCGAGAGAAAGAGGTCATCAGCCATTGTTCCACCTGAGACTTCATTTCCTTAGAGGTGGAAAAATCAGGTGGAACAATGACTGATGACCTCTTTCTATCGGTTCACCATAGAAAGTGTCCTCACATATTGTATTATAGTATGGTATGCTGGTTTAACAGCTGCAGACAGGAAGCACTACAGAGAATGATCAATTCGGCACAAGAAACCATTGGTTGTCCTCTGACACCACTGGATAACATTGCCAGGTCTCGCTGCTTTAGCAGAGTAAGGAAGATACTTAGAGATGATTCACACCCTGGTCAGTGTCTCTTTGCACTTCTACCATCAGGTAGAAGACATCAAAGTATAGCCAGTCGGATAAATAGGTTTAAAAATAGTTTTTATCCTTGGGCTGTCAGACTTTTAAATGCAACCACAATCACTCCATGCACACGTGGAAACGTATGACTAGTTTTTTTCTTTTTCTTTCTTTTTTCATTTCCGCTATAATTTTGCACCAGTGATGCTAAAACCAATTTCATTGTATTTATTTTGTACAATGACAATAAAGACTATACATACGTAAAGAGTAACAGAATAACAGAGTTGGAAAGGACCTTGGAGATCTTCTAGTCCAACCCCCTGCTCAGACAGTAAACCCTAAGCCATGTCAGACAAAATTTGTCTTCAAATTTTAGTGTTGGCCTTTATAAACCTCCCAGTGTCCATTGCAGCAAATGTCTTATTTACTATTTCAGATTCTAAGACTCATATATTTTACTTTAATCTACAAATCCATAGTGTTAAAAACAGAGGTGGGTTCTTACCAGTTCGGACCAGTTCAGCTGAGTAGGTAGTACTCGGTTTTATCGGTGGAACTTATGGTGCCACCATCTTGTTTTTTTGCTTCTGCTCATGAAGCGCCCCTAAGTGAACTGGCAGTAAAAGAAGCTGGAACCCACCCCTGACTAAGATGCTACAGAGAGACAATGAGAATAAAAAAATATTCCTTCTTTGCATTTATGTTGGCCTAGTGGCAGGAGGAGGAAATCCTTTCAGTAACATAACTTCAACAAATGATTTTCTTCAACTTTCTAGATGGAAAGCTCTTTCTAGAAGGAAAAAGCTGAGTTGCAGCCTCCTCTATTCATCAATTAAATCAATTAAAGATGACACAAAGGAAATTTTAGTTCAGCAGATGTTTCTTATGTTTTCACCATCTGTTCATCCTAGTCACATCAATGGATGAGCAAACTCATATAGGTTTAAATCTAGAACCTACTATTACTGTGGGAAAATGATTTGAAAAAGGTATAAGGCTTCCTTGTCCCTGTTCAGAGCTACATAAGGCTGCAAATCTCTTTCTTCACAGCCAAGGAAACCTATCTTCTTTGGGCAGGTTTATTGGACAAAATCAAAGAGCCAGCACTTGCCAGAGCTCAGGATTGATCACATGAAGATTTTTAAAGCTATTATATTTGAGCTGAGAGGACCTGATCCTGGTAATCACCATTTCATTTTATAGCCTGGTTCATCTGAGAAGAATCAAGTGGAGCTTGGAGCCATTCTATATAGAGAAATGTTATGTGAGGAAAGAATGTCCTATAGAACTCCCTGGGATTTTAGGTTGTTCATGCCATATGGCTAAATGTATATCCAACCTGGATTTGTTTTGTTTTATTTAAAAGAGAGGCATTTTAGAGAGAGGCACGAGCAGACAAAACTCATTGTTGTCTGCTTTTATCATTTTTAATAGTAGGACACCATTGATTGTTCACCACTGAACTCTTGATATCATCCACAAGTGCAAAAGTAAATTTAGTGGCAATTCACTCCTATGTGTTTCTATTCTACTGTTCTTTGCTTGAGAGACCATAATCAAAGGCTTAAATGAACCATATCTAGATGTTGGTTTTAGCAAATTTTGTTACAGTACTGGATAATGGTACTGGATAAGCATGTAGAGATTTACAATCAAATAAAATGAAAGATTTTTATCCCAATGTCTGAATGTCAAACTAATGCATTAAATAAAGCATGTTCTTTTTAAATTTTGGCATAAGTATGATTTACTAGATAAAAGCAAACAAGAATGTAGCTCTAGCCAAAAAGATTTCTACCACATGTAACAAACAGAATATCCAGAGTAGATCTGCATCAGCAGAAACTGACTAGTGACAAGTTATAATTAATACATTCTAGGTTTTGTACACTCCTTTGCTCATATTGGTTTAGCTTTGTGGAGCTCATGGAGAAATAATTGCTTCATGACTTTGGGGTATTCAGCTGATGGACTGAACAAAGTTTATCCACTTACAATAGTTGGAAAGATATGAGACTATTTCTCCCATATAAAATCTGTCTGAGTGTGAGAGCATACAAGACTTTCAATTTCATAAACTGACATTCACAACAAAAGCAACATTCAGAAACATCCCAAATTTTATTTCCATCCATTAATTAAACATTGTTATATGAAAATTATATATCTATCATATGTCTCCAAAAATCTTACAGATCAATAGTCATTGCTGCTGCAATGACTATTGCACTAAACTCTTTGACACTATTAATTATTTAATGACAACAGTAAAGTTTGCTCAAGTTACATGACTTCTTTCTATATTTACAGTTAGCCAATATGACTTAAAGTTAAATGGTTCATCATTGGAACCATCTTTCAAATCCTAACCTTTTCAATCAGAGGATATGAGTGACAGTTTTATAGAACACCTCATGTTTCCTCCATGCAAGAATTTTTTCTAGAACCTCCAGATTCATTATTTTAGGATCTAGATTCTTGTGCAAAAGATATCCAGTCATTTGTTTCTGAATACTAAATTTGAAGAAATGAATGCCAGGAAAGGTTATTATGTGTCCCCCTGTTCCTAGGTTACTGTTGTTAAACAATTCTTGTAGTTATTTTGCCTACCTTCTACATCTCACAGAAAGTCATAATCCATGTTTTATTCACCTTGGCTGTAGATGGCATTCACTTCCATCACTTTCTCCCAACAAGAGAAGCAAATACATCAAGGAGAATCAAAAGGGAAATATCCCCTCCCACCTTCAAAAGCAGCACATATGCCTCATTTTACAAAGTGCTGGCCTAGGCAGCCATCTGAGACCCTTTCAAATGACAAGGGCAACCTTGGTTGTCATTTTCTACAAATAACTAAGCTGCTCTTTTTATTGTTCCAATTTGAATTGAAAAGCACCCCATTTCCCACCAGAGGATTTGCAATGACATTAAAGGTGAAAGGATGCTGGTTTCTATTTATAATTAGAGCCAAGGATTACAGCAGAGAACCTTATACCCTCTGGATTTTGGACTCAACATAAATAAAGTCTCAGCATTTTTCTGATTATTAATGTTCTTTGAAAGTCCACTGTGGCTGTTTACATATATAACAGACGAAATACTGTTTCTTGTAAGATTGGATACTTCCAGAGCTTACAAGGATATTCAGATTCTAATAGTAAATGGAAATAGAAGAAATGTGGTGAAAATGCATCTGCAACCACATTACTAAGAGCATCCTCTACAAATTGAACATATTATCTGTTGGTGAACCATAAATTTTGGCAGAACTTAAAGTCTTCATTTCTTTGCTTTGAAATTGTAGTAATAGGACAAAACAAATGATTCTGTTTTCTATCAGTCAAGCTACATGCTATAATGTATGCTTTCGCTTACAATTTAAAGTATAGTGCTACCTTGATACTCATCGTTAATTGGTTCCAGGAGATGTGAGGAATACAAAAAAGTAGCAAACTTTTTTTCCCATAACGAATAATATAGTGAGTCACAAGTCAGCCAACATCAAGGTATTTGACAAAGTAGACCCCAAACTATTTCTTGGTAAACTAGAAAAAAAACGTGGGATAGAAAGCATCACCACCAGATGGATTTGTAACTGTCTGACAAACCAAAGGTACAAGAACAGATTAGGCAAAACCTGACAGAAAAAAAGTAATTGTGAGAGGAACTTTGAAATGCTAGCAGACAACTGCATCTGCCTACAATTCTGCTTCCTAATCAGAGCCTTTCAAAGGCTCCAAAACTGGCCCAGGCGCCCCCTCCTCCTTATCTGACTCTGCTGTTAGCTCTGCTGTCAGCTGACAGGCCACAACAGAAACTACCTAACAGGGAGAACAATTAACCGATGGAACAGCTCACCTTCAGAAGTTGTGGGTGCTTCGTTTCTGGAGGTCTTTAAGGAGAGATTGGGCAGCCACTTGTCTGCAATGGTATAGGGCAGTGATGGCGAACCTTTTTCGCCTCGGGTGCCAAAAGCACATACGTGCGCGCTATCACACGAACTCGAGAGCCGACCCACATAACGTAATGTCCCCGCTCACCTGTGTGGACCGTGCATTTTTGCACAAGGCTTCCTCGCCACTCCCTGCTCTGGCTGCTTCCCCTCGAATAACACCCAGTGAGGGGAGAAGTTGCTCTGCCACTAACAGCAGAGATTGGGGTGGGGGTGGGGGGATGCTCAAGTGTGCTCCTGTGTCAAAAAACCTTCCCTTATCATTCTCCTGTGTAAAGATTGGGCCCTTTTTACAATGGCAGGTGTGAGTCCAGTTGCTAAATTCTCCCCTTCTATTAAAGAGGATCCTGGGCACTACAGTCAATAGACAAATGAGGAAGGGAGCTGCTGGCACAGGGGAAAGAAAAGCAGCAAGGAAATAAGGAAAAGCAGCTTTTTCCCCTCAAGGTGGCTGCTCTGTTTCCCCTCCTCCCCCGTGCTAGCACAGAGGATCCTGCCTGGTCCTTGCAATCCAAAGGGAAATGAGGAAGAGAGCAATCTGCATGAGGGAAAGACAAGCAACAAGGAAAGAAGAAAAAGCAGCTTTTTTCCCTCAAGGTGGCTGCTCTGTTGCCCTTTTCTCCATTTCAGCACCACTCCATGGAGCCTGCCCCACCCCCCATCGCCCAGGTCCTCGTTTCTCCCAAGCATTTCTTTGCCTATTTAATTTCCCCTCTGTAGCATTTTTCCATTGTGTTTCTTGCCGTTTTGGACAGGAAAACAAAGTTTGTGGGACTAAAAAAAACTCCTTTCAATCAATCAATTCCAACTTTACGAGATCTCCCCCCCCCCCAAGTTGTAATTGATTGAAGTTTTGTTTTAGTCCCACAAACCTTGTTTCTCTGCACACGATGGCAAGAAACGCGATGGAGCTGGAAATCAGGTAGGCAAAGAAATGTTTGGGAGAAGCGAGGACCTGGGCGATGGGGGGTGGGGCAACCTCGATGCCATATCACTGAAATGGAGAAAAGGGCAACAGAGCAGCCACGTTGAGTGAAAGAAGCCTCTTTTCTTGCCGCTTGTCTTCTCCCCCTCCCTCCTGCTGGCAACTCTCCTCATTTCCCTGTGGATTCAAGCGATCGGGCAGGATCCTTTTTAGTAGCAGGGGAGGAGGGGGGAAAAGAGCAGCCAGCACGGGTGAAAGAAGCCTCTTTCCTTGCCGCTTGTCTTCTCCCCCTTCCCCCTGCTGGCAACTCTCATTTCTCTGTGGATTCAAGCGATCGGGCAGGATCCTTTTTAGTAGCAAGGGAGGAGGGGGGAACAGAGCAACCAGCACAGGTGAAAGAAGCCTCTTTCCTTGCAGCTTGTCTTCTCCCCCTCCCCCCTGCTGGCAACTCTACTCATTTCTCTGTGGATTCAAGCGATCGGGCAGGATCATTTTTAGTAGCAGGGGAGGGAGGGGGGAACAGAGCAGCCAGCATGAGTGAAAGAAGCCTCTTGCCGCTTGTCTTTCCCCCGTTCCGGCAGCTCTCTCCTCATTTCTGGTTTGCATTGGGCTGTTTTTCGCCCTTTGGAGGCTTCAGGGAATCCTCCGAAGATTAAAAAAAAAACTATCGAAAATCAGCTGGCCAGCGGGTGCATGCGCACTGGAGCTGACAGGGCAATGCCTCGCGTGCCCTCAGAAATGGCTCTGCGTGCCGCCTGTGGCACGCGTGCCATAGGTTCGCCATCACGGGTATAGGGTTTCCTGCTTGAGCAAGGGGGTTGGACCGGAAGACCTCCAAGGTCCCTTTCAGTTCTATTCTGATTGATTGACAAGTTCTAACTTGTGCATTGAGTACCAAACAAAAGATAGGTACTGGGACAAACTTTGCAGTTTCAAAACAGTTGAGTAACAAGGTACCACTTGTTACATTTGTACTTATATTTGGATTCTACCTTCTGTAGATAATACTAAAGAAGAAATACAGATGTAGGTAATCAAATTACCAGCTGTGTGTTATATTTATGTTATGAAATGCTGGCCTCATACTACAATAGTTATCTTAGGATCACATCCAGAAAGAAGTGGAAAAACTAAAAGCCCCAAGGAAGTGACGGCAAGTTGTAACATTAAATGGAGGGGGAGGAGTAGATTTCTTGTAACTGCAGCCACATGAAGATATGTGAGCCAAAGTACAAATTAATACATGAATTCTAATTTAGGCTCCAATATCATCCTAATTACTGTATATTAACTAATATAACCATATTTTAGTCCAATTAAAAGTAATTAATCCTAATTAATATATCTCAGTGATTTGAAAAATTGATATGGAGCTAATATTGAGAGTCACGAATGGAGAAAAGGTGAAGAATTTCAGCAGAATCTATTACAATTAGTATTTCATAATCCTTATTCATTTTTCGTGAACACTTGGGCTCATGAAAAAGTATATAAACATTTAAATTATGCAAATCATTTGATTCTTATCTCACAGAGACAAATGTTCACTGACAGAAAATGAATCTTTTTTTACAAATGAATAATCTTATTAAATATCTGAAGCTATATATTACAATAAATTAATTATGAAAATTAAATAAACCTATGAAGATGTGAAAATCCTCTGGCTCTGATGGTTTTTCAATGTATTAAATAAAGTATACTTCTTTACCATTTACTAGCAGAGGTATTTCAGCAGAACAAGCTCTTCTTGTTATCATGTTGAATTCTCGCAACTTTAGCTTCCATTTTCTATCATTATTTCCAAATAGATCATGCCTACATCTGGTGAAAATTTATTATAATAATTCTGTATATGGCTAAAATGGCAGGGAAGAATGAATCTTCAGTTGTTGCAATGCAATTACATTTTCAAAAGTGATTCATTCTCAACATACATTTAAATTTTGGGTGCCTTGTAGACAAAAGCAGATAAATTAGGGAAGTCAGCCAATTTTAAACACAATGTACATTCTAGTCCTTGTATACTATTATGATCATATATTTATTGCAAAAAAATATATATAGCCCAATGATGTGGTTGTATATTTGAATGGGCAAAATTCAGAGGTTTCATATTAGCTACAATCTGGCAGAATGAAGCAGCCACTTCAGCAGCAGATTTGGGTGATGAGGATCATGAAAAGAGAATGACTATAAATATTCTAATTTCCAAATATACGGAATAAAGAATGAGATGCCTGAATATTCGTACTGTGCCGATCCTTCTAAAAAGGTCCTAGCCTCCAAAAGAAGATTCCAAAGTATCCAAAAAAAGTTATGACTACTTTAATAATGTGATAATAAGTACTTTATATATGCTGTCCTGAATTCCAAGGCATTTCTTTTAAAGGATTGAACAACACTATTAAGTATCATGCACCTTGATGGCAGGAGAAAATGTTGGTGTTCTGACCTAGGCTTCACAAGAGCATGAAGCAAACTCTGTCCTGACAAAAAAAAAACCTTTTATTAATTTACTGTGAATTCTGCCCAACAAAGTCTTTCGAGGGAGGATTTACAGTCACAGACCTTATCTGGCTTGGAGAGCTAACAGGCCGACATCTGCAAACCTTGGCAAGGAGTCTCGGAGAATCACGAACCAATTAAGTGAACTAATTGTCTCCTGCAAATTCCACTCCCCTTTTGCTCCTATTATATTTCCTCTGGGAGGGGCCATTCATAGTTCACCTGTGGCCTTACTCCCAAGTCGACCCCTGTTCTTTAGCTATTCCCTTCATCTGGCAACTCTGTGCACGTACACACTGGGAACAGGCTCCAGCTGTTCATCTGCCTCACTGATGTCTGACTCTGAAGGCAGCTGATAACTGGCATATGGTTCTTGTCCCATCTCTGCCTCTGACACAGAGCCCTCTTCAGAGCCTTCCCCAACCTCCAAGACTGGCCCCTGTTTCTTCCCAACCTTCTCACTGTCTGAATCTGCTTCCAGCTTCACTGGCCACTGCTGGGCCACAACAATTGGCTTCTCTAACATAGTGAAATGTCTTGGTCCAATCTCCTCCAATTGTAAGAGCTTGTGTTATACATCTCTGTTCCCCTTTGTGTAGATTTGTACTCAACTTTTGAATTTAAAACTGTGTTGCTTCCATTTCAATGCTTTGAGTTCCTCAAGCTGTCTCTGAGATGGTCCCTACATAAATTGACCAAGTGGGATTTTCTTTAGAAGTGGAAGCATGCATCCTCTGAAGGAAACATGCCTTTTATTTATTAAAAGCATTAATATTTTCCTCTTCTGTGCTAGCACAAAACACTCAAGGGAACTTAAAACAAACCAACAACTAAAATCAAAATTAAAGTAATCAAACACTATAATTAATTAAATGGAAATACACACTTAATGAGAGACATTACATAATACCGTAATAGTATAACCAGATTATTAGATTTTTAAAAAGATAAATATTAAACAAAATGTGTTCTTCAAGAAGAACAAAACCCAACTAAGAACAGAAATAGTTCAGTTTGGATTTGAATGTCATCCAAAGTAAGACCAAATAAATCTGCACAGAAGGACATTGCACAATTTTGTGGGAACAACAGAAAAGGTCTTGTTGCATAGTTCTGTTGATTCCTTATTAGTCTAGTTGACCTAAGAATACTAAGCTTTGGAAAGCAATAAAGAAAACAGAAGTGTTCATGGTTCCATCATTCTAAGACACAGCTTTTTAGGAAAATTGGGAACTATACTTTGAAATGTAATTGTAGCAAGCACATAAATATATGCCATCGTACTAGCACATATGCTTTGTTGCTTTGGGTCACATTCCTTGACATTTAGGTGCTTAATCAGCAAAGGCAAACATTCTCAAAACTGAAAAGTAGATAGTTTCTCACACTGGGGACCAAACTGGATCAGTTATGTTGTAATGATGCTTTCTGACATAAATGTTTCATCTGACTTCTTCCTGGTAGAGTCCCTTTCTGGAAAATCATGCTGCATATATTCTGGCAGCTTAGAATGACAAACTTGCATGATTTGTGAGGAAAGAACAGACTTACAGCTGGAAAAGAAACAGAGGACTTGGCCTCTCCTAAAGTTTTCTGTCCTGCTAATTTTTTACAGTGAGGTTAAAGCTTACAAACTATTGCTAAAAGAACAGATAAATTGCCCCTACTTGCCCCCACATTTTGTCTAGCTACAGTCTGGAAAGGATTCTTCATTGTGAACTCTTTGAGACAGGCCATGTCAAGAAATAGATTCCACTGGGATATAGAAATGCTATTTTATTGTTGTAGGATATATTTACACAATATTGAAACTCTGCCCCAAAGCTTCACTGCCCCTTTTTTATGAAGAACAAGATCAAGAAAGGTCTGTTCCAAGTCTCTTTCTCATGCTTTATACTTTCCCTGTGCCAGTTAATCATTTCACTCTTCCAACCTTTTTTTTTTCCAAGACCAGAGTTAAATTCCTCTACATTCATACTTGGGTTTTCATCAACTCTGAAACAATAGTGAATAATCAGGAGGAAGGGGAAGACGGGGGTAGCAGTGGAATATGCATCCTGTGCCTTCGTAGAGGAAACACAAATGCAAATATTTGATCAGGATTTTCAATCTTAAGCTACTTATTTTAGATTTTATATTGTTATGAATCATTCTTTTACATTAGCTAATACAATAATGCATTAATTCAATTTAGAAGTACATAAATAGTGTTTTAGAATTGCAATTTTCCCCTGAAAAAGAAATCAGTGTCTTCCAAAATCCTGTATCACTTCTGTCTTAAGGCTGAATCAGAATAGAGCTGGAAGGGACCTTGGAGGTCTTCTAGTCCAACCCCCAGCTCAGGCAGGAGACCCTATACCCATGATGGTGAACATATAACACATGTGTCCAAAGTGACACACGGAAGCATGTCACCCAGCAGGCACGGCCTTGCCTGTTTGTCTTCTGGGTTTCTGGTGTGCATGCGTGCATGATGATCAGCTGTCCTGCACACGGTGGTGTTGAAAACCAATGTGCACTCGATAGGTGATTGTCGGGTGCAAATGTGCACCAGAACCCAAAAGTTCAGCTTTTCTGGAGCACAGCCCTGATGAATGAGTGGACAATGTTTCCGTGCAAACTTTTCGGCACACAGTGCTGAAAAGGTTCACCATCACTGCCATATACCATTTCAGACACGTGGCTGTCCAGTCTCTTCTTACACATATCAAATGATGGAGCACCCATGATTTCTGGAGTCATGCTGTTGTGCTCGTTAACAGTCCTCACTGTTAGGAAGTTTCTCCTTAATTCCAGGTTGCTTTTCTCCTTGATTAATTTCCATTTATTGTTTCTTGTCCTGCCCTCTGGAATACTGCTCTCATGTCCTCCCAGTCTTTCTTTTCTCTAGACTAGCCAAACCCAAATCCTGCAATGGTGCTTCATAGGTTTTAGACTGTTAAGCTAAATGTTATTTGTTCTATCACTGGGTTGGGGATTTACAAAAGCTCAGTTTTAGTGTGAAAATTTGACACGTCTGGGCCCATAGAAAGAAGGATCAGTGGTCCAAGTCTCTTCTTACAGAAACCTTTTTGATCTATGACTCCTGGACCCATCTTCCTGCTATGGCCTACCTATTTGGAAGCTAGTGCAGTTCCACCTATCTTTGGAATATCTTGGTATTCTTCCCTTAGTCTTATTCTATGAGAAAAATAGAGCTTCTTTAACTTATACTGTCCTTCTGGCAAATAACAAGGTTTAAAATGGAAATAATGAAATGATTTCTGCACTAGAAACTTCTTGTCTTGTTTCATAATGGCATTTGAAAAAGGGATCCACAAGAGAAAAAACAACATCAAGGGTAGTGTTTTTTTTTAAATGGATAACTCAAAAGTTATACTTTACAAAACTGCATCCAATTGTCTCAGTAGACTGGTCTGCTATAATCAGTGAATTCCAGAAATGCTATTTTCAAGTTCCCAAAGCTTATATTTGTGATGAAGGATGGGTAGGCAAAGAGGGTAATTATCCAGTCTTGCTGTGCACCATAATATCACAATGTATGTTTTATTATGTTGATATTATCATGGTTAGGTAGAAGTATCAGTGTCCTCATATATTAATGAAAAGAAATAAAACTTGAACTCAGACATTATGCCAAATAACTTGCGTGTGCAGAGAAATAAAAGTAAGAGAGAATAAAGCTTCTACTGCACACACAACAAAATAAACCTAATGCTGATTCCTGGTTGAATTTTTTTTCTTATTTCTGCCGAAATAAACAAGCCTCATGAAAGAGATGCTCCCTTGTTTCTTTTTACCTGGATTAATCTTTCCTCAGTCAATAAAAGATGAGGCTGTGCAAAAATGGTAAATCCCACTGGCTTCTTGTCTTAATCCAATACTTCTACATCTAGTTTTAAACCTCTAAAGTCCAAACTGCAAGTTTTCCCCCTCCAGTTGAAAGAGTGAGTGGGTGGGGAGAGATCTAAATGTCCAAATCCAGTTCTTGTCCTAATGAGAATATGTATTTAGAAAGAAATGCTATCTAAGTGGCTGGGAGCCTACTTTATAATAGCATTAGATTTTCCTTCTAGTTCCCCAACATAAACCTTTGCCTATGGGGCAAAGAAAGGGAGGGAGTGTATGGGCATTACTGTAGAAGCCTCAGTAGTTTGTATTCCTGAATTCAATATAAGGTCCTATTCAACCAGCAAAAGAATAATATCGGTCTACCCAACATGACACAAACAACATAAATTCCCCAAGCTATGATGACAGTGATTAGATCCAGTGCTATCCTTGGAGTGAAAACTTGGTTTGCCAGAGCATCTCTATAGTCTCTTCCCCCCCCCCCCAAGTTAAGTAACAAGATCTAGTGCATAGAAGGAGGGAAGATAATGGCCATACTTTCCTGGATCTCATTTGAACAGGGTCACTTCCTTTCTTAAATGCTATACTTGATTGTTCATGACATCCCTAGTTGCTCAGATACACGATACAATCTCTCAGGGAGCTGTGAGACTCAGGCAGTTAGATGTGGTAATGTGAACACTTCTCTTAAATGCTTTAGCAGAACAAGCCATTCTTGCTATTAGTTCAGCTAGGGATGAATGAATCTGTCAGATTCAATTTTTCTCAGATTCTTATTTTTATACTCTTAAATTCCATTTGTTCTGTTTTCAGGTCAGTCTGAGTTTCTCAAAAAGACACCATTGAAAACCTGAACATGTTTTGTCCATATGTTTATTAATATCTGCATGGATATAGATACAGATTTGGCTAACATGTATTCATTTATGGTACTTTTCCCCTTCCTTGGTGCAATTTGAATGTTATTTTCACAATATATCCATTTCTTTCTGCATATCTTTTCTCACATTGCTTTTATATATGCATTTTTAATGAGAACATTGCACTGAGCCTTAAAACTTGAAATATTGTTGTTTTTGCTGTTCATTTATTTAGTCACTTACTACTCTCTGTAATGCAGACTTTGTAAAAGACACTGTGTGTGTGTTTCTGAGAAAAGCCTGATGATAACAGGACAATGAGGCCACCAGGACTGAATCTGATCCAGAAGATGCCTCAGGATTAGATTTGATGCCCACTTCATCAGACAGGGTACCCTTATTTTTTTAAAATCAATTTCCTCACTCAGACATGACTAGTAATATGGGTGTCATAACTCAAGATCATTCTTGGGCAGGGACAAGCAATTGAAGTTATTATAGACACACAGATATATGACATGCTAATCAAACTACTTGCCCTTTTTCATATCCAAACATCAGCTATGTGGATAATTTACTGCAAAAATATTTAAGACTGTTAATTATGAAACTTATGAGGCTATTTGGAATACTGAATCTCAATCATGACATTTTTATTTTTTGCCACAAATCAGATTGAACATGATGACCTGCTCTTCTATGTTTTAAATCATTGGCAACAGTACATCACACACCCTGACAAATGTAAATACATGTTAACAATTAGAATTCTTCAATTATGTCTTTCAACTGCTCATATTTCACTGGTTCCAGGGAAGTTGATGGCATCAAAAATACAACAAACTCTAAAATTTGTATTTGTCTGAAATGGTACAGGGTCTCCTGCTTGAGCAGGCAGCTGGAGCAGAAGACCTCCAAAGTCTTTCAAACTCTGTATTCTATGTTCTATGATCTATTAAAGTCTCTGTGATATACCTACTATTGTGTTGTTTCATTCTAGAACTGATGATCATGACAAAAGCTCTTCAAGAATTTAGCAACAAAACAAAGTCGTGAGAAGGAACACAAAATCACACACACAAAAAAGATTTGTAATGTTTAAAGGCTTCTATCTTTAGCAACAATGCCATTTAAAAAATTGAACCTTAAAGCTTTTCTGACATAGATTAGATTTGATAGTCATATTTCTACTTTTGTTTCTATAATATCAGTACATATGATGAAAGAATCTAAATTAGCAGAGCTGATTCAAAAAGAACACTGAAGGAGTTGATGAATAGCTTAGTGCTATGTTGGCCCAGGCAGTTTTGTGGGAAATCAATAAAGAAAAACAAATCTACAATAAGCTATCAGTATTGCGATAACTGTATACGTATCTATGACTAAGCCAAGCCTAGAAAATAGTGTAGAACTTAGTCACCATACTTTAGCAAGCATAAAGCTGAAAGGGGTGCTGAAAGTTGAAATGAAAATAATTAAGAGTCATTCTCCTAAGTAGAAAGATGCCACCTTATGCTCCTCCAGAGTGCAAAGCTGGAGCTTATTAGCATAGTAGGAAGAACTGAATAAGGGCATGTTACATAGACGTTTGTGCGGGTAAGATTATCAGTCCTGCTGTCAAGCAAAACCAAGCATTTAATAGTGAGTGCCATACCATATGCAGGAATCATACAAGTGGCAAGAAAATTGGGGCAGTCAGGCATAACACAGGTTATCTAGACAGTAAACACAGGGTCAATCAAAATGGACTCAAATGTCTATACATCAATGCACAGAGTATGAGGAATAAACAGATTCAGTAAGGCATTGGATAAGGTAGACCATAACCTACTACTAGATAAAGTAGAAGAATGTGGGTTGGACAACATCACCACTTGATGGATTCGTAACTGGCTGACCAACAACACTCAACGTGTAGTCTTCAATGGAACTGCATCTACATGGAGGGAAGTATGCAGTGGAGTACCCCAAGGCTCTGTTTTGGGCCCAGTACTCTTCAACATCTTCATCAATGATTTGGATGAGGGAATAAATGGAGAACTCATCAAATTTGCAGATGACACCAAGATGGCAGGAATACCAAAGCCTCCAGAAGATAGGCTTAAAATACAGAAGGATCTTGACAAACTTGAACATTGGGCACTATCTAACAAAATGAAACTCAATGGTGAAAAAAGTAAGGTTCTACATTTAGGCAAGAAAAACGAAATTCACAGGTACAGTATATGTGGTACCTTGCTCAATAGTAGTAACTGTAAGAGGGATGTTGGAATCCTAGTGGACAACCATTTAAATATGAGCCAGCAGTGTGCAGCAGCTGCCAATGAAGCCAACACAATTTTAGGCTGCATCAACAGAGGGATAGAATCAAGATCATGTGAAGTGTTAATACCACTTTATAATGTCTTGGTAAGGCCACACTTGGAATACTGCATTCAGTTCTGGTCGCCACGATGTAAAAAAGATGTGGAGACTCTAGAAAGAGTGCAGAGAAGAGCAACAAAGATGATTAGGGGACTGGAAGCTAAATATATGAGGAACGATTGCAGGAACTGGGTATATCTAGTTTAATGAAAAGAAGAATTAGGAGAGACATGATAGCAGTGTTCCAATATCTCAGGGGTTGCCACAAAGAAGAGGGAGTCAAACTATTCTCCAAGGCACCTGAGGGCAGAACAAGAAGCAATGGGTGGAAACTAATCAAAGAGAGAAGCAACTTAGAACTGAGGAGAAATTTCCTGACAGTTAGAACAATTAATCATTGGAATGGCTTGCCTCCAGAAGTTGTGAATGCCCCAACACTGTAAGTCTTTAAGAAGATGTTGGATAGCCACCTGTCTGAAACAGTATGGGGTTTCCTGCCTAGGCAGGGGGTTGGACTAGAAGACCTCCAAGGTCCCTTCCAACTCTGCTATTGTGTTATTGTATAGGGCATCTTATAAGTATATATGAAGGAAGGAAGCGTTTACCTAACATGGCTCTCTCCTCCTCCTCCTCCTCCTCCTCCTCCTCCTCCTCCTCCTCCTCCTCCTCCTCCTCCTCCTCCTCCTCCTTATCTTCCTCCTTTCCCTCTCTCCCTCCTTCTCTCCCTTGCCATTACTTCAAACTTCATCTATTTTTTCTATCATCGTGTCTATGGCTTTGCCTTTTAATATCTTGCTTTATCGACTCCTATACCATCTCGAGACCCTCCCTAGAGAAATCCCGCTAGTTCACTAGCCCGCCAACTTACCCTTTCCACCCAGGGTAAGGACAATTCTTCGACAAACCATGATCCATCTTCAGCACATGTAATTCATCTTGCCCCTATGTTTTAACTATATGATTTTATATGACTCTCACGCACACGAGGTCTGATTTACTGCCGCTGCGGGAGTCCCCCCTCTCGCAGGTTTGGCCTCCGGCCCTGTCGAGGGCCCACCTTGAGGACGGGTTTATTAACCCAGAGAGGTGGAGGAAGCGTAAATTAAGGGGTTTTTTAATTCATCGTTTTTTTTAAGAATTTGTAGGGGCTCCAGGGATGGGGGGTGGGTAGATCAGGTCAGGAGTGATGATAGAGCCAGGCCACCAGGTGTGGTCGAGAGAGGAAGGAGTGGAAGGGGGGAGGAGAGGGAAGATATCATCTTTCCTATACAGGGCTTTCTGATACCAATGGTCGTAGGGAGGGGCAGGTGCGAGGACAGATTAAGAACTCGTAGTCGGTTGGGAGACCGTGATTGTTGGTCCCACCCGGTCGCTTGTACCAACCCCCGCACACAAGGTGGTCAGGATCTACAGACCCAGGGCCTGAGGCTGTTGTTATGCAATGCGAGGTCCGTTGTCAATAAGCCCCCCCTCATCAATGATCTAATTTTGGAGGGGGAGCCGGACCTCGCAGGAATAATTGAGACCTGGTTGGGCCACGAGGGAGGTCTACCCCTCGTGGAAATGTGCCCACCAGGTTATCGAGCATTCCACCAGCCTCGGGCCCAGTGAAGGGGCGGTGGGGTAGCAGTGATTATCCGGGAAGACTTAGAGCCGAGGGAGTCCACTGTGCCGCAGACATCCGGGTGTGAGTCCCTTGTCGTGAGGTGGGGCCCAGGGAGACAGCTGGGCCTGCTGATAGTATACCTGGCTCCTCGCTATACATCAGCGGCCCTGCCTGAACTCCTCGAGCTGATCACATTGGTGGCGGTTGAGACCCCCAAACTTCTAGTGATGGGGGATTTCAACCTGCCGTCGGTGGGAGAAGCGTCCGAGGGGGTTTGGGAGTTCATGGCTTCCATGACAGCCATGGACCTGACTCAATTGATTCAGGGCCCTACATACGAGGGAGGCCACACACTGGACCTTGTTTTTGTCTCTGGCCAGTGGATGAGTGATCTGTGAATAGGGGATTTAACTATCACTCCCCTGTCATGGTCAGATCACTCACTTCTCCGACTTGACTTCCCTGGTGCTACCCCCGCTGCGGGGAGGCGGAGCCGGAAGATATTAGATGGTTCCGCCCCAAGCGCCTGATGGAACCTCCTGTAGACCTGACCCGCCCCCAGGTAGAGGACCTGGTAGCCGCATGGAATAATGCGACTGCCGGGGCCCTAGACTGAGTGGCCGCTTTGCGGCCTCTCCTGCGGCAACGAACCACCCTGGCCCCTCGGTTTACCGAGGAGCTAAGGGTGATGAAACGCCACAAGAGAGTCGTTGGAGATCCTCCCGCTCCAAATTTGACCGAGCACAGGTACGAACCCATTTAAGGACGTACCTTGTGGCATTGAGAGCGGCCAAACGTCGACATTGTGCCGCTCTTATTGCATCCGCAGATAACCGCCCTGCCGCCCTGTTCCGGGTGACCCGCTCCCTTCTGTTTCAGAGGCCGCGGGAAGCCCCTTTACAGGGCAGGGCAGAGGAATTTGGGAAATATCTGCAGGATAAAATCGCTCAAATCCGGAGGGAATGGGTCCCTTTCAGTGGTCTAGTGGAGACGTCCGAGGTGAGTCTTGAGAGACCACTCTGGGAGCAGTTTGACTTGGTTGCCATCGAGGATTTGGACAGGTTATGTGGACATCTGCGACCTACCACATGTTTATTGGACCCGTGCCCCTCCTGGCTTGTACTGGCATCCTGGGAGGTTACACGCGACTGGCTCCTGGGCCTAGTGAATGCTTCGTTGGGCGAGGGGTCTCTGCCAGCCGCCTTGAAAGAGGCGGTGGTGAGACCCTTACTCAAGAAGCCTTCCCTGGACCCAACGGAGCTAGCCAATTATCGTCCTGTCTCCAACCTTCCCTTTTTAGTGAAGGTTGTAGAGAGTGTGGTGGCCTATCAGTTTCCACGACACCTGGAGGAAAATGATTATCTAGACCCGCGCCAGTCCGGCTTCCGACCCGGGCACAGCACAGAGACGGCCTTGGTCGCGTTGGTTGATGATCTCTGGAGGGCCAGAGATAGGGGTTGTTCCCCTGTCCTGGTCCTATTAGACCTCTCGGCGGCTTTTGATACCATCGACCATGGTATCCTGTTGCACCGGCTGGAGGGGTTGGGGGTTCGGGGCACCGTTTTATGGTGGTTCGGCTCCTACCTCTCTGGCCGGACGCAACGTGTGTTGGCAGGGGAGCAGAGATCGATCCTGAGCCCCCTCACTTGTGGGGTGCCACAGGGGTCGGTCCTCTCGCCACTCCTGTTCAACACATAAATGAAGCCACTGGGGGAGATCATTCGTGGTTTCAGGGTGGGATATCATCTGTACGCTGATGATACTCAGCTGTACATTTCCACCCCGAACCACCCCAACGAGGCCGTCGAAATGATGTCCCGGTGCCTGGAAGCCGTACGGGTCTGGATGGATGACAACCGACTCAAACTCAACCCCTCCAAGACGGAGTGGCTGTGGCTTCCGGCCCCCCGGTTCAACCAGTTGCTTCCATCTCTGGCCATCGGGGGCGTGCAACTGGCCCCCATGGAGCGGGCGCGCAATTTGGACGTCCTCCTGGATGCCCGGCTGTCCATGGACGACCATGTAACAGCCGTGGCAAGGGGGGCGTTCCACCAGGTCCGCCTGGTGCGCCAATTGCGCCCCCTATTGGACCGGGATGCCTTACGCACAGTCACTCATGCGCTGGTGACGTCTCGCCTAGACTACTGCAATGCTCTCTACATGGGGCTTCCCTTGAGATGCACTCGGAGACTGCAGTTGGTTCAGAATGCGGCCGCGCGGGTGATTATGGGGAGTACCAGATACTCCCATGTAACACTTCTCCTGCGCGAGCTGCACTGGCTTCCTGTGGTGTATCGGGTGCGTTTCAAGGTTTTGATTACAATCTTTAAAGCGCTCCATGGCACAGGACCTAGTTACCTGCGGGATCGCATCCTGCCCCATACATCCCTGCGACCAATCCGCTCGCACAGAGAGGGACTTCTCCAGGTGCCGTCCACTAAACAGTGTCGGGGGGCGACACCTCGGAGCAGAGCCTTCTCTGGGATGGGCCCAGCCCTGTGGAATGACCTCCCCCTTGACATCAGGATTACCTCCGATCTCCGCTCCTTCCATGTAAAGCTCAAGACCCACCTTTTCCAATTAGCTGGCCTGGCTCAACCATAGTTTTATCCCATTGCTCCTGACAATCTTTTTAAATTTGTAATTTTAACTGAGGGTATTTTAATTGTTAATTTTAATTCTATTATTACTATTGTATGCTTTTAACGAGTGTTACCTCCTCCGGATACATGTATGTGTTTGTATGTATGTGTATATGTATTGTATGTATATGTATATATGTATGGGTTTTTTATTGTACGCTGCCCCGAGTCCTTTTGGAGAGGGAGTGGCTAACAAATTAAATTTATTCTATTCTATTCTATTTATTCTCCTCCTCCTTCTCTGTCTCTCTCTCCCCCTCCCTCTCCTCCTCCTTTCTCTTCTTCTTCCTCTTCTTCCTCCTCCTCCACTTTTTCCTCCTCCTCCTCCTCTGACACTCCCTCCCTCCTTCTCCTTCTCTTCCTCCTTCTCTCTGTCTCTCTCTCCCCCCTTCCCTCTCCTCCTCCTTCTCTCTCTCTCTCTCTCTCTCTTCCTCTCTCCATCCCTTCCTCCCCTCGTCCTCCTCTCTCTCTCCCTCCTCCCTCCTCCCCCCTCTCTCTCATATCTTTTTACTGGTTCCTGTCTTTCATTCCATAAATGATGAGAGGCTTCCACAAAAAGTATAGATGCACTATAAATTGTATAATTAAAAATATACTGAAATGTGCCTGTACGGGCAGTTATGTATGCTCCATAACGTGTGCAAGTTATATCTCTGCTCATTACCTGCTTTGGACTTTTCCATTCCATTGCATTTGATTGGTCACTACAAGAAGTACATATTGGGATGTAATTGTTGTTTACTAATAAATTACTTCTAATGTTCTTAGGATTCCCAGACATGACTCCAGAAGAGACAAGGGAAGTTAAATTATGAGTACATACCACAAAAGCATAATTGACATTTTGGCATCATATATCATGACATATTTGATGCAAATTACATATATGGTAAGCCTTCATCAACCACTTCTTCCTGCTGGTCAGGATCCAAGCGAAACCCCAAAAGCTTTGTGCTGATTTGTTCTTGCTTTGTTGGTAAGGAGAAGATTTGTTGCTGTAGGAAAGTTTCTTCCAGGACATCGGAGGTTTTCCAGTTTTTGACCAAAAGAAATGATCTTAAATTCATCCAAGAGGACTTGGGGGGGGGGGGAGCTCAAAAGTAAATAAGAATGAAGGCAATGGTTGGCAATGAAATGGCTCTAAGGAACCTTGACTATTGACAATGGATTGCTGGTTTGAGGACAAAATAACATGGATTATGACCCTAAAATAGATTGGACAATGTTTATAACCTGCTTGCTAGTTCTACAAAGTAAAACTGGGTACCTTGAAGAAGAAGAGGAAGAGGAAGAAGAAGAAGAAGAAGAAGAAGAAGAAGAAGAAGAAGAAGAAGAAGAAGAAGAAGAAGAAGAAGAAGAAGAAGAAGAAGAAGAAGAAGAAGAAGAAGAAGAAGAGCACAGAAACAAGGGGATGGGGATGAAGAGGCAGAAAATGAAAAGTTTCACTAGCTGCCATCAGAGGTGTCTACATGAACACCAAGGAAATCTTGAAAAAGTCATGAATATGCATTCAAATTGTGGCAAGCCCCACTCCTAGAGAATGAAATATTTTGGGGAATATTAAAAGAGGCAGAATATTATATTTCCCCAAAGGAGAAACATGTTTTTAAAGGCAGAAAGCAACCCCAGTCTTCCTGCCATAGGAAAATAGCCTCAAGCAGAAAATCCTGGTCTTTTGGAATGGGGAGTTTGTATCCATTCGGAAAGTCTGGGCCAATCTATTCATAAACAAAATGCCTTCAGCCACAAGTTCCCACAGAAGGCTGGAGCTGATGGAATGTTAAAAAGTAAAAAAAAAAAAAAGACTCCAAAAATATACATTCCCGCAACCAAATTCTGAGGACAAGACATGATCTTTAGGACATAATTGGATTTATCCACCATCATTAGAATAGCAAAAGACACAAGGCTCACTACATTGTATAATCCCCTGGAACATCTCAATCACAGAACCCTGTAAAAATCCATCCACACACCCAGCTAATTGTTCAGCTACCGCAGAAACATGCTACTGTCTCTGAAGTTTCTGGAAAACCAAATACACAGAAACCTTCTTTCCATGTGGCCTGTCTCCATTTTATTTCCGGTGTCTTTCTCCAGGCTTGGAACTGGACCAGATTTTTCTTCCAACAAAATCCCTCAAGACCATAGGTCTATAGACTTCCATGGCCAACCTATAGATGGCTTCTAGAAGCTCAGGCAGGGAGATTGTTACACAGTAGGGAGGCTGATACAGTAACAACAATCCCAGCTGCTCCTGCAAGCCTACCTTCAAAGACAGGGGTCTCACAATCAGCTAACTGTGGAGCAGCACCCCTGAAGGCCAACAGAGATTCCCAGTTGACAACTACTACCCCAAATCCCCTGGGGTCTTGACTGATGGAATACCCTAAACTCATTCAGACATATTTCAGATAGGGAGACTCCCTCTTTGGATCCTAGTCAGCTCTTGGTTATACATGCCTGGTCAGTAATGAGGTCATGAATAAGAAGAGCTATATTATGAACTGACTTGGCATGAAACAACATCACCTGAAAACCAGGACCTGGGTTGGTCTGTTGAAGTTAAAGTCACACCAGAAGCTGCAAAAATGTATAGAGTTGTTTTAGGCAGTCTTGAGTACAGGGGGGGGGGGGGAATGTTCTTGCCTTGCAGTTTAAATAGCTCAGTAGGGGGGAGTAATTAGCTAGGAAATGCATTGTATTTAGTTTGCTTGTTAGGTCAGGCTAAGAAATGAAACTGCTAATGCTTCCTATTTTAATATGCTGCTTAATAAAAGGAGTTTAAAAATCCAAAAGGCATGCACTTGCTCTGTGTCATAACATCAGTTCTTATGAACTCTGAGAATGCTGTGGTCACAGCAAATTGCAACATTTTTGTGAAGGTACTGTGCTATGATGCATCTATTATTATTATTATTATCAGAAGTGTATCACAGCGGCCAGTTGTTTCACCGGATTTGGCATTAATTACTAGTCGGGCCCCAGCCAGGGGCCTAGGACGTCGTAACGTATTTTCGTAATATACGTGCAGATCCAAGCAGTGCGGCCTTTTGCATTTGACTGATGGTGATTTTGTCAATTTTTAACTGTTTTAAATGTAATTCCAGTGCTTTTGGAATAGCACCCAGTGTGCCGATTACCACTGGAATTACCACTGCTGGTTTGTGCCATAATCGTTGGATTTCGATTTTTAAGTTCTGGTATTTTGTGATTTTTTCATATTCCTTCTCGGCGACCCTGCTATCACCTGGTACTGCGATGTCTATGATTGTAACCTTATTTTTCTCAACCAGTGTGATGTCTGGTGTATTATGCGCCAGTATTTTATCCGTTTGTATGCGAAAATCCCACAAGATCTTGACCATCTGACTCTTGATGACTTTTTCAGGCTTATGTTCCCACCAGTTTGTTGCTGTTTTAATATTATAATTTTTGCACAAATTCCAGTGGATCATTTGTGCCACTGAATTGTGCCGCATTTTATAGTCAGTCTGCGCGATTTTTTTATAGCAGCTGAGTATGTGGTCAACAGTTTCAT
The DNA here is from genome assembly GCF_964273705.1 of Natrix helvetica. Lineage (NCBI taxonomy): Eukaryota > Metazoa > Chordata > Lepidosauria > Squamata > Natricidae > Natrix > Natrix helvetica. The sequence goes on from NC_138548.1 coordinate 51,713,097, forward strand.
CAACTTCTTTGCAGAGTCTGCATTTGGCATCATCAGAGGATTTTTCGATTTTGGCCTTAATGGCATTTGTTCGGATAGCTTGTTCTTGCGCAGCCAGGATTAGTGACTCTGTTTCTTTCTTTAATGTACCTGTTGTTAACCATAACCAAGTTTTTTTACTGTCCACTTTATCTTTTATTTTTTCCAGAAATTGACCATGTAATGCTTTGTTCTGCCAACTCTCCATTCTTGATTTTATCACATCTTTTCTGTATTCTTGTTTCGTCTGTTGGGCCTTCAATAGATTTTTGTTCTTTACTTCGATTAATAGATGTTCTTGACTTTCTTTTAAATAATCAGCCAGTGCATGTTTTTCTTCTTCAACTATTTGCTTCACTTGTAATAATACTCTGCCACCTGATTTTCGGGGCAGGTATAGTCTATCAGTGTCACCACGTGGATGTAAAATGTAGTGCATTGTCATTAGTTTTCTGGTTTTTCGGTCCAAAATGTCCAAATCAGTTTGTGTCCAGTTAACTATACCAGCTGTGTATCTTATAACTGGTATTGCCCAGGTATTTATGGCCTTGATTGTATTTCCACCATTTAATTTGGATTTCAAAATTTTCCTAACTCTGTTGGTGGACTCTCTCCTGACAATAGTTTTTACTTCTCCATGTTTGATGTTATCCAACTGCAAAATGCCTAAGTATTTGTAGGCTTCATTTTCATTGCATTTAATTAGTTGGCCATTGGGCATTTCAATTCCCTCACACGTAGTGATTTTGCCCCTTTTTATGGATACAGTGGCACATTTTTCCATGCCAAACTGCATTGAAATATCGGTGCTGAATACTCGGACTGTGTTTGTCAGTGATTGGATTTCTATTTCTGACTTTCCATAGAGTTTCAAATCATCCATATATAATAAATGTGAATTTTTTTCAGCTTCTTTGGCTGTTTGGTAGCCTAATTTCATTTTTTTTAAGATTACTGATAGTGGGATCATTGCGATGATGAAGAGAAGAGGTGAAAGTGAATCACCCTGGAAAATTCCTCGCTTGATATTGACCATTCCGTAGTTCTCATTCCCTACTGCCAACTCAGTTCTCCATTGTTTCATCGCCTTTTCAGTGAAGGATGTAATATTTTTACTAATGCCAGTTGTTTCTAAGCATTTTATGATCCAACTATGTGGCAATGAGTCGAATGCTTTTTTATAATCAATCCAGACCATATTCAAGTTCGTTTTTCTTTTCTTACAATTTTCTAATATCATTTTATCAATTAGGAGCTGATCTTTTGTACCCCTACTCCTTCTTTTGTTGCCATTTTGCTCTACTGGCAAGATGTTGTTTGTTTCCAAATAATCCATAATGTTATCTGCAATAATGCCTGTGAGTAATTTAAAGGTTGTTGGCAAGCATGTTATTGGTCTGTAGTTTTCAGGTATTGTTCCTTTAGTTGCATCTTTCTGAATCAAGTATGTTTTTCCAGTTGTCAACCATTCATCAATTTGACCATTTTGTAAAATTTCATTCAGTTGCCTGGCCAACATTGCATGTAAACTGGTCAGATATTTGAGCCAGAAACCATGTAATTGGTCCTTTCCAGGTGATGTCCAATTCTTTACTTTTTTTACTCGATTTTTGACCATCTCAGTTGTTATTTGTAATACTTGCATTTGTTTATTACCAATGCTTTCCTCAAAGTCATGTATCCACTTTGCTTCCTTATTGTAGTCTTTTGCATTTTCCCACAATTCTTTCCAGAATTCAACTGTGGCCTGCTTTTCTGGTTTTTGACTTTTGGTGCCACCATTCACATTAAGACTTTGATAAAAACGCCGTTGGTCTGATCGAAATTGCTGATTTTGTTTATATTGGATGATTCGTGCCTCATATCTTTCAATTTTCCTAGCTGTTGCTGTTATCTGCTGTTTTACAATCTCTACAGCTTCATTGATGTTTCTTGTATCCAATCTATACCTTCTGATTAGCTGATCTATAATTTTGTTGTTTTTAAGCCGTTGCTCACACATGTTCTTCAAGTTGCTAGCATCTGCCCTTAATTTTTTTACTTTTTGTTCTAATCGAATTTTCCACTTTGGCTTTGATGCTTTTTCCATTGTGTGATTAGGTACTTTGATTTTAATGCCTAGTTCTTTAGTGACTATTACAGCTGCACTGTACATTAACTGATTCGTTTCCAAGATGGATCCCGATTCTATTGTTGAAAGCACTGCATTAACCATTTTCATGATAGGACCCAAAATTTTCTTAGGGACAGTTTTTAATGATGGTAAACGTTGCCTTTCCTCCCTAGCCAGAAAATGCTCCATGATCTTGTCCTTCAGTTCATTTTGTTTTTGAGTTGGTTCATCAGTTGGTTCAATGGTAACTAGTTCTGGTGGTAGTGTTGTTATTTCCTCTCCGGCAGCTTCCTCTGGGAGTTCTCCTATGATTTCTTTAATTGTGTCATGAGTATCAGTTATTTCCTCTTGTGATGTTGTTGTTGTTGTTTTGCAATTTGCCTGAATTTCCTCAAGTTCAACTTCGCTAAACACTTTATTCCGTATAATAAATCGCCTTTGATCTGCTAGTCGTTGTCCACTAACATTTGAATCTGGATATTGTTGTTTCCATAAATCATACATTCGCTTTAAATAGCCTCTTTTTTTTGGCTCTGAGTTGTAATAACAGGCCATTATGGCACGATTTTCATCTGCACTATATTTCTGTCGTTTTGTTGGCTGGTCCACTTGTAGCCCACTTGTCGACGGATGCCCAGGGACCTCAACATCCGCCGCGGCCCTTGTTAACCCGCGTGACGACCGATGCGGTATAGAATTTTTATTCGTTTCTTTCACCATGTTGTATGGGTTGGCCTCCTTTCTCATCCGGGCTTGGGACCGGCAATGGCGGAGTTGTTGTTGTTGTTGTTGTTGTTATTATTATTATTATTATTATTATTATTATTATTATTATTGAATAAACATTAAAAACATTGGACATAGAGTGACCTTTATGGCTTTGTCATTCCTATACATATTTTAACATAACAACAAATACAGTTTCTACTTATTGTACATAGCTACATTAATCTTATTAACACATCCCTTATCTTCCTTTATATATTTATCTATGTATTAACCAGTTCCAATTTTACAATCCTCAAAATGTTCTGTTCTGACTTCTTTTTCCTCATTTCCAAACATTGATACATTTTGTTGCAAATTTCATAATATTCTGTTTCGGCTCTATTTTTGATTTCTAGTGTCAGTCTGTCCATTTCTGCACAGATCAAAATTTTCTTTATTACCTCTTCTTTGGTGGGGGAATCTCTGTTTTTCCAATTTTGTGCATATACCAATCTTGCTGTGGTTATCACATGCATCATTAAATATGTCACCCCTTTACTATATTTTTCTTTTATTATTTCTAATAGTTCTGGTTTTAAATCTATCTTTTGATCTAACATCTCTCCCAACCATGTCTTTATCTGACACCAAAAATCCTTGGCTTTTGTACATAACCACCACATATGATAAAAAGATCCTAAAGCCAATTTAGATTTTCAACAGTGTGGAGATTGATTCTTACTCTTTTTTGCTAACCTCGTGGGAATCTTCCTCCCACTTATAAAACATTTTATAGAAGTTTTCTTTAACACTTAAAACTTTAAAGCATCTATTATCTTTTTGATATCACATTAAGGTATTATCAATGCCAATGAGGTTTATCATTAGTTTATTTAATTTTGTTGAGTGAGGTTTTTTTTTAGTGTCTACATTTCACTAAGGCCTATTCGATTGTTATTAATTCATTGTATGTGGTATATTTTTCCCTCACAAGCCCATCTGAGATTAGCAAACCATAATGGAAAGAGTGTAAACTGTCCTGAAGCCTAGCAGTCAGTAGCAAGTGCACATCGCTGCATATTTGAGTACCACAAGCTTGTGGTAAACTCTTGCACCACGTTATATGTGAAAACAATCCCATTTTATGTGGGAAGTGAAATCAGAGCACCACTCTGGTAATGAAAATATATACTTATTCAGTACCCATTCATGTTTAATGGGTTGATTATACACTTATTGATAACAATTGCACACAATCAGATCTGCAGTAATATACTTAACATACAATATTACTTGGAGGTATGTTTCTGTTTATTCATCTTTGCAGACAGTAAAGAACTAGCATAAAAAACCTCATTTAATTGTCTTCCAAGATTTTGTCTTAAAAATTCCAAGAATATAAGTTTTCCTTTTATGAATATTAATTTTGAAAACTTCAACAACTTTTATTATTGACTAGGACCAGTGAGAATTCCAACAATATCAAATATTGATACGATATCAGCATCAATAAGATAATATTGAATAATGTTGATAAGATATATAACAGAGTCAGTTTGGTCTAGTGCAGCGATGGGGAACCTTTTTTGGCTTGCGTGCCATAAGTGGGGCGAGCACAGGGGGTTGTGTGCGAGCGTGCTGCACCCATAATGCAAGGCGCGACACCCTCCCAGTGCGCATGCGCGCACTACAGATGCTCCCCCCCAATTTTACATGCCTTTTTCGCCATTCCCTGGCTCCAGAGGCTTTATAAAAGCCTGGGGAGGGCAAAAACTGCCCCCCCAGACGTCCCCTGCCCCCCCCGGACGTCCTCTGGAGGTGTCAGGGAAGCCTCCGGACGGTCCCTGAAGCCTTTGGAGCGCTCAAAACGACCCTTTGAGCAAACTGGAAGTCACTTCTGGTTTGCTCCGAGGGTCGTTTTAAGCGTTCTGAAGGCTTCAGGGAAGCCTCCGGATGGTCCCTGAAGCCTTCAGAGTGCTCAAAATGATCTTCTGGTTTATGGAGGGTTGTTTGGAGTGCTCAGAAGGCGTCAGGGAAGCTCATGAAGCCTCTGGAGGGCCTCCGGGGGGAGGGCAAGGGAGGCTCTTTTCACCCTGCTCAGGCTCCTATGAAGCCTCTGGAGCCTGGGGAGGGTGAAAAATGGCATCAAAAAAAGGGTGAACTCAGCTGGCCAGTGCGCGCATGCGCGCTGGCCAGCTGACAAGGCAGCGCCTCACGTGCCCTGACAAATGGCTCTGTGTGCCACCAGTGGCACACGCGCCATAGGTTTGCCATCACTGGTCTAGTGGTTAAGGCACCAATCTAGAAAGCAAGAACTCTGAGTTTTAATTCTGCCTTCAGCATGAAAAACGGTTGAGTGACCTTGGGCCAGTCACTCTCTCTCAGCCCAATTCATCTCCCAGGGTTGTTGTGGGGAAAATAGGAGGAGGTATGTATGTATTGGGATAAAACATCTAAAACATAATTTAAAAAATAACAGAAAATAGGACCAAGTATAACATTCAGATAGAGTGCAATGATGAAATGACAAAAATAGTTTTGACTGGGAAAGCAATCCTGAAAACAGGGACTATACTTCTGTGCTTACATATTTGAAAGTAATACCTCCATAGTTCAGTGGGACTTACGTTTTACAGAACCATACACACCTACAAGGGGATGTAGCACTATCCCTAGTTCTTCTTTTTTATATTTTGTTTTATTTATATTACTTTCCATTTCTGTCAAACAGTGTATGATTTGGGTACAGTTATTTGAACAGTCATAATCCACATACCTATTGTTATATTCATCACAATATTAATAATATAACTATATAATAGTATAATAACAATAATACATAACATCATCATCTTTAGATTCTCGCCACATCAACATTTCCTCTTTTTATATCTCCTCCTTCTAACTTCTGTTTCTATCGTCTAACCATTGATAAAATACATCCCATGTAAAAAAAAATATTCAGTTTCTTCTTTATCCTTAATAGTAAGTGTTAATCTGTCCATTTCTATGCATTCTAGTATTTTCTTAATTACATTCTCATCTGACGGAATCTCATCATTTTTCCATTGTTGTGCAAATACAATTCTGGCTGCAGTTAGTGTAAGTAAAACCAGATATATAGTCTTTTTATCATATTTTCCCAGCAGGATGCCCAACAAAAATATCTCTGGTTTCAAGTCTATATTCTGCTTTATCATTTTTTCCAACCAAGTGTGTATTTAAGTCCAATATTATTTTAGCTTTTGGGCATTTCCACCACATATGGTGGTATGAACCAGATGATTAATTACACTTCCAGCATTTAGCAGATCTATCTTTATACATTTTTGCCAAACTATCCCTAGTTCTTCTGTTCTATGACTGATCTTCCAGAAGTACTCCAAGCAAGCAATAACAATTGAAATAACACTTAATGGACTTAATAAGTCCATTAACTTTTTGTGTGAGCATCAAGAACTTAGATATGGACCCCAGAAATATAAAACTGTTCAGAGCCAATTTTAAAAGCCAAGGATTTTTCAGTACATAGAGATAAGCAAGCCATATTTTTCCAATCCATGTCCATTTCCCAGATGTTATTTCATAAATATTTTTCATTCGTTTTCTGCTTTAATGTCAGCTTGTTTTCTAAAGACATAGGGAAACATATTTAAATAAAGATCTTTTATGTGTACCATGCATTTAGCTCAAAGTATGGATTTTTAGATGCATTACAAGCCAACATTGCTGGCACATAATAATAATAATAATAATAATAATAATAATAATAATAATAATAATAATAATAATAATAATAATAATAATAATAATAATAATAATAATAAAAATTGAATCCTAAAATACATGTTTTATAGTGAACTTTGAGAATATTTAGCTGAGGATTGCATTATGAAAATCAAAAGAAGTGCAAAACCTTAAATATTTTAACCTAGGAGGAGTAAATCTGTTCAGCTTGCACTGCATCAGAAATTTTTTAAAAGGTTTTTTAATGCATCCGGATCTTTGCATTTCTACTTAGTAATGGAGCTTTTAAAGTAATTCCCTTTAAATAATACTTCAGTGCATAGCAACTAAGTCTTTAAAAAGTCTTCATTTTGCAGGAGTGATATTGTGCATTAGCACAAAGCAAAAAGACTGCATATGATCTCACAATGTGGTGAGAATAAAATATAGACACTCTTTTCTCAAGTTTTAAAAAAAGAAGCAACAGATTAGAAGAACAAAAAGCAGGGATATATATCACATGCAAAAAGTGTAGAAGATGCAAATTCTTCACAGACCTACTCACACTCTTCAAAATTTCACTTTTTTCCACCAACCGCTTAATACCCCAAAAATGAATGTGGCACCACTGAGAATTTTATGCGACACCATCAGGATGCTGGTTGTGGATACCGCTGCAAGCTGCATCATTTAACAGAACAGCAGGTATGCTTCTGCCTTTAAAAGAAATTCAAACAATTCTATCAGTATTTTTTTATTTAAGTTGGCAACAGGTATTTGTTCTTAGTTGCAGATCAACTGAGAGAAGCCATTTCTTTATTCTCATCATTCATTGCATCTAGAGACAGGAATTGGTTATAAAATATTCAAAAGATTAGGAAAAGTGCTAGCATTACAATATTTGAAAAGAACAGCTAAAAGCAACAGGAGATAATGGAATGGAGACATAAATGTGATTCTTATCTCAGTGGCTGTTTGCTGGGAAGAATAAACGGGAGGAGCACAATTCTAAACTTGCTAAGTAAAGGTATAAATGCAGTTGACATTATGGAAAAATACATTCCTAAGGGATTAAAAATCATGTGAAGAACTGCAACAATTTTTTTTTTTTTGTGTTCAAGTCAATTCCTCTCCATCCCCATCTTCTTACAATAAAAAATTGTAAGAACAAATAAGCAACAACTACACATATATTACACCACTTGTGATCAGAATTTGAAACTTTTTTTTTTTACATTTAACAGGACAAATTTCTGAAAAGTGGGAAGACTTTTTTGTTTAAAAAATGTGCTGTGGGAAATAGTTTTTTTTAAAAAAAAATCTGTCACTTCTCTGTCTTCTTTTAAAGTCAATTATTCAATCATAACTGTGTTACACTTCCCTTGTGATGGTTCTCTATATGGAATTGAAAGAGGAATGTGATATATTTTTTTGTTGGTCTGAACAAAATCTAAATGTAGTAACTATCTGACTGCACAAATGTGGATAACCACTGGATGGCAGCACAGAGATATAGATTTGTTTTTATACTGCCCTAATCAGCCAAGGTAATGTTTTAATAAATCTTTGATTAAAGAAGAGTATGAATGATCTTTTACAACAGAGAAATGTCCTCACAGAGTACCTTCTTGTCATTTATTTTCCTGGTATGTTTTTTTGTTGTTGTAATAGATACTCCAACAATAGAAATCAATATTTAACCATATTCTAGAAATGTTATATTGATTTTACTGCAGAGAATGATGGAGAAAAATTGTCCCGTGCTCTGAATGATTATATACAGCAACCATTCAGTGTGTAGTAGCTAAAATATAATCAAGGGTTTTGATACTCTGGAATGATGAAATTTATGGCAGTATGAGATTCTGCATGAGGCTTTCACCATTTTCAGTGGTGCTGCATTCAGGAAATGAGCTCGGGAAATAGGAGGGTTATATTTGTTGAGTATGCAGAAAAATAAAATAATAGAACTGATGAGGTGAGTACTGATATATTTGTTACTAATGCCAGAAATCACATCATCATTGTCCCTGATAGTCATTTAGTTTCTATTGCTTTCTAAAAGCTGAAGCTCATTTGCAGTCATGGATAATAAGTAGTATGTTGTCTATTGCAAGCAATTGATGTTTGTTGAAAGAAACAAAAATGTCCATATGTCATATATATCTTCATTTTGTTATATGGAATTAGTCGGTGTTTGGGTAGGACAAAAGAAACAGAGAAGTAAGTTGAAGGCAATTGGACTGAGGTACTTAAGTATTTTGTGTGTAAAACATGAAGAAAAAGGATCAAGAATGAATAAGTGATAAATAAGTGTGGATTGGATTAAAAAATGAGCAACCTTTGTGAATGAAACATGTTGAGGCAGTTAGATCATACACAGAAATGAAGTTGAGACTGCAGAACAATTATCTGAGGACAGAATGAAAAGATCAAAACGAAGGTAATGTTCCATAAAGTTATGGTTGATGAAGTTGATGAGAACCTCAAAAGTACGAAGGTGACAAGTTTAAATAACAACTGACAATGTATGAATTGAAGACAATGGAAACAAGGACTGTTGGCAAGAACAAAAATGAATGAAGTAGTGTAATGAATTTTGTTGGTCTAAATCATTTTTAATTTTGTTTCTTTTTTCATACTTTGAATTTATTTGGCTTGCTATTTCCCATTTATTCCCTGCACTGTGCCTAATTTTATTTGGCCTGATAGGAAACAGTATGACAGTCTTGTCTATATTAATATATTGCATACATGAATTTAAATATTGATCATTTATGAGAGTATGTGATAAGGAGGTATTTTACATAACACTTGTTTGTCCTACAGTGAGATTTCTTTTTGCCATCAGCACCTTTCTAGAAACTTCTAGTGAATTGTTCCTAAAGCACTTTAAAAGGCATACTTTTAGAAATGCAAGCAATTTGTTTTTCCTGACATCCAGTGTTGCAAAAATAGGTTCTTAACAACCATTTTCATTAGAATGGACTTTAAAAAGAGAAAGCAAAGATACCAATGTTAATTTGATCCACTGCTCTGTGTTTACTGGTGACATGGAAAAATCAATGTATACCAATGTAGGAGCAAAATGAGTACACAACTTAACAAAATAAGAGAGAATTGCAAAGATACAAACAACTAGAATTGGACACAAATGGCTTGTAAAAAGTAGGTGTCCCTTTAAATAACAAATCAGCCTTCCGGGCCCAGAGGAAATCACCTGATCCTTGTAAACCAATAGGCGACAAAAGGATTTCCATGAGGTTTGCAGCTCTTTGATGTGGCTGGAACCTGGATCAAAGGTGCTACTGTCAAGGTTTCGACTGATGAACCCAACCAAGCAAGCACTGTTGAGACGATTCAATCTCTTAATACAAAACTTTATTGAGTACATCATTTCAGCACAGAATGAAAACAAACTCAGTTCTGGGCAATTCAGTATAATTAAAGTATAGAATCCTCCTTCCCTCCATTAGTGCAGTCAAATTGTCCAATTAGGTGTCCAGGTGTTGTGGTGGGAAGATTTCCATGCCACTGGTGAAACATCCTGGGTTCCCATAAGAACATTTCTTGTTATCATCTGGAATACACATTCCAATATTTTCCTCCCGCCACCATCCCAACTTGTTGGCAAGCTGTGAAGCAGTTAAAGTGAAAGCAGTCTGAATACATTTCAAAACTTGACAGCTACCTCAAGCAAGTCTGGAAAATAAGGAATTGTTGTTGTTATTGTAGCTTAGAATTGGGGATTTTGTATTTTACTGTGAGTTGAGTCTGTGAAAACTTTATCTTCCTTTGTGACCTTTAATACAGTGGTTTGATTTTGTTTTGTTTTAATCCTGTAGTTGACTAGTTGTCTTCTATCACACTCCTTAGTATCTCCTTGGCTGAGATACTGACTTCCAAAAGTTTTTGTACTTTCTTGTAGTTTAGCAAGTCTGAGGATGGAGTGAAGATTTCCCCTTCAATCTTCTCTTGGTTCCCTCAGAGATCTGGTGGGAAAGTGAGAAATTGATTTGCAACAACAGGGTGTTGGGAGTAAGGGGACCTGTTTTTCTGGTCATTGTTCGTCCCCACATGCAGTTTACTTCAGAACCAGACTACTTTAAGAGGGGATTTGTTTTGACCTTCACATACTTATTACAGTATGTATAGACAAACCGGGGAGATGACTTCTCCACAGAAGGAGGAATCCTCTAGCAGTCTCAAATAGTAGTAGCAGTGATAGTAGCAGTGCTACTACTTTTTAAAAAAGGTTTGATAAGAGGATTTATTTACTCTGTGATGTCTTTCCTAGGGATTTAATTGAAGCATGGGAAACCAGAATGGCTGCAGATCATTGGAGAGATTATTGCATTTGGAAAGAAAAAGGTTGACATATCCTCCTTGAACCTCTAATTACTAAGACTGCTTCCCTACAGGTTTTCTTTGCAAGATCCAGAAAGCTACATAGCTGCCCTCTTGTAGCCATTCTGTAAAGATTTTATAATCTCTCCCCTGGCTGTTAAAGGATTATTACTTGGAGGCAGTTGGGTTTCTGCTGATTGTTCCCTTTGGGAGTCCCCTAAAAATGGCCACTTGGATCAGCCAACTTGTTTGTCTTTAGGTATGACGACTGAGAGAAAGAGAGAGTAAGGGCTCTAATTGGGGTTGCTAGTTTTCATTAGTTGTAGCCTGGTGTCATGGGTTTTGTTAGGAAGATGGGACCGAGCAAAACATGATATGCTCTATAAATAAATATTGGTGCAGTTACTGGGAGAGAAAAATACAGTATAATGGGAGATTAAAATTTAACCTTTCCAGGGAAAGAAGATGATCCCTTCACATCTTCTTTTCCTGCGGTGGTCTAATAAAGGATATAAAAGTGAGAACAAAGATGATTTCTCAGTGCAATGAATGGTCTTGCTTTTTTTTTTTTTTGCCTATACAATTGCTGATAAAAACCTTATTATCCAAGTGCTGACATTTTATGTATTATGGAGACCTGGAATTAATTTCTTCCAGCTCTGTCTACATTAGGTTAAGGCTGGAGGGTGTGTGTGACCTGATGCTGACATGAAGAAATCAATGTATGCACATATAGAAATATAATTAGTACAGCCCTTAGTGAAATAAAAGCAAATTGCATCTGTCCCATCTATTAACCAGAAGCTTCATGCAATAGTCTGCCAATTTTGAGTGTCTGCTGTTGTGGCTGGGATGACACACTTGTGTATATAAACTAAGAGTGTAATACTATTAGTATTAGTTACTGTTCATAACCCTGCACAAGTGGTCTAGCCATCATGGTCTCTACTGTGGCAGTGGTCTGCTTTAGGCTTCTTATTTGGGGAGGGGGGGTCATAGTGAAGTTGTCATATGGATTTCATGTTTACTCATGGGAATCTTGAAAGGTTTTAATGTATATGATGATGCCATCGTGCAACTATCATGCTCTCCATACTTATATCAGACATTGTGGTAGTTCATAACGATATCATTTTTTGTGTGCCATATTTTGCTACCACTGCAGCTTTTGACACTGTGTTGCTTTGTCAACTGCAAGGAGCACAAACCTGTAGCAATTGGTGTTTGACTTTGCATATACAGGAAGGTACATGCTGCATTTGATATCTTGTTCAGGTGAAACCAGTATCTGACACTGGGATTTCTGACATGAAACTGTGAAACTAAAAGTACTGTTTTCATTCTTTTATAGTGTTTTTTTTAAATTGTTTGTAAACTGTCCAGGGTCATTGAGAATGAGTTGGCTGCCATATTTAAATAAACTAACTAACTAACCAACTAACTAACAAACAAACAAACCATGGGATCTCTTAGAATTGTGGTTACTATAAAACTCTGCAGACATAGAGGCTCAGTCAAAATAGTTCAGCCTAAGTATTTGGTCAAATTGGACAGCATTCCAAATGTCTCAGAGAATTTCCCACCCCAATTTAGCAATATTATTTAAATCCTAGCTAATTTATGAAAAACTGAAAAGGCGCATCAGTTCACTTCTAGTATCTTACTCCTTCTAACAAAAGTAAATCAGCAACACTGTAAAGGAAAACCCAGAAGAGAGACCATAATTACATTCTCTTGAAATATGATTTAAGTGTAACTTATTGTATATTCAGGAATTCTCTACAATAGCGGTCCTCAAGCTTGATGGCTTGGTGGCCCGGTGGAGGGGAGAGACTGTGTGAGCAGCAGCCAGCATGCATGCATGTGTGTGCAGCTCAACTTGCACAAGGTGCAGGCTGGCATGCACGCACATGCATACATAGCCCAGCTTGCACAAGTTGAGCTGCACACACATCAGCCTGCCACACGCATAAGTTGAGCTCTGTGTGTGCATGCCAGCCCTCTGCTTCTGCAGCCCAGTTGCAAATAGGCCACAGCCCAATAGTGGGCCGTGGCTTGGAAGGTTGGGGACCCCTGCTCTATAAAATAGGAAGTACTATATTTAAAATATTCTCTGAGACATGCTTGACTCCCATGGATTTTATGATAACTATATGGCGATGTAATTATCTTGGCAGCATCATTGAAGTAGCTATGATTTTTAGCCATTGCTTTTATTTGTGATAGTTTTCGGTTTCTGGGTATATTCTACTACACATCGTTTTTTATGATTTTCTCCCTGGATTTTACTCAATTTTGTTTATCAAAATCACCCCCCCCCCTCATAATAATTCCTTTTATAATCTATCTTCTGGCTTTCCCATAAAACAAGGAAAACAAAGTTTTTAGAAGTAGATGGGGGTTGGAGTTTTGTCCCCATCTCTCTTCTATGTTTAGGGTTTTTGAATTCCAGAAGACTGTTGTATTTGATGGTCTAAATGTTTATTTCCAACTTCCTGAATTTATGATTATCGGCTTTGATGGCCATTCCCTTTACAAAAATTAGGAACAGCTTAGGCCAACATTTGCCTAGTAATGCCAGGTGAAATTTAGATGCAGCATTATGCAGTCAGAAATAAAATAGTTGGTTTTGTGTTCTATATGATCTTGGCTTGCTTGCAAGATTCGTAGATGTCATTTGCGACAGTCTCAGGCAATGGAAGGACCAAATGCAAAGTTCTGAGAATATGTCTAATCTAAAGCAGCAGACAGTCCAAATGGCAAAGAGAAAATTAATTCTATGCATTATTAAAATATATGGAATGCCTTACTTTGGCAGTTGGAAAAATCTTAGTATTCCCACTTTAAATAATTACATATTAACATATCTCAGTTGTTTCTTTCTATTCATTTAATTGACCTGCCTTTCATCAAACCTAATGTTGATGCTTCTAAGTAATGCTATGCACAGATCCATATGCTGTCAGATTGTAAATATTTCACAGCTGACCTTTCTACTATATCAACTAACTAAGGCTTTGAATCCACCCTTTATTGTTTTTTTATTCTTCATTTTTGGCTCATTCTATATTTCCTTGTGCATTAAAGTAAACCATTTCCTTATGCCTCCAGGCCTATATAACCTGAGTTGATTGAAAAATTCATTTACCATAGAACTATTTTCCCCATTCACTCTTCATAATAATCTCCTTTCCTGCATGATTGCTTGATCATAGAGAACAGATGTGTCCTTGGAATCCTGAAAATTTGGACTGTATTTCATACAATTATTACCTCTATGAACAATAGATAACTGCTATTTATAGTAGACAAGTTGATTATCATTTAGACCCAACCCTCAAATCCATTTAGCCACTGATTAAGTCGTTCTAGCTTTTCTCTTTTCTAAATTTTCATATTATAAGGGGAAATTTCTGGGAGGAGTAAAGATGTACTGTTATATGGGATTCATCTCTTTTCACAGGATAAAAATATGTGAAATATCAGATTATTTTCTTTTCCCTAAACCAAGAAGAGAGTACAACTACTTACTGTCATGGTTTATGCAACATACATGGTAAACAGGGTTACTAAATCCTCAAATTGTTATTGGTTCCCATATATCACTGACCCAAACATCTATATAAAAATCAAAATTCATAGTATTATTCAAGAAAATAGGAGTTACTCTTTTCAGGGATCTAGTTTGATCTAGTGGTTAAGGCACCAGAAACCAAGAGACTATGAGTTCTAATGTAGCTTAGACATGAAAGCTACCATGGTGACTTTGGGCCAATCACTCTCATCCCACAGTGTTGGTCTTGGGCAACAAGCCAGTCAATTCCTTTCACAACCAATAGTTCAACATTTGATTGATTTAAAAAAAAAAGAACTTTGCACTTGTGGGGAAAAACTAAGAAGAAAAAAATAATCATAGATCCAGTAGTGAAAGGTTGTCAAGAGAAAGGTGAATTGAGTGTTGACTTGGAAAAGCAGGATAAAAAAGCCTGGAGTTTAAACATACTATATATATAGAGACCTTCATTTCTATGTTTTGCAGTATGCAAATCTTCGTGAATAAGACTTCATTCTTGTTTTCAACCAAGTTACAAGTCTTGCAGAACTAGGGCTATGAGCTTTCTGCAATAAGCCAATCCAGAATAAGAGGGTAAGTGTCCAGAAATTTGAGATGTCTGTTGAGAAGTTAACCCACCTGTAAGCCAAGGAGGTGAAACAAAACACTCTTGTTTGGGAGAAGGTTGTGGCAAAATGAGTTATATTGAGCCTATCACAACTCAGGTTTCCCAAGCTTTTAAACCTGTGCAACTTCCAGAATTCTACAGTTGGCCTTGCTTTGCTATCTGGGGAATTGTTGACTGAAGCTATATAAGCCTTGCAGCATTTATTTAATAATTTATGGATTTCATCTTCTCTTTCTAAGCCTTGGGTTCGTGACCCTGTCCATTTTTGGTGCTGCCCTCAATCTGATGAAAATTGTCCTTCATGGTTATAGCATCCATGCAAAGCACAGAGTTATTCTGAGAGTGAGATGAGTGGTACCTATATAAATAAACCTGCTTTAATGGCTTCCACTCATCCAGTTTATAATATCTGCCTTGACGATAAAGAACTTATCAGAGGACTTCCAGGTCCAGTTAAATTGTATTGAGTCTTCTGGAACAATGTTTTTTCTTCTAATATAGAATATAATTTAAATATAATTCAACACAGACTTTTAGTTGGTTATCACTACTGATTTAGTCTGTCATTCTAATTTACTCTTTATGGATGTACTGCAAGATTGAGGGTTAGTTACTTTATTTTGGTGTCATGATCCCAGGAACTATAATTGGTTGTTTAAAAGTGAGGTAGAACACTGTTTATAATAATATGCTGTGCTCAACAGAAATTTTACTTGGATAAGTGAAAGTATTTTCTCTTTACGCATGATTGATGCCTTCCCACACTTCCTTTTTAAGACCAGAGTAGAAGTAAAGTATCTTTTCACATATGTATTTTACTGGAAATTTGGAGAAAATCTGAAAAAATATATATAAGGATGTTCTAAACAGAAACAGATAATCCAAATGTGTATGTAGTAAATTCAGTAATTTTTAGTTTCCAACTAGATTTAATTTTCATATGTAATAATCTACTGAAGAAAAATTGGAAGTTGACCACTAATAATTACGTTCTCTGACACTTTCTTATTTCCTTGAGGAAACATTGACTGGGCATTGTTTATATTTTTTTAAAAAAATGCAAATGTGGAAGGTCTACCAGCAATATGCATTGTAATGGTTTGATTTTGTTTCTTTGCAACACCAGTTAATTTTTGTTATTCTTACCGTAGGTGTTATAATTTTATATTGATTTCAAATCTACATAAATCCAGACCTTCTTTTCTGATATTGTTAACTTTGGAGTTGCTGTTTGAGTAATCTTCCTAATTTTAGAAAGAAGCTTCAGATCAGATAATCACGGCATCCTATTCAGGCTACTGCAAGGTTTTCTTTTTCCAGGAAACTTTATCTACATAAAATTATGGGTATTAAGTTGTTAAACAATGCAGTACTATTTATTTTTATCACTTTCATTTGTCATTTCAGGAAACAACTTTATTTTTCATTCCTTTTTCTAATACATTCCTATACTTTTATTTTTCATAGAGATGAATTGGAAACAAATGCTGCATTTGTTTTTGGAAATCAATGCACACAATTTACTTTCACAGAATTGTTATAAATCTACAGCATGTAACCCACAATTACCAAATTGCAACCAGGCTTATGAAACTTTCATAAAATGAAAAGATTTCTTCAATCATCAGAAATGTTCCGGCATAGAACTGGCAAAGCAACATGCTTTGTATTGTTCTACTCCATAAAGCAATTAGCAAACTGAGTGGAAAAAATGCTGCCTGGCTATAGATTGTGTTCTGTCATTACTGGAAAGCAATAGCATTGCCTTTTCTCTGGTTCATGCAGTTCATTTTCCCAAAAGACATACTTGCTTTGTCAATTCCTGCTGTAACCCCTTGGGCATCTTCATAATTCCAACTAACTGCCAGCGAAGTAAATCCCAAAGATCTTCCCCACTTTCCATCATTTGTGAGCTGCTCTGCAATGTGATCTACATAAGTGACCTTCAGCTTTGTAGGGCTGTCAACATCAAGGGGTGATGTTTGATATAAATTAATCCCTTGCCGCAAGCTCCATGAAACTGCCTTTTCCTCGGTTTGAAGTCTATTCTGTGTTAGCCATTCCTTAGTAGTGCATTTGTGGGTATCATTCCCAGTATGAGAAACACATTTCTTCTCTTTGGCTTCTTATGAGAGCCTCTTCAATACAGCTGAAGCAGGATACAGAATATTATTTGTCAATTTGCCTTTCCTTCCATCACATGACAAAATATTTACAGTGTTTTAAAATATAAAAATGCCTAGCATAACAATGTATTGTTTCAAATGCATCTACCAAGAAAAGCAAAGATTATATCTCCCTAAGCCAGAAGACACACAAATATTTTATGTGAAAAACAAAAGTATATGCATTGTTTTTTTTGGGTAATGTGCATTTTTCTAACCCGGTCAAGCTATCTTTTTTTAAAAAGTCTAGTAATCTCAGACCCTGAAGTTTTTTCTTAATGATATACAAGATTTTGTGTAGCAACATACCAGTTTTCTTCCCTCCTTTCCCTCCCCTGAGAGTTTTGAAATAAGATTATAAAAGTTTCATACATTTGATGGTCTCTTGCATAGCTGTAGCTAGATATAAACATTCCACACCTGCTGCCCAAAACAAAGCCCCATGCTGAGTTTATCTTCTTTCCCTTTATAATGAGCAATAATATCCATCCATGTCTTGATGCTACATCACAAATTGCCAATAATGCAAAGCATGTTTAAGTTAAGAAAAAGAAGAGAGAGGGAGGGAGGGAGGGAGGGAGGGAGGGAGGGAGGGAAGGAGAGAGAGGGGGGAGGGAGGGAGGCAGGGAGAGAGAGAGAGAGAGAGAGAGAGAGAGAGAGAGAGAGAGAGAGAGAGAGAGAGAGAGAGAGAGAGAGAGAGAGAGAGAGAGAGAGAGAATGAGAATCAATCAAAACTTGTGGACTAGCCTAGTTCTCTCATTATGGTGAGATACATACATACATACATACATACATACATACATACATACATACATACATACATATATACATTCTAAGATCATAATGGTAACCATATGTAAGTATTCATTATGAAACAATGGTTTATTTATGAAGCAGAATATATAGCAAACACTGAAAATGTCACTAAGTTTCCTTTTTTTTCTTTGAAGTGGCAGTCTTATATACAGGAAGAAGATGAAATATGGGACAACATTTCATTCTTTAAACACCCATTAGCGCCCTACAATCATAGCAAAATAATTTAAAATGATTTTTTTTAAAAAAATGATTAGATAAAATGAAGTGGGCAGAATCAGGGCAAAATCTCCATTGATTTTATTTATATTTACTTTACTATTTTAAAGTTGTGTGATTGTATCATGATTGGTAGATTGGTGCTGATTGGTTCTGGCTGTGTGTCCATTGTTGTTTCCTTTTGGAACAGCCTGGGTGGTGGGTGGGGCTCGTTTGTTGACTAGGGCTGGTTTCCAGATGTCTGGTAGGCGGGAAGTATCATCATGTTTATTCATGTTGTGGGGGTGTTTCTCTATTTTGATAGCTTCCATGATTATTCTCTTGTTGAAGTGTTCTGTTTTGGAGATTAACCTGGTTCCTTCAAAATTAATTTCATGTCCTATAGCTTTAAGGTGCTGGAAAAGGGAGGAAGTTTTTTCTTTTTTTCTTACTGCGTTCTTGTGTTGTGCGATGCATGCATTTATTCTCCTGTTCATTTGTCCTATGTATGTTGCAGGGCAGATTTTGCATGGTATTTCGTAAACTCCTTGGTTTTCTAGCTAGATTTTGTCTTTGGGATTTCTTAAGATGTTGGCTATTTTTTGATGAGTGTTGAAGGCTGTCTTGATAATGTGTTTGTGGAGAATTTTGCTGATTTTTATCTGTGGTCCCTTTGATGTAAGGGAGGAGGGCCATGCCGTTGTTTTGTTCTGTGTCTCGGTTTTTGGGGGGAGTCTCCCTTTGGATTAGGTTGGTAATTGTTTTTCTTTGGAATCCATTGGAGATTAATAAGTTTGTGAGAGTGTGTAATTCAGTTTTCAGGTGGTCTTTGTCGGCTAGGCAAAGATTTGGTTCTGGAGATGAGGGTCTTGGCTACAGAGTTGATCAGTGCAGGGTGGTGATGGGATTGTGCGTTTAAGTAGTGGTTGGTGTTTTTTTTTTCTGGTAGATGGTGCATCCTAGGGAGCAAAAGAATGCAGTAAGAAAAAAAGAAAAAACTTCCTCCCTTTTCCAGCACCTTAAAGCTACAGGACATGAAATTAATTTTGAAGGAACCATGTTAATTTCCAAAACTGAACACTTCAACAAGAGAATAATTATGGAAGCTATCGAAATAGAGAAACACCCCATAACATGAATAAACGTGATGATACCTCCTACCTACCAGACATCTGGAAACCAGCCCTAGTCAACAAACAAGCCCCACCCACCACCCAAGCCGTTAGAAAACGAAACAACAATGGACACACAGCCGGTCAACCAATCAGCACCAATCTACCAATCATGATACAACCACACAACCAATCATTCCACTTACTGAAACAAAGGTAGCACCCCTCACCAAGATTTACAGAAAGACGGCAGCTCTGACCATGCTTTAAGCCCAAAACCCAGGTGAAGATGGCGAGTGAGACCTTGCTGAAATGTTGCCAAGACAATCTCAATCTTACATGGGAAAAAACCTGATATATATGTTGCATTTGTGCTGATAAATAAAGGGAAACTAGTATACATGTATTTCAAGCTATTTAGCTCTCATCAGCTAGCCATACCCTTACTGGGATTCGAACCTGGGTTTTTACATGTTAGGCAGTTGTATTAGTCTCTAAGCCACAAGCTCTCCTCCCTTATTAGCTGAGCCAAGGAAATAATTAAGTGTTATGGCCTTCTGCCTGGAAGGCTCCTAGGGTGGAGCTGAAAGGTAAAAGGGAAGCAGTATGCTCCCTCCCATATTTGGGCATATCAGGTGCTTTGACATAACACTTTATACATACATACATACATACATACATACATACATACATACATACAATCATACATACATACCAGTGACGTGCAGTGAGGTTTATGGCTGGTGAGGCACTGATGTCATCAAATGATCATCATGAAGGGAGGACTGTGACAACTTTGATCTTTGCAAGCGTACAAGCAAAATACCCCAGGATTACAGTGGCAGGGACAGCAACTCCTTCTGCTGTGCTACGGAGAAGAGCCACGCTGTGCAGGAGGCGGCTCGCCCTGATCTGAGGCTAGCGCTGAGGAGCCTCCTGCACACGCGGTCCCATTCACCTCTTCCTGAGCCAACATGAAGGGGACCATGGCTTGCGCTGATCTGAGGCTAGTGCTGAGGAGCCTCCTGCAAACGCGGTCCCATTCACCTCCTTCCTAAGCCAACATGAAGGGGACCCCGGCTCGCGCTGATCTGAGGCTAGCACTGAGGAGCCTCTTGCGCACGTGGTCCCATTCACTTCCTTCCTGAGCCAACATGAAGGGGACTGTGGCTCGTGCTGATCTGAGGCTAGCGCTGAGGAGCCTCCTGCACACGCGGTCCTATTCACCTCCTTCCTGAGCCAACAAGAAGGGGACCACGGCTCGCGCTGATCTGAGGCTAGTGCTGAGGAGCCTCCTGCACACGCGGTCCCATTCACCTCCTTCCTAAGCCAACATGAAGGGGGCCGCGGCACGCGCTGATCTGAGGCTAGCGCTGAGGAGCCTCTTGCGCACATGGTCCCATTCACCTCCTTCCTGAGCCAACATGAAGGGGACCGCGGTTCGCGCTGATATGAGGCTAGCGCTGAGGAACCTCCTGCACACACTGACCCATTCCCCTCCTTCCTGAGCCAACATGAAGGGGACCGCAGCTCGCACTGATCTGAGGCTAGCGCTGAGGAGCCTCCTGCACAGCGTGGCTTTTCTCCGCAGCGCAGTGGAAGGAGTTGCTGTCCCTGCCACTGTGATCCTGGGGTATTTTGCTTGCACGCTTGCAAAGATCAAAGTTGTCACAGTCCTCCCTTTTTTAGAGGCTTTTTTAAGCCTCACCTCAGCACTCGCCTTTTCCCTTTTACATTTTTTTTCTTTTCATGATGAGAGTGGTGAGGATCTGCCTCCCCTGCCTCCCCTGACTGCATGTCACTGATACATACATACATACATACATTCTGGCAAAAAAGAACATAATGATTTAAAAAAAAAACAGTTCTAGGTTTTTGCACAGGTATTTTCTTTGGAGGCATCAATATGAAATATAATTCTTTTTTTAAAAAAAAAGTTGATGCCAGAAATGTTAAAGCACTTTGCCATCCTCAGCTGGACCATATGTCCCAGTTAATGCCAGAAAATGTCTCTGAAACTGATGACTGACAAGAGACAGATGCTCGAAGGAGAAGATTATAAGCAAAGTAAGGCAACAGGTTGTTTGAAGCAATACAGGTTCTCAGATCAGCAGTTATTCAGAAAAAAAATATGTGTTTTCTCAAACTCTAGGGCAGCATATCACCTCCAATTTGTATAGTCCCACCTGTCACCATTAAAAGAGCAAGCAATATCCCTACTTGCAGTGCTTGATATTTATGTTCTTTTTGCAGGAATTTGAGAACATCCATTACTCAAGATCGCATTCATCAAATGCTTCTAAATCACACTATAGGGAACAATGCAACCCTGTCTACTTAATAAATATGTATTGATATTGTTTTATCTAATTGCTTCCAATGGGATCCTAAATATATCCCAAGGATCAAAAACAATATTTAAGTCAGGAAAGCAAAAAAAAAAAAAAGATGTATATGATTCTTCTGAGTCATAGAGAAAACTACAGAGGCATCTTTCTTTTTGTCACTTTTTTACTTGTTTTAGTAAGAAGCATTGGTGAAGACGGTTGAGGAAAAAAGCCAAACCTACATTCGACTACATAAATCCCAAATGCTTTTCTTTATATAATTGTAGATGGTGGGGATACATTTTGAACTATGAGATTTGCTGATTTTTAAGAAACATTTTTTTTCCCTGTTGATTTATTTAAAGGGAATTCAAGAGAGTGATAAGCCATAGTTCAGCATTAGGTGAGTGTATTATTCACATTATTATGTATTATTGCCAGAAACAGCTTCTCTTGTTCAGCAAATAGTTTTAGATAGGGATAATTCTGATTGGGAACTACAGTATAGGTACTCTTCTTACCTATAAACCAGAATCTTGATTACTGGATTATGATCAAACAAAAAGAAACGAGGTTCTTTCAGTGCAATCATCTATTTCACATCTTTTCTAGTTTCGCCTAGAGGGTTCTCTGATAAATACATAATTTGTATTTATTTATTGGTTGATGTTGTTTCACATTATTTGCCAAAGTCCTATTTTCTGAATATTCTAAATTAGTTGATTCCAATTGCAAGGTCTCCCCATCCTTAGAAAAACATTTTATTTCCTAATTTATCTTAGTTTGATTATACTCATATACCAAGCAAAGCACACTGCATTTCACTAATCAGTAAGAAAGATGCTCTCATTATGTTGTTTCAGCAGCTACAAAATAATTAATGTCTATTGATAGACACATTCAAAATACCATTAATTATATTATTAATGATCTTAATTAACTTCAAATGCTTGATGTTTTCCAATAAGATTATCTATTTAAGAAAATTGTTTGCACAGCCTTCAATCATTCTGTGGTGTTTGTTTACAATAGATTTATCCATGAGAATGCTTTGGAAATTAACTTCCGATCTGTTTTATGAACTACTTACTTGTTTTTATTATATTTGCCAAGCAAGGACTGTATTAACAAAGAAATGATTTAACTTTGCTGGGTTTTACTTATCTTTTAATTCATCTCCTAGAGTGGAGTTCTTTTTGAGTGAATTGTTCTATTAATAAAAGGTAGAAGTAGATATTACTTGGTCTATGTGTCTATACTCCGTTCCCCCAAAACAAAACTTTCACATCTTGGTTTTTTTTAACTTATGTATTTATTGAATAATAAATATACAGTACTCATTACATTGTACCTACTGCAATGTTTGCATTTTGAAAAACATTGCTATAAATATGTATCTTTTTCCCATTAATATGAATCTGAACTATAGAAAATTGTCATCCCCTAGAGGCACATTATTCTTCTAAAATTCCTCACAGGGGTTTTGTTGTGAGAAAAATAGGAGGAGGAGGAAGGGGTATTAGGTATATTCACTGTCTTGTGTTATTTATAAAGATAATAAAGAGGGGGGGGGGATTCTTTTAAAAAGGGATTTGTAGAGTCAGATGCTTTCATAAAAATAATAAAAGTAATATTATACTGTTACAATGCAAGTTCCACCCCAATGTACCATTTTATTGTTCATCTTTCCCCTTAATGTGTTTTTTTTTAATTGAGAGAGTTTTGAAAAGTCTGGCTAAATCAGGAAGTGGTTTTATAATTCTCATCAAGTTGGCTTTTCTTTGAAATTGGAGGAATCAGTTGCTTCTAGGCATAATTACAGACATGAGAAATGTTCCAAAGGAAATATATTTGCGGGTGGCTGGAAAAGAAAAGAAACCAGCACTTGACAAATCTTAGAAATTTGGGGATAATAGAGGCCTTGTGCTTATTTATAACTGAATTTCACATACTCAGTGCCATCCTTACATTTGTATATAAAATGTTTGTGTTCAGATACTTAGATTACATGCAGCAAGGTAACATTTTATACTATTATGAACTCAGGTGGTAAATGGCCAATTAAACTGGGTGTTATTACTTCTGCTATTGCTCTGAATGCAAACTGAATCACTTGTAACCTTGCCATAAACCATGTTATACTGTACATATTTAGTTGTAAAGGTCAAACTAATATTGGTTGTTTCCTTACGTTTATTCTGCAATGGGAAAAATATTTCTAGTCATTTTGCATAATGTCACTTCAATGAAAAATTCCTATAATCCTTCCCATCAAACTTATTAACCATACTAGGGTGCCTTGAAACTCTTTCTATTTTACTTTAAATAACTTTTCATTGTTGTGTTTCTTCCATGTTCAGCAATGGAATGAATGACATTTTATTTTAACTAATCTCATTTATGTCAAAACATGTCAAACTAAAAAAAAAATCTGTGGTTCATTCCAGAAGTGGGTTTCATATAATTTTACCATTGGTTCATGCACTGAAACTGTGAGCATGCTCACCTTCTGTGCATATGCACTGCCTTGCATGAATGTGCTTTTGTTCATATGTGCAGCTTGCACACATGCATGCACCTTAGAAAACATGGCTAAATAGGACAGCATGGAGCCCGCAGGTTGCCACTACTGGTTCATCTGAACTGGTCCAAACTGGCTGAATACCACCATTGGTTCATTCTGGAGAACATTCAGTTATTACTGAATCTCTATGCCCTCTGCAAAAAGTGTTTATTGATTGTTGCAGCTTGCTGGTAGGGCTATGAAAACAGGATGGCTCTACTGATACCTCAATGGCCTTGACCTCTAGAAGGACAGTTCAAAAAGTATAGTGACTAATGGGCACCAATCCTGCACTGTTCAGCAATACCTTTTGCGAAAATTGTACAACAGTAGATATACAGTAAGCAAGGATAACGCAACCAGATTGTTTATGAAGCATTGATTGTAATGGGAAAGGAGATATTTGAGATGTGTTAAGCAGCAAAATGTTTTGAATTGGCACTTAGGATAGATAGATATACATAATATTGATAGTCTGGAACTAATATAGTGTTAACTCAACTCAAATAATTCATCTCTCCTCTGCAAAAATCGCAAAAATCTTTCCATTGTCTAGCATAACAAGAAAAAAGATAGCTCTATGGAAATCAGTGGTGGAACAATTCCCATGAAACATTTAACAATTTAATGTTTGACCTTTTTTGGCAGAAGCTGAACTAAAGCATCATAAACAATTTGTCATGCATCTTCTCCTCAAGTATCTCAGTAACTTTAATTTTCCCAACAAGATCCATTTTGTCATCTATTCTGTAATTCCTTATTAATCTCCTTGTATCTATGCTAAACTGCTATTCCAATTCTCAGTCATCTCCCTACTCCCCAGAACAAATAGTGTTGTGAGTAGTGTTGTTTGGATGGAGGAGAGCTTCCGGTGATGGCGGTCGCCTCCTGAGCTCCGGAGAACGCCGCGGAGTTCCCCGATGGATTAGGGCTGCTGCCGGGCCTCATGCCATCCGAGGCCCGAGGGTTTGATAGCCTGTCCACCCTGGCTTGTTTTGAGCCCATTTTGGGCTGCCAGGGTGGTCGGAGGAGTTCGGAGTCTGGCGGAGAGCGCGGAGAGCGCTGAAATAGAAACAGAAGGAAGGCTGTTTGGAGCGAGGAGAAGGCGGGGCTGCAATGGTGGCTACAGTGAGAACAGTAACACGGAGCGGAATAGCAGCACGGAGCGGACTGCGGGTTGCCCCAGGATGAATGGTGCAAGGTGAAAGATACTGGCATGAACAGCGCTGGAGAGAACAACAACAAAATAACAACAAAATAACAACAACCAAAAAAGGTCAGATGGGTGTGAGGCTTGAGGCGCAAGAGATTTGCAAGAGATTTGCATTGCTGCTGGCAACTAACCTAAGACCGGAGGGGGGGGGGAATAAGGAGAACAAGATATGGCTAGGAGTTGGTGAGTTAGCCGGGAGAGACCAACTAGAGGTGGCTATGGCGGCGGGTGAGGGAAAGGAAGGCCGCCATTGCCTGGACTTCTGCTGTTTTTTCCATCATACCCTGGCTGCTCCCAACGCCCCTATGCCCCCCCCCCAGGCCTTGTCAACGCCAGCAGGGGACACCAAACTCTAACTGTAAGTCTCTGTGGACCTCTAGGAAGGAACCACCCTGAACCAGCGCGAATAATCTCCCACGTTTGGGTCACTCTGCCATGGAACATCCTGAACACCTTGAACAATCTCTCACCTTGTGGTCACCTTCGTCGTTTTATGCAATTTTATGTAATTGGGGGTATTCGATCATTCCCAACCCCTTCTTCTCTATCTAAATATTTTAACATCTCCTTCCTCCCTCTAAGACCCCGACTCATTAACCATCAACTTTTATGAACTTTTACCAACTTTCTATCAACCTTTATTAGCATCCTGATTCCATTGGACTTTTAACGAACTATTTATTCGAGGTTGGACCTGCTCCGCCTGCGGGAGGCCCCGCTCTCGTAGGTATGGCCTTTGGTTCGCTCAAGGGCCTGCCTTGATGACAGGTTTGTGAACCCCGAGAGGTGGAAGAAACGGAGGCTGAGGGGCTTTTTATCCAGAAGTTTTTTATTGTTATTAAGGGGTTCCAGGGAGGGGGGGTGTGATAACCAGGCCGGGAGAGGCGCCAGTGCCAGTGCCAGACAGACAGGTGAGTCCGGGAAGGAAGTGAGCGGAGCGGGGGGGGAGAGGGAACAAGTGATTCCAATAGAGGGTTGTTTGATTACAACGGTCGCGGGGAGGGGGGGATGCGAGGACAAGAGAAGATCACAAGGTCGGTTGGGAGACCGTGGTTGTTGGCTATGCCCGGTCGTTTGCACCAACCCCCGCAACCTAGGTGGTCAGGAACTACAGAGCCCGGGCCTACGGCTGATGCTTTGCTATGCAAGGTCCGTAACCAACAAGGCCCCCCTCATTAATGAGTTGATCTCTGAGGGGGAGCTAGACCTTGCAGGGATAACGGAAACCTGGTTGGGCCACGAGGGTGGTTTACCCCTCGTGGAAATGTGCCCACCAGGTTTCCGTGCATTCCATCAGCCTCGGGCCCTGGGTAAGGGTGGTGGGGTGGCGGTAGTTATACGGGAAGGTCTAGGGCCGAGGGAGTTCACTGTTCCTCAGATATCCGGGTGTGAGTCCCTTGGTGTGAAATGGGGCCCAGGGAGGCAGTTGGGTTTGCTGATTGTATACTTGGCTCCTCGCTATACATCAGTAGCCCTGCCCGAGCTCCTCGAGCTGATCTCGGAGACGGCGGTTGAGATCCCCAGGCTTGTGGTTATGGGGGATTTCAACCTGCCGTCGACGGGAGCAGCGTCTGAGGTAGCTCGGGAGTTCATGGCTTCCATGACAGCCATGGGCCTGACCCAGTTAATTCAGGGCCCCACACATGAAGGAGGCCACACATTGGACCTTGTTTTTGTATCTGAGCAGTGGACGAGTGATCTGGGTAGAGGGGATTTTACTGTTACACCCCTGTCATGGTCAGATCACTCATGTCTCCGGCTTGACTTCCCTGGCGCTACCCCCCACCGCGAGGAGGCGGGACCAGACGGTCCATGCTGGTACCGCCCCAAGCACCTGATGGAGCCGGATAGGTTCCAGACGGAGCTTGGGCCATTACCTGTAGCCCTGACCCGCGCTCGGTCGGAGGACCTAGCGGCCGCCTGGAATAGGGCAGTGGCTGGGGCCTTGGACCGGGTTGCGCCTTTGCGACCTCTCCTGCGGCAGCGACCCACCCGGGCTCCTTGGTATACCGAGGAGCTGAGGGTGATGAAGCGCCACAGGAGACGTCTAGAGAGCAGGTGGAGGTCCTCACGCTCCGAATCTGATCGAACACAGGTAAGATCCTACTTGCGGACCTACCTTGTGGCATTAAGGGTGGCCAAACGTAGATATTGCGCCACCCTTATTGCGTCGGCGGATAACCGCCCTGCCGCCCTGTTTAGGGTGACCCGCTCCCTCTTGTCACAGAGGACACAGGGGGCACCCTTACAGGGCAGAGCAGAGGAATTTGGGGAATATCTGCAGGACAAAGTCGCTCAGATCCGGAGCGGATGGGCCCCACTCAGTGGACCAGACGGGCCGCCAACAGCGAGTCTTGTGAGACCATCCTGGGAGAAGTTTGATTCTGTTGCCCCCAAGGATTTAGATAGGTTGCGTGGACGGCTGCGACCCACCACATGTTTAATGGACCCGTGTCCCTCCTGGTTGGTACTGGCATCTTGGGAGGTGACCCGAGGCTGGCTTCTGGGCCTGGTGAATGCCTCATTGGGTGAGGGATCCTTACCAACCGCCTTGAAAGAGGCGGTGGTGAGGCCCTTGCTTAAGAGGCCTTCACTCGACCCAATGGAGCTAGCTAATTATCGTCCAGTCTCCAACCTTCCGTTTCTAGCGAAGGTTGTAGAGAATGTGGTGGCGCAGCAGTTTCCACGACACCTTGACGAATCCGAGTATCTAGACTCACGCCAGTCCGGCTTCCGACCCGGGCACAGCACAGAGACAGCCTTGGTCGCGTTGGTTGATGATCTCTGGAGGGCCAGACATAGAGGTTGTTCCTCTATCCTGGTCCTATTAGATCTCTCGGCGGCTTTTGATACCATCGACCATGGTATCCTATTGCGCCAGTTGGAGGAGATAGGAGTCGGAGGTACCGTTTTGCGGTGGTTTGGCTCCTACCTCTCCGACCGGAGGCAATGTGTGTTGACAGGGGGACAGAGGTCGACCCCGAGGCCACTCACTTGTGGAGTGCCACAGGGGTCGGTCCTCTCGCCTCTCCTGTTCCACACATATGTGAAGCTGCTGGGTGAGATCATCCGTGGTTTTGGGGTTGAGTATCACCTCTACGCTGATGATACTCAGCTGTATATTTCAACTCCAAACCACCCCAACGAGGCTGTCGAAGTGATGTCCCGGTGTTTGGAGGCCGTCGGGGTCTGGATGGGGGACAACAGACTTAAACTCAACCCCTCCAAGACTGAGTGACTGTGGCTACCGGCACCTCGGTTCAGCCAGCTGATCCCATCGCTGGCCATAGGGGGCGAACAATTGCCCCCTGTGGAACGGGCGCGCAATTTGGGCATCCTCCTTGATGCCCGGCTGTCAATGGATGACCATGTGGCAGCCGTGGCAAGGGGGGGCGTTCCACCAGGTTCGCCTGGTGCGCCAATTGCGCCCCCTACTGGACCGGGATGCCCAACGCACGGTCACTCATGCGCTGGTGACGTCCCGCCTGGATTACTGCAACGCTCTCTACATGGGGCTGCCCTTGGGATGCGCCCGGAGACTGCAGTTAGTTCAGAACGCAGCCGTGCGGGCTGTGATGGGGAGTACGAGGTACTCCCACGTAACACCTCTCCTGCGCGAGCTGCACTGGCTGCCTGTGGTTTTCCGGGTGCGTTTCAAGGTGCTGATTACCATCTTTAAAGCGCTCCATGGCACGGGACCTAGTTACTTGCGGGATCGCATCCTCCCACATACATCCCTGCGGCCAATACGCTCACACAGGGAGGGACTTCTCCTGGTGCCGTCCACTAGGCAATGCCAGCGGGCGACACCGAGGAGTAGGGCCTTCTCTGTGATGGGCCCAACCCTCTGGAATGACCTCCCCCCGACATTAGAACCACTTCTGACCTCCGCTCCTTCCGGCAAAAACTGAAGACCCACCTGTTCCGATTAGCAGGCCTGGCATAATTCAACTGTCCCTCCTGGCAAATGTATTATATCTGGTTATTTTAGGGGCTTTTTAATTTACTGTATTTGTTTTTAGGGGTTTGAATTTATTTTATATCTGCTTTGTACAGTTCTTTTAACTACATTTTAACCTCCTCCATGTCAATTGTCAACTGTACATATTTAATTTAATTTTATTGTATCCTGTTATATTTTGTATGAACTGTACACCGCCCCGAGTCCCTTGCGGGAGAGGGGGCGGTCTAGAAGCATTAAATATTATTATTATTATTATTATTATTATTATTATTATTATTGTTGTTGTTGTGAATAAATAGGAATCTTCTGGGAATTCAATTCTCCCTGGGATTTTTCTAACAAACATGCATATATGTTTGTAGTATGTAAGTTTGTATATAAAAGTATGTTCAATCCTTCTCCCCTTTTTTCAGCTTCTCCCTCTGATGATTCTTTGTCTCTCTTATTAAAAGGCAATGTCACTTCAAGTCAGTTCCATGCAGGTTCATGCAGTTCTCTTGACAACAAGATGAAGAAGTCTTGTCATTGCCTTCTTTTCAGAAGCCTTCCAATTTATAAAGCTAGTCTATAAACTGATCAACTCCATCCTTGAATTAAGCGGGCCCTTCTCTGCCTTCTCTGAGCCCAGACATGATTGACAGTATGCTGCCACCTACTGAGGCTTCTTATAAGACAACCCTGTATGTTCTTGGCAAAGGAATCTTCTTTCCCCCCATTTAATGGGTATACAGTACATTCACTATACTAGTAGCCTAATTGCAAAATTAAGGGGTTCAGCTCAAGTAGAACTCTATGTCATTTTCCATTTAATAAACAAATTATACTTTTTGAATCTGAACACGGAACCCTCTCTTTCCATGGAAGAAAAGTTCCAACCAATAGGGTTGAAACCTAGCTAATAAAATTTTAATTGTGTTCTACAGTGATGGGTATTTAATAACTGAGATCTCACTGAGTACATTTTTTAGAGGAAAACATTTGGGTTTCATGATGACATGTGTGGGATAATGATAACAAAGACCCAGAAGAATAACATATGACTTTTTTTTCACATACTGTATAGCTGTATCCACAAGTTGCTAAAGCCAGGAAGTCAGTGAGAAAGATCTTCAGTTGTATTTGGCAGAATGAACCATGAAATATATACATTTAGTGGGACACCACTTGGGCTTCTATTTCATCCAGTAAACAAATATGAGAGGATGTTTACGTGTAGATGATTCAGCTCCATGTCATGAACAGTTGAACTAACCGTCAAGTAATGAATCAAACTTCATGTGGTTTGATAATGAAAGTAGCAGCCTGTCTAACAACAAGTCTCTTCAATTATGTCCCTGTATGCAACCTCTATGTTGACCCCACCCATGGAGTATCAAAATTATAAGTGAAGAGAGAATTGCCCCAGCATAGTTCTATCGATGGAAATAATTCCATTGGCAAAGGGGGTTAATTGGATATGACACAATAGTTGTACAGATATCTGAAGAGGTGCTTTATTGCAAAAATGATTTGAGTAGGTTGGTAAGTGCCATAATGTTCTTTTTTTAACAAACTGCATAAAACTACTTTCATTTTTTGCTAAAGTGAAGAAGGCAATGGAGACAGATTATATTTTGCCCTAGTGCTCTGCAGAGGGCAAACATCTCACTACCACAGAGCACTTTGTTGAGATAGGTTGTCTGTGATGCTCCTTACAGGCCTACTTACTGTCTACCAACTTTTCTGTTTGTGTTTCATATCTATTTAAACAAGATACTGTATTTAAAGTCATCTCCAGTGTTGTGAGCTCAGCATTTATTTGTGTGCATGTAAAAATCCAATACACCATAAGTTTTACACTTTTGTAATTTTCTATCAATGTCTTGAACAACCCAAAACTTATTCATGGTAACAGAATAACAGAGTTGGAAGGAACATTGAAGGTCCTCTAGTCAAACCCTATGCTCAAGCAGAAGACCCTGTACAATTTCAGACAACATAGAAGGAATAAGTAATCCCAGCAGGATCAGTGCCAGGCCAGATTCAGCTTCAAATTACAGCCTGTTCTAGAGACCCATCTTACATGCCAGGGACAGTTGGAGAGAGCTACATTATTTTAAAAAAATTATATTTTCTCAGCACATCAGTAGTATCATTACATTTGGTTACTAGAGATAGGTCCAAGATACTGCAGGCTGGAGAGCCCCAAAATTCAGGATCAGACACATTAAAACAAATAAATAACAAAGAAGAGGTTCTGCCTCTTAGTCGTGGAGGAAAAAAGGAGCATTCCAGATATGACAGGAACTTTGCTGTATCCTTTTTAGTTCATATTTTGACCATTTAAGCTAATGCAATATTCTCCATAAAACAGCTTCCAAAGAAGACCCAGAAATGATAGTTGGTGCAAAACATGGCAACTCAATATATTAGTGATTTAAACAACTACAGTCATATGACACCATTTTGCTTAGATAATAGTTCTTCATTTTTTACCAGTAAGTTGGAATACTGTCCTTCATGCCAAACTCATTTTGGCTTTCCAGACATTGGTGCAATTGTTCCAGAAGGCCTTGAAGAATTAATGGTCATCATTGTACTTATTGATTCACTTTTATGTCTCTAGTGATTATATGAAGTTTGTATGTTTTTACTGTACTTATTTTTTATACTGTAAACTTCCAAGAAATATTTTTATAGAATCCATGGTATATAAATATAATCAATGGCAGGAGAGAAATTAGGGCCAAATAATTGGGCAGTGGGATGAAGGATAGCCTATGGAGTTTATATATGGAACCATGAGAGAAGAATAACAAATACCACAGAATTGGGAAATGAATGTGATTTCTCTAGGAAAGTATGTGGATGGTCCCATTCTGTATTGCATATAGGACACTATCAACAATGGCAGCATTACTAGTTGCATAAACTGTTAATAAATTACAAACAAGAATGAGTATCACAATGTGTTCTTTGGAAATAAGCTGGAGAATAATTTGTCCATAAAACTAATAATCGGTTTTCCATTGTTTACTCAAGGCCTTTTATTAGGTTTTTCAGTATGGAGAGAAAAATAATGTCAAATATTTTCATAATGTAAAGCTACAGCAGCATATCATGCTCTGAATTTCTCAACATGAGACATGCAAAAGAGTCAGGATTACATAGGTGAAGACTGGTTATTCCTTGAATTGGTGTGAACCTCCATTCCACTCTTACCTTCATCATCATAGATTTAGAAGGGACTATGTACCTTCTTGTTTGTATGTCAGGGCACAAGGATGTTGAGAACTTGTCAAGCAGATGGCAACAACTCTTATTTTAATTTCATTATGTTTTCTTTTTCCAATAGAAATAATGCTCAAGACTTGGAGGGCCTTAGGTTTTCATCGGAAGAGCTATCATAGTAAGAACTGATTTATGAATAGGGTATTGCTTCATGTGATGGTGAGGAATTACTTCAGAATTACTTCAAGTGAGATATTCTTACTATGGAATGCCCTGTCTTTGGAGATGCATCTACAGTATGTTTTAATTTGGTAAACTGCTTTAAATGCTCCTCTTTCTCCAAACTTTTGGCTTTGCTTTGTTATTCCTGAGTCTTGAGAAGCTTCAGATATATTGTTTCAGTGTTAGAGTTTAGTCTGGTCTTAATTATGTTTTATATTTGTTTTCTTATTGTGATATATGAACAGTTGTATAATACTAATGTACTAATACCGTATAATACTCTGTTGCAACTTCCAACTTGGATAACAAAGTACTAATTAAAACCATTAAAATTCAAACTGAGACCCATCTGACTAAACCTGGGATTCAGCCAGTTAGCACCAATTCGGACAAACTGGTTGTTAAATTACACCACCACCACCACCACATTATCAAAGTGGATCCTGGGTGCTGTGCAATGGAAAAACAGGCAACGGAGTGACTGGCGTGAAGGAAGGAAAAAGTTGCTTTCCCTCTTTCTTCTCTCTGCTCCCAGGATTCACTTTGATAGTTGGGGGGGGGGGGAATAATTTGCCTGAACAATTTACATTCTCCCCTACATTGGGCCCAGCTTTGATCATGCTGCCAAATTAATTCCTCACTCTTTTCACTTTTGCCTGCAGACTGACCAACAACCTTTGTACACAGCTCCATAGGGAGTGTGGAATCCCTCCCTCAACTTCCTCCCAATTCTTCACCCTAACTTAAGTGGCAAGCCTTCTCACTTGCCAAAAGATAGGGAATGCCTGTATGGAAAGATAGCAGTAGTGAGATCTGAAAAAGAAATAATATGATATATCCATTTACAAAAACCTAAAGGATGGTCACAAATAATAGAGTATGTGTGTCTGGTCTTACTCCAAAAACAGCTACTACCAAGCCAGTAAATTTCATTTTCAACATTTAATTTTGATGAAATGTTCAGAGAAAGTTTCTGACATCTGAGGAGGGAATGGGACGTCAAAGAAGTCAATATTGCATCAGCTCAAAGCCTCCTTTTTACTTAGTGTACAAAAAAGGGGGCAGGGTCTTGATCTACATTTTATTTTTTTTACTTTCCTCCCCCCCTCACCCCATACACACTGGCATCTCTGATTGCTAACCATATACAGGCAATGCAAGTGGAACAAGCTATTTCAGCAGGTGACAAAATTTCTTTATTGGAAACTAGTTGGCTATTTGTCATGAATACCCCAGTAGCCAATTTTTAACATTCCAGAAAATCATGGAAAGGAAAATATTGGACTGGAGAACTTTAAAAGTTTTTTCTAGGTATGTGATTGTCTATTACACTGAGATAAAATAACCAAAAATTTGCTTCCTTTCTTTTTATTTTATCTGTGACTGATGCTGCTTTTCCTCCAGTCTGACAGAAGAATGAATATGTGAGTCTATCCAGCCTGAAATGTTTGAAAATTAAATCCTGCTGTTAGGAGCCCCAAAGGCTGGGCAACTTGCCAAGGGGCAACAAATTGGAATATGAACCTGTTTTTCAGGCTACTTCCAAAACTTTATTCAGGTGGGAAGTTGACAGGTACAACCTGTTTTCCCCATCTTGTTTTCAAGTAAATTTCTCTCTCTTTGGATCTCTCTCTTACTGCAATAGCATTAAGTTGTGATTATTTAGGCTCAAAATATGGTTGTTGTGGGAATAAGAGAATGGGAGAAAAGAAAAGCTAGAGGTAAACTGGAAAACATTGCAAAATGTTATCACAGGACTGAAATATACTTAAGTGCTTTGTGATGATTTGGCTCCTTATATTTAGGTCTATTTAATTTTATTGGTTTCCAGGGTCATTGGTTAATGATTGGTGCTTTGGGGAAAAAGTTACATTGATACATTTATAGCTTTTCTAGGTCACAATACATGTCTCACAGTACTACAATAATTCATCAAGTAAGATCAAATTTAAAGGCCAAAAAGTTGTATGTATACAAACAATCCAAATGCAAAGCAATACTTTTTTTAAAAAAAAATCCCTAACTAGCCCTCAGTCTTCTAATTTCCAAGTATTTTCCACTCCAAGTGCAACCAGGAGCAGTTCAGCTGCTTTCCTACATAAATTAAATTGAGATCACTCTTCTTCTAGTTCACATGAATATTTGATTAAGTTGAATTTATTATGCATAGTAAATATTGATGAAAATAGAGTTATATTGTTCCAAGCATGATAGAACATAATCCAATTTCCTAACCATGATGAGTGTCCTTGTAGGACCAAGAAGGAGCAATTCATGAATGCAGGAGAACTTCCTAGTTCCCATTTCACAGAGGAAGCAAACAATCTTAGTAGTCATTAGTTAAGACAAAAGGTACCAAGTTACCAGGGAAATAAGGGTGAGTAGTTTTCACAAGTACAATAGAACTCTAAGATTAAATAAGAGAAACTGATACTTTTTACCTTCACATAAGTATTACAAGTTCAGGAGCACCTACAGCTCTTATCATCTATCTTTTGTGCAATTTGTCTAGCACCATCATTACTTTAAGATAGTTTCTGATACAGCAAGCCTTTTAAAACATGTTCCCACCATGCTATCATTTTACGTATATTAATTTGGGCCTTTACTCTTCTTAATTTGAGATAATAGTATTATTTGCAGAGTAAAATATACTCTGTAGAATTCATAACAATCTGAACTTTCAGAATAAATGTTAATTGGTATAAAGAAATTTCCTTCTTCTTCCACAACATAACAAATAATTTTTCTTACTACAAACATCTGGCCTATTCCTTTTGTGGGGGCTCTGTAAGTGAATAAATCCTTCTTCAGTAGTTTTGCTAGTGGCTTAGGAAGTCATAAAGACATAATGCTGCAAATTATGTAACCATGATGTAAATGACATACAGTTTGTCATTTCTACCATTTGTTTGATGATGTCATGATACATGTCAGATTACTTCCTTACCATTCCTCTGCAGATGGCTACATCCGTGTCCTGATGGAATGGAACCACATACAGCTAGACATGGCAAGTAAGAAAGTGAATCACTATTAGATAATATCCCAACGTGTTTGCCCTCTGAGAAAAGTTTGGAGATTTGGATGGCTTTGGAAGGCTTCTATCCATGGCTCTTCAGCCTTAGGCTAAGGTTATGAGATACTGGCTTTGTCAGTATTAGCATTCTTTTTCCAAGTATTTATTTTGCCTTATCTCTGAATTACATTTTTTTCATTGCTTCATGGAATTGGAATAGAGTCAGACAATCTAGTAGTAGTAGTAATAACAACAGCAGCAGCAACAGTAATAGTAGTAGTAATTAATACAGGGCATGTTCCATTGTTTGAATCATTTCACCTTCTGCAATGTTCATGGATGCGATTCCAACAAGAATAGTGCTAGTTGGGGAAGGCTTGATATATGTTATCACAGGTTATCACGAGGATGAGGAGTTAACTTACATTACTTAAGGATTTTAAATAGCTTTTGCAATTACAAACTTTAGGTTCATTCCTGATTCCTTTCTTTTTTATTCCAAAGCAGGTGATTTATTAATTTCTGTCAATATGTATCTCTATAAATGTTTGATCTTCTGGTTTGCCAAATCTTCAGATGCCATTGGATAGAAAGGTTAATAACGTCCATGACATCCATTTGCAAATAACAAAAAGGCTATTGTTTGATTACAGAATACTCTGACCAGAACATTCAGGAGTTAAATATTTTGAAACTAAAGATAACAAAAGGAAGTGCTCAATATTTGGGAGTGAGAAGAAAGATGAATACTCTGATTCCTTAATAAATATAGATTAGAAAATCATGTCACTTTTTGTTTGGGTTGGGTCAGGCTTTTTTCCCTGCAGTTTTGTTTTGTTTTTGTTTCACAACCAATTTATCCATCTAATACTAGCCAAGGTAGGGAGTGAGAAAATAAAGTTATGAAAACATTATATATGAAAAAGGGCTTTTTAACGCTGTTCAGCTGGATGCATGAAAATAGTGACAATATATTTGTTTTTGAGTTACAGCTGGGAAGGCTCAATAAACATACTGAAAGCCGCGAGCTGGCATATGCCACGTGGTTGAAAGGAGGAGGGTGGCGGCAGCAGGGGGAGAGGATAGCTTATGCCAGCTCTCGGCTTTTGCGAGGGAAGGTCTTCAGGCCTTGCCTCGCGAAAGCCGCGAGCTGGCATACGCTCGTGGCCAAAAGGAGGTGGGCTGCGATGGTGGGTGGGGAGAGGCTAGCTTACGCCAGCTCGCGGCTTTCGCAAGGCAAGGTCTGAAGGCCTTCCCTCCCGAAAGCTGCAAGCTGGTGTATGCCATGTGGCCAAAAGGGGGTTTCCTGCTACCTTCCCGCCCCCCCCCCCCGTCTCCAGTCTCGCCTGGCTGGATAAGCCTGCCAGGCGGTAGGCCTAGCTGACCTGGTTGTCCCTTGTCCCTTCAGTCCAGCTTACCAGATGCCTCATCGCCTGCCTGCTCCCTGCTGCATCCATTGCATCGGAGAACTGCTGATTCTGCCTGCTGGTAAGTGACCCTTTTTTTTCTTTCATGCTTTTAATGTTTTTTTAAAAGAATATTTTATTTATTGTGTATAGAATTTTTTAAAATTGTTTTATTTAAAACTATTGAGTATAGATTTTTTTTTAAATGGTTTATTTCAATTTATCGTGTGTAGAATCTTTTTTTAAAATTGTCTTAGACTATTAAATGTATAGAATATTTTTAAATGCTTTTTTGTAATTTATTGTGTATAGAATATTTTTAATGTTTTTATTGTAATTTATTGTGTATGGAATATTTTTAATGGTTTCATTTTAAATTATTGTGTGTGGAATACTTTGAAATGGTTTCATTTTAAATTATTGTTGGTAGAATCTTTTTTTAAAATTGTGTTACACTATTAAAAAATATTCTATCAACAACAAATTAAAATAAACTATTTAAAAATATTCTATACTCAATATATTTAAAAGTATTGTGGAGAGAATATTTTAAATGGTTTTATTGTAATTTATTGTGTATAGAATATTTTAATGGTTTTTAAGAACTTTTTTATTATTTATAGAATATTTTTAAAATTATTTTAAGGGAAATTTTATTTATTTATTGTTTATAGAATATGTTTATTACAAGAAATGTTATTCCTTTTTGCAAATGTTTTATTTGTGATGCAATATGTTGCTTTTAAGTGTGCAGGTTGGTGCATGATTTGTGTGTCTCAAAGTGGCTGCTTTTCTATGGGCAGGCCAGGTTGGTGCAAGGCAGCTTTGCCAGATTTTGTGTGTTTCTGTGTGCTACCTGGTTGTTTTGGTAATTGTGAGGTGGTTGCTGGTTCTGTGAGCTTCCTGGCACTGTCCTTTATAATTTCCCAAAATGCCTTGATGATTTTTATTCCAGTGACTTTGTCTTTCCTGTCCTTAGGGTTAGGGGAAAAAAAACTGGTTTCATCTGCAGTCTTTTGGGGGGAAATTGTTATTTTTTGGTGTTTTCCTGGCACTGTCATAGTTTGTGTGTGTGTGGGGAGGTGTAATGTCCTGCAGTTATCTACACATTAATAATGATCAAGTACTAATAATATTTCCTTATACATTTTAGTTACCTTTCCTTACATAATTGGTGTTTTCTTTCATACTTTTAGATTTCTAATGTCTGTTTCTGTTAGTTAGCAATTGTTAAAATGAATCCCACGTGAAAAAGTATTCAAAGCCTTCTTGATTTTAATTGTCAACTTATTTATTCCTGCATATTCTAATATTTATTCATTTTCATATCTCTGTTTTTCCACTGTTATGCAAACACAATTCCAGCAGCTGCTAACATGTGTAAAATTAGATATATATTGTACTCCCTTTCAAATAGCCAACAAAATATTTCTGGTTTTAAATCCATATCTTGCTATACCATTGCTTCTAACCACTAACTCTTGAATAGCTACTTGGACCGACCGAAGTACTGAACCTAATTCATATATTCCTGTTTTTTTAAACTGAGAACTAAATTTCAGAAAAAGAAATCTGTATTGCTCTGTGAATCTACCTATGACATTCATTCCTGATCTAACTTCTTGGAGTAAGGTGGTAAGGTGGTGGTGCAGAAGACGGAGAAAAGGACAGTAATCTTCCTTTTCTATTATTTTGTGTGCTTGTTTCATCCTAATGCAGTGCGTGCAATTAAAGTCCTCCTTTCTGTGTCTCTTCTTTGTGCAGGTTATTGGAGCAAGGTAGTGAGATGTTGGTGTGCAAAAGATCGGCAAGGCAGTAATCTTCCCTCTGTAAGTAGCTGTCTTTATTGTTTTGTGTGCTGGTTTCATCGTAACGTAGTGCATGCAATGGAAGAGTTCATTTCTGTGTCTCTTCTTTGTGCAGGCCATTCATTGGAATCAGTGATACTGAAGACTGGCAGGGACAGTCATCTTCCTTCTGTAAGTAGCTCTTTTATTGTTTTGTGTATTTATTTTAATCTTATTGTAGTTTATCCATTGGGGCAAAGAATTCAGTGACATCGTCTTGGCCACTCCCACCTGGTCACATGGGCGGCAAGCCACTCCCACCTGGTCACATGGGCGGCAAGCCACTCCCACCCGGTCGCATGGGTGGCAAGCAACTCCCACCTGGTCACATAGGTGGCAAGCCACTGCCACCCGGTCACATGGGCAGCAAGCCACTCCCACAAAGCAGGTCACACCTACAGAAGAGGTTCCAAAAATTTTTGAAACCCACCACTGATTTGTATAGAATATCTACACCCTTCTGAGTGTAGATGAGAGATTCCATAAAAACTTGTGGAAAGTAAAATCCTCTGGGATTTCCAGATTCAGACAGACAGATAGGTATTGGCCAATAAATCACACATTGTGGTGGAAACTAGAAGACAGCAGTGGTGATAGATGTAGCAGTGCCAAGTGACAACAACATCAGGAATAAGGAGTGAAACTTTTGTTTTGATATGCCACTTCCTCTGCTTGATCTTTCTCCTACATATACTGCTGCCCCAGCCATTCTCTCAGCAGCTCATCTTCAAGTGTCGTCTTACTGATGTAATTGTGAATGCTTTTATTTTGTCCAGGATAGTGGCTTTGGCACTCAACAGATTCCACCACCTTCTTTCCACCTGGTGTACAGTCTCTGGGTGTTGGACCTGGAGTGTAATTTGGTTTACTCAGTGGCAGATTGTAAGAAGCAGAGGAAAATACTTTCCTTTCTCTTCTCTATGCTTCTAACTAGGGTTATGGTAAATGTGGAAGAGTCCTATATTAACCTAGATTTTCCAATTTTGGAAGGAAGAGTGCAGAAAATACCAGAAGGTCAGAATTATCTCTATTTTTCTTTGTAGCATGATGGAAGAGTAAAGAAAAAAGAAAAAAAAACAGAGTGATGATCAGTAAGTGTGACAGGACAAAAACCACAATTTCCTCCAACAAATTTTCTCATACAGCTTAGCCTAGGGTATTACATCTGTGATTGCTCTGACCTTCGAAAATATAACATAGCACATGCTTATTATATCCTGAAATATACAGTCAAACTTTTTGTCAAGGCAGGTCAGCTAGATCATGAGCAGGTTTGACAAACATGTCAATCACTAAAATTGCAAAGATGAGTGTTTTTACTCTTGCTTCCAATGGCCGACAGCAGAAAAGAAGAAACCACAAGTGAAGTCTTCATTACTGTGAGTCATAAAAAAAGACTGAAACTTTGGAGATGTACCATTATTGCCCTGGTTCTTTAAAAATGATAAGATGATTATGAAAAACATTTGGGGCCAAAAGACACCACAACTTAGCTTTCCATAATATATCTGCATTTTATTGTGATGTGAGAGGGATCTGCGCTCCTGCCGATTGTACTTTAAAATGATTTAAAAAGATAGTTGCTGGATGGGCATTGCCATGGTGGGCGGGGCATAGTCGGCTTCCTTCAGGAGGGTGCATTTTTGCCCTTCCCAGGTTCCGGAGGCTTTCATTGAACTATTGGGAGGGTGAAAATAGTGTCCCCAGGCTCTGGGGACCAGAAACTGGCCCATTTCTGACCTTCCTGAACTTCTAGTAGGCCCATTTTTTGCCCTTCCAGAGCCTTTATGCGCACCCTGCCATTACCTGCATCCAAAATGGGCCACATGGGGACTACTGGGAGGGGCAGGGTAAAGTAGGTGGGGCTAGCCAGGAGTGGGGTTTGGGGTTCTCCTAACTGCAGAGAATCTTAGCTAGAGATTCTCCTGAACCTTGTGAACCCGCAGCAGCCCACCTATGGGCCTGTCCATATTTACAGCAGTTTGAGCTGCTGGCTTTCTTCACCTGAGATGAGAGGTTGTGGGATGGTTGGGGAAAGAGTGAAGGAGTGAGTGAATTGGTTAACAAGTTACCTCATAAATAGCAGCTCATCCCAGCTAGGGAGTGATCTGGAAAAAGTATTCAAATGAACCCTGTCTTCATTTATGCATTTGTTCATTGCTTTTAAAATAATAACAAAAAGGGTAAAAAACAAAACCCAGAAATTATGACTAAAATGCATGCATTGTTAAAGAAGAAAAAAGAAAAATATATCGAAAAAGTATATCTTAAGAATACAGTCAGTTAAAAGATATGATGGTTATATAAATGTATTATAAATACATATGCACTTGAATAATATTTGCATTAGGTAAGTGTGTATACAATTATCACTATTTACTGTTAAAAGAAACTTCATCTTAATTTATTCTCCATAAATGAGGCTTGGAAATTTCCTTGAGATTTTCCAAGAGTGTTCCTTTACTCCAGACTAGCATTAATGATACTGTGTAGCTATTGTTTTCTTTGTCTTGCCATGTGAAGCTTGATGCAAGATCAAAAAACCTTTAAAACCTTTAAAAATATAATCGCAAATACACAGAGAAAGTATTTTTCTCATTTACTTGTATATTTAAGTCTTTTTTATGCTTCCTAATTAATGAGATGTTGGCTATTCCCTATCTCTAAATATTAGTGGAACCTCTGAAGAGTGTCTCAAAATTTCATTTTAATTACTTTTTAAAGAAACGTATTTAAGCACTAACTGTACCCGGCCCTGCGTTGCTGTGGCCCAGTCAGGTTAAATGGAAAAGAAGGAAAAGAGAAAGCACAAGTCCCCTGGCAGAGGCGGCCCCCGCATGGAAGTGAGGCACGGTGGCCCCTGCAAGAGCTACCACAGAGGACACTCCCACAAGCCCTGGCCTGGTCAAGCTGAGGAGGAGAGGAGGAGGAGGAGGCTGCCGCCCCCGACCCCGCTTCTCTCAGCGGTGGTGGCGAGAGGAGGCGGCCGGCGTCCCCTGAGGAGCAGGAGGAGGAGGAGGAAGGAGCCACCCCTGGTGATGTGGACACAAGGTAGCCCCCGCTGGCCATGGCCCTATCCAGAGATGTCATCGCCGCTGCAGTCGCCACCTCATGGGATACCCAGCAGCCACCCCAGCCCTGCTGCGCCTCAGGCTGACACCGCTGCTGCCCCATCGGAGCTGCCTTGGTGAGGCCATAGCTGGGTCCCTGTCAGGAGGGTGGAGAGTGCACGCAGGCAGCCGGTTGAGGAGACGCTCCACCTCCATCTCCTCTGGAGCTCCACTGGGCTGGGGGGGGGAGGCCAGCTTAAGGGTGGGAGGAGGAGGCCAAGGGATGGGGCAGGCACTGCCCTGCCACAGACAGCAAAGGCCTGGCGGAGAGGAGGAGAGAGAGGGGAGGGGGAGGCCAAAAGGCTTCGGCTCCCCTT
Organism: Natrix helvetica; assembly: GCF_964273705.1. Lineage (NCBI taxonomy): Eukaryota > Metazoa > Chordata > Lepidosauria > Squamata > Natricidae > Natrix > Natrix helvetica. Next base: position 51,755,679 of record NC_138548.1, read on the forward strand.
GGTGGAAATGGCGTAGATCGTCGGAGGAGGGGCTGAAAGGGGAAAGTGTGCAGCCTCAGCCCAGCCATACATATAAAGGGACCATCAGGATGAAGCTGGAGAGAGGCCGAACTGTTCCGAATATACTATCCTCATGAAAAGAATGCTATGGTATAGTGTGTGTTGCTTTTACGTCCAGCAGATGGCGTGGTTTTCAAAAAAGCATGTTTTTACAAAAAAGGCATGTTTTTACCTGTCACAGGTGTGACATCTATATAATATACATATATAAAAACATGTGCATAGTCGAATGCAATGTTGTGTCAAAATTTCAAAGCAATCGGTGAAGAACTTTCGGAGATTTGAGATTTTGAACAAACAAACATTACATTTTCATTTATATAGATTGGCCAACCCAGAACAGCTAATGCACACAGAAGAACATGAGGGCAAATGAAAGAGAAAGCAGTAGACAAGCACAGTGCTTCTCTGTTTTTGCCAGACTTAATTTATTCATATCTTGTCCTTGTGTAGATTTTGTGATCCTTGTGATCCTGCACACTCTGAATGACAGACAATTTCTTAGGCCATGACAATAATCATCATTGTGGATTTTTTATGTTAATCCTTCTCACTATGAAACCTCTCTCTGTGAAGGTGCATCATGTTTCTTCAATACTACACTTTTGACAATTATTCAAGTTGCTTCTCTTCATCCAGATATTAGCTTCTAGATGGCTTCTTGGTTTACTTTGGTTATTTTGCATTTTATTTATGCACAAACTAGCCTTCAATGCTCTGTATTATTCTTACAATTCTTATTTACAGTATATTATTCCAGCTTCATTAATCACTTATCATAGATGTTGATATGTGGTTTTCTTCTTCATGATTTGAGCCCTAAACAAGAGCTTGGGAATGGTAAAAGTAGCAACTATGTATGAAATACCTCAAAGTGATGTTGTTTGAAGCTCTGCTATTGTAATTTGTCTGTAAACATTCCAAATTCATCCTAAATCATTGTAATATTGCTCATTGTTTCCCAATAAGAATTGTTACATTGTGACTTCTTTCAATAAGACATATTGTAGTGACAATAATGTCCAGGGTGTTGCTCCAGGTGTTAACCAGTTAATTTTTATGGTTCTGTCATTTTTTATGATATCTGTGATTTTATGTTTCCAATAAACTGTATTGACTAAAATCCATACTTTTTACATAAGTATGAATAATTTACTGGTCTTTCCTATTTTTGCCTTGATTATATTTGTGCATAAAGAAGAACCAGTTTGATCCAATGATTAAAGCACCAGAAACCTGGAGACTGTGAGTTCTAGTCTTACCTTAGATTTGAAAGTGTCTGGATAACTTTGGGCCTGTCTCTCTCAGCCCATGACATCAGGCTAAGCATCAATTCCTCTCTCAGCCACCACCACCACCAAGAACAACAACAACAAAGCACACCCTACACTTGTGTAAAAATAGTATAAGTAAAAAAAAATGTGCATAGAACTTGTTCCTGGGGGGAAAAAATCTTTCCATTTCTATTTTTAATGTACCATTCTCAAGCCACTGCCACATCCTGGTGTCATTTGATTTTCTGTCAGTATCTTTTTTTAAAAAAATCCATTAGTTTTTAATCATATCTAGATTCTTCCTTGCAAATAGTCCTACTTTTCTCAGACAGGCTATTCACTTGTCTTCACTTGTCTTGATATAATCATACACCCTTGGTTTTTTTTTTCTTGCTGTAGAATATGATTTGTCTGCAAAAATGCTTGCTCCTCAGTCTTCCTCGGAAGATACAAACTATCAGCATCACTAGGACAATGTAAAACATTAATCAAGGCCCTCAGTTTTATGGCTTTCCAGTCAAGATTATCAAGGTTTATCTGAGTTCGGTTCACTATTCCTGAAGTATATTGCTCACGTTGATGACTCTAGCTTCCACCATTTAGACTAGTCTTTTTAATGTTTTTTTTTAATTGCTTGCAATACTGTGAGCTTATTCCTCTTTATTTCATTGTGCAAAATATGTTTCCAAACACGTGATGTTAGCAGTTTTCCATTTATTTAGTACAACGATCACTTAGTGCAGTGGTCGGCAAGCCGCGGCTCGCGAGCCACATGCGGCTCTTTACACACTTTCATGTGGCTCTTCTGTGTGCCGGGCGCCCGCTCCCCTCCCTCCTCTCGAGCACTTCAAAACAAGCGCCCCTTTCCCTTTTTTCTTTTTGACCCACAATGATTAGGGAGGATCCTGAAGTCGGGCGGGGACGAGAAGCGAGGAGGCAGAAAAAGAAAAGGAGGCTAAGGAGCTTCCCCCCGCCTCCTCACAGCAAAAATCTAACCGGGGAGCCGGGCGGGCAGTAGCAAATTAGCCGATCACGCCGCGTGATCAGCTAATTTGCTACTGCCCGCCGGCTCCCTGATAAGATTTTTGCGGGGGGGGGGGGAGAAGCTCCTTGGCCTCGGTCTCTTTTTCTCCCTCCTCGCTTCCTGGGGCTCCACCAATGGGGGAGCAAGGCCCGCCCAGCGCCAGGCTTTGGGCTAACACAGAGATCTGCAAAGTTGGCTGTTTTAAGACTGGTGGACTTCAATTCTCAGAATTCTGGGAGTTGAAGTCCACAAGTCTTCAAGCTGTCAGGTTTGAAGACCCTGGGTTTTTTTTTCTAAAGGGTTAGGGGAGCAAGGGTCTTGCAACTTGACAGCTTTAAGACTTGCATGCTTCAATGCCAGAGTTCCTGAGCCAACATGACTGGAGGAGGAATTCTTGGAGTTGAAGTCCACAAGTCTTAAAGCTGTCAGGTTTGAAGACCCCTGGGTTTTTTTTCTAAAGGGTTAGGGGTGCAAGGGTCTTGCAACTTGACAGCTTTAAGACTTGCGTGCTTCAAATGCCAGAGTTTATTGAAACTAAAAACAGTGTACCATCCTATGTATTTTCGGTTTTAAAAATGTGGCTCTCAAAATAAATTTCAATCGTGGTTTTGGCGAGATTTGGCTCAGTTGAAAAAAAAGGTTGCCCACCACTGACTTAGTGCAACACAATATCATTACTGAATATCTCATCACTATTTATTAAGGTCAATCCCTGTGGTCTATTTCCACATACACTGAAAATGATCATATTGGAAATTAAATCTTTATTCATTCTTAGCAGTCTGCGAATTGTTAATAGAAGATTTTTATTTTTACTCCACAAGCCAATTCAACAAAAATTCCAACTAAAAAGCCTCATATATAAATGTAGATGTATGCACTGTCAGGTCCACTACTGAAGAAAGTGTTAGTTCTGAGCAACAAAGAGGGATCAATTTGCTTGACTCCTTAGAAAAAATTGTTCATCTTCAACTGAAGTAGTTGCAGCTCTCATTTTAGGTATTTAAAATTTAATTCAAGCTTACTGGTTGATAATAAATAACAATAGTTAGGCTCTGTGTTCTGTCAGAATCTATTCCCAGGACACTAAGTTGTATATTATTTTGGCAGTACCTACAGCTATTTTTTCCTCCTATACAGTTCTGCTCCCCAGATATATATACACACACATTGCTATGAAAAATTCCACAGAATGAAAAACATTGGCTGTATTGATCTTCAATAGCATTTTGTTATGGTGCATGAGGAAAAAAATGATTTCAGAAGAAATCTCTCAACAATGGTTTTTTTTTAATCTTTTTAGTGTTTTTGCAGGGTGTGGTAATGCAACTGTTAAGCATTATGTCCTGCCAGCTGATTTGTAAATATTGCCACCTTTCTGAGATATCTCAGCTTTTAAGGCTGAGGGACCTCGTCAGGCAAATGCAGCCTGATACACAGCTGCAGAAATTATTTTGCACTTTTCATTCTTCACTTGAGCTACATGGTGTCTGAAGTCACAAGAAAAGGATTAGAGAAAAGCTGGCAATGCTTTGTCTGTACCAAACACCCTGCTTGACACATTTCCACTAGACATGCTTCTGTAGCTCACATAAGGTCTTTTGATTTTTCTCTTTTCCCCCTCAGTTTGTTATTTTTACCCCTCCCTGTTTAATTTATTTTCCTTTCTAAAGAGCTGCTTTAACAGCTGCATCTCCAGCTGTCATGTGAATAATTCAGGGGCAATTTCTCACTATTACGTGATTGGTCTACAAAACACATTAAACAGTCTTCAAGGGGGAAAAATAAGCTTCATATGACAGCTGTGCACACTTAAAAGAGGGGGGAAATGCTTTTATTAGAGAACAATGGAGCCTCACACAATGAGCATTCAGATTTTACTGTTCTTTCTACATAAAATATATCATGAAGATATTAACTGAGCTGACAAGGTCCCTGTTGCACACTTTGTGATTTTCAAAGTTTTTCTTTAGCTGAATCTAGGAATCTTTATGCAATTGAGGTAGAAATAGGACTTCAATGTGACCCAGAAAATACTTAGATTGTATATGCTGGAGCAATCTTGTTGAATGCACCAAAGTCTCTGAAAGGGAAGCCACCTGAGAACCCTCAATATACTTTCTTGTATTCCATAATGAAATAAAATGAAGTATGGATTTTTTTAAAAAAGGAAAGTGAAACTCTGACAAGATATAACCTAAGGACCTTTCATTATTGACTTGCCATTAAGGCTATATTTCTTCCAATGTAATACTTGTTCATTGGGGAGATGACTTTTTAAATACAATCAATGGATGATTGGTTGCATTTAAAAAGTAGGACCAAGGCATGATGGAATACATATTAAGATAGGTAACATAGGTGTTTAAAAAGTCACAAGTATTTTATCACTGATACTGTTCAACTGTGGGTTCCAAACCTCTAAAGCAGGGGTGTCAAACTGACGGCCCATGGGCTGGATGCGTCATGCACAGGCCACGCCCACCCCAGTTCCACAAAGGGAAAAATTATCACGAAATATCACATGACGGCATGATGCTGTGAGTTTGACACCCGTGATCTAAAGCACGGGTGTCAAACTCAATCATATCATGTGATGTCACATGACATATTGTGACATTTTTTGCCTTTGCGGAGCCGGGGTGGGCATTGCCTGTGTGTGATACGTCCAGCCCGTGGGCTGACAATTTGACCCCCTACTTTAAAGAAACAAGATATAAAATTGTGTGGTTAAGTTTAATTTCACTCCATACTTGTGCATAAGAACCCCATATTAATTCTCTGTCCAGAAATCTCTGTCCCACTTCATCCTTCACTCACCATACACACATTCCTGATACATACTGATAGTTGAGTTAAATTTCAGAAAAGTGAGTGCTGGCTGTGTTATAACTTTTTTTGTTGTGATAAGCAAATTAGTTTTCACTTTATTATTCCATTAACTTGAAGTAATACCTCATTTTGAATATTCTGATATTATCACCTTCCCGCTGTCACTGAATAGTTAGGTCTACAGTCCCCAAACTCTCTGAAATCTTATATTATAGTTATGGCCAATTTGTAATTATAGAAAGTTATGACTGTTTATTTCTTATTTTATGAGTTCTATGTTTTTGTTTTGATCAAATTATCATTTCTTTTTCCCTAGACATATTTTTATTTTTTTAACACAGCCTCTAAAACCAGCAAAAAATCTCATTATATCATTAAAACTACAGTTTCCATTTTGCACATTTTGGAGAAAAAATGAAATTCATCCAAACATTTTTTTCTAAGTTATGGAATTCATATTTTGGCTTTTATACATAATAGCAAAAAATGTAGCCTAGAGTCTGAATGTGGAATAGGTCACAAATTGCTGTTATGCCATTTCCAAATCAAACAAAAACAGAAGAACAAATCCAACAATTTTCCACAATGTGATTTTCAGCATATGCCTACCATTTCTAAAGAGAACACCAGGAATTGCTTTGAAATCCTGAACCTCATTGTTAGGGAACCTTAAGAACTGCAAAATGAAATCAGAGCAGTTGTTAATGATGGATATGAAAGAATACTGCCAAAGACAAGGAATAGACAAAACCAAACGTAGATATCAGAACAGATGGTAGAACTTGCCAAGAATGGAAGGGAAGCCAAAGCCAAGAAAAGATTCCAGAAGAGAATGTAACAAATAATTTTTGAAAGTTATTACCAGAGACCAGAAGCCATGTCATAATGACATCTGTAACAACAATGAAAATGGAAACTCACAAAAAAGCAAAAAGTCCTTCAAAAAAAAATCTTAAAGTTCAAAATGAGGTTCCAATTTCCAACTTAAGGAAACTAATGGACAGAAGGCATCTGATTTAAAAGAGATAAAAACATGAAAAGAGCATGCTGTAGCCTAATTTATGTAATCTAATGCAACATAAACCTAAACCTAACCCATAATTCATTATATGAAAGAGCAAGATGCAAATGAGATAGGCTAGTAGATATATTACCCACTCATGCTAGAAGATTTATTTGGAAAATTTATCTGTACTACTTACTAATATTTTCTGATGTGTCTCCTTATTAATGAATTGGGAATATGTATCTTCATAGATTCTTACCCTCCCCTATTGCATTTGGGAAAATATGCCATGGGTTTTTTTTTTTGCTCTTCCTTGTGACATTTTCCTCATTTTCCTACCCTTCCATATTGTGTCTGTAATTCTTTTGTTGATTTAGTTTAGTGTATACATCAAGGACTTGTGCATAGTGGGAAAAATGATAACTACTCAGTATCTCTTTCCTTGTACCTTGCCTCCCTAAGCTAGAGGCAAGAGAAATCATTGTTTTATTGATTCTGATCATTATTCATGTAAGAAAATAAATAAATGAACCCAGATAAATATGCTTTCTAAACCTCGTAAACTAATTATATCTATTAATCATCCAGATCTTGGAATTTGTCCTTCATGGAATACGAGTCCCTGCAGTCACTACCTCTCTTGTTTTCTTTGACTTCTCAACAATTGCTTCACCTTAATATTTCATTATCTTTTTCTAGCGAATTAATTAAAGCATCTGACCTACTGTTCAGATTAATTAAGGAGCTCAGGAAAAATAGTTTGTTTGGTAAACATGGAGCATGGAAATAAAATTATCCTGGAAACCAAGATCAACTGCAGATATGGACAGCATTCCCCCAATCAATACTCCCTACTTTTACACTCCACTGTGGGATGATTTAAATGTTAAAAAAATAATGGGGCATATATTTTAAATAAGTAACACTTTTGTTTTAGGATTCTGGTGGCTGCAGCAAAACTGTCTGAGGAGACAGGGCTGCATTTTTGCTGTTTTTCTAGTGATTTAATAGTATTGTTTGGGGGCAAATAAGTACTTCAGTATAGGCTCAAGAGGTCTATTCACCTCACATTTTCTTGTAAAACACTTTATTGCAATACTTCCTAAACCTTTTCCTTCATTACCAAAAACCACTTATCTGAAATTGTGATTGGGGAATGGGAATGCCATTACCCAAAGAAAAAACCACTTTGACCCAATTTGGGGTAATTTATCCAGGCCTGAAAAACACTGTTTTATTTTCATCAATTGTGTTGGTCATAAATTGTCAATTTCTCACCTAATGAGTAATGAATTGACTGTAATGAGAACCTTTTAGTGCTACAGTCATGTTAAGCTGCAAGTATGTCCATTTGTGTGCAACAGATAGTATTTAGAAGGAATAAAAAAAGGTCCCAACCAATTGTGGGTTGTTCCCTGTTTGGCCTGGATCAGGCAGGTGGTAGGAGGCTCTGCCCACCTGCCTGGATGCTTCTGCTCATGCATGAGCGCGTGTGCGTGCACGAGCAAACCGGTAGTAAACAAAATTGAAACCCACCACTGGTTCCAACCAATGTTCCCTCTAATTTTTTTTTCAGTGTGTGTGGAAAAATATAGTGTTTGAGCAGCACATTTTCATCCCTGAGCACCTGATATATTTTTTAGCCATAATTGCCATCAGAGCAGATGTTGGGGAGGGGGGCAAGGAGGAAAAGGGTCCCCTCCCTCTCCTTCAGATTCCCAGGAAGGAAGGAAGGAAGGAAGGAAGGAAGGAAGGAAGGAAGGAAAGAAGGAAGGAAGGAAGGGAAGGGAGGGGGAAGGAAAGGAAAGGAAATGGGAAAGAAGAAAAGGAAAGGAAAAAGGAAAGGAAATGGAAAAGAAGGAAAGGAAAAAGGAAAGGAAAAGAGAAAGGAAAGGAAATGGGAAAGAAGAAAGGAAAGGATGAAGAAGGGAGGGAAAGGGAAGGGAAAAGAAAAAAGGGAAAAGGAAATAAGGAAAGGGAAAGGAATGGAAAAGACAAAGGAAAGAAAATGGAAAAGAAGGAAAGGAAAAAGGAAAGGAAATGGGAAAGTAGAAAGGAAAGGATGAAGAAGGGAGGGAAAGGGAAGGGGAAAGAAAAAAGAAGGGAAAAGAGAAACAAAAGGAAAAGAGAAAGGAAAGGAGAAAGGAAAGGAAATGGCAAAGAAGGAAAAGGAAAGGAAAGGAAGAAGGAAAGGAAATGGGAAAGAAGAAAGGAAAGTAAAAGAGAAAGGAAAAAGGAAAGTTAATGGCAAAGAAGGAAAGGAAAAAGGAAAGGAAAGGAAAAGAGAAAGGAAAGGAGAAAGGAAAGGAAAAGAGAAAGGAAAGGAGAAAGGAAAGAAAAAGAGAAAGGAAAGGAGAAAGGAAGAAAATGGAAAAGAAGGAAAGGAAAAAGGAAAGGAAATGGAAAAGAAGGAAAGGAAAAAGGAAAGGAAAGGAAAAGAGAAAGGAAAGGAGAAAGGAAAGGAAAAGAGAAAGGAAAGGAGAAAGGAAAGAAAAAGAGAAAGGAAAGGAGAAAGGAAGAAAATGGAAAAGAAGGAAAGGAAAAAGGAAAGGAAATGGAAAAGAAGGAAAGGAAAAAGGAAAGGAAAGGAGAAATGAAAGGAAAAAAATGAAAAGCAAAGGAAGATAGAAGGACAGAAAGGGAAAAGAAAGAGTGGAATGGTACTGCTCAAAAGTCCAGTCTCAAGATCCCTTGGACCCCTTTGGCTCAGACAGTCCAATTCCATGCTGGTTCCCTGTCTCCCCAAAGCGAAGGGATCGCAGAAAGATTGCCCAGTCCAGAACGGGGCTTCAGACAATGCAATGCCTTAGAAACCCGGGATATGCAGAGAAAAGCAGGCTACAACCAGCGAATCACGTTTTCCCAGGAACCAATGAAGCCCCACAGGACCAATGGGAATTCTCCATTCTGCAACGTCATCGGTCTCCGGGCAGAATCTTCCTTAATTTCACCAATCATGGAAGAGAGAGTTCAGTGCAGACAGAGAGAAGGGAGGGGGGGGATATTTTCACTCACATTTTAAGATATTAAAAAACACTGCGCGCAGTTTAAAACTTGTGCGTGGCGTTTCCTTGTTATCTGCGCAGCCGCGCAGGCGCGCAGCTTAGAGGGAACAATGGTTCCAACCAGTGATTATTGTAATCACTGTTATAATTATAGTTGCTATATTCATTATCACCACCAGCAGCAGCCACAGCCAGCTGTGTGACTTAGGGGCAGGCACACTGTCTCATCCCAATCCACCTCACAGGATTGCTATTGTGGGGAAAACAAGAGAAAGGAGTGTTAGGTATGTCTACCACTATGAGCGCTTAGGCAAGTTAAAAAGTATCATCATCATCATCGGTGGCAGCATCAATCCTGATTGTATAATATCCTTTTTACTCAAATACAAGCTATTACAACACTGATGATGACTGTCAGTAGAAATAGCTCACCAGTTGGTACTGCAAAGGAGGAAGCCACTATTGTGTTCTTTTTAACATTGATAACTGTTGTCTCTGAGCAGCAAATACTGTGTTTCCCCGAAAATACGACCTGTCCTGAAATTAAAGACTTGCCACATTTTTCGCGTTCGCAAAAATATAAACCCATCCCTGAAAATAAACCCCCTGGACAACCCCCCCCTCCAGCCAGGCAGAGCACCGCTCACCAACATAGTGGTATCTTGAAGGTGCCAAGCCACAGGAGCAGGCGGGGAGAAAGGTGCTCACATTGCTTGGAGCTTTCAGGATACTGCTAGGTTGGGGAGTGGCATTCTGCCTGGCCAGAGGGGGGAGTTGCCAGGCAGCTGCTCCCTTGCAAACTGGCTCCTGAAGAGCCGGGCACAGACTCAGGGGCAAAGCAGCCATGAGATGACCACGCTCACGAGCAACTACCTGGCAAACCACCTCTCTCTCTGGAAGAGAGTCTTCCAGACAGAGAGTCTTCCAGCAGCCAGCCCACAACCATAGAGCACACTCCTAGAGCGGCCACTGCTGGAAGACTCAGCAGCCGAGTTTTGGAGTTTGGAACCGGAGAAGATGTTATGCTTGGAGCACGACAGCGGTGGCGGCTGCTGCAGGGAAAGCTGGGCCCGGGTATGTTGAGGCTAGGAGGCATGCCTGCTGGGGGGGGAGCAGGCACTCGTGCAACCCCCTTCTCCATCAAGGCAGAGCTCCAATCACTGACCTAGGGGCTATCCCTAATGTGCCAAGCCATGGGAGCTGGGGAGCAGGCAGAGCACCACATGGCTTGGTGCCTTAGGGATACTCCCTAAGTCAGTGAATGGCATTCTGCCCGGCTGGAGAGGGGGTTTGCCGGGTGGTTGCTCATGAGCTTGGTCATCTCATGGCTGCTTCACCTCTGAGGCTGTGCCCAGCTCTTTGGGAGCCCGCTCGCAAGAGAGCAGCCACCTGGCAACCCCAAAACAATAAGCCCTCCCCTATAATAAGCCCAAGGCCATATTTTGTAAGTAAAAAGAAAGTAAGACCCTGTTGTATTTTCAGGGAAACACGGTATGTGCTTCTTAACATACCAGATTTTTAAAAATTACTCTTACATTCAGTTGAATGTAGTTAATCTTTGGCTAATTATTTATTTAGCTATAAGAGCAAACAGAAATGAACCTTTGGAGAAAAAAAGGGCATCAAGCAAAACTGAGATTCGTGATCTATTGATTGTAGTGTGACCCAGAAATAGTTTCTATATATTTTGTTTTGTTTTTTATTATTTGTCTCCTATTTTGACTGTTGGTGTCTACCTTGGAAGGTTCAGTGCCAGATGTTATGAATAATTTAGCTTTAATTTTTCTACATGGGAAAAAAGAGATAATTTCTACTTGCCTTTCAAGAAACTGTAATACTAATACTCAAGTTTTATGGTGTTACCATTTTTAGTGTCATGCATATTGCTCTGAAAGGCTAAATAGAAATGCAAAATGAGTTAGTATTATTACATTGTACAATTCCCCCTCAAAATGCTGGTGGCATTTTTCTTAGTTTGCTGTGTTTTAGGCAATGCATCCAATTCTCACTTTCCAGTGAAATGCAAAACTAACATAAGGCAGGAGAGCAAATGGACCTGAAACTGTTGATCTGGATTCTATATGGAAACTTCATCTGTAAAATGCATACACAGTTGTTGCCAGGCCACAGCAACTAACCACTTCCAATCACTTTCAGAACTCAATGATCTATATAAAGCTGAAAGTACAATAAAAATTCTATTTTCCCTTCATGTAATGAGTCAATTCCTTGGCAAGATAGTGAAGAAACATGATTCAGTTATAACATGCTAGGGCCAAGCCACTTCAAGGACATTTTCTCATTGAATTTCTGCATCCAACTTATTGATTTGTAGTTGTTGAAAATATATTTCTCCCATAACCTCTACTCTGTAATGGCCTAACTCACAATGCATAGTTTTTGCTTTTAGAAAATCAGATATTTCTCTGTAGCAAGGTCTACAAAAGCCACCAGATTTATAATTTGCATTTTCATTGTTGTTGGATTTTTTACATGTTCAATCTTATTGTAGTTTTACTTCCAGGTTGCTCTGAATATTCAGTCTGAACAGACAAGCAGGCTATCAATTCAGTTCATAAATGGGTGGCAGCTTTATATGAAAAACCTCTGCTACAATCATCTTTACAAAATATAAAATTGAAAGTTTCAAAATTATTTTTTTCCTTCCAGAAAAATAATAGTATTGGAATCACTATATTGTAGTTTACACACACACACACAAACACACACACACACACAGTAGAACCTCTGGTCACAAACGCTTCTGATCACAACAAAAAAAAATGCAATATTTTTTTTTGCAGCCAATTTCCCCCTCTGCGCCATTTTTTTGTAAGCGCCAAATTTCCAAAATTAAATTCGGGTCACAACCTAATCGGGTTGCGACCAAAGTTATGGAATGAATTATGTTCGTGACTAGAGTTCTACTGTATATAATTATGTTGTCAGAATCTCTGCAATACCACTTGTTGCTTATATATACATTGCCAGTATGCTTCATTCACATGCTTAACTTCCACTATCTTGCTCAGGAAACATGCTTTGTTCAAAAGAAATAATAAGAGGCCTCATTTGTTTAATTAGATTTTCAGTTATTCAGTTCAAGAATCAAACATATCTTGACTTGTCACTAGAAAATATTAAATATTCAAAGAATGTTTGCTGTTCAGTTTCAAAGGCACAAATAAGGATTTTGAAAAAAAGATGAATTGGAGAGGATAAATTTATTTCAAATTTTATTCTACCCATTCCTTCATGTCAGCAATGGTTCAAGATTGATCAATGCTCTATATAGGTAAAAAAAACTTATATTTTTTCACTACAACTTTGGAACACAGATAAAGTTTAGATATGGGAAATATCTATTTGTGATTTCATTATAAGTTTCTAATTTTCACTAGGCTTTGGAGAGGGAACATAAGAGATTATTAAAATTTTGCTTATTGCAGTCAATAATATATATCCCATAACTTTTCAGGAAGACATAAAAGCAGTGCTATTAGCAGGCGTGTTTAGAGTAAAAAAAAAACTTTTTCAGTGCAATGTCAATGAAGTATATTTAAGTTGTTTGCTTTGCCATCCAGAAATATTTCAATTCAATTGGAATATGGTTTTTTTTTTCTTTCCTCTCAGAAATCAGTAAAAGAAATTTCTAAAAAAATAATCAGGCTATCCTGTGAAAATAAATCTGATTACTTGACATCCATGAAACCAATGATGGTCACTGTCAGTTCTGATTAGGTTGTATAATGTTGCAAAACTGAGCTCAAAGAAATAGTGGAGAAATCCAAATGATGGGTTATAAGATAATATTTCAAGTGATACTTTTGTTTGCTAAAATCAATCATACAGCATTAAAATAAATGCTGTAATGTTGGCTTACTAACAGTTTGGTAAAGAGGCATACAAACACTTTCCTGATTGTGTTGCACAATATTACACAAAACAGTGAGTTCAGATGATACCCATTATAACTTTGTCTCTAATTCGGAATACAGATAACATATAAAGTCAGGACAATAAAAAATAATGCCTAATATTTTGTTCCTGTCCCTAAGCATTCAGGTTACTCAGTTACTTTCGTGTAGTAATAACAATTAAAACAGTGTGTGCATGAAATGCTATGAGAGTCAATTTGGTATACAGTAGAGGTTAAGGCAATCAGAAGATCATGCATTCTAGTCCCACCTTAGGTACAAAGCCAGTTGTGTGAGTTAGGGGGACTGTGATGGCCCAGCAGTTAAAGACACTGGGCTCGTCAGCTCAAGTTTAAGAACCAAGCACTGCACAATGGGGTGAGCTCCATTACTTGGACCAGCTCCTGTGCACCTAGCAGTTTGAAAGCATGCAAATGTGATTAATTAAGTAGGCACCACTCCATTGGGAAAGTAACAGCATTCCAGCCACCTTGGTGTATAGTCATGCTGGCCACATGACCATGGAAATGTCTTTGGACAATTCTGGCAAAAAAGAGATGAGCATTGCCCCCTAGAGTCAGTTACCTTTAGAGCATAGAGAATATGTTATATGAGAAAGCTGGTCTTTAAAAAGATCTGCACAGAGGATAATTGTAGTTTTCATGAGAGCATGAACTTTGTAGAATCTGCTCCTGCTGTTGCTGCTATATCTTCAATTAGCATGATTTTTTTACGTTATCTAGGAAATAGTAAACAATTACTTCCATGGGCCAATTTAGAATGTTGAATTGGTTTACTAAAATCTGAGCCCTTCTAGTTTTAATATGCATATTTGTAGCCTGAGGCATTTTTATTTGGAAATAAATCCTGGTTATACAAATTATAAGGAAAACTGGAGTGAAGCTATAATGCAATGCATGTTTATATGAAATTGTGTGCCAAATGCTGGAATAGTTATCCATCTTGTTTCAGATTATATTTTGCCGTCTTTCCTAGAAATCTGATTACTGAATACTTGATAAACTGTACACCATTTCTTTCATGCTTAGAGAGAAAAGAAACAACAACACAAATAAGTCATAGGAGAAATTTGTTGCTTCTACTTCATTACACTTTAGTGAATGCACCAATCCTACCTTATATTATATACTTATATATGCCCACCGGGTTTCCGTGCATTCCATCAGCCTCGGGCCCTGGGTAAGGGTGGTGGGGTGGCGGTAGTTATACGGGATTGTCTGGAGCCGAGGGAGTTCACTGTTCCTCAGATACCCGGGTGTGAGTCGCTGGGTATGAAATGGGGCCCAGGGAGGCAGTGGGGTCTGCTGATTGTATACTTGGCTCCTCGCTATACGTCAGCGGCCCTGCCCGAGCTCCTCGAGCTGGTCTTGGAGACGGCGGTTGAGATACCCAAACTTCTGGTTATGGGGGATTTCAACCTGCTGTCGACGGGAGCAGCGTCCGAGGTGGCTCGGGAGTTCATGGCTTCCATGACAGCCATGGGCCTGACCCAACTAATTCAGGGCCCCACACACGAAGGCGGCCACACACTGGACCTTATCTTTGTATCTGAGCAGTGGACGAGTGATCTGGGAATAGGGGATTTAGAGATTACGCCCCTGTCATGGTCAGATCACTCATGTCTCCGGCTGGACTTCCCTGGCGCTACCCTCCACCGCGAGGAGGCGGAGCCAGTTTGTTCAAGCTGGTACTGCCCCAAGCACTTGATGGAACCGGACAGGTTCCAGACGGAGCTTGGGCCTTTACCTGTAGCCCTGACCCGCGCTCGGTCGGAGGACCTAGTCGACGCCTGGAATAGGGCGACGGCGGGGGCCATGGACCGGGTTGCGCCTCTGCGACCTCTCCTACGGCAACGACCCACCCGGGCTCCCTGGTATACCGAGGAGCTTAGGGTGATGAAGCGCCATAGGAGACGTCTAGAGAGCAGGTGGAGGTCCTCACGCTCCGAATCTGACCGAACACAGGTAAGAGCCTATTTACGGACCTACCTTGTGGCATTGAGAGCGGCCAAACGTAGACATTGTGCCGCTCTCATTGCGTCTGCGGATAACCGCCCTGCCGCCCTGTTTAGGGTGACCCGCTCTCTCCTGTCGCAGGAGACGCGGGAGGCACCCTTGCAGGGAAGAGCAGAGGAGTTTGGGGAATATCTGCAAGACAAAGTCGCTCAGATCCGGAGCGGATGGGCCCCCCTCAGTGGACCGGACGAGCCGACAACAGTGAGTCTTGTGAGCCCACTCTGGGAGGAGTTTGACTCTGTTGCCCCCGAGGATTTAGACGGGTTGCGTGGACGGCTGCGACCCACCACATGTTCAATGGACCCGTGCCCCTCCTGGTTGGTACTGGCATCCTGGGAGGTGACGCGAGGCTGGCTTCTGGGCCTGGTGAACGCCTCATTGAGCGAGGGTTCCTTACCGACTGCCTTGAAAGAGGCGGTGGTGAGGCCCCTGCTCAAGAGGCCTTCACTTGACCCAACGGAGCTAGCTAATTATCGTCCAGTCTCCAACCTCCCCTTTTTAGCGAAGGTTGTTGAGAATGTGGTGGCGCAGCAATTTCCACGTAACCTCGACGAATCCGTATATCTAGACCCACGCCAGTCCGGCTTCTGACCCGGGCACAGCACCGAGACAGCCTTGGTCGCGTTGGTGGATGATCTCTGGAGGGCCAGAGATAGAGGTTGCTCCTCTATCCTGGTCCTATTAGACCTCTCAGCGGCTTTTGATACCATCGACCATGGTATCCTACTGCGCCGGCTGGAGGGGATGGGAGTCGGAGGCACCGTTTTACGGTGGTTCGGCTCCTACCTCTCCGGCCGGATGCAATATGTGTTGACTGGGGGGCAGAGGTCAAGCCCGAGGCCACTCTCTTGTGGGGTGCCGCAGGGGTCGGTCCTCTCGCCCCTTCTGTTCAACGCATACGTGAAGCCGCTGGGTGAGATCATCCGTGGTTTTGGGGTTGAGTACCATCTGTACGCTGATGATACTCAGTTGTACATCTCAACCCCAAGCCACCCCAACGAGGCTGTCGAAGTGATGTCCCGGTGTTTGGAAGCCATCGGGGTCTGGATGGGGGACAACAGACTCAAACTCAACCCCTCCAAGACTGAGTGGCTGTGGCTACCGGCGCCTCGGTTCAGCCAGTTGATTCCATCACTGGCCATAGGGGGCGAACAATTGCCCCCTGTGGAATGGGTGCGCAATTTGGGCGTCCTCCTAGACGCCCAGCTGTCAATGGATGATCATGTGGCAGCCGTGGCAAGGGGGGCGTTCCACCAGGTTCGCCTGGTGCGCCAATTGCGCCCCCTTCTGGACCGTGATGCCCTACGCACAGTCACTCATGCACTGGTGACGTCTCGCCTGGACTACTGTAACGCTCTCTACATGGGGCTTCCCTTGGGACGCGCCCGAAGACTGCAGCTAGTCCAGAACGCAGCCGCGCGGGTAGTCATGGGGAGTACTAGGTACTCCCACGTAACACCTCTCCTGCGCGAGCTGCACTGGCTACCTGTGGTCTTTTGGGTGCGTTTCAAGGTTCTGATCACCATCTTTAAAGCGCTCCATGGCATAGGGCCTAGTTACCTGTGGGATCGCATCCTCCCACATACATCCCTGCGGCCAATCCGCTCTCACAGGGAGGGCCTTCTCCTGGTGCCGTCCACGAGGCAATGCCAACGGGCGACACCAAGGAGTAGGGCCTTCTCTGTGATGGGCCCAACCCTCTGGAATGACCTCCCCCCCGATATTAGAACCACTACTGACCTCCGCTCCTTCCGACAGAAACTGAAGACACACCTGTTCCGACTGGCTGGTTTGGCATAATTTTAACGTCTACCTCCTGGCATACACATTCTTACTGGTTTTTAGAGGGATATTGTTTTAAATTTAACTTGATATTTTAAACTTTTGTATTGATTTATTTATTAGCTGTACAGTTTGGCATATTTTACCCTCCTCTTATACATGTATTTATATAGTTATTTCTATTTTTTAATCTGTTGTATTTTAATACGGACTGTACACCGCCCCGAGTCCCTTTCGGGAGAGGGGGCGGTATATAAACGCTAATAATAAATAAATAAATAAATAAATAAATAAATAAATAAATAAATAAATAAATAAATAAATAAATACTTGATAGTATTTTGCTTTGTATTTTGATAACTTTCCTTTATATTAAATTTCTTGCTTATAAAGCATGGTTACTTGAAAACTGCAGTGCTTTTCTTCTGTGAAGAATGAATGAAAAAGCACTAGTGTGGGGAAATGACTTCATTATTGCTTCAGTGTCAAACAAGGAGCTCAAGGTCATTTGGCTACTTTAGATCAAGAAACTGCTTGCTTTGATATGTAAGTCAAAGAAGGGTTATCAAAACTGGTCTGCAGAACTCTGGAAGACCACTAGAAAAAGATGCAGAAACTCTGACTCTTGACTGCTACCACATGATCATCTAGATTAGGGGTATCAAACTGGTAGCAGGTCACACCCACCCCAGATCCATGATTGGGGAAAATGTCACGAAACATCACGTGGCAGCAATATAATTCCGCAAGATTGACACCTATGCTTTCTGAAGACTACTACATCATGCAGAAAGGTTTTGAGGTAATAAAATTTTGAAGTAATCAAAATTCAGATACTATATTAATCAAAGTCAACAAGGTATGGATGGTGTGACATTTGAAGTGACTGCACTTCTAATCTTTTCAAGATATCCCAAACAAATAGAAATTAGGTTTTTTAAGAAAAAGATTCACTATTTGAAAAGGGGCAGATTTCACACGATTGTCAAATCTCAAAAATTTGGATGTTCTTGCCTGAAAGCTCATATATTATTAATGTAAAAATATGTTGGGGTTTTGTTAATAAAAAACAGAAGTATAGAATTTTTATAAATAAACATAAATCAATAAAAATGATGTAATTTTCAACCCTTTTATCCATGATGAACAGATCATGATAGAACACTGTGGACTTAAATTTAGTTCACTGCTTGAATAAATTATAATCCCCACATGAAAGATATATTATCAGATTGAAGGAATAATTCTGATTCCTAAATATGTATCTATAATGCTATTTCAGCTAAGTAACAATATGAACAGGGAAGTAAGCAAAGAAAAGCTAGAAGTAAAAGAAAAAGAAAAGAACTCTAGCGGAATCTAATAACACCCTACATATAAAATTCCCTATTTTAAAATCAGTACGGTATTTTAATTATTTTTAGAATTCATTGAACCAGAATGAACAGATGTTACTAAGAGTGAAATTGGCCTATATTCTATGTTAACACCTGACATATTTTCAGTATAAGTTCAGGGAAAAAAATATTCCACTCACTCCCACTGGTGAAAATTAATCTTCAAAAATAAAATGGAATGTATTATCTGATTCTCCTTCCTCTCCACCCTAATTTTAAGTGTCATCATTTGATCCAATTGACTCCATGTCTAATGAAAGCTGAATTCTATTTGGGCTCACTTGAATTCTCAGCTGTTCTTTGTTATTTCTAAGCTTGGTCTGGACATACTTTGCTTCCTTGGTAATAAACCTCTTCAGATGCAAGGGGAGTTTTACATCGTTCACAAAGACACAACTACCTGTCTACCATCATAATATAATGCAGAATTGATCATTCTAACAAGGGTGTGATATCAGAAAGCATTTAAACTAATATATATATTTTTTTAAATGAAAATAATTTTAAAGAGGATCTGACTGGACTATAGTAAGTTGATAAAATAGCTAGTATCTCTCTCTCTCTCTCCTGTTGTCTCTGATACAGACTGTCATAGTTAGAAAAAAAAGGTTGCAGATTGGTCAGCTCCAAAAATCTTTATTTAAAAAAAGATGATGAAATAACAGCTTGGTTAAAGCTTAGATAATTCATCAAGTTGGAATGAGTACTTAGAGGTATAATGATGAAGGTGTTTTCTACATACCAGATCCATACTTTTGATTGTATGTGAGATAGTGCTATAGTGTAGAAATAATAAACTATAATATTCTTCATTTATATTATGTCATCATAATACAGGGGTGTCCAAACTTGGGAACTTTAAGACTTGTGGACTTCAACTCCCAGAATTCCCCAGCCAGTTGCAAGGAATGGCTGATCCTGCGAACCCTGCCCCTCCCCTACTAGGAGTTTCCACACAGTCTGTTTTGGATGCCAGGTAAGTGTAGGACATGCATGGAGGCTCTTGGAGGGTGAAAAATGGGCCTACTGGAAGTACCAGAAGTATGGAAACAGGTCCATTTCGGGGCCCCCGGAGAGCCTCCCAGAGGCTCAAGGAAAGCCTCTGGAGCCTGGGGAGGGCAAAAATGCCACCCCCGCCATGGTGCATGAAGCTCTTAAGCCCACACCCCCATGGCTATGCCCACCCAGCAATCATCCAGAGAACCGAATGCTAAAATTTTTCAATCCTTCCCCTGGTCCCAACACATAAACATAAGGCAAGTTCACACATGTTGCTAGTTGCAGGAGCCACAATTCAGATTTCAGAGAAAGAATGAACAACTGAAACCAGAAGAAATATGCTTTTCGATGCTTTATTGATTAATTTTGTATGCATAGAAATAATTATCTAATTATGTAAGTGAGATCAGAGCAAGAAACCTATTATTTCCCAACTCATGCTTAAGAGAGAAAATAAGGGAGGTGCTATTGTGACTAAGGTATTGTGAGTGTATTGTATTACACTCAAAAGTGTAATACATATACAGCTCAGTTGGTTTATAATTTACCTAAACTTTTCAAATTTCCAGACTTAATTCATTGTTCCAACTCTAAAAAAAAATGCTGCCATCATAAATACCAACTAGTGTTTTGCAGCAAATTTGAAAAAGGATCATGTACATCAGGAAGCAGTATCTTTCAAGAATTATTGCATTATCTCAAATGATTGTGTGAGCTTTCCTTATATTTTTTTTAAAAAGAAATCACCTGGAATCTCATGTTGTCTTGATAAGAAATTCCATGCAAAATTACTTTGTTCTTGAAACATAAATGAAACAAGAAAAATGTATTTCATCTCATTTCCATAATAAATATTCCTCTCTGAAAATGTAAGAAAGAAACATGGCTTATCGTATGACATTTCATCCATTTTAAATTTTGAATTAGGGATTGCAAATGCTAGGGGCAAGCACAATTGTAATATTTCTGATAGTACATAGAAAACCTCTTTGTCTCATTAGCTTAATAGAACCCATGATAATTTTATATTTTGTGTTCCTTTGAACCTGCTTTGCCTGCGTGCAATGCTTTCAGTGACACTAAGTAAGATTCTGACTTTGACATTTGAAATGGAAAAAAATATTTTTGCTATTTTCTTACAACACTACTAAATATTCCTTGAAGAACTTCTTGCAGTTGAAGAACTGCAATGTTTATCAAGGAAATAGACATTATATTTGGAGGCTTATAGCTTCAATTAAAAGAACAATTTTCATTTTTGGCAGAGAGAAATGTTGAAAAAACAGATGGGTAAAAGGAAAATATAGTTTCATATCAGAAGTTGAACCTTATCAATTGAATGCAGGTTATTTACATTTGTCTTTTCATTTATTTTCATTCAGTTGTAAAAATTGCCAATCTCTTCTACTTCTATTTCCTCATATAATCCTACTTTATATCAATCATTGCTTTGTGCTAAAAAAAAAGTATTTAAATCTTGTGCTTTTCCATTTGTTCTCTGACCTTGCATTTCTATTATATCAAGTATTTTAAAGAGCAACATTTTCATTTTGAAAGCTTGGAAGGTGGGCTAAATAAACCTTCGGAAAAATGTAAAATATTGTAGTAAGATTTATATTTAGCAGCCAATTTTCTTTTAGCAGACCCACTTTTTTAGAAGCCCAACAAGAATGGACAGCTGATTGTTAAACAGTGCTTTGAAAAAAAAGAAAAGAAAAATAAGCCTGCCGTAGGACAAATTGAGAGAAATATTCAGCATAGGTTACATTTTTCAGTATATAATTCAAAAAAAATTGTCAGGATTATGCCTGGGAAGTATAAAATGACTGGGCTTCATAAGATCATGAAATCAATAAAACATCTAGAAAGAATTATGAAAAAGCCAAAATTTACAAGTGTCCTTTCATAATTTATTTTAAATCTAAGAAGTCACTAAATACATGCTTACGGCTTGGCAAGCAATTTTCCAATGGAACTTTTACCTACATAGGTATCTCACAGTTTTACTCAGCAACGTGCAAAATTTGCAAGGCAGCAATATGAGAAGTCCACGTGCTTCAATTGAAGCAAGGATATCAATATTTCAAATTAAGCTACGAGCCACTACTGAAATTTATGCAAGTTTAAATACAAGCATTGTCATATATTAGCAATGGCAGTTTTGCCTAAGCATTCTAGATTTTGGGGTGAATAAAAAGAGTTTGTCAAGCAGATGAATACCATATTTAATTTCTTGGCCAACTTGTTCCTTTCGCTTTCCCTTTTCATCAAAACAGAATACTTATCCCCAATGAAATGTTTCTCTAGATACACACACATACAGTTACCTTATTTAGAATGTTCTAATTAAAAGTGTACATCTCTGAAACATCTTGTGATAAGATCTCCAATTAAGCAGAATGAAATACACATTTGAACTACAAGATTTAGCACCAAATCCATCAGCAGAATCAGATATGTATATTTCCAAATGGAAATAATAGATTCACCTGGTACACCAGTTGCGCTCCTTCCTGGATCGGGATGCCCTGTGCACAATCACTAATGCCCTCGTCCTTTCTCGCCTGGACTACTGTAATGCTCTCTACATGGGCTACCCTTGAAGAGCACCCAGAGGCTCCAGCTGGTCCAAAATGTGGCCGCGCAGGTTGTCATGGGGGTACCTAGGTGCTCCCATGTTACACCCCTTTTAGGTCGCCTGCACTGGTTGCCTGTTGTTTTCCGGGTGCGATTCAAAATGTTAATTATGATCTTTAAAGCGCTCCATGGCTTAGGCCCAGGGTACTTGCAAGACTGCCTACTGCCACCGATAGCCTCCCACCGTCCAGTACAATCCCACAGAGTTGGCCTCGTCAGGGTGCCGTTGGCCAAGCAGGGTTGGCTGGCGACCCCCAGGGGGAGAGCCTTCTGTGTGGGAGCGCCTTCCCTTTGGAATGAGCGGCCCCCAGAGCTTCGCATAACCCCCCATCTCCGGTCCTTCCAGCGCACTCCAAAAAGGTGGCTTTTTTATCAAGCGGCCTAGCCTGAATAGAATAAAGTAAATTATTAATTTTAAATTGTCAATTTTAATTTACCTAAATTTGATGTAAATTGTCAACTGAAGGTTATTGGGTTTTCTATTTAATCTTTTTTAACTTTTGTCATATGTGTTTTTATGTTGTACGCCAACCTGAGTCTTTTGGGAGAAGGGCGGCATATAAGTCCAATAAAACCAAACCAAACCAAATACTATCTTTCAGCCAAACGATCAGCTACAAGCTTTTCTTTATTTTGTCTGAACCTTATTAAAATGCAACATGATTGTGAACTTTGTTTTATATTTGCACTTAATATCTTAAAAAATTCTAGTATCATTGTGTGAAATTCTGGGCTTGTATTAATTTAACCAAGAAATACATACAACCCTTATTGTACTGTATTAAAGGTAAAGGTTCGCCTCATACATACATGCTAGTCGTTCCCAACTCTATGGGGCAGTGCTCCTCTTTGTTTCAAAGCCGAAGAAACAGCGTTGTCTGAAGACATCTCCAAGGTCATGTGGCCGGCATGACTAAATGCCAAAGGTGCATGGAACACTGTTACTTTCCCACCAAAGGTGGTTCCTATTTTTCTACTTACATTTTTTACGTGCTTTTGAACTGCTAGGTTGGCACAAGCTGGAATAAGTAACGGGAAGAACAGCCAAGTGGATGGACTCAATTACAGTGACAATCCATGTTGCATAGAGGACAACCATGTGCAAGGTGAATATATTTAGAGGCTTTAGTGGTAAATTCTCACTGCACTTCCAGATTAGGGTGTGTTTATTGTAGTTAAATATTGTAAATGGAAAGATTTGACTGACTATGCATAATATAATAAAAAAGATGGAATTAGTAAGTACTGAAATAGTAGGTGCTGAAACAATTGTAACTTACTCCTCCTTTAAAATACTATTTCTTCAAAAAGAGCTGTCCAATAAGTCCATCTGAAAACAAGGCAGGACAATCCAAATTATCACACAAAGATAGGAATAACATGACCTTTTGCTCAAATGATTTAATAGCAGTGACGTCTTCTGACTTGAATTAAACAAGGTATAATTTGGGGCATCTGAGACAGTTTGTTTACTTTTCCCCAAAAAGAAAGTATCAAAGTATTTATTTGTATAATGCCATCAGTGTGCAAAAAAAAAAAAAAACACCCAGTATAAGATAAAATGTTCATGTCCAGACAATTTGGAAACTAAAATTCAGTACATGAAGGAGGGATAACAAAGGGTAAGCAATATATAATTTTGGTACATGAGCTTATTTGGCTTGGTTTCAAGCTACAATACTGGAAGGCAGTGATAGGAGACTACAGCCTTCAAACTGTACCCAACATTTTGTATCAATGCACAACCTCTTTTCTACCAACTTTATTAACCCTAATAATAAATTTTCCTTCTCTTCTTTTATGACTGTGGCAACACTTTGTCCTTGCTACCATCATGATCTCGCCTATTTTCGTAGCAACAGTAGTGACTGCCACAAGGGAAAATGAAAAAAAGGGAAAGAGGATTGGCAGAACAATGATTAGAACAGAACAAAAATGGCAAGATGCCTGCGCACGTGGTTTCTGTGGCTGGGCACTCCTTTTTTCACGGTATAGTGTGGATTGGATTTCCCCCCCCCCCTTGATTGAACCTTGTGGGGCAAGGGGCATCTATAGTTGGCAAGCCTTTATTTAGCATTTAGAAAAGCTGGCCACAACATCATCCTTCAGCATCTCTAGAAGGAGAACACAGAGAAGAACTTAATGAAGTTAAGTTAGTTCCACTCCCATTCAAGATGGCTGTGCACATAGATGAACCCTGTGGGCCAAGGGGCATCTATAGTTGTCAAGCCTTGTCACAAATTGGATTGAAATGTGAATAGACCATTACAGACATTTTTTTTTTACATTCTCATAAAATACCGGGCAAGGCAGCTAGGCCCCTGGGGGAGCCATGGATTACTATCCCTGCAGGAAGGGAGAGGAGGCCGGAGAAAATGGAGGGACAGGAAGAGAAAGAGAGGATGTCATGCAGGCGTTCTTTTTAAGCTGAGAGGAATTGAAGATATATGTGGAACATCATCCTTGCAGAAATAAGGTCCCCTCCCCCAACATTCCTTTCAAAAGCATGAAGACATGGTTTTGCCAGCAGGTCAGAGATCCTAGGGTACTATGGAGTCCACCAAGTGATTGATCTGATTCTTGTCATCAGGGGTATCTGTCGTGGCCCAGCAGGTTCCGGTTCAGCTGCTGATGGACTCGGTTAGGGAGGGATCATTTGAGTCTGCCCTGGATGATGTGGAAGGCCCTGTACAGGTTGCAGATTCAGAGCAGGGACCAGAGGGGCTGGTTGGCCACCAGTAGGCGCCTGAGGCATGGAGCAGTGGGGAGGATCAAAGTCCCTGATGCTAGAGCAAGAAGGGCTCAGAAAGGAAGGCAGCAGCTTCGTAGGCAGGCTCACAGACGATAATTAGCACAGGTGGTTGTAGATTGGCCCCTCCCAAGAGAACTTATAGGTGAGGCGTTGGGAGGAGACATTTGCAGGAAACAACCATTTGAATTGGTGATTGAAAAGCTCTGTGTATTTCCAGTCGTGTCTGTTCCTGGGGACTATCTGTGTTGGCACATGAGTGGTCTGGGCTCTCAGCCAAAGGACTTGCTATCTCCTTCATTAAATAGTGGCAAACAGCCAAGCCTGTGTTCTGGCTTATTCACAGGTGTGGAGAGGGGGGTCAGAACAGGTATCAATATGCTTTGTAACCATGAAAGACAGGGAAGGGCTTTTGACTATACAGGTAGTCCTCACTTAACGACTTCTTGTTCAGCAATTATTCAAAGTTACAACAGTGCTGAACAAGAAGACTTACGGCTGGTCCTTGAAATTGTGGCTGTCGCAGTGTCCCCATAGTCACAGGATCATGAATGGGACACTTGGCAACAGGCACACTGTTACACTGTTACAGCTTCCTACAGTCACATCATCACCACTTGTGATCTTCACTGCCAGCTTCCAATAAGTCAAGTCAATGAGGAAACCAGCCACCACCTGATGTTGTGCTTAATGACTGCACATGATTTCTTAAGAACCACAACCAGAACTGTCATTGTACACTGAAGATCGCATTTAATTTCATCGTACAAGGTGCAATGACAATAAAGTAAACTAAACTAAACACCATATGCTAAGATTGGGCATCTACATTTATGCTTACTTGCACAATGGAGTGTTAGATATGCAGGAAGTTAGTCAGATGAAAAAACTGATAACCAGAGAGAAGAAAACTCTGCTATTTATTTCATCCCATCCTGCCATAAAACATCACTTGTAAGAATTTTGTAACTACAATCTTATTTTGATTGAATTAGCATCTCTTGCCACTAACATACATTTTTGACACATCCGACAATACTGTGAATCAATGAACAAAAGAAATCATTTTGAAGCATCTTAATAACTCTCTTAAAGACTTGGGAAACAACTAGCTTTAAACAAAAGTTACATCTATTTAGTTTGGAAGGAAATTGGAAGCTGTGGAATTTGATTATATTAATTTTAGTTTACTACTAATGGTGCACTTTGTGGTTTCAAACAATTTTATTTTGCTAATTCAAAATATACACTAAAGACATTAGTTAATATACTTACATAGATTATAGTTTTATAAATTTAATTATAAAACAGTAATTTTTGAAAAATAGAAAAAGTTTTTATATGTTGGATTTGAATCTCTTTTTTTCTCTCCATTAAGTCAAAATAGCAATAGGAATTAGACTTAAATACTGCTTCACAGTGCTGGACAACCCTCTATAAATGGTTTACAGAGTCAGCATATTACCCCCAATAATATGGTTCATTATTTTACTGACCTCAGAAGGATGGAAGGCTGAATCAACTTTGAGCTGGTAAGACTCAAACTGCCAAATGGTTGGCAGTTGGCAGTCAGCAAAATTAGCCTGCAATACTGCATTCTAACACCACAACCACCAATGGAATTGATATCTGTTTTACTACATCAGAACAACCACCGTATAGGTGGAGCTGGTTGCCGCCATTACAAATGCGAATGCAGGAGTCCAATATAGAAATGCATTGTGTTGCATTTTGAGGTGAATTTGGTTTCAGTAATTTATATACTGTCTTCATTGCTTTTAACCTAATTAGACATTTTGTGTCTCCACATTGATGGATTAAAATGTATAATTTCAAAGTATTTCCGGTCTGTATTCTTAACTGGATGACACATATAGTCGAAATGCATTGTTGTTTGAAGAAATGATCTGTCAGTGATAAATTGCACCAGCAGCTCATACAGTGTATGAAAAGAAAAGAAAAAATGACTTATAGTTAGAACGGCTCAAAGTCTCAATGGATTATTATGCCAGATGTCAAATGAACAGACTCAAAAGCTGAATGGTGTTTATGAAGAAATGAGAAGTGTTGGCATTGTGTTTGCAGGTAATGTAGTCTAATATTATATGAAAAATAACCTCCAAGGCCCTTTTATGCACACAATTCTTTTTTGTTGCTCAGATCACTGAAAGACCTATTGATCTTTTCCACATTTTGTCCCCAAACATTTTAAGTTGGAATAGTTTTATCTTCCCTCTGGCAATTTTGCTCTCCACAAAGTATATTCAGATGCCAGAAAAAAGATAATGACATAGTCTGTTACAAAATGAAATGTATATGTGGAGAAGTGTTTTACACTTTTCAATCTTGTTTAGATATTCACTGTGTCTCTAAATATATAATCCAATGCGTGTTTATTTCAAACATTCTCCCTTGGTATTCTTCAGGGTTTCCTCTAGAAAAAGAGTTTTAAAATTATGGGGAAAAAACCTCAGCTTCAAATATGAGCTTCTTTACCTGGAATTTAAATACATTGATTTCAGTGGAATTGTTCTAAGGGTGAAAAAAGATGTTTTCATACACAAACAAGACTTGCATAGCATAACATTTTTAAATCTCTGTTTTATTCTAATAATATAGAAATATAACAATCCATTAATAGAAAGGTATGGAAATTAGTTGTCTACATCCAAAGAAATTTGTAATAATCTGAATCATGTTTCCCTATTCAAAAATACAAAAGACCATTGTTAAATTGTTAATAAAGCTTTTAATTAAAAAAATGAAGGAAGATATGAAGAAATACAGGAACCAATGGCATAATTAGGTCTGCGGTACTTTGACCAAGTGAACTATATTCAAATTCAAGCAATAATAAATGTTTATTCCACTTTTTGGAATAATTGGCAACAATATTGGAAGTTCATTCATGTCAGTAAATAAAAGTAAAATTAAAATATTACAAAAGTATCTATTATAAAAGAAGTTTTTAATTGTGATTTATTACTGCTGATATAATTAAACAAGATTTCTGTGAAACCCTTCAGAATTAAAAATAAATGCTTATCATTGTTTATTACATCTTTTATCATTCTACTCTTTCTGAATTCTGCTTTAAATACAGTTGCACTTAAGTGTTGAAACAGTAGATGTACAAAGGGACTTTTGATGGTTGTTGTTGTTGCTTTAATTATGCCAGGTCTGCATCAAAACTTCAAACTTTTGAATAATTTCTTTCTCAATTTTTTACAAATTTTGTTGCTAAATATCAGCAACTGTGACTGAATGATGCTCAGAAGCCACTGAGAAATGTTGGGGACAGGTATGCAGCTGCAGTGGCTAAGATTGCCTGTCCCTTATCTATTAACATCCCTGCATGAAAAATTTGTAATCTCCATCCTTACATATTGAAAATGAAATCTAAAAAAGATCTTTAGCTGGCTACATTTAGCAGCCTTTCTATGATGAGGAAAGCTGATAGAATAGGATTTCAAGTACATTTAGTAATGTGTGAATGGTCTAGAGGTCTGAAATTCTCATCCTCTGAAACAAGAAAAGAACTAAAACTCATGGGCCATCCATGGATGTCAATCACAGAAGCAAACATTTGCTCTAATCACTAGGTAGCAGCGGTGTTAGGGTTCTCTACATTCCTTTTCTTCCATCTAGCGGTAGAGATCTGCCAATCAAATATAGGATTCCTTCAGCTGTTGCTGTTCTTTTTTTTCATGTTTTATTTATTTTATTTATATTACTTTCCATTTCCATCAAACAGTGTAAGATCTGGGTAAAGTTATTTAAACAGTCATAATCCACATATTTGTTATTATATTAATCACAATAATATTAATAGTATAACTGCATATCAATATGATTACAATAATACATAACATCATCATCAATTTCTCTCCACATTAACATTTCCTTTTTTTATATATATCTCTAACTTCTGTTTCTACCCTGTTTCCCTGAAAATAAGACCTCTCCATATAATACTGTATTTTTTGGAGTATAAGACACACCAAGATTTTGAAGAGGCAAATTTAAAAAAAAAAAGTTTTTGCACTCTACAGACCTCCCAAAAACGGCCTGTTTTTTTGCAAAAACGGGTCTGTTTTTTTTTTTAAAGGGGGCATGAATAGCCTTTAGGAGGCTTATAGAGTGCTCCTGGGGGCTCGGGGGGGGGGGTTAAAATTGAGCAAAAAACAGCCCATTTTTTGCTCATTTCTACCCTCCCCAGCCCCCAGGAGCACTCTGAAAGCCTTCTAAAGGCTATGCACAGAAATTTTGGTGAAGGGGTGGGGTTTCGGGAGGCAAAAAATGCTGTATTCAGTGTATAAAATGCATCCAGATTTTCAGCCTCTTTTTTTAGGGAAAAAGGTGTGCCTTCTACTCCAAAAAATATGGTAAGTCCAATTGGGCTTTAGAGCACATACAGTAAAATAAGCCCTCTCTGAAAATAAGCCCTCCCCCAAAATATTGCAACACAGCAGCACCTGTGAGATGACTACACTCGCCACCTCTTGCACCTCAAAAATAATAAGACCTCCCCGAATATAAGACCAAGTGCTTATTTCGGGGGTCAAAAGAAAATAAGTCCATGTCTTATTTTCAAGGAAACAAGGTATTGTCTAACCATTGATAAAATACATCCCACATCAGAAAATATTCAGTTTCTTCTTTATCCTGAATAATGAGCATTAATCTGTCCATTTCTGTGCTTCCAATATTTTCTTCATTATACTCTCATCTGATGGCATCTCATCTGTTGCTGTTCTGAATCTTCATAGTTCAATGGACATGATTTTGCCACAATTGTCTTGTGAGAAACAACTCTGTTGAACATTTGTAACAACAGTGATACTTTATCTTTTTCAGCTCTTTTTCCATTTTATTTTTCCAGGCATCACAGTTTTTCCCAATACCTGCCTTCATATTATTTATTCAAAATATTTAAGGTATAGCATCATTATTGGTGCTTCCAGGGAGCAGTCTTGTTTTAATGCATTTTGTGATAAATAATGTGTTCTTCTTGAGATACAAGATGTACTCAATTGTTTTTTTCCAATATCATAATTAAAAGCATCCATTTTTATTTTGTTCAGCTTTTTGCTGTTCCAGTTTTCAAATCATATGCTACAACTGGGAAAACACAGTCTTGATAATAATACTGTTATGGTCAATGTGAAGACATTGCACTTTAATACTTCATTATGATCTACCATAGTCTTCTTCCCAAGTGGCAGGTGTTTGTTGGTTCATAATGACAATCTCTATGAATTTTTGAACCAGGAAATTATAGTTTATTACTACTTCAGCTGCCTATTTTCATTTGGTGAGCATTGCATAGTTTTAGTTTTGTCTAATATTGAGCATCAGATCAACTTCTGAACTTTCATTTCCCCTTCAATAAGAAATTCCTTGTCTTCCTTGCTTCTAACCATTGAGGTGGCACCATCAGCATTTCTGAGGTTCTTGATGTTAGTCTGAGCAATTTTATTTCCTAATTCTTCTTTAATTTCTTCTACTCTACGATTGTTCATAATACCAAGTTTTCCTGAAAATAAGACAAGGCTTTATTCTCTTTGGACACACACACCCCTGGAAATAAGTGTTTGGTCTAATTTTCAGGGAGGTCAGGGAGGTTTTTGAGGTGCAGGAGGCAGTGAGCATGGTCACCTCATGGCTGCTGCTGTGTTGCAATATTTTTGAGGAGGGCTTATTATCCAGGGAGATCTTATTTTCAGGAAACAGAGTATAAGTGGTGATATCAACCTTAAAATGTTCCCTTCCCAATTTTGAATCATTTAGTTGTCCTGTGCTCCAACCCAACTATTGTTTCTTAAATGTCTATGGAGATTCTTAGTCATACAGGTCATGTTTTTCTGAAAGATGCTTTTTTTGTTTTAAAAGAATTTTATTGGTTTTTAAAATTTATGGGAAAAGGGTAGATGGATATACAAAAAAAATTTTTGGCAGCTCCATCGTGCTAGAGGTAGGAATCTCTCCAATTCTCACAACTTTTACAGAAAAGAAAACAAAAGATAAAAGATAAGCAGAAACAGCATCTTATTATACATTGCATCAACCATGTGTTCCATCATCTCTTTTGCCACTTTCTAATATATCAACAATTAGAATGATATTCCAGATATATTTATTTTTGTGACCTGAGTCTTTCCATTATTGTTCCCTCTCCCCTGTCCCCAGGCGGAGCCGCAGCTCCTCCCTCCTTCATGTCTTGGGTATTGTCTCCTTTTTCACTACTTCTTATATTCCTGTCCTCTAGGAGGGCACTATGTTTTTTAATGAAGGCCTCTGCCTCCATAACTGTGTTAATTCTAATTCTGTTTCCCTCCCAGAAGATCAGCATTCCTTCTGGCAATAACCATCTAAACCAAATTCCCTTATTATATAATTTCTTTGTTAAGGGGGAATAGTTCCTCCTTTTCTCTCTTATTTTTTTCGGAATTTGCTTAAGAATGGCAATTCCTTTATCTTTATATTTTAGTGGTTCCCCCCCTCTGAGCCCCTAGAATCTCATCCCTCATGGTCTTCCTAATGCTCCCCAGCTCCTGAGGCAAAACTGGAGACCCCCCATGGCTGCCGCCTATCCGGGCGGTTCCAGCAAGCCACCCTATGGCAGGTGGTCCCTCCAACACCACCTGTGCTCCTTAAAGGAGCCCACCGGAGAAGTGAACAGCAGACCAATGCCCGTCGCCTTTGGAAACCGGAAGTGATCCTGAAAGGTGCTTTTTCAAGAGGCAACTGGACTTTCTGGTTTTTCTTTGAACATCTCGCTTCTCGTCCAAGAAGCTACTTCAGCTCTGACTGGATAATCCTTCCATTCAACTATCCAGTCAAGTTGCCTCTTAAAAAATGCACCTTTGGGACTATTGTTTCTTAGTTAGCATATACAGTTTTCAACAGAACCTTAAGTAACCTATTACACCCATGTTTTTAATGACTATCTATAACGTCTTGTGAAACTGCACAATGAAAAACCTTTGTATAACCAACAAAGGAAAAATTAATATCTTTTTGAAACTTCCTAGTCTTTTCCATCATGTACTAGGACTATAATCAGCAGGATGTATTTGCCTTTTCGAAATTCAAACTATTTATCTGGCAATTCTCATTTCATGTATTGTTGAAATATGGATTGCAAAATCTTGAGCATTATCTTGCTACACTGACTTGAATTACATTCCTTTGATTTATCAGCACAGAAATATATACAAACTATAGCAGCTCCATTGACTTCAAGGAGTTAGTTCACACTTTAACTTTCTATTAAATTGATGGGATTTTTAACAATGTTTCAACTGGCAAAGTTTTCATAAATGCCATGACACCATGCAATATTAACCCAGTTTCTCAGTGCAGAAAAAGGTATTTGAATTTCAGCCAATACCATGGGGCATATTTGATTGATTAAGGCAGAAATTGATGCAGCAAAACTTTTTCTGCCTCTAGTGAGAAAGGAGGAAAACAGACACACAAGACAGTGGAGGAATGTATGTTTTTTTTTAAAAAATGTTTTTACAACGGAACAACAACAAATGTATGTACAACAAATATTTACAACACAATCCTGATGTTCACATGATGTCAGGTTTCCTCCTAAGTCTCACTGCCAGAGACTCCCTCTGGCTTTCCTGCTCCTTCTCCAGTGGCTTAGCAAGAAAGAGAGTGGAAAAAATGAACTGGATTTAATGCTATGTTCTCAGCATGGCTTGAATTTCTCCTATATCTACTTAGCTGAATATCTTCTGCTTCTCTACTGAAAGAAGAACCCAGAGGTGGGTTTCTGCAGGCGTTACTACCGGTTCAGTGTGCACGTGATTTGTGCATGCACAGTTTTCTGTGCATGTGCAGAACATTAAAAATGTCAAAAAAAAAAAAAACATGCCGTGGTGCCTGGGGAACTGGTTTGGGAGCATGGTGAGCCTGCCATCCCTACCGGTTCAGCAACCCAGGTGCAATTTCCACTACCAGTTCACTCAAACCTGTGCAAACCGGTAGCAACCCACCTCTGGAAGAACCTCTCTCAATGACTTCTGCCCAGTCCTTCCTTAGAAGTCTCTAATGAAGCTTGTCTAATGACCAACAATACTCTCTTTCCAAAGTCACTTAGGTGAGATGGGTGGTGCAATGTGTTTGTTTGATTGTTTGTCTTCTATAAAGATGCTGCATACAGGCATTTGGATCTTTTCTTCTCATCTTTGTTCTTGAGTCAAAATGTACTCTGTTGTCTGTTTTCACTTCCTTTCTTCCAGGGAAGCTAGCCATGAACTTTCTTCTCCCTTCCTAACCAGGAATTAAAACTATCATGCACACACATATAACTTTGCTCTCCAATGTTTACCTCCAGCCTCTCAGTTTCATATAGGCTTTTTCTCCTTCTCACTCTCTCCCAAATTTTGAGTCAGACTGGCAGCATCTTCTCTGGCAACTGAGAATTTCTCTCTCTACATCTCACAAAATCAGAATTTTAACACCATGTTGTATCCAAAATCAGATAAATTAGAATTCCACATTTAGAGAGAAATTCAGATTAAGAAATTTTCTTATTAAGTGTTAGCGTTCTTCATTCTGTTACCTAATTTGGTTCCTTATTCCCTAAATTTCCTTCCCACTTTGGCTCATGACTTCATTCTGGCCAAAGCTTAAATAAAATGTCATTCAAAAGGTCCCAAGGCTGAACTTTGCAACCTTAGGTTGTTTGAACATCTCAGCTTCTCCATTTCAAAAGTTGATTGTAGAATTTTAACAAGACAATGACATATTTAGCAGAAGGATATTTGCATTAAGTATGTCTGGCAAGTCATTTTGACATTTAAACCAATAAGCAAATATCCACATTTTCTGACTATCCTTTGTTCATGCCCAGAGGAAAATAACCATAGCAGATACTGAATTCTATTACATTTATTTGTGCATCTTCCATAATATGACCTTTCTTAATTTATGCCTTTCACTATAAATCTTTCAAGTTTCTTACTGGAACCTCACTATTTCATAAATATACCTTATTGTATTCTTTTGAATTTATACTCCAGATGTCTTTAAAAGAAATTCCATCCATCCTTCCTTCCTTCTATTTTCTTTAGAGCAGGAGAAACAGATAGTAAAAGAATCAATCTTTTTCAACCTATTAGAAAAAGCTCCTGGTCCTTCTTGATGAAATATACTTTTGGGCTACAGCCTGGCTTCCTATGTAGTAAAGTCTCATAATATTTGTCCTTAAAAAAGTCAGATAACATTGACTCCCTGGATCAAATATAGGAAGTAATAGAACTGCCAGAAATTAACCTCCCCACCACTACCCCAGAGGTGGTATTCTGCTGGCTTGCCCTGGTTCAGGAGAACTGGTAGTGGCGGTGACAGGAGACTCTGCCTACTGCCCAGATGTCATCATGGACGCTCTGCACATGAGCATAAGTGCAGCACACACTCCCATTTCCGAACCAGTAGTAAAAGTAAGAGGATTTAATGCCTGCTCTACACCCAAACCACCTCACAGGGCTGTTGTTATGCAGAAAATGGGACGTAGAAGTAGCATTAGGTATGTTCGCCATCTTGAGTTATCTATACATCATCATCATCATCATCATCATCATCATCATCATCATCATTATTATTAAATTGTATCACAGCGGCCAGTTGTTTCGCCGGATTTGGCATTGATTACTAGTCGGGCCCCACCCAGGGGCCTAGGTCATCGTAACGTATTTTCGTAATATACGTGCTGATCCAGGCAGTGCAGCTTTTTGCATTTGACTGATGGTGATTTTGTCAAGTTTTAACTGTTTTAAATGTAATTCATTTAAATGTCAATTTTTAGGTCCTGGTATTTCACGATTTTTTCATGTTCTTTCTCATCGACCCTGCTATCACCTGGTATTGCGATGTCTATGATTGTAACCTTATTTTTCTCAACCAGTGTGATGTCTGGTGTGTTATGCATCAGTATTTTGTCCGTTTGTATATGAAAATCCCATAGGATCTTGACCATCTGATTTTCGGTGACTTTTTCAGGCTTATGTTCCCACCAGTTTGTTGTTGTTTTAATATTATAATTTTTGCACAAATTCCAGTGGATCATTTGTGCTACTGAATTGTGCCACAATTTATAATCAGTCTGCACGATTTTTTTACAGCAGCTGAGTATGTTGCCAACAGTTTCATCAACTTCTTTGCAGAGTCTACATTTGGCATCATCAGAGGATTTTTTGATTTTGGCCTTAATGGCATTTGTTTGGATAACTTGTTCTTGCGCAGCCAGGATTAGTGACTCTGTTTCTTTCTTCAATGTACCTGTTGTTAACCATAACCAAGTTTTTTCACTGTTCACTTTATCTTTTATTTTTTCCAGAAATTGACCATGCAACGCTTTGTTCTGCCAACTCTCCATTCTTGATTT
The DNA here is from genome assembly GCF_964273705.1 of Natrix helvetica. Taxonomy (NCBI): domain Eukaryota; kingdom Metazoa; phylum Chordata; class Lepidosauria; order Squamata; family Natricidae; genus Natrix; species Natrix helvetica. Next base: position 51,790,802 of record NC_138548.1, read on the forward strand.
TATCACATCTTTTGTGTATTCTTGTTTCGTCTGTTGGGCCTTCAGTAGATTTTTGTTCTTTACTTTGATTAATAGATGTTCTACTGAAGGCCCAACAGACGAAACAAGAATAGAGAAAAGATGTGATAAAATCAAGAATGGAGAGTTGGCAGAACAAAGCGTTGTATGGTCAATTTCTGGAAAAAATTAAAGATAAAGTGGACAGTGAAAAAAACTTGGTTATGGTTAACAACAGGTACATTAAAGAAATAAACAGAGTCACTAATCCTGGCTGCGCAAGAACAAACTATCTGAACAAATGCCATTAAGACCAAAATCGGAAATAATAATAATAATAATAATAATAATAATAATAATAATAATAATAATAATAATAATAATAATAATAATAATAATAATAATACATTTTTGAATGTTCAGTTTGCTGAGTGTCATGTTTAATGAATTGTATAATAATAATAATAATAATAATAATAATAATAATAATAATAATAACAACAACAATAAATGAATAAAGTATATAATAATAATATAGGTGGGAAATAAATAAATAAAAACGTAAAGGAAGCAGATCATAATTCAAACTTGCTGTGTGAACAAGTTATGAATGTTTCACAAAAAGGTGAGTCTGAGCAGGATATCTCAGGTTTCCTGAACGAAGAACACATGGATTTGGAATGTTTAGCACCTCTCTTCCTTGTCTATACAAATTGTATGCTAAAATGTTTCTATTATTAACCCCAATGTGACAAGTGAATTTACTGAGAACAGATTGCAATGGCGTCTGGGATGTTATTTTCTTAGGTGATGAATTTATATCGTAGACTTGAAGGACATTAATGAATGCAGAAGATGCAGATGGCCAGGCGCCATTTTTTTAAAATCTTTTTTTTTTTCCTAGGTGGTGTACAATTATGCACAAGCAATCATTTTGCAGTTGTCAATACTAGGAAGAAAGAATTGGTCCTGGACAAGACTAATTCTTAATAAATCAGCATGTCATGAGGAGCTTTGTCATGAAAATCACTGTGTGAATAGGCAAATGATTAATAAATAGAACTCCAAGGTGACAAGTGTTAATTACTGTCCTAGCATGTGATAATGGGATTCTAATACCATGCAGTGCTGTAAGACCCCACAGCCATCAGACACCGATCCAGCAAAAGTGACAGATGAAGTAACCTGGAGGACACTGACAAAAAAGGAAGAAGAGTCAACCACTGTCATTGCTGCAAAAATAGCAAAAGGCACTCTCCTTATGAGAGCATAGACAGTAGTGGCACCAGTGGAATGGAGGCAATCAACATCAGCTAATTGAAAAAAGCCATTCCTTCTTCCTCTGTACTTCTGACATTAGATGAATATAGTTGTTCCCTGTTTGTCCTTTCAATTTCTAAAACTTAGTCGCTGCTTTAGAACATTCAAGGTTCTAGAATCTAGATAGCTTCAAGGTTCTAGATAGAAATTCAAGGTTATTAGACCTGCTGGGGACATCAGCAGTACTTCAAACCATCCTCTGCAACAGTATTTCTCAATCTTGGAAAGGTCAGCATGCTGGCTAGGTAATCTGAGAGTTGAAGTCCACACATCTTAAAAGTTGCCAGGATTGAGAAATGCTGCCTAATAACATTGCCTTCTGTCCGCAAACATCATCTGGAGCAAACATAATCAAGGATCGTACTCCACATTTGTTTCACTGTTTTATTTGTGCAGAGCACTGGAAAAAAACTAACTTGTCTTGGAGAATAACATTCACCAACTTGTTCATTACAAAGTCACATTTCTGTTGTCATCAACCAAAGGAAGAACAGTAAAAGCTTCATCAGTTTTGCCTAGTCTGCAGCTAAAGGAAATTTCTTGATGCTGCAGCCATAGGAAACTAAATATTGTGTTTCAGCTTAATTGTTTTGTTAATTTGGTACACTTAGTGCTATTTATTGTCTTATTCGTTTACCTTACTTGCATGCAATATTTTACAGTTTAAATGCTACACAAATGAAATTGTGTCAGGGGAAATGTCTATATGTACTGTGTGAATACTGTACATATGACTTCTGCTACAATACATCCTACTTTTGCTTAAGAGAAAATTTAAACAGTTACTGAAAAAAGTTAATCATGAAACCAGACAATGAAAACTGCCAAAGATTCAGTAAATGCATGCATCCATTTCAAATTGGAAATGAATTTAAACTTTACTCCAGTCTGCTATATTTGTTTGTTTGTCTTGTTTGTTTGTCAAGATAACAAGTATAGGTATGAACATAAACAAAGGAAGTAAATACAGATAAACGGGGACAGTAAGACAGGAACAGTAGGCACTCTGGTGCGCTTATGCATGTCCCCTTTATGGACCTCTTAAGAATGAAGTGAGGTCCACGGCAGACAGTTTGAGATTGAAGCTGTGAGTGTTTGTGGCTATAACAATGGAGTTGGGTAGAACATTCTGGGTGTTGACCATTCTGTTGCTGAAGTCGTATTTTCTGCAATCGAGTTTTAAGTGGTTTACCTTGAGTTTGTATTGATTGTTTGCCCCTGTATTATTGTGATTAAAGCTGAACAAGTCATTGACGGGCAAGACGTTATAGTAGACAATCAATATTTATTTTACCCCACATTTCAGGATAATCATCCTCACAAACTAGTTGGTAAGCAATCTAAACAATTTAAATAAAAATACAATTAGAAGGATGGAACGAGTAAGTCCTAGGATTCTTCATACTAGGTAGCTAGATATCATAACCCTATAGTAGGGGAGGGAAAGTACACCTGAGCAGGTTTTTGGCCCTGGTTTCATCTTGCAAAGAGAGACCTAAGTCTGGTGAGTTAGGATCAGCTATATTTTTACTCAGATTATGAAGCAATGGCAGAGAAAAAGAATATCTGACAGTGACTGAGGAGGCAATACCTCATGATGAAGTAAATTTTATCACATTGTGGCTTCCTTGGATCTCTGATTAGATTTAGAAGAGGGGTAACATTCTCCTTGTAGCTTGATGCTTACTTGCAGAATAAAGCTCATGAATAGGCTCAGTAACAGAAGTAGGCAAGGTTTGGACTTTACAAGGATTTAGTATTCACTGTACAGTTTCAAAGTTAGGCAATTTTAAATTAGCAACTCTGACTTTCTCTAAAAAAAACATTTCATTGTATATGAATATTATTAGATAAACAGAAGAGTGTGTGCATTACTAAACAAGTAAATACATTTATTGTTAGAACCATAGGTCATAACTTTATTACAGAGCGTAAAATGCAGCAATGCAAAATAACAATAAAATAAAGGATTATTAAAAAAAGAGTGCTGGAAAATGAGACAAAAGTAAAAGAAGGGCTACAGTTAAGAACTTAAAACAGTTTCAATGACAACAAAGCAAATGTAGCAACCTGTCTTGGTTAGCATGTACTGTGTATAGATGGTCCAAGGATCAGTCTCCAGCTAAAAGGGAGTGAAATGTTGAATGCCAATACCACTTAGAGAGAAAATACTGCACTGGATGGATGCATAGTCTGATCTGGTTCAGCAAAACTTTCCATTTCCACCTTTTCTCTAATTACCACAGCCTAAAGCCACAAAATCCAAGATAACATATTTATTCCTTTATATAAGGTCTAGTGGAGATTCTCTCTTGATCAGGCATATTATTTCAATGAGTTGAGGGAAGTTAGAAATCTAGAGATGACCTGTTGAAAACATTACTACATGGGTGACAAACCTGTGGCATTACGTTGCTGTCATTTGATATTTTGCAACATGTTTTCCTTCATGGAGCTGGGATGGGCATGGCCTATGCATGATGCATCCGGCCTGCGGGCTGGAGGTTTAACACCCCTGCATTAGTAGGCCTTTGATCAATATTATTTTCGAAACACTAGTAAGGCAAATGTTTGCAAACTGCATATGAAGGCCTTAACCCCTCAACTATTAATTATGACAATGGTCTCAAATTTCTCTGAAATTTCTAGTACAATTTTTATTTCTTTCCTTTTCAAATTTGTGTGCATGTGTGGTCCTCCTGAAGCATAAGGGTTTTTTAGTTTTCTATTGGGTCATCTTCAGTAAAATCCAATGTTGCCATTTTTCAAAAGGCACAACTATGAACTCAATTTACATATTATTATTAAATATTGTTCAAGGAAGAAATGAACTTGTCTTTCCACCCTCTGTTTTTAATTCCTTGCATTCTGCCTTATTGGCCCCTTATTGAGTTTTTTGTTTTGTATTAATCTAACCGTAAAATAGCAATACAACTCCATTTAACATTTAGTGAAGAATTTCAGACTTTTCAAAATATTTACTTCCTCGCCTTCCTTTCAACCTGAGAATTTATTGTCTTCCTCTCATTTTCACAATATAATAGTTTACATATGGGTATTTCATTTCATGTTATTAAGTGAGACATGTCTTCTCCAAATTTATTTAACCATATTAAAAGTTAGCTAAAATTCAGCTGTCACCAATTTGTAGGAGTGACTACAATGTGATGAAAAACATGTTTTCTTTTGCTTAACTTGAAAATTTTTCAATCAACTTTAATTAATACTTCTAGCATTCTAGCATTTTGCCAGGAGAGAAAACGTATCCCTCTTCACAATGCAATATCATTTATCCAATTTCCTGTAAAACCCACATAAAACCTGACAGAAATATTTGAGAAGCTATATCAAGAATATGGTTAGAATATTCTTATAAATATCCCATATTTCTGTTTATTTCACTAACTTTTGTCTATATAACAAATGATGTTGCTCTTAAATGTCAGAGTTTGAATTCAGGGACTTGAAAAAGAATAGAATTTCTGACTATAAGGTGAGGGTGAATGGAATACTATATTGACTCCCTCGTGTAAACTGAGTATACGTTTACATTGTTAGTAAAGAACAGCTAACTGGATGAAAAAAGTACAGAAGCCATTGTCAGAAAGTGAAGGAATGGGAATGAAGGGTTGGATGTCTGAGTAGCTTCAGAAAAATAGGTAATATATGACACTTTTCATTTTCTTTACACTTTGCCTTAAGTGGTCCAGAATATTAGAATGTTCTCGTCTAGAAGAGAAAGCAGTGGTTGCCGGGGGGGGGGGGGAGACACAAGTCTAGAGGCAATTTTTTTTGTTTGTTATTTTATGCATCTAAGCCAGTATTGTCAAAGGTATTGACAACTTTGATTGTGGTAATAGCTCCTTAGGTTTTAAGAAGAAAAGGGGCTTTTGTTTTTTCTACTAGTTGGGTGTTTCAAATGCCAGAAACTGAATATGAAATCTTATTTGAAGTATATGTCCTGCAGTATGATATGATCCCATCTCATGATACTAAGGACTTAGCATTCAGGTAACCTCTTCCTCCAAAATGGGCTAGCCAAAATGGGTTAGCAACCAACCAACCAAGGTGAGAACGGATGACATACTGGATATTTACCTTCCACTTATTGAAAAAGCAACCTCCAGATTAATTTTTTGGTTGTATTTTTACATTGTACATAAACACAACACTATTTTTGTCTTATGTTGCCTTCAGTGTTCCTGTCTGTTTTGGCTGAAGAATTGTATTGCCTTTATTTATTCATTGACTGTTTCGTAGAGACTGAATGCCTCAACTAGTTGCACTGATCTGAAATATCTTTTAGACCTTCATTTTAGCAGGAATGCTGAAATAGCATAGTGGTTACTGCCTTTGCTTAACAAAGAACGGTTCCAGTTTAAAACCTGGCAGAATTTGTATTGCTATTTTTTCCTCTGAGTTCATAAGAATTTTCCAATCCTTCTTTTTTAAACAAGATCCAGATGTGTGTTGCTTTATCACTTTTCCAAACATTTTATCTCAAGTGAATTTTGAAATACTTAAATGACATATCATAGACATACTTTAAAATGTTGAAAGGAAAACTAGCTAGGAAGGAAGCTGATTAGTAGTTGCTTTCCTTGAAAATAAGGTGGAAAGGCAGAGGAGCAAAAAAAAAACAACCTGTTATCGTAGAGACAGCAGTCAGATTTTATTTATTTATTTATTTATTTCTTAGATTTTTAGACCGCCCCTCTCCCAGAAAGGGACTCGGGGCGGTGTACAGTCAATACAAATAAAACCAGTCATAATAATAAAATACATTTAAGATACATTTGGAGGGGGAGATAGGCTGTACTAAGAAATAAATATATTCTAATCCTAAAAACATCACAATTAAAACCCCAAACCCAATTAAAATAAAATAAATCCCTGGGAGGTAAAACTAAGAAAGTGCCAGGCCAGCTGATTGAAATAGGTGAGTCTTTAACTTTTGCCGGAAGGAACGGAGGTCGGTGGTAGTTCGAATGTCTGGGGGGAGGTCATTCCAGAGGGTTGGGCCCATCACAGAGAAGGATCTACCCCTAGGTGTCGCCCGCTGGCATTGCCTAGCAGATGGCACCAGGAGGAGCCCCTCCCTGTGTGAGCGGATAGGTCGCAGGGACGTGTGTGGTAGGATGCGATCCCATTAACCAATCAGACTGAGTCTACACTGATGATGTCATCGGGCTCTTGTGCTCCTCCCCAGTTTCAGACTCAGTCCAACCTTGACTGGCTGTGAGAATTGATCTCTCCTCCAGATTATTTAATTATGTCTCTAATTGGTGAATTTTTCAAAAAAAATGTTGTTCCTTTAAATTGGTTCCTTAAATAATCCTTTATTCTACAAATTGGAGAGAATTCAAAACTGATCTCTAGCTGCCTCTCCTCAGCTGTCTGATTGCCTGTGGCCATGAGTTCGCTCAGGAAGCCTGCCTTGCAATCAGTTCAGCCAGCTCACGAGCTACGGCTCCACAGCTGTTTCCAAGTAGCGCTCCTTGATTCTGGGCACTCAGAGGGACGCTCGACTGGCCGTTTCACACGCAGCAGTTCCAGGTGAGTCTGGTGGCCATTCTGCAGATCGCCTGGCCACACTTAGTATCGGCAGCCATTTTGCGTGTCAGAAAAGCCCACAAAGAAAACAGTGGCCATTTTGAGGCTCAGAAAAGCCTCAGAGAAAAAAAAGTCGGCCATTTTGGATGCTTTAAAAAGGCATGAAATCTACAGCAGCCATTTGTAATGTCCAGCAATGCGGGATCATCCCAGGTGGACCGGATCAGGAGCGCCTGGCCAGCAAACAGGCGAGACCATTGCCTATCTTATTGGGGTGTTGATTAATGTATGGGAAAATGGCTGATCCAGCTATGGATACGAATGCAGGATTAGAGGAGACAGGGCCATCAGGGGCAAAGAGCAGCAGGAAGAGGCAAGCCAAAGAGGCCCCTTCCTCAGGAGTAGACCCCAGGGTCTCTAAAGTGACTACCAGGGCAGAAGAGTACAGGCAGAAGGCCCTTGAGAAAGAATTTCAGAGGCCCCAAAACAACAACATATTCTAACTGCCCAGCCCTCCCTCCCTCCGAGGATCACTGAGTGGTATCCCCAGCTCCAACTGTCTTGTCTCCCATGGGCCCTGACACCCCTTGGCCTATTCAGATGGGGAATTGTCTTCTTCAGAGTCCTCGTCTTCGATGGAACCTGACAACAGAGGCAATTACTTTGATGTCCCTCTCAATAGGGAGCACATCTTTGAACAGGCTTCCCTCCTGGTTACACATGGCTCTGCCCCCCCCCCCCATGTACACCTCTCCTGCTGATATGGCAACCATCATTGCTGAAACCATTAAACAGGTCATGGCTGCTGGCCTACAACAGCAACTCCAACCTGCTCCATCATATGGCCATAAGCATAAATCTTCTGCTGCGGCTCAGCAACCTGATCCCTCTGCCTCTATTTCTCAGGCCTCAATTGGCAGGGAGCAAAATAATCTGTGGGACTCAGACCTGTATGATGACAAGGTGATCATCCCAGATACCCCTGCCTTTACCGGATTATTCAAAACTGATCATTTCAAGTCCCTTCTTCTTAAGGCCATTAAAGCTGCTAACTTACCATCTTCTGCTTCAGCTTCTACTTCACAGGATAAACCGGCAGAAACGGCTTCAACTGAGGGTTCCAGTACCCCATTCACCGAACCCACAGTGGAAAAAGAGGTGATCCCTATTCCCAAGGTAATCCTGAATGTTATCCAGAAGCAGTGGGAGTCTCCAGGCACGGGCCCACAGCCGACCAACCTTGACAAACGTTTCTACAATATTGTACTAGACCGCACCAAGTTCTTCGAGACTCCCCCAGTGGACACACCGGTTGCAGCCCTGTCTTCACCTACTGTGGTCTCTGGAGCCCCTGAGGAGGTTCTTAAGCCTGAGGAGAAAAGGTCAGATCAAACCTTAGTCAAAAACTAGCATACCTTTGAAGTAAGCGAAAATAAACCTAAGGCATAATCTAATAAAAAATCTTTAATGTAAATAAAGTAAAAATACAAACTTACTAACTAAATTAATCACATCTTGGCAGAGCTTCTTTGGCTGCCTGGCTACAGACAAAGGAAGGAAGGAAGAAGGTATGTGATGTAATGACCTGCGCAGTAAATCATTGCTGATAAGAAACAGTTCATTCTACCGTATAACTCAGAATGCAGGTACAGCTGGCAAACCAAATAAACACAATGACAGCCCGGTCCCTTTTATAGGAGGTCGCCCTTTCAACCGGCAGATGGGGGACCTTCCTTCCCCCGTTCACAACACGAATCCTACACTCCCAGACAGGGATCTCACCAGGACAGGTCCAGTAGAAACACACAGCATTTCCCCTCCAAGAAATCTTACCGTGGAGGAGGCAACTGCCATTTTTCATGTAGGAAATGACTATCTGGACTCTCTTCTGATCAGAGGCCGCCTGGCGTTCTTTGCCCACCACTGGGAGGAGACCACAACAGACAATTGGGTACTCAAAGATGTCAAATTTGGTCTCATGCTGGAATTCCTCTCCATCCCCCAGGAACACTTTGTGCCATGCTGGTTTCTTGATGCCCTTGCAAGAGGGCACTGATGGAACAGGCCATTCAGCACCTGTTTGAGATCTGAGCCATCCAACTGGTTCCTCCCCATCAGGAAGGGCAGGGGTTTTATTCCCACCTGTTTGAGGTACCAAAGAATTCTGGGGAATGGAGAGCAATTTTAGATCTAAAAACATTGAACCGCCACATTGTCTATCGGTGGTTCAAAATGCATTCTCTGCACACCATCCTCCAGGCGGTCAGGAAAGGCAACTTCCTCATGTTGGTAGACTTGACCAAAGCTTACCTTCATATCCCCATCTTCATAGACCACTGAAAATATCTCCGCTTCTGCTATGGGGTGAGGCACTTCCAGTACCGAGCTCTTCTGTTTGGTCTATCCTCTGTCCCCAGGGTATTCACAATGGTACTGGCAGCACTAGCCACCCACATCAGGTCATCCCCAGTTCGGATTCTCTGTTACCTGGATGACATCCTCTTGTTATCCAGGTCTCCGGTTTAGGCAGAAAGAGATCTCATCCTCACCATTCACACCTTGTGGAATCACGGGTTCGGGGTGAATCTCAAAAAGACTCACCTCATTCCCAGCACTCGTCTTCTCCACTTTGGGGTCTTGATAGACACCATGGCAGAGAGGGTGTCCCTATCCAACGACTGCATTCTCAGTCTGAGGGAACTTGTCAGGAAGGTGCTACATCTAAGCAAGACATCCCTTCTTCTTCTCTCCCAAGTCTTGGGCAAGATGGTATCCTGCTTCTGGATTGTCCTGTGGATCAGGTTTCAAAGCAGGAGCCTTCAATGGTTCGTTCCCAAGTTTGGACACCCCTGATATAAGGATTTGCAGTTGCAGCATCTGCTAAATGATATGTGTTCTTTACAAATTAAGGTTCTCTGAGTTTAATGGAAATTATTGTTACATATGAGAATGAGATTGAGATCCCAAGGATGTACATTTGGTTTTTATTCATCATGTTGTTATTTGAAGTTCTGCTCAAATACACTAGCAAGACTGAGGAATAGTTTTCATGTTCAGCTTCTATATAGTCTGGAATCTTACATTTATGCCTTTCTTTTAATAGATGCAAATTATATTTCCTCGATCATCACATAACATCTAACGTAATTCCTCAGGAGCTTTGTCTTGAAACAGATAGTTTGTGCACTTGTGTTATGAAGGCAGAAACAATAATAATGGAATGTTATTGTAAAAGAAAATAAAAATAGGACCCAAATGGGTTCTAGCAATGACATATTTGGCATAAGACATTTTCTGTGGGAAATAATGAGTGGAGGAGGCTAATGACCTGAGGCAACACTACCAGCAATGAAATCTCACAGCTAGTCATCAATTCCCAAGTAAAACTCTTGGCTTTGATCATTATTTTGCAATTCAAACTTTGAAAAAAGTCGTCATCTCTGTAATATTATTCTTGCCATTTGCTAAGAATCTGGTCTGCATTTTAGCACTCCTTTAGGCAAGAAAGATTTGGCTTTTAGTTAGGATGAGGGCCCACTAGAGTTCCCAAGGCTGCCACAGATACTTTGCATGACCTTGGGAAAAGCATTTTCTTTAATGCTGCCATTTTTTTCAGTAGAGTTCATATGATATGTATGTATAATTACTTTGCTTATAGTAGATTAGACTGATTGATCATTGAGTGAGAAAAATTCAGCAGGAAAAATGATACTTCTTTTGAAATAAACCATGCATTTAAAATGACGCAAGGTTACAAATGAAACAGATTAATGTAGCTTAATGTAACATTTGTTTTTAAAATAAGTGAGAATCAAGATTTAACAAGCAACCATTTAATTCATAAAATATGTAGTGATGAAGAAGATGTACTGATGATACTCATAGATAATTTAAAAGAATTAAATTATGGAAAGGAAACCTACTAGTGGTTCAATACTTCTTGGCCATGTTAGTAAGGGTGACAGTATGTTGGTTGGAACATTATAAGTCATAGTTTAAATGTAGTCAGGTAGGTTGTCAATACCTCTAGTAGATGTACTACTAGTCCTACTAGTAGAAAGTAATAGGTTTACTGTATTCATTACTTAGAAACCTACTTTGCTATTATTTCATTATACTAAAGAATGTCTGAACACAGGAAAAAATCTTATTTATTACCTTGGTAAAAGGGAATGCACATTTAAGTGAAATGGAAATTTTTGCTGGACATGAACCCAGCTTGACAGAAGTGCTTAGCTTGCCAAAATAAATTTAACAGAACATAAAACACAGAATAAAAGGATTGGAAGAGATCTTGAAGATACTTTAATCCAACCCATTCTCAAGGAAGAAAACCATTCCAGGCAAATGGCTGTCCTGTCTCTTCTTGAAAGATTCAAGTGATGGAGCACCCACAATTTCTGGACATAAGCCATTTCACCAATTAATTGTTCTCACTGTCAAGAAATTTCTTCTTAGTTCTAGGTTAGATTTCTCTTCAATGGTCTTCCACCTGCTATTTCTTGTCCAGTCCTCAGGTGTTTTGAAGAAGAAGCCAACCCCCTCTTCTCAGTAACAGCCCTCAGTACTGAAAGACTGCTATTATGTCTATCCTAGTTCTTCTCTTCATTAGACTAGACCACAGGTGTTAAACTCATGGTGTCACGTTGCTGTTACATGATGTTTCCAATGTTCCCATTTGCGGATCTGGGAATGGGTGTGGCCTGTATGTGACATATCCGGCCTGTGTGCTGCCAGTTTGACACCCCTGGACTAGACATTCCTAGCTCCCTCAATTGTTCATTTTATGATTTAGCCTCCAGAGCCCTTATTATATTTGTGCTCTTCTCTACAACTAACTGCTATTCTATTCTATAGAGTATAGGTAGGGTTTGATTATGAAGAACTACATAATGCTAACACAATAGTTAGAATGTCAACCTAGTTCAAATAAAAAGTTTATCTGATAATTATATTCTATCTTATAGGGGAAGAGAATGTGCTTTTTCATTCTGTATTGAGCCTTAAATTTCTCTTGTCCTGTGATCATGGTAGCTTGACTCTAAGTGAACTGAAGAAAATTTTGCCCAGATTGAGACACATTGATAGTAGATTTCAATTTATTCAATCAGGGACGAAAATGGGCATTGGTTCGTACCTGATACACTCATTTTCTGGTAGAGTAGAGACAGCAGTCAGACTCTGGTATGCTCTGTCCATTAACAATCAGACTGAGTCTACACTTATGATGTCATCGGGCCCTTGTGGCTCCTCCCTAGTTTCAGATGAAGGAAAACTGTAGACTCAAGTGAAAGTTGTGAGCAAAAAGTGAAAGTCCATAGTCACTGTACCTCTCTCCTCCGCACAAGGAATTCCCTCGCATGACCCATACCAGGGTGGCATTGGCTGCTATCTCTACCAGAAAATGACCGTATCAGAACCTGTGGGCCACTGGCATCTAAGAGCGTCTACTCCTTCTGCCATGGGGTCCATGAACCTCGAGTAATACCTGGGTACCTGGTTGTTCTCTGCCATCACGAACAGGTCTAGGACTGGGAAGCCGAACCATATTGTCAGTTGATGGAAGAGGCTCAGATGGATGGTCCACTCTGCCTCAGCTATTGTTGTCCAGCTCAGCCAGTCTGTTTGGACATTGGAGCCCCCTGAGATGTTTTCTGCCCTGAGAAATGACAGGTGAGATTCTGTCCACTGGCACAACAGGTTGGATTCCTGCATCAGGGACCAGGAACGAGATCCCCCTTGTCTGTTTATGTGTGCCTTTGTCGTGGTATTGTCCATGAGGACTAATATGTGATGGGCCTGAACTCTGTGGTGGAAGTGTCTGAGGACGAGGGGAACTGGCTGCAATTTTAGACAATTTATGCTGTTTTGGCTCTCTTCGAGGGACCACTGACCCTGAGCCACTAGGTCCTGCATGTGTACCCCCATCCTGTCAGACTTGCATCCATCGTAAGTGTGAGACGGCACGGCTCTCTGAACAAGGTCCCTTGCAAAATCGCCGGGGATTGCCACCATTTGAGAGCATGCAATACCTGTCTGGGAAGGAGGACCCTGAGAGGAGAGCTGCTCCTGTCAGACTTTTGGTGTGGAAGTTTGGACACCCCTGCCTTACATATTTTAAGTCCACTGAAGTCAATAGATATTTTACTGCAGAATATTCGGCTGTTGAGAGGTCCTTGATCTTGGCTGTTTTCTTGCAGATAGCAATAGCACTTAGCACTTAGACTTATATAACACTTCACAGTGCTTTCTAAGCAGTTTACAGAGTCAGGCTATTGTCCCCAACAATCTGGGTCCTCATTTTACCCACCCCTGAAAGACGGAAGGCTGAGTCAACCTTGAGCCTGGTGACATTCGAACTGCCAAACTGCTGACAGCCATTGATTAGCAGAAGTAGCCTGCAGTACTGCACTCTAACCACTGCACCACTCTTGTTTCATTACCCAAAGTAGGTAATTTCATCAGTGCCCCAGCATTGATGATATTAGGGTAATGAAATGTCTGCAAGAAAACAACCAATATCAGAGAGCATCAAAGATCCCTCATTTCATCCCCAAGCTACAAATATTCTCCTCTATCAGCACATTCTGCTAAATTTGTTCAGCTTGTATTTGCTCATCTTGGCTACTGAATAACTTGGATGTTGCATGAAATGTGAAAGTTAGCTAGACACCTGGCCTCTACTTTCTTCTAACACTGAGGAGGAATTCTTTATTCATTTCAAGACAAAATGCTTGGGAAAACTCTTTAAAGACCATTAAGCTTAAAAAAATCATCACAGGTGTTCCTTGATTTATGACCACAATTGAGCCAAAAGTTCTTATTACCAAGTGAGACATTTGTTAACTGAGTGTTGTCCCATTTTACAATTTTTCTTGCCACAGTTGTTAAGTGAATCACTGCAGTCGTTAGGTGAGTAACATGGTTATTAAATGAATCTGGTTTCTCCATTGACTTTGCTTGTCAGGAGGTCAGAAAAGGAGATCACATGACCTCATGACACTCATCATAAATCATCATAAATATGAGTCAATTGCCAAGCATCTAAATTTTGATCCCATGACCATGTGGATACTGCAATGGTTGTAAGTGTGAAAAAAGTCATAAGTCACTTTTTTTCAGTGCCATTTTAACTTTGAATAGTAACTAAATGAACTGTTGCAAGTCAAAGATTATCTGTATTGTAGTTTATTTTCCCACATTTTGGTTTTAAAAACAAAACCTAAATGCTTGAGAGAAAAACCATTAACAGAATCTGGAAGGAATGATACATTGACGGCAATTGGACCTCCCCCCCCCCGTTTTTTTTGCGGGGGTGGGTGGGTTGGTTTGAAACATTTTGCTGCTTATCCAAGTAGCTTCTTCTTGAGTTACTGGAATAAGCAGCAACATTTTTGAACCAATAGGAAAGAAAAGAAGCCCAGTTGCCATAACTCATTCTCCAGACACCTCTACCTGGATGACTGAGAATATTAATTGACATAGTGCCGTGGACAATTCTATAGGCTCCTCAAGCTGCCAGTTTGCTTCCAGTCCAAATCAACATATTGGTTATCATGGTTAAAGCCTTTTATGACATGGGCTCAGAGTATCTGAGGAACCATCTCACTCGCCTTACTCATTCCAATGTAAAGGACTTTTTCATATCCCTTTGGCCAAAGAATTTTGGCTAGTGGGATCCTGGAGCAGAGCCTTTTCTGCACCCCCCCCTTGGAACATTCTTCCATTGGAGATGACCTCTACTCCACATTCCTAAACTTCTGGAAGAGCCTAAAAGCCTGGCTCTTCTACTTGGCCTGGTCCCCTGACAAAGCCCTGCTACATTGGGAATGGCAGATAAGATAGGTAAGGTAGATAAGATCACCACCCGATCATCTTGGTTTTTAATTTTTCTATTCAATTTTTATAAATGGTTTAATTGTTTTCTACTACTTTTCTTCTTTTTATTACATTGTAAGCTGCCTGGAATTACTGTATCAGTGAGATGGGTGTCATAGAAATTTAATCAATCAAACAATCATGTTTCCTGAGATCAACAACATGCTATTATCATAATGGTTCCATTAAAGACCAGGGAAGACATCCCAGCATTGAACTTGTCCATGTCAAAAAAAAACAAGGAAAATCGAGGAAAATGCAAAGCACTATAGAAATATGAGCTATGTCATCCTCATACACTTCTATAAATCAGAAGGATGATGATGCGGAGACTGTAAAAAGAAACTGCTACATTCTAAAGTACTTTGAGAATGAGTCCTATTTTAACAGAATAAAAAAGTTGAAAGCAGATGTGTTTTCAGTAGGGTCTGACCAGTTCTGAAAAACCAGCAGTAGAATTTTCAGTAGTTCAGAGAACTGGTAAATACCACCTCTGATTGGCCTCACCCCCATCTATTCTCTTTCTCCCGAGTCCCAACTGATTGGAAGGAAATGGGAATTTTGCAATAACTTTTCCCTGGAGTGGGGAGGAAATGGAGATTTTACAATACCCTTTCCCTGAAATGTGGTGGGAATGCAGATTTTACAGTACCCTTCCCCTGCCACACCCAACAAGCCATGCCCACAGAACTGGTAGTAAAAAAAAAATGAATCCCACCACTGGTTGAAAGGGACCTTGGAGGTGTTCTAGTCCAAACCCCTGCTCAAACAGGAAACTCTATACTATTTCAGACAAATAATTGTCCAATCTCTTCTTTAAAATGTTCAATATAGGACCGCCCACAACTTCTGAAGGCAAGTCGTTTCACTGATTAACAGTTCTGTCAGAAAGTTTCTCCTTAGATTTAGGTTGGTTCTTTCCTTGATTAGTTTCCATCCATTGTATCTTGTCCTACCTTCAAGTGCTTTGGAAAATAGGTTGAGCGCCTCTTCTTTGTGGCAGCCTCTTAGGTACTGGAACAATGCTGTCATGTCACCTCTAGTCCTTCTTTTCATTAACCTAGACACACCCAGTTCCTGCAACCGTTCTTCATATGTTTTAGCCTCAAGTCCTTTAATCATCTTTATTGCTTTTCTCTGCACTCTTTCTAGAGTCTCAACTTTTTTTTATATTGTGGCAAGCAAAACTGGATGCAATATTCCAATTGTGGTCTTGTTTATTAAGACAACTTTCTGAAAATTGGACCAAAGATTTTGATAAAGCATTGGGTGAGCTTTAAAATATTTATCTTGATTTTTCCAAGCAATAAACTATTATAAAACTTATTCTAAATATATTTATTTCTAACTTTTGCTTTTGCCAAAGTCCATGAAAATGAAAGATTACTGTAAGAAAATCGTGGTTAAAAAAAAAAGCATCAGAGTAGAGAAGAATTGTTTAGAAATTGCATTTTTAAATACAATTTTTTAAAAAGGTGCCTTTAGCATACAAAAATTGTATGCTAAAGGCACTATTGTATTTGTCATGCATAATATAGATGCACAATCTTTGCGGGGGCAGTTTACAAATCTGAAAATATCATGGGCGTTTCATAAAATGTCTGCCTTGGGAAGGGAAAATGTTGCCTATTGAAAGCATGCCTTCTCTGGGAGCATCATCAATCATAAAAAAATGATTTGGGAGCTGTCAATATAACAAGCTGCTCTCTGCTTTCCTTTCAATCTGTTCCCTTCTCCCTCTACTTACCTTTTCTTCTAGGCAGATAGAAAGACTTCCACAGCTGGCTATGACTCTCTATCACAGCGATGGTGAACCTTTTTTGGCTCGCGTGCCATAAGCTGGGGGAGGGCAGGAGGGTTATGTGCAGGCATGCTGTACGCCTAATGCAATGTACGACCCCCAGCACACATGCATGCATGACAGGCACTCCCCCCCCCCCCCATTTTTGCATGATTTTTTTATCCCTCCCCAGGCTCCAGAGGCTTTATAGAATCCTGGGGAGGGCAAAAACAGCCTACCCCACCCCCCAGGAGGCCCTCCGGAGGCTTCAGGAGCTTCCCTGAAGCTTCCAGAGTGCAAAAAAAATGGCCTTACAGGACAACTGGAAGTTCGGGAATGGACTTCTGGTTTATCCATTGGGCCATTTTCTGTCCTCTGTAGCTTTCAGGGAAGCCCCCGGAAAGCCCCTGAAGGCTCCGGAAGACTTAAACCAGCCCTAAGTGCAAACCGGAAGTTTGTTCCTTTCCGGTTTGCCCATAGGGCCAGTTTTGTATACTCTGGAGGCTTCAGGGAAGCTCCTGAAGCCTCCGGAGGGCCTTGGGGGAGGCAGGGGAAGCAGTTTTCACCCTCCCTGGGCTCCTATAAAGCCTCTGGACCCTGGGGAGGGTGAAAAATGCCCTCAAGAAAAGACTAAAGTCAGCTGGCCAGTGAGCGCATGCATGCTGGCCAGCTGAAAGGGCAACGCTTCACCTGCCCTGACAAATGGCTCCACGTGCCACCTGCAGCACGCGTGCCATAGGTTCGCCATCCTAGCTCTATCATTTCCCCTCAATATCTCCTAGATCTAAGCTTTGTTTATAGCTTTTAAAAACTGGAGTAAGGTAGAGCAGGAAGCCACACAGAAATATATAAGACACACCATTCTGTATTCCCCAGATAGCTTATGCATTTAAACAGATGTTAATTTGTGGATTAAGTCTTATGGTTGTATAACTGGAGACAACTCCAGTTCTTTCAGGCCATATGGCATTTGAAAAGTAAGAATGGATAAAACATTCTTTACTTGTTGTTCAATGAAGCTATCATTTCTAATATGTCTGCTGAGTTTGATAACATGTATTTCTGCATGTTTCCAGTAACATCTCACAAAACTGTCAAGGCTTTAAATGCACTTCCACTGTACCATTTGAACATTAGTATTTTCCTTTTTTTTAAAAATGACAATCCTTTTTAAACATCACATTTTAAATTTCCTTGGTAAAACTGCAGCGGTGACAGCAGGTATTTTTCATTTAATATTCTGCAATCAGCTACCATCTCATCACTGGTTATGTGGTATAATTAACTTTTAGCACTGCAATGTTCAAAATCTTTGTCAAAGGATTTTATGCTTCAATAGACTCCTAAAATTCCACTCACTGTGAATGAATCAGTACATAAAACTGAGGCCCAGGAACATAAGGCAGGTTTGAAATATGTCTATCCAACTGTGTAACAGTGTCACCTGTGAGTTGTGAATGGGCATTTTGTTTTGACATTCGATGTGCATATTATGCACATAATTAAATAAATCATTTCTGCAGAGAGCAGCCTGGGAAAACAAAATCTTCTAGAATATCTATGAAATGAATGGCATATGTAAACTTCTATAGAGTTTTCCCCAACTTGGTGCTCTCGAGATGTAACAACCTGTTTGTTTATTCTTAACTGGAGCAAGGAAGATGAACAGGTTGAAAAACAAATAATAAAAAGCATCCGAATCAGACTTTAAATATGAAATATGAAAAGGCATTTCTACAAAATGTATAAATTCATCTATCATATTTAACTACTGTATCCTTCTAAAAAAAATTCTAACCAGCCTTGTATTTGTTTTTATATTTAATGAGGAATAAACATAGAGCTGGCCAAATCGGCAGATGATAATAAACTAGTCAGAATGGTTAAAAAGCAGGTGTGAGCTGCTATGGCCCCTTTACAACTGTGGATGACAATTCCCAGTATTCATGCTGGCTATGTCATAAAGGGGCCATAGTTGCTCACAGCTGGCTTTAAGTGAATATGAAGAGCTTCAAAGAGATCTCTTTAAACTGAGAGAATGGTTAACCAAATTGCAGTTGTAGTTCAGTTTGGAATGTCTGAAACAAAGGTAAATATATGGAGCCACACCATGATATTTTTGGCTAAGTATTAAACTCTTCCCCACAAGAACTAGCACCATTAGCTTTAACATATAACTATTAATATTTTAACTATAGATATCAGCAGTGGAATAAAAATTAAAGTTATCTGGAATTCCCAGATAAACTCTTCTAAACTTGGCTATGATTGGACAAAAAGTTAAAGCTTCAAAGATGAAATGATGTTGAATAATAAACTGAAGTTAGTATTCTTTTTCAGAATGGTAGAATTTTGATAGTAAAGGGCCCCTGGGAAATTCAAGTTTACTACACACTTTCTTTCCCAGGCTGAGAAAGAAATTATTTAGGGCCAGGCACAGATCTCATCATCACATTTTAAAAATGATAAATGAGATTTGGAAATAGTGCAGAAGAGGCAAATACAATTATTAGGCGGTTCGAACAGCTCCCTGACATAAAAAGACTAGGACATTTGAGATATTTAGCTTGGAAAAAAGCAGTGGAGTTTAGCACATTGTAGTGTGTAATACAAAAGGATCAAAAACTTCTGAAAAAAGCAATAAAGTGAAATAGAAAAAAAAGTGTATTTCTCTGACATTTTGATTACCTTGTGCAAGTAGCACAATAATCAAAAAATGAAGCTTAGAAACTCCAGATTCGTCCCTTATTAGACCACAGGATCTTTGGACATTTCCCAAGATGTGAGCAGATGTGCTGGAAACCAACTCTCAGAAATATTAGCAGCATAAATGTGCTGGAAAGATGTCCTGGGGACTGAATTCCAAAACATCTACACTTTTGGAAAATGTTAATTCTTAGAAAATATTCTCATCACTGTAACGTATGATAAAGATAGAACTCCCATTACTGCTGCAGGACTAAAACACAGTTGCTAGCTTTTTTTAAATTGTTATTTTAATAAAAAATATTGTACTATACAACTCTCTCAGTGTGCTTTTCAGTTTTACATAAAATATTAAGTGAAGCACCATTCAAAACACTAAAACAATATTTTAGCTCTTTAATTAGCTCTTGTTATATTCTTTGGATGTACATACATAATATTTCTGCCCTAAAAGGCCACCAGAGACTAGAATATTGTTCCTTGAATTCAACAACATTTTAAGAGTTTATTTAGTCATCTATTTTCTGTAGGTGAAACTCTTTGTTTCTCACTTATGGAAAGATTGCTGAGAAAGAGATTGCAATCTATTTCTAAGGTTTTTGATATTTTCTTTCTTTCTTTTTTTTTGGTTAAACAGTGAAGATTAATGACTACATACCCCCAATGGATCATTTGCAGTGTTAAGCATCAGTGATAAGCTAACTATGTGAGAACCAGGGCAAGCTATTGAGGAAAAGTATTCCCTTGTCACAGACCAGTGGTCCAGGACATAGACAAAGTGTAATGCATGGTAGCTCTTCCCAGAGTGTTAAGAATACATGGAAATTATTTGGTATAAAACTAGTAATGTTTGTATCCCATTTGATACACTGGATCACAAGAAAAAAATCTGTATGTAGTTTATTATTTTCTTACAACTATGGGACTTCCTTCCTTCCTTCCTTCCTTCCTTCCTTCCTTCCTTCCTTCCTTCCTTCCTTCCTTCCTTCCTTCCTCCCTCCCTCCCTCCCTTCCTTCCTTCCTTCCTTCCTTCCTTCCTGCTGTAATTTTTCATTTGAAGCAAAATTCCCAATTCCATAATGCCATTACATTGGTATGGAATTCTTTTTTCTCCAGGATTGCAACTCCATAATATTCAACCACAAATTAAAGCTTCTTTAGCACATACCTTGCACTACTGTTACATCAAGACTATGAATTGAATTAATAGGATCCATTTGTACAATTTTAAAAATGCATGAAAGTATGGTATTCTATCTCATTAAAATCCAAACTAGATAAATGAGGAATCACTGTGCGCATCTGCTCGCTGTATATTTATATTTGTAGGAAATTAGGGCATATGTTAAATTGCAGCCTATTTATAGATGTTTTTTATTTGGAGTAAAGTGGGGAAATATACTAATTTTCAGAAATCCTGCTATGGCTCATCTAATTAAATCTCTGCTATCATGTTAGAATCAAACTGTGAGGTGTACCTCTCTCAGGGACATGCAGATAGAGTCCAGGGAGTGTTTGAAGAGCATTTTACTTATATTGTTACAATAAATCCACCTTTCCCAAAGTTTCATTGCAATGTCATTGTTTATTTATGTACACTCAGGTGTTTTGAATTTTCAGGGGAGGTTTGTACATTATTGTTGTTATTATTATGGTTTATCAAACAGGCAGGCAGATGTTTGACTGGAATTGGCATTTTGTCAATTTATTAAACCCCTTCTCATTGACCTGGGATAGGCAAACATTGATGTTTGATTATATTAAAGGTATTGTCACAAGGTGTAATCTGTTTCAAGTGAAGCTCTCAGAGCCACTGAACTATATCTTTCAGAGATCCTGGACCAGTGGGAAACTACCAGAGGACTGAAAAAGAGCTGATGTGGTTCCCATCTTCAAAAAAGGGGAAAAAAAACAGATCCAGGAAACAAAAAAAAGAGTTAGTCTCTCTATTCCAGGCATGTCCAAAGTCCGGCCCGGGGGCCAGTTGTGGCCCGTTTTCAAATTTTGAGCAGCCTGCAGCCTCTTCTCCCTGTCACTCATCCCCGCTGGCCGGTGTTTTTTCCTTCACCGCACATCAATGTTAATGGTTCAAAGAATGTCAGGATGAATGGTCAGCCCCACACATTTTCACCTCACCAAATCTGGCCCTCCTGGCAAAAAGTTTGGACACCCCTGCTCTATTCTTTCAGGTACTATAATTCATTTGAAGGAAATGAAAAGGATATCCATATTTTTTTTTTACAAAGTCCTTGGACTTTTGAATAATGAAAGAGTCTTTCCATATTGTTAAAGATTTGCATATCAGATAGGAATTAACATTAAAGTGTTACTCATACTGCTTGCACTAAACTGGGCTATTGTTTGGGAGTTTGTGGTAGAGTGTGTTTTATGTCCTAATCTGCATATTTTCCTGATCAGATTCACTAGATAGATGAGAAAGAGAGATGGATGGATAGATAGGTAGCCATTTAAGTGGTTTTTGAATGCTTTGGTTTGTCATGAAATTACTGATAAAGTAGTTTTGAATCTTCTCATATGAAATTGCCCAACGTATGAACTATTTTGTAAATGCATTCTATCAATGCTCTATTTGCATTAGTATGTCTTGAGATAATTCTAATGCCCAGTATAGAATAATATAGCAATTTCTTAAAACAATATTACTATTATTGCCATAATAGCTAATAACTGTAAGTATGATTGATTCCCAAGTGCATGCATTTATGCTTTTTATGTTTGATTGTTTTATATCTGATTTGCATCAACAATCTACAAAACTGGCATAACTTGTTATGGATTGCAATGTTGATCATGTAGCTAGGAAAGTCATGACATGCTGCAATATGGATTTTTCTTTTTAGTTAAATGTGGAATGCTATAAGGTAACCATATAATCTGAGGAATACAAAATTACTACATCCTTGCATCATATTTTCCTGTCTTTTTTCTCTCAAGTAATGGGAGGAATCAACTAGGATCATAGAATTGGCTTTCTTTCTTCCAGAATACTTTTCCTAAGACAGAACACAGAACAATTCTATAACAAAATTATTCAATGAAAAAAAGTTGGGGGGGGGGGTTAAGTTCAGATGCTTAGCAATGCAATAACTTTGGGGATTATTTATGAGATTTATCTGTCCTTTTTCTGATCATTTTCAAAAGTAATGTAGATGTAGCTAGCCTTTTGATATGATGGGATATCCTTCTGTTCAGGTTTTGGACAGTCAAACTATAGTTTCCATTCTATCCAGCCAAAAATTGCAATGGGATAATTTTATGAGCTGCAATTATAAGTGATTAACTATTTAGGAATTGACATAATTGAATCTGTATTAAGCCAGTAGATGGAATTGGAAGTTCGCTTTTAATATAATTATTGCCTAAATAACCTGAATGTTTGTGTTGCAAATACATCCAACTGAATTCCATAAGGTATAGAACTCCTATTCTGTGGCAGATCATATGCTTTTCATTGGCTGGAAATATCTCTATCTGAATCCCTTTAGAGCTGCCAAAATATCATTGTGACCAATAATGCACATAGCAACATTCTTTCTTTTTTTCTTTTTTGGGGGGGCTTAAGGCTTTTCTACATATGTGGGGGTTTGTTTGCTTCTTTGTTGAATTTGAGATTTATTTCCTACTAATTTCATTTCAGGCTGCAGGTGTAAACATTCTCTCCATATAGTATTTTTAGCACCACTTATGCACATAATTAACATTTCCTTCAAATAAACTAATTTTTGGAAATAATTTATACCAAGTTAAAAAGAAGAATTTGACCATCATTCTGCTCATTAAAAAAAATCCATTTTTTATTTGAACAGTAATGTAAATTTCACTGAATGATGGTTTCTTTTTGTTTTGATTCATATTTAATTAAACCTCTGAGCATGCACACACATACATAGAGGAAAAGAAAATAATTTGTTCTTTCAGTTAGAAACACCACTTCCAGTTCATTTCCATTTCGTCTTGATTCAGAACCCAGTGTTTCCCCCCAATAATAATAAGAGAAAGTAGAAAGGTATATAGAAAGAAAGAGACAATAAATAAGTGTATTTGTCAAAACATGAAACAGATGTTCTTACAATGATTGGAAACAATTAATGTTCTCAAGAAGTATCAACAGGAAAAGCCTGTTCTGGGTTTCTCTAGAAAAACAGATGTCTGAAGATGCAAATACAGATTTATTTTGTAATTATATGAGCAGACTGTCTCAGGCTCAGAATGAGCAGTTTTTAAAACCTAAGGGTTTTTATCTCTTAATAAGACTATAGATTTAAGACCAGATACATGATATCCTGCTTTTAAGATGAGGGTGGGCATTAGTACAAGGTTCTATTTAACCTTATGTATTTGAGGGGTGCAATTTTAATGCTCCCACATACAAATCAGGAAGGCATTTGTATGCCTTTTGTGCCCCTCTGTTAGAACCAGTGAACTGGTTCAAAATCATCCAGTCAGCTCCACAGTCGTATGTAGAGTGGAACCTAGTTTAATTTTAACTGTTTCACATTGACTCAAAAAAACAACACAGGGGGGGAAAAGTCGTAAATCATCTTGTCTAGAACATTATTACAGGTTATCCTATTTGTATAAGAACATGCATATTGATATTCTGTTGAGTTCACATGGAGCACATTATTTATAAATAGCAATTTATTTACAGTGCTACCACATCATTTGATTAGCCTGACCAGCCTATCTGGTGTTTATTAATCGGACTAATCACTCATCAGTTCCATATTCCTGGGTGACACCTCTGCATTTTTGTTTTTGCATTTTGTTTTGCTGCTCATTGTCCGGACTAGCGTATCTCCATGTTGATCATTTGCTTAGTTTTATTGCATTCACATACAGATCGCAGTTTCCATTTTGATTGCATTTATTTCTTCATATTGCTTCAATTCTAGGGCAGTATGTTGTTGTTCTAAAAAGTTTACTCAGCATTCTCAAATGACAGATACCTTGATATATTCAATTATGACAGTGACCACTCAAATCTGGAAAAAAAGGCATATATCAGGATTAACATCTAAATATTTATTGGAATATTTTCTACTTCACCATTGGCATTGAAGGAAATAATGTATTCATTTGCTACTGCATTTAAACTGCTGGCACATGTATATATAAATTGTTTATATATGACTATCTGTCAACCACTGGTAAATATGTTATAATGAATCTCATGAATCATTAGGTACCTGCTTCTTTGAGTCTTTTTCTTTGGATGGGTGTATGCATGAATATAATCAGGTAGAGTTGTATTAATTTCAGACATTACTCCAAATGCACTTATATAGTTGTGTACAGGGGTGGGTTGCTGCCAGTTTTACTACTGGTTCGCAACTCGCATGCATCAGGCATGCGCTGCACATGCTTGTGCTGTTCAATGTAAATTGTTCTTCACACATGCGCAGAACAATTTACAGTGAACTGCGCCCAAGCAGTAACTAAAGTCCAAAATGGTGGCTGCCCAGCAGCAGTGAGGGAACCAGTTTGGGGGCATGGCAGGCCTGGGTCGCTGGCTGTTCTGTAACTCAGACCTGAATTCCACTACCTGTTCGGCCAAACTGGGCCAAACCAAGAGCAACCCACTTCTGGTGGTGTGTATAAACATATTTAACAGTACAGATTCCATTAACAAGCTTAGGACTGTGTATCATAACTGTACGGACACTCTGGATTTAAAGGTGAAGAGTAGAGGTATTCAGCCAGTTCTGACGGGTTCTGGAGAACCAGTAGCAGACATTTTGAGTAATTCGGAGAACCAGATAATAGGCTGGCCCCGCCCCCGCTGCCTCCCAGCCTCCCAGCTGATCTTCTTTTGTTGCCCTGAACAGGAGAACGGATCTGTAAAACAGGTTAGTGGGGTGGGCAGGGAATAGGGATTTTGCACTAACCTTCCCCCAGGAGTGGGAAGGGAATAGGGATTTTGCAGTCTCCTTCCCCTGCCATGCCCACAAAGCCACGCCCACAAAGCCACACCACACTCACAAAGCCACTCCCACAGAACCGGTAGTAAAGAATTTTGAATCCCACCACTGGTGAAGTGGTAATTTGGAGTGCTAAAGGCTGCACATTTAGCAATCTGCCTATAATCTCTTAAAGCAACAGCTCATTTTCCTGGAATCACACAGCTAATCATCTCTGGAAAAAAAAAGTCATTTGGTTTAAAGCAGTGCTTCTCAAATTTAACAATTTTAATATGTGTAGACTTCAATTCCCTGAATTATCCAGCCAGGCTGAGAACTTTTCAGGCTTAGAACCTATAGACTAGATGCTATGTTCATGTCCCTGCATGCTTCAAAACATTGTTTGTCTTTGAATGTGAAGCACTGCACACCCATAACATTACAGCTACAATGAGAGATAGCAATTTGAATGAAAATGGAAGAAGCTAAAAGCTCTTCACCTTATGAAAAATTGCTAAGTATGTGAATCTCACTTGACCTGCCCTTTGTACGGGATATGTTTGCAACACCCGTTTCAGCATCAATCTGCACATTACTCAATACATAGTTACAAAGTCAGGGTCCGAGCCTCATGAATGATTCATACCAACTCACCCACCCATTCAATGACATGCAATATATACATGAAGCATGTATGTTATGTGAGTGTTTGTGTGTGTGTGTGTGTGTGTGTGTGTGTGTGTGAGAGAGAGAGAGAGAGAAAAACCAGTTGTATTGAAAACATTTGTTCTTCAGATCAATGATATTTTTTTTTGCCCTCAGCCATATCAATGTGAGCTTTTCAGTTGATTTCACACAAGAGATATTCTCATCAGTGGTGGGATTCTTTTTTTTTTTACTACCAGTTTGGTGGGTGTGGCATGGCTTGATGGGCGTGGCTTGGTGGGCATGGCAGAGAAAGGATACTGTAAAATCTCCATTCCCTCCCCACTCCAGGGGAAGATTACTACAAAATCCCCATTCCCTCCGGATCAGCTGGGACTCGGGAGACAGAGAATAGATAGGGGTGGGGCCAGTCAGAGGTGGTGTTTACTGGTTCTCTGAACTACTCAAAATTTCCACTACGGGTTCTCCAGAACTGGTCAGAACCTGCTGACTACCACCTCTGATTCTCATCTATGAAACAGTTTCTTATATCACATGTTATTTAAGATTAAGGACAGAAGAACCCACATCTTCAGAATCATCTAACCAGCATACCAACACTCTCCAATTGATTTCTTTTCCACCAGCATCACTCTATTCTTCTTTGCACATAAACCCTCCACAACTCTGGAAAAGGTTTTTTGCAAAACATCAGTGGCTGCATCTGGAGATGAGTGGAGACCGAGAGAGGAGAGAAAGAGGGAGAGAAATGTATATAGGTTTATATAAATATTATATCTAGCGTCTAAGCCCAAAAATGAAAGATTTCAATTAAGGTGGGTTAAATAACTGGCTTGCAACCAGTGATGAGTTGCCTGTATGACTAGGCATTAGTAAGTATTATGCCATAGGCTGACAAATATTTATATTATTTCAGTGTTAATAGTTCACAAAGGAATTATGTGAATTAATAATAATATTGGAAAGAAACTGTTTTTATCTTTATCTCTGATTTGCATAAACTCAAGTTGTTATTTTATTGGGACAAAGATGCTCAAATGCCTAAAATCCCTTGGAATCCTAGAAGAGATATTTGAACATAAACAGGTTTCTACGAGAAGGAATTTATAATATAAGAATAGAACTAAGAAACATAAATTTCTATTCACTTCTGCAGTAGGAAGAAGTGCACAATAATCAAATCCAGAGGAAAAAAACCCTCTATGCATATGTAAACCAAAACCTGATAACAGCAATTGCCCTTGTGAATCAAAGCTATTGAAGCTTACTATGTTTGAATGTTCTATTTTGTTTTACATGTAATCAATTAATACGCCTGTCCCAGAGTATCCATCTTCAGTATTTTCCAATTATATATGGCACAGTGATATGATCCTTCCCATTGGTAAGAACAACCTGGAACAAATGTCTGAACTTTTGGTATTACTTTACATTCCCTCCATTACAGAAAAAGAGCTGAGTAATGGTTCTAGCCAATCTGGTGACCAAAAAAATATGTTTATCTAATTCTTTCCTCATCCCTTTACTAGCTAATGAATTGGTTTTGCTTCATTAGGTTGCATGGAAGAAAGAATGAGCAACAATCCTGCAGGGAAGATAAGTGCATATTAATACGATTATACTTACAAGTAGATAATTGACAAAAAAGGCAGACTTTAAAAGATGGAATACAGAATTACAGCTGTAAAACAAATTCTATAGCACACTGGATGCCAATGTCATGCCTTGACACCTGTCAGATTACAAAAAATAAAAAACAAATACATTTCTGTTGTATAATGCAATGCCAAACTGCAGATTACACAGAATGTTATTAAAAATATTGAGTTTTACAGTTGAATTGGAGACTGTCGACTGATTGTCCTTTTATATGAAATACATTATCTTTAAATTATCCAGGATTAATCAGCCTTCTCACACTCTTAGCTCTGACAAGAAAGCAAAGCATTTCAAATCTCCTATAATAATCTTGTAATATTTACAATGGCATATAGCACACTCACCCACCAACCAACACACAGGATAAATAGCCTCATATTCTCAATTGCTTCTAAATGCTTGAGCTGTGGCAATTCATCATCCTTGATTTCCATTACTTTTCTTTCCCAAAAATTGTCAATGAGAAATATATGCTTGATTGTTGGGTGGCTTCTCTGATGACTTTTGAATTCAGAGAATCTAGGTTTACACAATAAAGATGAATGATAGTTTGCCACACAGATATCTAGAGATCCTTTCTTTAAAAAATACTAACTAGTAATAGCACTTAGACTTATATGCTGCTCCATAGTGCTTTTATAGCCCTCTCTAAGCGGTTTACAGTGTCAGTATATTGCCTCCAACAATCTGGGTCCTCATTTTACCCACCTTGGAAGAATGGAAGGCTGAGTCAACCTTGAGCCTGGTGAGATTTGAACTGCCGAACTGCAGCTAGCAGCCAGCTGAAGTAGACTGCAGTACTGCACTCTAACCACTGCGCCACCTCAGCTCCTAGAGGTGAGGTGATCTAGACAATAAGTAGAATACAACTGTATGGAGAATAATTCTTTGTAAACTACTTGAGTAAAACTGGGAAGTATTGTTCTGTTCTGTTCCTACAATTCGTAGCTATATATTACCCACAGGATTAATTGAAAGTAAGGAGTATGTAAACTCTAAACTCTCTCTTTTCACCTTAATTGGATATTTGGATGTTTAAAAATATTTATGGGTACTTCTGTACAATGGCTGTCATGTAAGGAAGAGTAATCTCAAAACATTCATTAATGAAATTGTTCATAACCACTCCATAGTATTCTACCATCTCCTTTACCACCTTCAGATTTTGTTTTTGCATTCTGAACAGGTAGTCATACATGCAAAGAAAGCCCAAAGTGGAGCTCCTATCATTTAAATTTTTTCAAGATATCTCCTGGTATATGCAGGGCCAGAAGTTATACAATTACAAATTTCCACTTCACCAAACACGAATAGATGCAGCAGACCTATTCAAGTTTCAGCTTTTATCATAGACAGCCTAGCATTGACTGATGAATGAATATTGGGCTTTCAAAATTGAAAGATTTTCCATCATTTTAAAGCAGACATAGTATGATAGAATGTGCTGTGACATTTTTTTCCAGGTCTGAATGGACCCTAAAATTATGGTGACAGCCATATGAATCAGGAATAATTGTGAGGCTCTTGGAAATCTCAATTAAAAAAAAAATACTTTGAAAATGGCTTAACCTTTCTTAATGAGGCATAAAATAGTTCAACATTCATTAGCAAAACTGAAGAAGAGCTCATTCAAATGTGATGTTCAGAAATTCAGGCTTATTTACTTATAAGATTTTTATTCCCTCCCCTTGATCTTTAAGGCTATTTTAGATGAGAATTACAATGAGGCTATTTTTGAACAGTAGTGTATAAATTAACATAGAGATTGCCGTGGAGAAAATCTATTTATGTTGGTCATGAAGATCTGACACTTACTTGATGGCACATATTCAATCCATCAATCAATATAAATTAACAGCTTAGTCTGTCATCATTGATACAAATTGCAAGGCCAACCAATTAATCATGACATACATACATACCTACTAGCTTCTGGGGTAAGCAATATTATGCAAAGTATGGCATCACTTTAAAAATATGCTCGTGTGCACCTGCAGCTCTAGGGATTTTCAGAGGACAATTGAATGAGCATCCACCTTGTATTTCTTTTAATCAACAAACTTCGATGTGTCCCTCTTATCCAAAGACAGGAGCTAAATTTGGCAAATCAAATTTCCTGAACTGAAGCTTGAGAAGCCAGGCATTACACAGTTATTGCAGCTCACCCGTTTCTTCTGTTTCCTTCAGCAGTCTCCCATCCACCATTCTTCCACAAGTATATGATCTTTTCATTTATTGGGTAAATGTTCAAATTAGATTTTTAATACTGCTGAAGATTGTTTTACATGCAAATATGGCCTGGGGTTGGATTCAGCTGCCTGGATAAATTCACAGAGTTACTACACACTATGCAAAAGGGGAAAAAAAAATAAAACCTAGTTTCTTTGCTGACCTTACGTTTGTTAAGTCAACTGGCCCAAATCACTCCAATTCATCTGTGCAGAAGCTTCAAACATATTGTTCACATGGATTATTTAAAACAAGCATACTGCAGCCCTAAAGGTTTTGCAAAAACAGAGTATCCTGTAGCACCAGGTGACATGGCAATGATGACATTTGCTATAACTTGTAGTTCATTTGTAGTCAATTTCAATTCACTTATAGTTCCTGGTGGTCCTATTGGTCCTGTCTTATTTATAAATGAACTTTGTAGTAGCTCAAAGGTCATCTAGTTCAAGCTATTAATCAGTACAAGCAATCTGTTACTGCCATTTCGGGTTAAGTAGTTAGCCAGCAAAGAAAAGGAAGAGATGAGGTGGAAGAAGAAAGTTACTTTACCATATTTAGAAACTGTTTAACAAATGAGAGACAGTTTGGTGCAGTGGTTAAGGCATCAAGCTAGAAACCTGGAGACTGGGAGTTTCAGTCCCAAAGTAGATATGAAACCAGCTGGACGACCTTGGGCCAATTGTTCTCTTTAGCTCTAGGAATGAGGCAATAGTAAACCTGCTTTGAAATCTTAACAAGAAAGTAAGTACCTAGCAAGGATTGGCTATGCAATTGCCAAGAAACAAAAACTGATTTGAAGGCACCAGTAATAATAACCGGAAAAAAATGAGCTGATATAACTCCTCTCATAATGTTAAACATACATGTAATTGAAGTTGTAAGATGGTTAATAGTCTGTCACCATCTTCTATCACCAGAAAAAAAAAGCCACTTCAGAGCTTCAGAGTTAATGGCTTTGAAACAAGTCCCTGAATCAGTGTATGAATCTGCTTTGACAGAATGATTTGATTGAAGGTTTGTCCAATGAATATTCCATTTGAAACACTGCATAACCCAAAATCCTAAACAAGAAACCAGATGTTCACTTTTTAAATGATTGTTTTTGTCAGAATTGCAAACAATAATTGATTTTGTAATTTGAGCTAAAACAGTTTTGTTTTCCCTTAACATTTCTTTGCTTTTTTTGTACAGAGCTAAAGCTACAAATTTAAACAAAGAAAGTTTGCATGTTAAACATTGTTATATGTATGTATGTATGTATGTATGTATAATACACCACTCATAGCCCATACATACAGTAATTATTTGCTTCAATACCCTATCTGAAGGCAAAGTTCCAATTTATTGAATAGAAATAAAACCTTGGAATAAGATTGCATCATCAGAAGTCCTGGTGGCACAGTGGTTAGAATGCACTACTGCAGGAAAACTTTGCCTACAGCCTGATGGAGCTCAAGGTTGACTCAGCCTTCTATCTTTCCAAGGTTGGTAAAAGGAGGATCCAGATTGCCGGGTGCAATATGCTGACATTGTGTCACTCAGAGAGTGGTATAAAGTACTGGGGGGGGGGGTATAAAAATCTAAGTGCTATTGCTATCACCTACATCTGCTAAATAATTCAAATAATTGTAAAAAAAATAGTGATACCTTATCATTTTTAGAAATGTGAGAAATTGAAATATCTTAGGTGTTATCAAGACTAATTTAATTTCTTCTGAAATGCTGCTCATGTTTTGTAAGAAGTTCACCGTAATTCCCTTCATTTAGTTTCAAGTTAATCACTATTCTAATCACCTCTCTTTGACATGTTTACTTTTTAAAGTAGTGGTTGAAACACAACAAGTAACTCTTCTTGGAATACAGATAAGGTCAGTGAAGAAGAGTCCTACTTCCAAATTGTCTTCATATGTAGCTCCAACTCATAGAAATAAAAGCTTAGCTGCATCCATTTCACTATCCATTATCATGCATCTGTTTGAACCCAAACAATAAATTATTAGGCAAAGATCTAAAATGGGAATGTATATATTTTAATGCTTTGCAATTCTGGAATAGTGTCACCCACAACACTCCTCATTACGTGTTCCCCGTTTTAAATTCTGATGAAACCAAAGTCTATACCTTTCCATAAATGATCAGTACTTACCAATAGTTATTGGAAAGCAGGTACAATAACATGCCTATAAAATTTTGAATAGATAGTGGAAATAAGCAACCTGTGTCCAGCTGATCTGCAGTCAGTTATTAAATCTCTTCTGCTCAGTTTGGTTAATTATATCCAGAATGATTCTGCAGAAAGCTTTTCAATGAATACAACTTCCAGCATAGCTGACAAATACTAGCAAGAAATAAATAACCTTAAAGAACAAGATAATTATTTTTTCAGTTTTCATGTCTTGCCTCCAACTTAGGTTTATTTCTGAATATTCTAAGTAACTTAGATACATGTTCTTTGTGAGCATATTTCTACATATCTATGTGTTTACACATGTGTGCAATTTTTTTAATTTAATCATTTAGCTTCCGACAGCACCCAAGTAAGCAACCTTCTAATTCCATCCCTAAAGGAGATTAATAGAATTACTTTCCACTGTTAAATAAAAGGCTTTGCTGTGATTAAAACAAATTAAAAAGCATTCACTATGGAATCACTCTAGTCAATAAAGTAATTAGAATTGTGGCACATGGAAGAAGAGACAGCCAGTGATTTCAGTGCTGAGAGAAGGAAACTTTAAGAAAGAGATTGCCTCTTTTTGCCAAACAGGAACTCACACCAGAGTTTATTTTAAGCAATTAGTTTTAATGTCTCTTAAGCATTGTTGTTCTCAACAAGTGGCTCCTCTGTTTATTGCATCTGAAAATGCATATTGTACAGAATCAGATTCAAAATCATTCAAGTCTGTATTTATTTAGTTGCAAATTTCAGCATTGTTCTCCTACGGGGGCATTGTAGAGGCCACTTGTCTCTATTCTTCTTTAGTCAAAAATCTGAAGCAAGGGATCTAAAAACACAAATGAGGTACAAGGCGACATATGTATGCAAGAATAGAGTTAGACTTCTCAAGGAACCATTTTGCATTGAATCGAAGTGTTGATCAGTGAAAGATCTCTTTTTTTCATCCTGATTTCTAAGATTGATTTTCATCCTTGTTGTTGACATTTACTCACCTTGGCTACAAGTGTTTATTTATTTTATTTATTATTTATTTATTTAATTTGACTTCTTAGTCGCCCCCTCTCCCCCCAGGGACTCGGGGCGACGTACAATAACAACAATCACAACAATATAATATGGAGGAGGTAGACAATAAATAAATAAATTACAGTACTTTGAAACAATTAAAATCCCAATGACAGTTAAAATTTAAATTAACAATTAACAATTAAAAATGCCCAAGAGGTGGAGAAGCTCTAAATTTAAGCCAGGCCGGCTAGTCGGAACAGGTGGGTCTTCAATTTTATACGGAAGGAGCGGAGGTCAGTTGTTGTCCTAATGTCTGGGGGGGGTCATTCCAAAGGCTAGGGCCCATCACAGAGAAGGCCCTACTCCTGGGCGCCGCCCTCTGACACTCTCTGGAGGATGGCACCCGGAGAAGTCCCTCTCTGTGCGAGCGAATAGGTCGCAGGGATGTGTGGGGCAGGACGCGATCCCGCAAGTAACTAAACCTGTGCCATGGAACGCTTTAAAGATGGTGACTAACACCTTGAAGCGCACACGGTAGGCCACAGGAAGCCAGTGCAGCTCGCGCAGGAGAGGTGTTATATGGGAGAACCTCAATCTCCCCATAATTACCCGCGCGGCTGCATTCTGGACCAACTGCAGTCTCCGGGCGCACCTCAAGGGGAGCCCCATGTAGAGAGCATTCATAGTTTATGCATAAATAAAACTTCTTTTGGTGTGTCTCTATGTACGATCAGTAATCTCCTATCCATTGCATTTACATTGGACAGGAAAGCATCAGTTTTTAAATCAAGAAATGTTTGTTCCTAGTAGACTGTTTATGGGAGGAAATGAAGACAGATCTCATTTATCATAAAAGATGATACATATTCATTCAAAATGGACCTACATGTCAATGCATGGCATTGATCATTTCATCTGTACTTACAATGTCATCTTTATAGGTACAGCAGGGAATTGCACCAAAGCCAAAGACAATAAAAACATATAAAATGGCATAAGAGATTTAAACAAATAGATGCACAATAAAATCACACAGAGAGAGTAGGTGCTTTATAAGTAGCATCTACCTATATCAAGCATATGGACAACAGTGCACTATAGAAATTGGCTTGTGCCTTAAATAAGTTGACTTAAGTTTAGAAAAAAAAGTTTGGTGTGTTTTCTTCTCCTAACAGGGATGTGCAGTCAGGGGAGGCAGGGGAGGCAGAGCCTCACCTCTCTTCATGAAATAATAGTATATAATATTATATTATATATATATATATATATATATATATATATATATATATATATATATATATATATATATATATATATATATATATATATATATATATATATATAATATTATAATATTATATACATCCGTCCGGCCGTGCCCGGGAGCTGCGGAGGCACAAATGTTGTCAGCGCTGCCGGATGACGTCATCCGGCAGCGCCAACATTTCTGCCTCCACCCTCTGCAGCTCCCGGGCGCGCCCGGATGGAGGTAGCCAGAATGGCGCCAAGGCAGTCCGGCGGGCGAGCGAGCAAGGCAGCCTGATCCTCGGTCGCTTGCCCGCCGGACTGCCTCGGCGCCATTCTGGCTACCTCCGTCCGGGTGTGCCCGGGAGCTGCGGAGGGTGGAGGCAGAAATGTTGTCGGTGCTGCCAGATGACAAAGGCATGAAAGCGCAGCCGCCTGAATGGGAAAGCAATGAAAGGGGCTGCACTTTCACCCCGCTCAAGCCTTGCCACCTGCATGGGAATCCGCCTGAATGGGAAATGGGAATGGGAAGCGCAGCCGCCTGAATGGGAAAGCAACGAAAGGGCAGCGAGGGCGGGCGGGAAAGCAACGAAAGGGGCAGCGAGGGCGGGCGGTGGCTGCAGGCGGCAAGGCTTGAGGGGGGTGAAAGTGCAGCCCCTTTCGTTGCTTTCCCATTCACCCTGCTCAAGCCTTGCCCGAGGGAGCTGGGAATCGGGCTTTGGGTTGGTGGGAGACCTTGAAGGAGTGGGGGCGGGAAGGGACTGGCGCCGGTGGAGGAAGCAATGCTACGCAGATCAGTACACTCCGCTGTCCCCTTTATGTTCACTCAGGAAGGTGGG
This sequence comes from Natrix helvetica, assembly GCF_964273705.1. NCBI lineage: Eukaryota > Metazoa > Chordata > Lepidosauria > Squamata > Natricidae > Natrix > Natrix helvetica. Next base: position 51,825,779 of record NC_138548.1, read on the forward strand.
GAATGGGACCACATGTGCTGGAGGCTGAGGCTGCCTCAGCCTCCTGCATACGTGGTCCCATTCCCCGCCTTCCTGATGACGACACCAGCCTCACCAGCCATAACCCTCACCGCACGTCACTGTCTCCTAATAATTCTATGTGTGCAGTTCCTACATTTTTGGTGCTATAGGGTAAAGAAGAGAGGATAAATTTCTTAACTTTCTTAGGAAAACAGAAGCAAAATTCCTTATATTTACCCCACTGAGAGTTTTGCTTGATTGGAATAGAAAGGTGACAAAGAAATCAATATTTAAAATCTGACATTTGGAGAAATAGTTTGCAGGGTTTCCTATTGTATAAGCTGCTGGTTAATAAGGTTTGTTAAATAGAATGGTACACTCTTTAAGCAAAACGTACAAGTAATATATTTTGTGAGACAACCAACTGATTTATCTTTTTCCTTTCTGGTGCTTTGATCCAGATATTATATTTCACTTGACCCTGGGAGAAAAAGTGGACATTTTGAAATGAATTCTTGTTCCTGATCTGTTGCCCCATGTGCTCAAAGTCATAAATATCATCTATTATTTACCAATTTTCTATTTAATAAAGCTAATATTTCCACAAGGGAATCCTGGTGGAATAATATCTTGAAAAGACCTGATGATCAGTAATAATTTACATGCTGTTGTATTCTGCTATGATAAAATACAATCTTCAAATAACTATACAAATATTTTTATTTTCTTCTACCAAAGTATAAAATTGTAATGCTATTCTTAACCTTCATCTCTCAATGACATAGCAAAGAAAATAGAATTACCAATGAAAAAAATAGATTTCCCAGTGCTCTAGAAAAAGAAAAATTAAAGAGCTAAATCCATGTAATGATGTGATTTTGGGTTAATGTTACAGGGATTATATTAAAGACTTATGGAGTTGGTTTTCACAGCTTATGAAGGAAACCAATGATAGAAAAACAATTGTAAATAGATTAAATGTTCTATTTGACTTGCTTGTCCTTGACAGATATATATAGAGAGATACTCATTGTCATGACAATGAACCACACTAGGAGAAACATATCAGAAAGTAGCCTTTTTGACCATGAGGGCTACACTGTACATATCAATAATTATTTTCTAACATTGGAACCCTTCTGATCAACATTTCAAGTGATAGGATTAGATTTCTTTTTCACTCAAAACCTACCTAATATGTTATTTCATTTTTAATAATGGTTATAATGTTTTTTAACAATTTCACCTAGCTTTGCCCAACCCATAACTTTTACAATTAACTATGGCTTGGTTTCATGATGACTACACTATTACAATTTCTTAATTGTGGCTGCTCTTGAAGGCCATCCTAAAATTTTGGAATGTGAAAAATGCAGCATCTAAGATGCTAACCAGTGCCCTAAATTATGATTGTATCATAATCATAGTCAAAGATTTACATTGGTTTTCAATATTTTAATCTTTAAAACAAGATAGTTTAAATGTTTCAAAATCTAAGAATTTGTGGCCTGGTTATAAAAGGGATTACTTCTTATTTACTTTCTAGGTGTGAAAGCTACAGAAGAACTTGCTTTAAATAAACCTCCATTTGCAGTAATGTAGCACTCCCAAGTGAAAAATTGACATAAAATAATCATTAACATGTTGAACTAGAAATGGAAAGGCCTCAAATCCATCAAATCCATCCTCAGCTACTTAGCCTCTCTGAGAAATTTTGGACTAGCCAATCACTGGGAACACTACATATGCCATGCAAACATTATATACAAGTTAAATAAACTTGGAAATACATCAAATCAATAATAAATAAATAAATTGAGAAATGCACTCCACCTAGTTTTAACATGAGTCCCAAAACATTAAGGCAAATTGTTTTAAGTTGTTAATTTTAAAAAATTATTTTTCTTTTGTTTGATTTCTCATGTTTGTGTCAATTAAACTTTCGATTAATTTGTTTTATTTGCATTTGCTTCTCCTTTTTTTGGCCTCGTTGTTAGCATCAGTCTTAGACAGAACAACAGGAAACTGTCCAAAATATAAATAACAAATAAACAGTTCGTGGTAGCCATCATCATTGTTGCAAATAAAGAGGGAAGGAAATTCATTTAGCTAGAAGATCAACATGGAAGGTCACAAGCATAAGTTCCATGATCATAATTCCAAACTAGTGATGACAGGGGGTGGGGGGGGGGGCTGTTTATAAGTAGCTACTGGTATTTGCTGAATTAAATAGGGAAGGGCACCTTTAGAAAGGTCACCTATGAAGAAATTAGGGCACAATAAAACATATGTTAACTATGACCATGAAGCCTTTACAGGTCGAAACTTTATTGCTTCTTCACTGGGAAAACAGCATATGATACTTTGTCTAGGGAACCAGACAGGAAAAAGAAAAATGCTGAAAACAAAATACTTGAAATTTAGTAGCAGCCAGTCAAAATCAGTGTAAATAGACATGTATATTGTTCAAATATAAACAATAATCTTGAACATAGATAAAAATGAGGTTTTGCCTGTATTTAATAGCATGCAATCAAACTAATGGAAGAGGACAAACTATTTCATTCTTTTATAAGACTCTGCAGAATAGTGCATGCCAAAAAAACAAGTGAATGCTGTAATTAAGTTCCTCAAAAGACTTCAGAAATAAGCTAAATGTTTTGAAGAATTTCTCATTAGTTTCATGTTGATGAGCCAATTTTGTATACTTCACTGAGTTTATAATAAAGAAGATAAGAAAAAATGTAGATTCAAAACTATAAAAAAGGACTCTTAGAAAAGATGTGGATTTGACCATGGCCAAAGCAGTTAAAATATGTCAGTCAGTTAAAGTTACATTGTGGTCTCCAAAACAGATACAGATCAAGTGTAAATCAAATATGGAAGACAAGCAAAAATAATAATGAAAAGAAAAGCAGAATTTTGCATAGGTAGCCAAAGACACAATAGGGGATTTCTCTAGTTTGGGATCCATAGGTACTTGCCTGTCATGGACTCTTCCATGCTTTCAGTAAACATGATTGCTTGGTGATGATTGCTCAATAAGACATGTGTGATTTTCCTCTTTTTTTTTCTCACCCCTCTTCAACAGCCATAGATTGGACTGGGCAAGGCATCAGAACTCCCACACCATAGAGCAGGGGTGTCAAACTCAATTTCATTGAGGGATGCATCAGGATTGTGCTTGACCTCAGGGGAACTGAGGGCTGGGCTAGGGTGCGCATGATGTCACTCATATCGGGGAAGTGCCTGTGGTGGCTCGAGAGCTGTGCCAGCGAATATAGGCTCCCGAACTCCATTTTCAGCTGTGATGGCATCTTGCAACCCTCTGCCAGAAAAAACAGAGCTCAGGGGAGGGGCGCACGGCCCTCATGGGCTCCATTTTTGCTGGCAAAGGCACTGCAGGATGGTCCTTCACTGTTTCCAGTGTGGCCCCGCGGTCCAAATCTAAGCACCTAGCATGTCAGATCCACCCGTGGCCCTTGAGTTTGACACCCATGTAATAGAGGATCTCAACTGCCTTGAATTACACAGGGCTTTAATTATGTCCTGGCTTAGGCTACAGGTTGCATAAGATCAAACTGGAGAAAAAAATGGAATAAAACCTAGAAATGATACTCTTCATTAAATCACAGTGTAGCATACTTGGTACTCAAAGCAGGAGTACCAACATATACAGTGTCCCAGCATATACATCAGGTTATCAGAGTGTCAGAGTTAAAAATCCAGTATTGTTTTCCTTGGGGAGCTGTAGCTGCAAATACAGAACATAACTACATTGCAGCAATAGAGAATAATGGAAAGTCATGAATTATAAAACAGACATTGTCTCCAAACCTAATTTTCAAAAGGTATAAAGAAGAACCAAAATTCTCAGCCAAAAAACTTAAATTATCAGCTATAGTTAAAAAAAAAGTAATTCCTTTTCAAGAGAGATGTCAATTAGAAGTATTTAAAAATCTATTTGAAATAACTTTGAGGAAGACTACGCCTATAGTAAGTCTTTAAAAATACAAATATTAGGGGTGCTGTTAAAAGACATTTGATTATAACAGAGGCAAAGACAAGCAACTCAAGACCAAAATTAGATCTTATTGATGGAATTATTCAATTAAGAACCAATGGCAAACTAAACATGATGGAACTATGCTATATTCATCCATGTAACTAGAAAATTTTGTTAGGTATAAATGGAAGATTTTTAAAAGAAAATAAAAAGAACTAGATGGAATGTTGCCATTGAAAATAATTGACAAGCAGAAAGAACATGGTATAAGGTAGTGCAAATAACTGCCTGTTGTTCATGTTTCTCCCAGATTTTACCTGACTTTTATTCTGTTATCTGAATTGATTTTTTTTTAAAGTTTGCTGGTGTTTAATAAATGAACAGCAAGCTATATTTTGATAGTATTTGGGTTGCTCTGATTTGGATATAGGTAGTCCTCATTTACCAACTGTTCATTCAGCAACAGTTCTAAGTTGAAAAGATGCTTAAAAAGGAGACTTGTAACTCATCCTCAAAGTTGGAGCCATTCCCATATCCCTGTGGTCATGTGATTCAGGCACTTGGCAATCTGTGTGCATTTACAATCATTGCATGGTCATGAAATCATAATTTGCAACCTTACAGCTGACTTCTGACAAGCAAAACCAACAGGGAAGCTGGTAAAAATTCATGATCACATGATATCATGCTTAATAATTGTAGGTAATTTTCTTCACAACCATAAGTTGATATGGTCACATGATATTTCATTTTGCAACCACTGAGTTACAAGTCCAATTGCAGTTGGTGAGGACTGCTTGTATAAGAACTGATCGGGAGTGATCGGTGTAGAAATTACCTACATATCCCAGCTGCCAATGTATCTCCCTCTGCCGTTCACCATTTAAATGTTTTGTTTGTATTCAGCCTCTGCCAATCTCCCTATTGCTTAACTCCCACCCATGCTGTTCCCCAAGACACAGAAACCATCCAGCATAAACAGCAACACTCCCCCCTCCCCCCAGCTACTCTCAGCCCAGTCAAACCACAGTGCATTACTTCTGTCAGGCTATCTGAGAAACTGGCTCACCCTGAATTGATTTAGCCCACCTTATCAGCATGGGCAGAAGAGACATTCTGTGGCCCCATCTGCCAAGGAATTTCAGTTGATGGAGTCAAGAAGAAGAGCTCCATAATAATAATAATAATAATAATAATAATAATAATAATAATAATAATAATAATAATAATAATAATAATAATAATAATAAATATTTATTTCTTAGCCGCACCCTCTCCCGAAGGACTCGGGGCGGCGTACAATGAAACATATGAAATAAATATGTGGACAGAACAAACATATAACAGAGACATATACCGAGACATACACAAGGAGGAGGTCGGCTGATAAATAAAACAATTAAAATACAGTATTTAAAAACCCCTAGATAATTAAATATAATTAAAATACCCAGTAAAAACCCGTCAGGAGCGATATGGTTAGATCAAAGTTGAGCCAGGCCAGCTGCTTGGAAAAGGTGGGTCTTAAGCTTAATACGAAAGGAGCGGAGGTCAGAGGTATTCCTAATATCCGGAGGGAGGTCATTCCACAGGGCTGGGCCCGCCACAGAGAAGCTCTACTCCTAGGCGCCGCCCCCCGACACTGTCTAGTGGACGGCACCTGGAGGAGGCCCTCTCTGTGCGAGCGGATTGGTCGCAGGGATGTATGGGGCAGAATACGATCCCGCAAGTAACTAGGTCCTGAGCCATGGAGCGCTTTAAAGATTATTATCAAAACCTTGAAACGCACCCGATAGACCACAGGAAGCCAGTGCAGCTCACGCAGGAACGGTGTCACATGGGAGTACCTAGTACTCCCCATAATTACCCGCGCGGCTGCGTTCTGGACCAACTGTAGCCTCCGGGTGCATTTCAAGGGAAGCCCCATGTAGAGAGCGTTACAGTAGTCCAAGCGAGACGTCACCAGCGCATGAGTGACTGTGCGTAAGGCGTCCCGGTCCAGTAGGGGGCACAATTGACGCACCAGGCGAACCTGGTGGAACGCCCCCCTTGTCCATTGGTCATCCATGGACAGCCGGGCATCCAGGACGACGCCCAAATTGCGCGCCCGCTCCACGGGGGCAAGTTGAACGCCCCCAATGGCCAATGATGGAATTAATTGGCTGAACCGGGGAGCTGGCACCCACAGCCACTCCGTCTTGGAGGGGTTGAGCTTGAGTCGGTTGTCATCCATCCAGATCCGTACGGCTTCCACACACCGGGACATCACTTCGATGGCCTCATTGGGGTGGTTCGGGGTGGAAAAGTACAGCTGAGTATCATCAGCGTACAGATGGTATCCCACCCCGAAACCACGGATGATCTCACCCAGCGGCTTCATATATGTGTTGAAGAGGAGTGGCGAGAGGACCGACCCCTGTGGCACCCCACAAGTAAGGGGGCGTAGGGTCGACCTCTCTTCTCCTGCCAACACACGCTGTGTCCGGTCAGAAAGGTAGGAGCCGAACCACCGCAAAACGGTGCCCCGGACCCCCAACCCCTCCAGCCGGCGCAGCAGGATACCATGGTCGATGGTATCAAAAGCCGCCGAGAGGTCTAATAGGACCAGGATATAGGAACAACCTCTGTCTCTGGCCCTCCAGAGATCATCCACCAATGCGACCAAGGCCGTCTCCGTGCTGTGACCGGGGCGGAAGCCGGACTGGCGCGGGTCTAGATAATCATTTTCCTCCAGATGTCGTGGAAACTGGTAGGCCACCACACTCTCTACAACCTTCGCCAAAAAGGGAAGGTTGGAGACAGGACGATAATTGGCCAGCTCCAAAGGGTCCAGGGAAGGCTTCTTGAGCAAGGGTCTCACCACCGCCTCTTTCAAGGCGGCCGGGAGAGACCCCTCGCTCAGCGAAGCATTCACTAGGCCCAGGAGCCAGTCTCGTGTAACCTCCCAGGATGCCAGTACAAGCCAGGAGGGGCACGGGTCCAATAAACATGTGGTGGGTCGCAGTCGTCCACGCAATCTGTCCAAATCCTCGATGGCAACCAAGTCAAACTCCTCCCAGATCGATACCTCAAGACTCGCCATGGACGTCTCCATTGGATCACTGACAGGAACCCAATCTCTCCGGATTTGAGCGATTTTATCCTGCAGATATTCACCAAATTCCTCTGCCCTGCCCTGTAGGGGGGCCTCCCGCGGCCTCTGAAACAAGAGGGAGTGGGACACCCGAAACAGGGCGGCAGGGCGGTTCTCCGCGGATGCAATGAGAGTGGCACAATATTGGCGTTTGGCCACTCTCAATGCCACAAGGTACGTCCTTAAATGGGCTCGTGCCTGTGTTCGATCAAATTCGGAGCGAGAGGATCTCCAACGACTCTCTAGACGTCTCTTGCGGCACTTCATCACCCTTAGCTCCTCGGTAAACCAAGGGGCTAGGGTGGATCGTTGCCGCCGGAGAGGCCGCAAAGGCGCCACCCGGTTCAAGGCCCCAGTAGTTGCATTATTCCACGCAACTACCAGGTCCTCTACCTGGGGGCGGGTCAAGGTTACAGGAGGTGGCCCAAGCTCCGTCTGGAACCTATCAGGTTCCATCAGGCGCCTGGGGCGGAACCATCTGGAACTTTCCGGTTCCGCCTCCCCGCAGCGGGAGGTAGCACCAGGGAAGTCAAGACGAAGGAGTGAGTGATCTGACCATGACAGGGGAGTGATGGTTAAGTCCCCTCCTCCCAGATCACTCAGCCACTGGCCAGAGACAAAAACAAGGTCCAGAGTGTGTCCTCCCTCGTGTGTCAGGCCCTGAATCATTTGAGTCAGGTCCATGGCTGTCATGGAAGCCATGAACTCCCGAACCCCCTCTGATGCTTCTCCCATCGATGGCAGGTTAAAATCCCCCATCACTAGAAGTTTGGGGGTCTCAACCGCCACCGATGCGATCAGCTCGAGGAGTTCGGGCAGGGCTGCTGATGTATAGCGAGGAGCCAGGTATACTAACAGCAGGCCCAACTGTCTCCCAGGCCCCCATTTCACAACAAGGGATTCACATCCGGACGTCTGTGGCACAGTAGACTCCCTCGGCTCTAAGTCCTCCCGAATAATCACTGCCACCCCACCGCCCCTTCCCTGGGCCCGGGGCTGGTGAAATGCTCGGTAGCCTGGTGGGCACATTTCGACGAGGGGAAGACCTCCCTCGTGGCCCAACCAGGTCTCCGTTATTCCCGCGAGGTCCGGCTCCAACTCTAAAATTAGATCGTGAATGAGGGGGGCCTTGTTAACAACGGACCTCGCATTGCATAACAACAGCCTCAGGCCTTGGGTCTGTAACTCTTGACCACCTAGAACGCGGGGGTTGGTACAAGCGACCGGGTGTAACCAGCAACCACGGTCTCCCAACCATGGCTCCCACCTTCTGGAACATCATACCAATTAAGATGAGAGCCACACACAGGCTTTCAGCCTTCTAAAAGGCCTTGAACACATGACTATGCCAACTAACTGGTGGCCATTTGGCTAGCAGAGTGCTTCAGATTCTGCCAGATGATAGTAATGTTTCATTGCAGACTTAAAAACTTCATTTCCAATAATGAATTTGATGGTGATTTAACTAAAACTCTGAATCAACCAACTTTTAAAATCAAATTGGAAAAATCTAATTGAATCATGTTACCATATCTGATGTTACTGGTAATAATTTATTAAATTTATGTACTCTCGGCAACTCTGGACAAAGCATTTATTTTGACTTTCCACATCAATTCAAAAAGTAAAAATGAGTAATTAAATCTGATCTTTCCAAATCGGTCTGAAATCTTCAAAGGGTTTCTGTGTGTGAAAAATTGACCTGAAAAAAAAAATCTTATTAGATTAACCTGAGGTTTGGAATCAAATTAACTTGATTTTCTTAATTGATTTTACTAATCAAATAATCAAACCAAAGCAGTGATTTGGTGATTCGAATAGAAGCCAATTCACAAACTTTTACAAGGAAAAGGAAACACATTGCAGGTATTTTTAAAAGAAATTTGAGAGAAAATGCACCATAGACCATTGACTATGCAATGGAACCAGCGATGAAATACTTTGAAGTCTGCTACTGGTTCAGTGAATCTGCTACTGAGAACGTGCTTTGCGCATGCATGTGCAATTGAGGCGTGCCCATGCAGTGCTAAAAAAGGAACATTTTGAAGCCTCCCAAGTCTGCAAAGGTAAGTAGAACAGCAGGAGGGGAATCCACTGTGCCGTGTGATTTAGATTAGCTAGAAAGCAGTAGATCCAATGATTTAGCTTATATAAATCGTGTGTCACAGCTGATCGTCAGAAATACTGGTTCTCCCAAACCGGTAGAATTTTTTACTACTGGTTCAGGCCAACTGGTCCAAACTGGTAGCATTTCACGCCTGAATGGAACCCCCAAATATAGGAATATAGTTATTCTACACATCCTTCGCATGTGCTTCAAAATTCTCCTTTAACAATAGAGTCTTCTGTTATCAATATTTTCAATTGTATGTTGGCCTTTTGGTAATGCTTCGTTAATCTGTAAAATTTCATATCTCACTAGAATCCCTAGAAATTAAATTGTTTAAGCTGTTTACACACATTTTGTCTTGCTGCTAACTAAATACTCTTTGGTGATTTATCCAGCTGTTGGCATTTAGTTAAGAGATTACAGGGCTCCAGGGCTGAATGTCTAAAAGATTTGTATCCTCTTCCATTCACAGCTATCACTCGTCTTTAGGCTTACATTCCAGAGCCACTTACTAGTACTTCTCCTATTTGAGCTACAGATGAACAATCAAAAAGTGATCATATGCTGCAAGGCCAAAAAGGGAAAAGTGGCAGGGAGGGAACCTCAAGGGGCCTTGCCCTCCCCAATCCATCACCAGATGTACTCTCTATGCAGGAGACAGCCTCCTAATAGAAGGCAGCTAATATCTTTAGAAATATCTCATTAGTCCCACCTTCCCAGGCTGCCTCTCTATTAAAATGTGATAAATGAATTCTGCCATTGCCAATTCTAGTCCTGTCCCCTTAATGAAATGAAGATGCATCATGCTGGCAAGCACTCAGGATAGAGATAATTATTCATGGGCCAGTGGAAATATTTCAATCACTGAACTCAGAAGTGCTTCCCATATAATAAAGATCAAGTCTCTTTTCTTTTTATTTTCCTTTTGTTTGTTTGTTATGTTTTTGATGGCTATGTGAGAAGGATATACGTGCCATTTAATAAAAGTGTCTTTCACACTCCCATATTTGAAGATTATTTTTTCTCTGCTGTGTCTTCCAATTTTTATGAGAAAACATTTAGTAGCAAATTGGGGCTGAGGAGAGATATTGAACATCCCAATGAGCAAAGTTATTCAGGGAGACTTTTTGAGTCTGAGCTCAAGAGGGCTTATTTGTGGAGGATCTATATCATGTCTTGGCCATTGCCTGAAGCCTTAGATTCGGATCTGGAAAAACTGACTAAATAAGTATAGGAATGCTAAACCATTTTTTTTGAAAAGCTATGAGTATAACAAAATATTCTACCTCATTAGAAGGAAACTTAATTCATTCATTCGGGAACAAATGTGGTTATCAAGAGTCAGAATTGGAACTTCCTGAATTAGATATTTAAAAGTTTTCCACATGACTCCATCAATTGCTGTGTATATATAACCCAGGCAAAAAGGCTGTATAGCTGCACCAGTGTTGCTTGGACTTGCTTACGAGTTTAATTTGAGGAAAGTCTGGTCAAGGACTTCTGGACTAATTGTACTATAACAACTTTGCCAATGTGGCTGCACACTCACCCCCACCCCCCACCCTGAGTAATGCAGACAACTTTGGCCAAGAATGCTAAAATGCAGGACCTCAGATCCAGAATGTAGTAGTTTTTTATTATGCTTGCTGACAGGTATATTATATTATATAGTATATTACAACAGACAGTCATTTCATTATTTTAATATCATTTTGTGTAAGTCACATTTTAATCAACAACACTGCACATTTCCAAGCCAGTAATTCAATTGTTCAAAAAGTCCAGGGTCTGAAATTTCTTAATTCCATTGTCCTAGCTTAGTAGGTATAATGGAGAAATATATTTTTGTCTTCCATAGGATTTTTATATATTCTACTCTCTATCATGTTTGATCCCAACTTCTGTAAACAGACTGGGGGGGGGGGGAGGGATGAAAGAGGATTAGTATTTTCCTTTCTGCTGCCTGTGAGCCTGTCAATCCAGCTGCATGTTTAGCCACATGGAGTTAAATTCCTTCTGCACATCTAATGTACTGTAGCTAAGAATTTGACTGATTCTTTTCCTCAGTGTTGGCTCTTAATAATGCTTAAGGGTCATTGAAACCCCAGTGGACTTTGCGATGAGTATATCAACCCAGTATGTATTTTAATTTTATTTAAGAAAATTATATGCTAGGAACTAATAGGAAGAATTTAAAACTCTTGTATATAATGGCATTGCAATTAATATAAATCCTGTACAAATATATCATGAGCTAACATTTGCTTCTTTCCCTCCCTCCCTCTCTCCCTCTCTTTCTCTTTCTTTCTTTCTTTCTTTCTTTCTTTCTTTCTTTCTTTCTTTCTTTCTTTCTTTCTTTCTTTCCCAACCAACTTTAACTGTGCAGCATACTCTACAACAAATTCTGATTTGGTCAATTCCAGTTATCATACCTCAAAAAATTAGGCAGCTGGAAAACTTGCTAGAAGAAATAATTCAAATTATTAGAGCAGTTCCCTTGTAAGGAGAAGTTTAATTTAAAGTAAAGGCAATTAAAAGAGAAACATATTAAGTTAAAATTATCCATGATGTGAAAAATATTAAAGAGAAGTTCTTTTTCCACTTTCAGATTATTATAATTCAAAGTCATTCAATGAGACTAAATGTGATGTAATTTAAACCATGGAATATGCTAACTTCAAATATAGCTACCAATTTAGAAGAGGACTAGGTAAATTTATGGATATTAGTCACTAATACTGATGATGGATACAGTATGTAGGATTAGATGGGGTCTTCATCTCAGCAAGTAAGGCTGCTGTGATTTAAAATTTTTTAAAAGTAGAGACATTAGTAAACATGAACTAAAGTGTATAGCAGTTCAAATAACACACTAATACAGACAAACATAGGACACACACATATACCCTAGAGACTGAATATATTAGCTATGGTTATAATAAATCAATACAGAAATAAAATCTATTTATTATACCTGACTGATGTATTTAAGAAGGAAAGTGTTTTGAAGGTATGACAGTAAATCAATAAACAAAATATATTTCTCCATTTTGAACAATTGGACTCAGCCAGTCTTAGAAAAGACACAGAATCTCAATATGTAGCATACTACATATACTACAGAATCACTGTTTGAAGATTGTACTCAATGGAACATGCCAATTCAAAATGAATTGACTATTGACAAGGTTGAAATAATGCTGTGTATGTGTTATGTTGGAATTAAGTAAGCAATTTATCTCAAAATAGTTGTATTTACTCAGAAAGCTCAAATTCATACCTTAGGAATGCTCTTACTATAACACATTTGCTAGATACACAAGTGGTGCCATCAGTAAAGAATGCTTCCTATCTTATCATTCCTGATAAGATGAACCTCACCATTCTTACCCTATGACTGGAAAATTTATGTGAAATAATCAATTGTGCAAGGAGCTGCTTTTGAGAATTCAACATCGGATTTTTAATGGAAGTTAGATATTGAATAACTTATTTTTTAGATGGAACAGCCCTGGCTGCTCATTTGTTAAATCTGAAATTCCTGAAGATCTGCATTGTAGATATCTTAGGCATTGCTTTTATTCAGGTGTTCTTATCCATTTCTGCAGTAAGAATGTAAACTTTGATCCCTTTTAAGTGTTATGGTGTAGCAATAATGGAAAATAGAGCAAACTTCTCTTCTCTTCTCCTATCTCATAAGTGGGGTCTGCTAACTCAGAGGTGGTATTTAGCAGGTTCTGACCAGTTCTGGAGAACCAGTAGCAGAACTTTTGAATAGTTTGGAGAACCAGTAAATACCACCTCTCACTGACCCCGCCCCCATCTATTCTCTGCCATCCGAGCTCCAGCTGATGGAGGAAATGGGGATTTTGCAGTAACCTTCCCCTGCCATGCCCATGCCCACCAAGCCATACCCACAGAAACAGTAGTATTTTTTTTAAATCCCACCACTGTGCTCACCCCATGGACTATGGAGTGCTCCTACTTTCAAAGTAATCTGTTTCATTCAATGCCATGCTTTCTAGGCTCCTCTGTCCAATAATCAGTTAACATGCTTTGTCCATGCGCAGATCCTATGACATTATTTTCCACTTCCACTTCTTTTTTAATTTTTTAAAGTTTTTTTTCAAACCTTTCAAACCCAAAGCTATTTTTGTTGCTTTTTTGTGTCAGTCATTTTTATCTTCCATGTCTTCGATTTTCTTGTATAAAATATTCCAAAAAGTGTCATAAAATTTTAAATAAATTAATTCATAAAAACCTGTGCTATGCAAGTATCAAGGAATATTCTGCAGTTCTGAAGTATGATCCTTTGAAAGTGGGGAAGAAGAGGGAGAGTGAGATACATTTGTGTGTATATGTATTTGAACTAGATTGTGCAAGGAGTTTATTCTGAAAAGGTTGTTCTTAAGCCCAGTAGTGATGTTATTTGCAACATGAGTCATGTACCATCACCACAATAGGGTTAGCATTTTGGAGTTTGGAGAGGCATAGTGCCACAAAATCCCTTGGTATAACCAGCAAAATTCAGATATGCCTCAAAGTGACCTGAGTTACATTTTAAAAAGTCATTCTTGTTTCTGCCTACCTTTGCAGAGAGAAAAGAGGCAACAATGGGTTGGATTCTTTGGCAGTTGGAAAAGTCATTATTTTCCCAGAGTGATTTTCAGAGTACTTTTTCACAAGGTTTACTAAGGTGAATATGATAGGATTACAAGAAGCCCAGTAATTGAATTACACATCCATATTACCATATATGATCCTTTAACATTGTTTGGGCTGGTTTGGGCCTATGTTTTGTTTTTTCCTTGAGAAATATGTATTACAGAGATCATTGGTTTATATAAGGAAAATATCGACTCCATACAATATAATTGGTTTGGGACAAAATGTTTTGATTTCATGCAACTAGCACTGATTTGGTGATAATTACCGTATTTTTCAGAATATAAGACTTTTTCCCTCAAAAAAGAGGCTGAAAACCTGGGTGCGTCTTATACAACAAATACAGCATTTTTTGCCTCCTGAAGCCCCACCCTTTCACCAAAATGGCTGTGCATAGCTTGTAGGAGACTTTCAGAGAGCTCCTGGGGGCTCTCTCTCTCTATCCCTCTATGTACCCTACCTATTTTTTAAAAAAATTGCCTCTTCAAAACCTTGGTGTGTCTTATACTCCAGTGCATCTTATACTCTGAAAAATAGAGTAGAAAAGTAGATTTCTGATTTCATATTACAAAAACTGGTCTTTTTTGCTTTGGATCCACTGTTTCAAGCCCAGTTAGCTATGGTCAGAATGATTACAGGAACCATATTGATCTAATGAGATATTTGCAGTTTGACTACAGTAGGAACAAAGGTGAGTTCCTACTGGTTCAGATCAGTTCGGCCAAATAGGTAGTATCTTGGCTTGCCACGCCCCTGAACTGGTTGTCCCAGTGGCACCATAGGCACCACCATCTTGTTTTTTAGTACTGTGAATGTGTGTGTGCATGTGCAGACATGCATGCAGTGCACCCCTGAGCAAACCAGCAGTAGCAGCAGCTGGAACCCACCCCTGAGTAGGAAAGATAAATAGATCAATGAATATTCCACACCACCATTACATAAACAACCCTTCTTTGAAGTATCAAACATTGAAAAAGGGTAACCCTAACAAATCCTGATTTATCTTTACCATAGCAATTGTGTAGAGCGGAGTGGTGCAGTGGCCTAGAGATGATGCTCTCACATCACAATCAGGAGGCTGTGAGTTCAAACTTAGGTAGAAGCAGATATTTCTTTCTCTGGGCACACTGAGAATTTATCTGCAGAACAAAATTCCGTATTGGTGACAGGAAGGGCATCCAGCCATTAAAGCAGTCTGCTAGCTCCATTTAATTGCCTGGACTCCACTCCGCAAGAGATTATGGGGTCATTAAAAGAAGAAGATGATGATGATAGAAATTGTGTAGAGAAGGGCATTAATTTCTAGCATAGATGGGAGAAGTAGCCAGACACTTTCTAGGATACATTACAGATATTAGCATTTAAAAAATTACTATTGTATCAATTGTTACCATTTCTTTTATTAGTATTGAGCAAGAAATCAGGTTGTTGTTTTTTTTTGTTAATGTCCCAATCTCTTCATTGTATTTGGCCATCTAGTTTATTCTTCTTGTTCACACTCGGACCAGGAAATTGCATGTATTTTTGCTTATATTCAGCAAGTCTACAATCATCTCCAGTTTAGCCAGTGTGTTTCCCAAAGAGATTGATTCCTTCCAAATTATACATAATTGTACAATCCAATGCTTAGCTTCCTCCTCTGGGGTTCTTTCCTGTCAAACAATTATGTCATGGCTCAAGATTGAATTTACCAAAGGAACTCTTATTTGGAGCACATGGGAAGGTCAAAACATTTTATTTTCAAAAATGGATAAAATAACTGGAAAGGGCAAAACCTTATAATGGGTAGCAGAAAATATAAATGGACAACCCAGGTCACAAAATACAGCACAGGAATATAAAGGTGGGATATGAAGATGCCACTTTGTCTATATGTTACGGAAAGTTTTAAACTCATACTAGGACACTACTTTTGTAAGACTTGCATGTACTTTTACAATGTATGTTTAATCATTTTGATCTACATGTAGATGTTGCGCTTGATCAGTTATCAGATTCAGTATTCAGTGGGCATGTTGTTATTCTATTTGTGTACAAGACTGTCCAAAGATTCCTTATACTGATGCAACTCAGTTGTTGCAGGGAAACTGGTGAAATATAGGAAAGTATAATTAAAGTGCAATAGTTGAACTGCAGGATCCAGGAAATCAAACATTGATATAGATTGTAATCCCACTTCATTGTTTTAGAAATATTTATCTTTTATTATTTTAATGCTGTAAACCACCCAGGGTCATTTCAAAGTGATATGGGCAACAAAGAAATCGAATTTAAAATTTAAACAAAGATTGTAGGAAAGATAAAAAGCAATTTCTAGATCTACTAACACTCCGATTATAATATAGCTAGCTTTAAAAATCACATAGTAAAAATAGAGAGAGAATGAAAGTAAAGGAGGTTAGTTTGGAGGAGAAAGCCAAAATCTAGGTCAGAAATATAAATAGAACTGCAACTTAGGCTGTGATAAGGCAGAAATGAGAGAAAAAATATCTATGTTTAATTACCAATTGGTCACTGAAATACAGGATAATTTTCCCTGTTTTTTTTTTTTTTTTCAATACTCATGTCTCTGGGAATTTGGATTGGATTTCTTCTTATCCACCATTGTTCCTTATAACTAAAAAGGTAAAGGTTCCCTTCGCACGTATGTGCTAATCATTCCCAACTCTAGGGAGGAGTGTTCATCTCCATTTCTAAGCCAAAGAGCCAACACTGTTCAAAGACATCTCTGTGGTCATGTGGCCAGTATGACTAAACACTGTTACCTTCCCACCAAAGGTGATCCCTATTTTTCTACTTGCATTTTTACATGCTTTCCAACTGCTAGGTTGGCAGAAGCTGGGACAAGTAATGGGAGCTCACTTCATTATGCGGCACTAGGGATTCAGACTGTCAAACTGCCGACCTTCTGATTGACAAGCTCAGTGTCTTAGCCACTGAGCCACCACATCCCTTTTTCCTTATAACTACTTAAGAACTAATTAAACTAAAACAATTAAGAATTCAGGCAGCATTAGAGGTTGATTATGCTAATCAGGTTTCTCATTAATTGCATATTAACTAGAGTGGAAAACCTGTTGATGGGAGATATTTCTTGGCTGAACCTAGAACCCATTCACTTTGTCCCTCTACTTAACTTGAGGCAATACAAGCCAGTCATGCAAATGATTAAGAAGGAAGTGAGATAGCTTTGGTCTGATAGATGAAACACTAAGCATATAGCATGTAGGACGTGGAAATAGGTCGCAGTCTCCATGCAGATATTATATACAATATCTTGTTCTTAACCCTAACCCAACATTATTGTTAAACATAGACTGCAAATGAAAAGAGAACTTCCCATTTCACATAGTTAAACACATAAGAGAAGCTTGTTTATTATTGATACTCAGGTAAGAAACCTAAGTGATAAGCATCTGCAAGCATCCCTGGTAAAGGCTTGGTTTCACTTTTCTGTTAATTGTGGACATTATCTAATGATAAAAGCGGTAAAAATGGTAATAAATGAATATTTATGTTAACTTTCCTAGTCTTACTTTTGGGTTGACTATGAAATAAATAGATTAATTTTGAAACTCTAAAATAATGTATGATTATAGTATTTGGGTTTATCAGGTCTACTGAAGTTATTCTCTACACCTCTTCCCAGAGCACATGAAGAAGAAAAGGGGAGAAGGGAATCTTTTTTTTTTTCCAAACAAAATTTTTATTGGTTTTACAAAAAATAATCAGGAAAAGGGATGGTGGATAAGGTTACAAATTTTGACAGCTACATTATGCAGGAAATGGCCCTCCCCCCCCCCATTCTCATAACTTTCATTTATTAATACATTAAATTGTTACTACTTAATAATATTTTGTCAGCATATTTTAACCTTTTATCTTCAAATGATTTCAATCATTTTATATCAAACAGATTTTCTAGTTCATTTTTGTGATCTAAGTTTTCTCAATGTTGCCTCTTCTCCCCCCACCAGCAAGGCTCCAGCACCTCCCGTGTCCGGTATGTCCCGTATAGTGTCATCAGATTTATCCAGGAGGACTTTGTTTTTTTCCATGAAGGCCTCAGCCTCCATAGTTGTGTTAATTCTAACTCTAGTGTCCTCCCAGAATATTAGCATACCTTCTGGCATGAGCCATCTGAACCACACCCCTTTCTGGTATAATTTCTTCGCTAGAAGCGAATATTTTTTTCTTTTATCTCTAACCTTCTTTGGGATTTGTTTCAGGATGGCTATTTCTCTATCCTTGTATTTTAATACTTGCCCCCTTTGTGCACTCAGGATCTCATCTCTTGTAGTCTTTCTGAGAAATTTGATGTGGACCTCCCTTGGAACATTATGTGTTCTGGCATATGCTGAGTTTACTCTATAGACCAGGTCAATATCCCACCCCAACTGTTGTCTGTCTTTTTTGATGTATTCAGCCAATAATTTTGTCATACTGTCCCTCAAGTCTTCATCATCAGCCAAAATTACATTTTGAAATCTAAGGAAAAAAAGACGTCCTTTCAAATTCCATTTTTATCTGGTGGTTCTCAAGTTCTTGATTTCCTCTCTGGACCCCCCTCACCTCCCCCCTCATCTCAGCCATCCCCTCCTCCAAAAGTTCCAGTCTCTGTGAATTTTTAGCCATTCGGTTTTGGTTCTCTCTGAGCTGTTCATTCATTTCTTTCAGTTGATTTTTCAAGTCCTCCTGCCCCTTTAAGAGCTGTTGAAACATCAGTTGGGTTAGGTCCACCTCAAGGGGCTTAGGCTGGAGCAAAGATGTTAGTGTCTGTTGTCAACTGGGGCTGGATGCTGAAGATGTTGGGGCAGAACCAGCAAAACCTGGTTTCCCCGTGGTGGTTTTTTTTGGTAGCATTGTGGTAAGAAGAGCTCAGAAATGTCTGTGTCAATACAGGGAAAAAGCGATTGTAAAAGTGGATAGCTGAGAGAGAGGCAGGCAGTCCAGACATATAAAGACCTTTTCTAAAGTCTAAATCCAAGCTGTAAAGTCCATTGTTCCAAGTCCAGGATAAAATGTATAAAGAGATATCTCTGAGTGTCATGGAGACAAAGACAAAATGCCAGCAATTTCTTTTTTTTAATTAAAGTTTTTTATTGTTTTAATTAAACACACACACACACACACACCAAAAAAAAAAACCATTTCTTCATTACATCTTCCAGAAAGCATGTCGATTGGTTACAAATAAATTTCGTGTGTTACTACCACAATCATTCTTTATACTTCATTCATATTGGATTATATATTTTAAATGAAAAATCTTTATATACCATCAATGTACCATCACTCTCATTTAACTATATTTGTTTAAACATGCTTTTATCTAGAATCATTTGTATTTAAGGACACAACCACATACTGGCATTCGTTAGCTATTTCAGGCTTATATCCAATTGCTTTCACCAATGCCAACCCATGTAGAATCATTAAACATTATCCATTAACATTTCTTTATTATTATTGTAGTTATCTAACATCTTTATAATAAATCTAGACAAAAATTTATTACTAGAATTTATAAGTACCCAGGAAAGATTACATCTTTATAACAAAATCTAAACAAATATAATTAATGAATCTTTTCCCCAGGTCCCATATTATAGTTTATATCTAAATTGTAGTAAAATGTATAGGTACCCAGAAAGAATTAAATTTTCATAACAAAATCCAAACTAAAAAGTATTAATAAAATTGATAAGTCTTTTTCCCAGGTCCCAATTTACAGTTTATATCCAAATTGTTTTCACTAATTAGAGTTGTTATTTCACTATTATTATCATAATGAATTATCTGTTAATGAATAAACATTTTAAAAAGAACAAGAACATTCTATGAGCATCTACAAAATCCTACTTATTAATCACCAAAGATTAACTAAGTTTTTAATTATCAGCATTCATTGTCAACCTGTGTCTATCCAGTAACAAAACACTCTTATCTCTTTAGCCAGTCGTTGTGTCAATTCTCTTATTAATTTCTTTATAGAGTTCTTAAAGACTTCTCTCCACACTTTTTTGCTCAAAAAATCTCTCAAGTAGTCTCGTTGCCCTTCAACTGGAATTGACATTAACATATTTTTGATTATCAGACGTCTTTCCAAGGCTGCTTCTCCTCCTAGTTCCATCA
This sequence comes from Natrix helvetica, assembly GCF_964273705.1. NCBI lineage: Eukaryota > Metazoa > Chordata > Lepidosauria > Squamata > Natricidae > Natrix > Natrix helvetica. The sequence continues at coordinate 51,845,828 of NC_138548.1, forward strand.
TCAAATCCATATATTGAGAAGAGGAATAGAGCTCCAAATAATCAAGTTCACTTTTCCATAACTTTCCATTTTCACTCATAGGTGCTTCATTAGTAAGTTCATCTATTATCTTGCCTTTATCTTCTATATCTTCTATATCTTCTATATCTTTATTCTCTTCTTTAGTTTTGGAAGCTCCAATCTCTTCCACTTTTTCTGCGCATAGCAATAATTTATCCAGCTTCTTTCCAAATCTCTCGAATCCTTCCAATATATTTTGAAGTCCATCCCAAACATCTTGTAAGCTTGGGGTTTTCTCATCTGTATATGAATACATATTTCCAAAAGGAGAAAAAAAGATCTAAACTCCACTGCCACTCTCGCCTTCAATATCTCTTTAATGTATAAAAATGCCTTTATTTTGGATTTACTTAAGCACAAGTTTCTTCTAGTTTTTTTCAGAAGAGGGGGGTTCTATCTTTTCTTTGCCTTTCCTTGCCCAAAATATTTCTCACAGACACTGTAGAGAGACAGTCCATGTCCTTGAGTTGTTATCAGTTTCCATAAACAAGCTGCAAACCCTCCAACTTCAGTAAAATCAAAAAAAGTAAGACAAGGTATACATTGTTTCAGAAGAAGAAAAAAAAAACAAGTTCTGGCTTCCGAGTGGCAGATTCAACTTTTTCTTATTTGTTTCAGGCTTAAAGAACAAAACAAAAATCTCTAAAGTGTCTTTAATAGAATTTAATAAACAATAGGAGGAAGAGTTGTTAAGATAAAAAAAGGGTTTTAGTTCAGCCAAAAAATAAAGTAACAAGAAGTAGAAAAAAAATCAATTCCTTCACTTGAGAGGAGAAACAGGAAGCAAACAATCACTTCAATCCACAAAACGTTGTTACATAGAAAAAGAAGAAGAAAAACTTTCTAAGGCAGTCCAATTAAGATAAATTTCACCACTTTGTTCTTAGCTTAAAGGACTAATTTATCTTAAAAAAAAGTTTTTTCCCTTGGGCAGTCATTCTCAAAGAAAAAAAATCTCACCCGATCGACTCACTTTCATTTTCACTGCCTTTCCTCCGGAGCCGTCTCCGACTTTGTCAGCCCGGGGGCTGTCTATTTACCGCCGATTTGGAGAGCTTCCCTTGGGTCAAACAGGGACTTTGCGATATCCCTGTGACCACCAAGGATTTGTCTCCCTTTCACCGTCTCTTCGGGATGGCTTAGGTCCATACGGACCATTACAGTGGCAAAAGAATCAACGGCAGTCTCGGACTATCGAGAACGCACATTGTGTCGTCGTGACACCTGAAAATGCCAGCAATTTCTGTGGGTGGAGTCAAATTTCAAAGTACATAAAGACAACGGAAGTGTGCCATCTTGCCTTGCCAGCTCCGGGATCAGAAGGCAAAAAACCAAAAGTTTTCAAAGTTTTTAAAAAGTCAGATCATCACCTCATTTTCACAATTGCAGTAAAATAAATCTGCTGCTTGCTATGAGCGTGACTTCATTCCAGAGCTCACCCCCTTCCTCCTCCTCTGGGGGCAGAGAGCAGTTTAGAGCCGCTTATCCAAGGGGGCGGGGAAATCCCCCTCCCTCCAGTCACACTTCCCAGGAATGGGTTGAATGTTTTTTTTTTTTTAAAAAGCTGACAGTCTTTTTTTTTCCTTCAGTCAAAAAAGGGAATGGGGGGAATTTCCACCTCACCGCATTGCAGCTGCAGCCTTCAAATCGTCAATCTTGCCCAGCTGCCTCGACGCAAAAGCACAGGAGAGCGCCTCCCCTTTTGCCTCCTGGTGCCTAGGGCGATGCAGGGAGCCCCCCTGGCCGCCGCCAACACAGGGGACCCCCCGCTAAGCCGCCCCCTTGGCAGGGGCCCCTACAAGGCTCTGTGTGCCCCCCGATCAGGGGGGAGCCCACCAAGAGCGTGCGGGGCGAGCAAAGCATGCCCATCGCGATCCGCAGCCGGAACCGGAACTCCGGGAGAAGGGAATCTTATGTTGCTTGACATTTTTTGATGATTTTCCAAAACCTGAAATGAGAATTCAACTTTCTTTTAATTTGCTAAATTTCACAAGGACAATTTTAAAATGATCCTCTATAAGGAGAGGAAACATTTGTATTTCTTTTTTTGCTATTGGATTGTTTTATCTACTTATTTTTCTAGTTTTCCTGCAGACAGGAACAGAGAATTGTTCTAGGGAATTGTTCATTGCATACTGCAGATGTATTTAATCTAAAGTCTCTGTGTCAACTATTTAACAGTGAAATTCCAAGCAATTACCTGATTGCTTTGCCTGCTAAAATACTTTTTAATATATTTATTGCTTATTAATATTGTTTTATTTTTGATTTCTTGAATACATAAAACTTTTGTTTTAATACTGAAAGAATTGGCACACTGGCAACCTAGCCTTTTATAAATTTATAACCATACCCTTGTATCTTGTCCATCTTGATTTTACAAGGATAATTTCTGCTAAGGTCATCACAAATAGACACATTTCACCAAGTTTTCCATCTAAATTGTGCATAGATTTCACCCTTTAACCTATAGATATTTTAGTATCTTACTTTGAATAAATAGTAAATGGTCTCCTTGTTTTGATCAGATTAAAATCTAACCTAGGACTGCCATGTTTGTACTGCAAAATATAGGTGCAATTACATGGTGGCAAAGAAGAGTACATCAATAAGAATTATGCACCCCAGTTATGATAACCCAAGCCTAATCCACCCAGATGCTCACTGAAATAGTGTTGCCACTTTAGTGAAACAGGTAAAGATAGTGATAATGAGACAAGGCAGTCTAGCAATATAAAAATGCCCAGGTGCAACTTAATTTCATCTAAAAGATAGTGTATGGTTTTCAGAATGGTGCCCTTCTGGAAAAAGTCTCTTTCCTGATTCTTTTGCTGAAACGGGATTGGTGGAGAAAGAAAAAGTAGAATGCTGAGCAGCTGCTACTCAAACACATATCTATTCATCAGGCAAAATTGCTACTGTAATTTGGGATAACAGCATAATAGCAGAAAGCCAGAGAGGATCAGTATTTTCTGCTCTAACAATAAATGTGCAGTCTGTTGCGTAGCAGTAGGAGATAATATCAACCTATGATAAATTAAAGTCTAAGCCTACTCTCATTATCTCTTCCCTCAAGTGATATTACCACAGTGGAAACCCTCATGCAGTGCCTGTGTGGAATCCAGGTTAGGTCAGAAAAGTCATTGGTTGCACAGTAAGAAATAATACACGGTTGCACATCAATGGCACTCAATAGTGTAGAAGACAACTCTTCTAAAACACACATGAAATAGAATGATGTTTGATGGAGAGGTTTGGAGGTAAACATAGGAACAAATTAGAAACATCTCTCAAGGCAGGTCTCAGTCACTCATTTTTGCAATCATTGATATTCTAATTCATAAAATATAAATATTTTTGATAATGACAACTAAGCTGTTCATATATTTGCATTGGAATGACTGCTATAACCTTATATCACTGAGTTTGAGGTAATCTGGAAAGGCTTTTTCTCATAGTGCTTTGCATGTTCAATACTGTAATCTGATTGGCTACTGAACCAGCCAGGGGTGGGTTCTAGTCAGTGTTACTGCTGGTTCACTTGTGGGTGGGCTCACATGTGCGCTGGATGCGTGCTGTGCGCGCAGGCACAGTTCAATAGAAATTGTTCTGTGCATGCGCAGAACTCAGAAACAAGATGGTGGAAGTGAATGTGACGACTGGGGAACTGATTTGGAGGCGTGGCCAGCTTGGGTCGCTGCTGGTTCTGCGACCCAGGCCAGCATGCGACTACCGAGTCTGCTGAACCAGGCTGACCCGGTAGGAACCCACCATGGATTGTAGCTGATAATTACCTTGCTGAATCTCAGTTTTTCCTATGAACTTCTTTCATAGACATTTCATAGTCAGGAAGAAGACATTTCAGTCACTTAATCAGTGCAGAAAACCAAATTAAAGCATTCCTCACACTTGCCTGTTTGGTCTTTGCATGAGTGCATTCAGTGCTAGGGACGCTCACTGCTTCTCCCGCCTTCATTTTTTAAAACCCTGTGTTTTGGGCTACAGAGCTCATGACCTTCTTTTGGTGGCATCTCTTTAAATACTTGAAAAATGCATGATATCGCATTTCACTTTATCAAGAGAAGAATTCAGTTTCAAAACAACATTTAAAATATTTAAACCAACCATTTCCTCCTTGCTAAAATACCTGCAGCAACATCTGGGTAATATAGCAGTTTCTCATTCTCTGGTTCTCAATTGCTTGGTCCTCCTGGATTGAATTTCCTTCATTCTGAACTGTCTGGTATGTTTTTCCTCTTAGCTCTTTGAGCCTCAATCTTTTTCCAGTTAACTCACTGAGCAAATTTGCTGCTTGCAAAAACCTGCCAGCCTTTCTCTCTGTCTCTCAGCAGGCTAAGCACTGCCAACTGATTCCCATGCATCTTCTGAGCTCTCCCTCTACAATGCTAATTGTAGGGAGCAGAACTCTAGATATGCAGACAAAATCCTTAATATCTTTACTGAGTCCATGCTGTCTAACAATGCTCTCTTTATGCACCTCTTAATCCTGTTTGCTCCTCCTTGAATATTGTTTTATATTTAACATTTCTTAACCACCAATCGGGTTGGGACATGGTGGCTCAGTGGCTAAGATGCTGAGCTTGTCGATCAGAAAGGTTGGCAATTTGGCGGTTTGAATCACCAGCGCCACATAACGGAGTGAGCTCTCGTTACTTGTCCCAGCTTCCGCCAACCTAGCAGTTCGAAAGCATTTAAAAATACAACCATCTTTGGTGGGAAGGTAACAGCGTTCCATGCACCTTTGGAATTTAGTCATACTAGCCACATGACCACAATTTTAACTAGTAAGTTTTCATTCTAAACTTTCTGGGTTGCACAAGTTTTAGGAAAAAGGAATTTGGGGGTCTGCCATATAATACTGTTTTCCCAGTCCATACATTTTCTACCCTTGAAATGAATCTTTATTGCTTAGAAGCCAAATATTTTGTCATTGCATCCTCTCTCGGTCAGACATGAACCAGTGTCAAATCCTGCAGAGGCCTAGAGCTAAAGCAGCAGGATTCATGAACAGTCCAAATTGCCTTTCGTTGCTTCTAGCTATAAAATCACTGGCTTATGCAGCCAGAGCACTCAGCCTTCCTTAAGAGACAGCACAACCCTTCATCTTCAAACTGTTAATGTACAATGAAGGGTAAAGTCATCACATTGCATTAGTACTGTCTTGATCATAGAGAGAGGCTCCTGACAGATTCCATACAGCACTAAGCACATCCATTTAGCAGAGTGAGTGCAAATTTTTACATGACATAACAGAATTCTCATCCACATTATATTGGAGATGGCTACGGCTGATATTACTTTAAGAATCTAGCCAAGCACTTTATTACTTGACTGGTAATTTGTATGTATCTCAAACTACAACAGGCTTTCACCAGAAATCACGTCTTCTGTGCTAATCTGTCCCATATCTTTTACAACAATGAATAAGCAATGAAAGGTATAGTGCACCGTAATATCAATCAGAATAGAGCTGGAAGGGACCTTGGAGGACTTCCAGCTCTCCTTGCAGCAGGAGACTCTATACCATTTCAGATAGGTGGCTGCCCGTTCTTTTCTTTAAAACCTTCAGTGATGAAGCCCCTACAACTTATGATGGCAAGCTGTTCTACTAGTTAAATGATCTCACTCTTATGAAGTTTCTCCTCAATTCCAGGTTGCTTCTCTCCTTGATTGGTTTCCATCCATTGCTTCTTGTCTTGCCTTCTGGTGCTTTGGAAAATAAGTTGACCCCCCTCTTGTTTGTGCAGATCTTCATGTAGTGAAAACCACCCAGCAATCAATCACGGATTGTTCTCAGTCAGTTATCAGTTCTGGAATGTTCTCAGTGGAAACCTCCCGACAGTCAGTCATGAAGAATTTTGTAGAGTTCCCCGCTGGACTGCTTGTGAAGGAGGGAGATCTCCATCTGGGAAGCATGAGTTTTGGCACCTGGCCCAGTTCCCACCCACCCCCCACCCCAAATGGCAGCTACGGGCCTCTGGGGCTGACACCTCAAACATTGGTATACTGCTATCGTGTCACCCCCCCCCCCCAGGTCCTTCTTTTCTCCAGACTGGCCATACCCAATTCCTGCAATGTTCTTTATATGTTTTTGTCTCCAGGCCTTTAATCATCTTAGTTACTCTTCTTTGCACTTTATCCAAAGTTTCAACATCTTTTCTGTAATATGGTGACCAAAACTGGATGCAGTTCCAGGTGCGGCCTTATTAAGGCTTTATAAAGTGATACTAATACTTCATGTGATTTTGATTCTATGCCTCTATTTATACAACCAAGGATTGGAATAGCTTTTTAGCTGCTACTACTGCACACTGCTGGCTCATAGTTAAGTGATCATCCACTAGGATTCCAAGATCCCTCTCACAGTTACTGTTTTTGAGCTAAGTTTCACCTACTCTGTACTTGTGTCTTTGGTTTTTCCTGCCTACATATAAAACCTTGCTTTTCTCCACATTAAATTTCATGTTTTTGGATAGGGCCCATTTTTCAAGTCTGTCAAGATCTTTTTTGATCCTGAGCTTGTCTTCTGGGATGTTGGCTATTCCTGCTAGCTTAGTGTAATCTTCAAATTTGATGAGTTCTCCTTCTATTCCTTCATCCAAGTCTTTTATGAAGATATTGAAGATTACTGAGCATAAAATGGAACCTTGTGGTACTCCACTTCTTCCTTCCTTCCATGTAGATGTAGTACTATTAAAAACTACTCATTGAGTATGATTTGTCGGCCAGTTACAAATCCATCTGGTGAATATGCTGTCTATTCCATATTTTTCTAGTTTACCAAGAAGTAGGTTATGGTGTACTTTGTTGAATGCCTTGCTGAAAAGTATACTATGTTCATAGCATTTCACTGGTCTACTAATTTAGTCACTTTGTCAAAGAATGAATAATATATGAGATTGGCATGTATGTTCTCAATGCCAACTTTTTGAAAGCTATCAGTTAAGTAATTTGGACATGTCCAAGAATGGTACACTAAAATAGAAACTCGAGACGATCAGGCAGCAACCACAAAGTCTATGCTGGCCCTATCATTGCACTAACTAACTCACCCTGCTTCATTTTTCTCACTAGCCGCACTGCTGACTGTTAAGCATCTTGCTGATTTGCTGGCAACAGCAACGTAACTCCATACCTGTCATTGACACTCTGTATAGCCTTATCAAATAACATACCTCTTATTGCCTACAACAGGGGACAACCATCCCCATTGTCTATGGGGATTTTCAGTCATCCAGCTCATGGTTGTTCCAAAGTGCTTCTTCAAAAGGCAACTGGACTGAAACAACTGAAGAAGCTTCTTGGATGAAAAGCAAAATGCCTTCAAGGAAAAACAAAATCCAGTTGGCTTTTGAAAAAGCACCTTTGGGATTTCCATACCATACTGCCCTCCCTTACCATGTCACTGATGACCAGTATTACTTGTGCTACCCAAGTTTGAAATGCTTGGATAGCTATCATTGGACTGCAGCTTAAGATGATGCAGTTTTAAAACTTTCTTAGGTATACAATGCATGCACTTTGACTTATAGACTTATGGTGTGTGTGTGTGTGGGTGTGTGTGTGAGAGAGAGAGAGACACAGAGAGAGAGATATGATAGATAGATAGATAGATAGATAGATAGATAGATAGATAGATAGATAGATAGATAGATAGATATGTTTGGAAACAATTGTTTAGAAGCCAAAGATTCTTGATAGTTAACTGACCAATGAAAATGCTTGACCCAAACAAAAATTAAAAATTACCGTATGTGCTACATTGTCCCAAAATTCTGATCAAAATCATGGGTAGTTGGGAAATTCTGACATCCATATATATGCAGAACCCCCAGGAGAAAAAGCTAATTTAGCTAGTTCCTCTGGCAGAAGTATATTGCATCGGTATTTTACCTCAGAATTCCACATGCTTTGGCTCCCCCTTGTCTTTTAGATATAATGCTAAATTTAGGTAAAATTAGAACCATCCCCTATATCCTTTGGAATATCCAGAGTTCAAGTCAGCAATTTGCTGCATATGAAAACACTGAACCTATGGACCTATATCCCCCTGGATGCCATTCCTAAAATACAATATTGCTCTTCAACCAAATAGGATTTCAGAGTCTCTTACCATCCGGGAAAATAAATAAATAAGCAGGGAAAAACGCAAAGCAGGAAAGTTCTAAAATAATAACATTGACTGTAGCAAGGCAAAAAGAGAGAAAACGCTATTCCCAAAGAAATAGGGCAATACAGGAACACAAGGCAACAGCTTAGAAAATGCATTCATGGAAAAGTGCCTTTTTCTTTTCTTCATGTAAATACATCAGGAAGGACAAGTAATGTGGAGCTTCTCATTAGCTCTTCTGGGAGCTGCTAACAAAAAGACCCAGTAGTACAATTCTGTCATCCACACTTCTCAGGTTGAATATGTAAAAGGATCTCTGTTGCTGACCTTAACAGAAGGAAATCATCCTACATATTCCCTGAGAAGGCTTAATGTCATGGTTTTAGAAGGCAGAAACAAATGATCTAAAAATAAAGAATGCCTCCACAGTGTTTTAGGCTGAAATTGAATGTGCCATGGTTCAGCTTTCAGAGGTAAGGGAAGTTACTGGATACTTGGATTCATACTATATACTTGGGTACACCTCTTCTGCTTGTCACTAGCTAATAATCCCTTTTTCCCATCCTTGTTTCTATCTGTTGTATCCTTATTTAAATACAGGCCTGCAGGAAAGGCTTATCATTTGTTCTATTTGTTTAATCTATACACTGTCCGGATAAAACAGAGCATATATCAGTAAGACATTGATGTTCTAAACACACTGATTAAAAAGGCAAGTTCTACTTGCTTCCCCTGAACCTTTCTGCCATTAATATTCATGATATATCTCAGAAAAATTGCAAGTAATAGTGCAGGAAGTATGACCCAGACTAAGTACATTCTTCCCTTTGAATAGGATTTTATGAGTGATTCATCTGATATTCACAAATTCAGCAACATAACTTCCTTAAGTTTGATAGACCATCCATCTATCTCCATATAACAGCAGAGACCTAGCTGACTATCTGGATATCATATACCATATATTTCCACTGTCGTATCATCTCCTCCTGAAGTGAACCTCTGTGTTCTTTGTTCCATAAGTGCTTACTGCTCCTGTTTGCTCAAATTCCCCAAAAGCCTGCCTATGATTAATAAGTAGACATACATCTTATTCTAGTTGCTTCAAATATCTGAAGTGTGTATGGAAAAGGGGGCATGGACACAAGATAGACAAAACGGTGCATTAATAGAAAGGAGGTTATTTAACATTCTTGGAAATCACCCAAATAAAACTCTGGATGAATTGTTCCACATAGTTCTTGGGCTTGGCTTGACAACGTTGCGAGAAAATAAAATTGTATTATCCTGTATCTAGGAGCATCTTTCAGAACTCAGTGGGATTTGGTGCTGAGCAAACATCCATGACATCAGCACCACGCATTCTCGTGTCAACTCTATCTCCCCACCCTATTGATTTCTCTAGCTTAGCTCTCTGAGTTACGTTTTCTGCAATGCCCTGATCTGTTTTGACAAGAAAGTCCTTGCTAGATTAGCCCTATCTTATTTTTTTTCATTAAGTAACTTCCTTTATTGACAGGAGAGCTGTAATTATGATATATCTTGATTTCAGCAACCAATTTGACTAAGTACCTCGTTAAAAGGGTGGTTTGAATCAGGGGTGGTTTTCACTTACTTTCCCTACCAGTTCGCAAATGTGCACACATTCAATATTTTTGAGCCAGATACCATTTATTCTGTTCCTGTGCATTTTATTTTTCTTGCCTAACTATAAGACCTTACTTTTCTCACCACTGACTTGTATTGTGTTGGATAAAATCCAATTGTCCAGTCTGTCGAGATCCTTCTGTATCTTGAGTCTATCATCTAAAGATAAACTGCCAGCTTGGTGTAATGTGCAAATTTAATGAGCTTGCATTCTATTCTGTCATCTAAATAATTTATGAAGATGTTGAAGAGTACTGGGCCCAAGACAGAACCTAGAGGTGCCCCAATGAATAGTTTCCTCCATTTAGATGTAGTTTCATTGAGGACTCCACATTGAGTGCAGTTAGTCAGTCAGTAGTGGATCCATCTTGTGGTGATGCTGTCTATCCCACATTTTCTATCTTGCCAAGAATTAGGCTGTGGTCTACTTTATCAAATGCTTTAATGAAGTCTAAGTAAACCATGTCCACAGTGTTTCCCTGATACACCAATTTAGTCTCTTTGTCAAAGAAGACAATAGGGTTTGTCTGACATGATCTATTTTTAACAAACCCATGCTTGCTTCCAGTGGCGTAGCGTGGGTTGTCAGCACCCGGGGCAAGGTAAGTAATTTGCGCCCCCTAACCCGTGGATTTTAGCACTTGAGTCTCTTCCACTAGATTAAAGAAACCCTTACCCCCTAAGCACATGTATTTTTTTTTATGAAAATTCTGATGTAATTAAAGTAAAATGCATCTAAATACAAGTTTATTTCATGGTATATAAAGTTTGTTAAAAAGTAACCAAATGAATAGACATGGTTCTAATTTCTCAAAAAGTTCTTTATCTCATACAGACTCTCTCACACACACCACTGAAAAATTCAGGACATTGAATAATTTATTTTATACAATACAATAGTAGAGTTGGAAGGGACCTTGGAGGTCTTCTAGTCCAACCCCCTGCCTAGGCAGGAAACCCTATACCGTTTCAGACAAATAGCTATCCAACATCTTCTTAAAGACTTCCAGTGTTTGGGCATTCACAACTTCTGGAGGCAAGCTGTTCCACTGATTAATTGTTCTCACTGTCAGGAAATTTCTCCTCAGTTCTAAGTTGCTTCTCTCCTTGATTAGTTTCCACCCATTGCTTCTTGTCCTACCCTCAGGTGCTTTGGAGAATAGTTTGACTCCCTCTTCTTTGTGGCAACCCCTGAGATATTGGAACACTGCTATCATGTCTCCCCTAGTCCTTCTTTCTCTTAAGCTAGACATACCTAGTTCCTGCAACCGTTCTTCATATGTTTTAGTCTCCAGTCCCCTAATCATCTTTGTTGCTCTTCTCTGCACTCTTTCTAGAGTCTCCACATCTTTTTTACATCGTGGCGACCAGAACTGAATGCAGTATTCCAAGTGTAGCCTTACCAAGGCATTATAAAGTGGTATTAACACTTCACGTGATCTTGATTCTATCCCTCTGTTGATGCAGCCTAGAACTGTGTTGGCTTTTTTGGCAGCTGCTGCACACTGCTGGCTCATATTTAAGTGGTTGTCCACTAGGACTCCAAGATTTTCTTTACTTCAGAAGTTTTGATGAATCAGTGTGTGATCAAAGAGGTTAACCTTTTATATATGCTTTAATCTTCAAACGATTTAGAAAATAAAATAGCACGTTGAGTCCATAGTGATTTAACTTCTGGAGGGAGAATTAGTTCAACCCCAATGCCTAATATCAGGTGTGGGTGACAAGCTGATTAATCAATTCCTGCCATAATCAATGGATCAACACTTGTTTGATCCAAAAAAAAGCTGACCTTGTACTTGCAGGAAAAAAGGAAGAATATACCTATAGGTTTCTTCTTCACCTCATATGCTCTTTAATGTTCTCTGTCTTAAATTTCATTTTTGCTTTTCTCCCTTTGCTTCTAGTTTGCCTTTCATGGTTTTTTTTTTTTTCATCTCCAGTTTGATGTTCTTTATTTTTCCACACCTATGAACTTTTTTTTCAGTTTCAGAACTTTACATTTACAGCTTACAAAGAAAACATTACCTAAAAATTGTCTAGAATTCATAGCTTATATTAAAACAATGACTAAAATGTAATTTATTGTACCCACAATGAAAAACCTAGGCATCCTAGATATGTCAGGGGTCCCCAAACTTGGTAACATTAAGACTTGTGGAAGTTTGAAGACCTCTGTATTATATATTCCTTTCCTCAATGTGGTCCTGCCTCCACTCAAGTTGTCCTTCTCTTCTTTTTCCTTGCCCTTTCAGCTAGTCCTTTCCTCTTTGCTAGAGGAAGATCTTAATTTTAATCAAGATCTGTAAGAGCACAACAAGGAATATAAAATTCTATTTTTAGAAAAGCAGCTTCAGGTGGATTTAAATTTTGCAGACCATTTCAAAATATCAGCAAAATGCAATAAGAAAAAAAATATGGGGGGGGGGAAACCTCCCAGCAATTAAGTCCAAAAAGGATCCCTTATTCTCCTGTATAAAAGTCACCATCTTTGATATCAAATTCATTTCTCTTATTCCCAAATACTTGCTCAAGGAAACTGAGTCCTCCCCTGAAAAATCCAGGCCCCAGAATAATTTATCTTATTTACTTTGGAAGTTATGATAGAAACAGTGTGCGCGATCAAAGAAGATAAGCTTTATTTATTGATTTATTGTAATGTTTTGCAAAATAAAAGACTCTTGAGTCCCTAAGCTCCAGTTTATGGATGGATAATTAGTTCAAGCCCTCAGCTAGGCTGTATCTCCACCTGATTTACATCTTGAAGGCCAGGCCTGAAGGACCATTGTTTCTTACCACGCTGCACTTCTGCACCTACGGGAGAAGAATGGCTACCGATGCACGGTCCCCAGGGAACATTTTCTCGGAGATGGCAATCTCCGAGGCTGCCGAAAGAAAATTCGGAGCTTCGTGTGAAATGGCTGCGAACCAATTCTGAACCAGAAGGACGCTCGTAAAATACAAAACGTGCACAGGGCAAGGAAAGCGAGGACTCAGAATGGCATAAGTGGGGACGAGAAAGGAAAGCAGCAGCGATGCACTCAAATAAAGCAAGGGCACCAGCAGCGTGGAGGGAAGGGTGGGGGACACAATTGCCCGGTCTTATCGGTGCTCCCGGGGAAGAAGGAAAGATGGGGCAGGCCGCAGGTGAAGAGGGATCTACATCCTTCTTCTTCTGGCTCTCCCCGAACTGGAAACAAAGGAGGAAGAGGAGGCAGCTCCCCGCAGACAGGTGCAGCCTTAAGAGCCGTAGCGATGCCATGGCTTCCCACAGCGCCCTTCAATACCTCCCGTCTACCTGCTAGCAGCCGTTATCCACGCCACTTTCCCAGCCCGAATTGGGCCGGGCGGCGGCCAATCCAAAAGCAAGCTCCTAGGCAAAGCGTTATGGGAAATGTAGTCTCCCTCTCGTTATCCCTCAACACGCCACCTTTCTCCCTTCAAGAGAGAAGAGCTTTTTATTTGATGATCTGTATTACGAGAGGATGCATGAATAGCACACACACCCTCCACAGTGGGCGGCGACTGAGAGAGAGTGAGTGAGCCAGGCAGGGGCAGAGAGCTGCGCCCCCCCAGATGTTGAGCCCAGTGCGGCCGGCCCCCCCTGCACCCCCCACGCTACGCCACTGCTTGCTTCAAATAGCTTTGCTCATTTCTAGGTGCTTGTAAAGCCACCACTTGATTATCTTTTTCTAGTATTTTTCCAGGTATTGATGTCAGGTTTGTAGTTTCCTGGATCCATAAGACTGGGACCACTTCAACTATTTGCAGTTCCCAGTGTTCAGGAGTTTTGAAAGATTTTGTTCAGTGATCACGTCTGCCAGCAGCTTCAGAATTCTGGGTTGTATGTAATCCGTTTGGTCCTAGTGATTTGAACTTGTCTAGAGTGGATACATGGTCTATTAACATTTTCTTTCCTATCTTACTATTTTTTTTCTTCTATAGTATTGCTTTTGATAGGCTGGACTATTTTTTTTTCTTTTGCAAAAAGACAAATGCAAAGAATAAATTAAGCAGTTCAACTTTTTGCCAATTAAGTGGCTATATAGCTGAATCTTGTATACTCAGATAGTATGTATCAAATTTAAATAAGTATGGAAAGGGATTTTATAAGTCTTCTACACTTCAACATTTATTAATGAAGTGAGTAAGGAAGTGGAGAAGTTTATCAAATCTTCAAATGAAACAAAATTGGGTGGCATAGCTTATTCCTCTAAAATATGGGTGTCTAACTCGCCGCGTCACGTTACTTTCAGGTGATGTTTTGCAACATTTTTCCCATTTGTGGAGCTGGGGTGGGCATGGCCTGAACATGATACATGATCTACGGGCCACCAGTTTGACATTCCTTCTCTACAAGGTAGAAATTGTATTGATGCAAATTTCAAATAGCAGAATACTGTTGAACAATTACATGCAGATTTTTCACTTAGGTACAAAAATAAAATGTACAGGTATTGAACTGATGCACAGGTATTAAATTGCTTTAGTGCTTGTGAAAGCAATGATAGAATACCTCATTACAAACTAAACATGAAGAATGTCATGTAACTACCAAAATGCAAATACAGTTTTAAGCTGCACCAACAGAAGTATACTTTCCAATGTACAGCAAGTAAAAGCAATTTCCCCCCATTAACCAGACCTTACTTTTAGCAGCAAGGGATTAGAATTGAAGTCCTATAAGAAAAGATGAAAGGAACAGAGAAAACTGGTTATCTACACAAAAGAGTCTCCAAAAGCTCATGGGCAAAAACAGCTCCCCTCCTCCTCCTGGGCTCTCAGAACAAAACAAAACAAAAAATGTAAGTACATTTCCAAGAAGAGAATCAACACCAACCAGAACTTGGTAAGACATATCAGGTCAGTGTCTTTCTCCAAAATAAAATCATGGATAAGGGCAACTTTGCAATACACCAACCTGTTATTCAAAAGCAACAACTTAAGTCCAGAACCACCAAGGATTAAATTGCCAGGCATGCTGTAGTAGGTAAAAGCTGAGAGCCAGAAAATGAAACATCTATTCTCTGCTTTGATTTTTAATCAATACTATACTGTATTCCCCCATAAACATCTTACTGTATCTCAGTCTGATGAAAACCAAAAGGGTAAAGCCATGTAGTTATCTTATATTATGACAATAGTGCTAAATTTTCCTAGAATTACACTTCTGCTTCAGAAGTGAATGAAATCCAAATATCCTTAAGTGCTATGAGGAAGATGAGCTCATGTCCAAGACTCACATTCCAGCTTTTATAACAGTTTTTTGTCCATTTGTGTAACATTACCACACATACAGAAAAATGCTGTTGTCAGCCTGCCCCGCTGGACCTTCTCTGCAAATACTGCTATATACTCCCATAATGGTATAGAGTTTCCACTCTTGCTCTACAATTATAGTTAACTGTTTGTACCATTTAGACTGGCAAAAACAGGGTAGATTTTGATCCCTGAAGAGTTACCATACCTTGATCCAAATTTCTTAGTGCATGTGGTGAGCAGTTTGCAGTCAAATCTGTTCCTGTAGTAAGATGAGAGGAGTAATTAACCTAGAGTGAGTGGGTGGTCTGAAGGCAAAGCAGGCAGTTAGTCCTAATACACATTCAGACCGTATATATTGAGGTGTTGTTTCTGAAAGTGTAATATCACATGCCAAACTCTCAACTCAAGTCCTTGGGTATTTTGAATAAATCAATAGAATAGTGATGAACATCTCTCTTCAAGAGGTGGTGGAAGCCTATAGGTCACCTATACAATTTAGTGCGTACAACCCAGAAGGAATTTGCAGGTTTCAGCTTCCAATCTGGATCTGCTCATAGGGATTGAAGGAGACAAAAAAGAATATGTCAAGGACTGAAAACCTCCCTTAAACACATGGTTTAAAAATCACACACAAGTCGTCAGTGGAGAAATAAAGATGGGAAGCTGTAAATGTTCATCTGATCTGGCATCTCATTCTTCATTTACTTCTTATTTCTCTCTTAGAAATAACAGCAAGGAAAGTTGTTTCTGAAGATATAATTGCCTTGAGTCATCTACTGTCAAACCCCGAAGCCCCAGGGTTTGCCATATTGGGGGAGGGTAGGAGCCCCTGCACTGATGATGGGGGATGTAGAGATCCAAAGGCTGCAGCAGTATGCTGCCATGCTGGCATGCCAACAAACACTGAAGAGCAGGTGGTCAGCAGGGAGGTAGGGAGGCAGAAGGCAAGTGGCTTGCCAGGCTTTGGAGCTCCAGAGATCAGCTGGTTGATGAAACAGTAGCAATGGGCCAATGATCAGCTGTTCCAGGCCATGGAACTGCTGGGCAACATCCAACCGGTCATTCCAATGCACAGCTGACAATGGGATGAGGACAGCGCCAGTGGAAGGGCATGATTTGCCTAGATAAAATGCACTGGGAGGCGGATACTCCCAGCGCTGACTTTACATCTTTGCTACATTTGCTGTTGGAACTCATTGCATGCCAGAGTCTGGCTAACTAATTCCAGTTATCCTCCATGCAAGCGGTGTCTTAGTGCTGATTTAGCTCCAGAACTCAGACCCTTGAGATCTACTTTAAATTTTCCTAAGCTGCCTTTTTCACTTATTTTGCAAAACACTCATTTTGCAAGGCATACAAACCAGCACCATGTGTCTTATATGCCTCAGCCTTTGAGCCATATTTGCAAAAAATTTACATAGTCTACATAATAAAAAAATAAGCTCACCACATCTTATATGACACCACAATGATATACATCCTTGTGCAAATGCAAAGAAAAGTCCATCATTATATACCTGTTCAGGTATATACTGGTTTTATATTCAGGTATATAAACATTGGGAGGTACCAAAATTAAATAGAAGAAATAAACTGAAAGTTAAGAAGTGGTAATGAGAAAATTCATAGTAATGAGAAAATAATTCTGATATACTGGACACCTTGAATTCTATCTGATTGGATTGAAATTGCTTATTAGATTAGATTTTCATTCTAAGTAAACAGTTATGAAAATGAAATAAATTGATTCATCTTGTACCCATATGATTCAATAATTTGATCTAAGTAATCAAGCCAGTTCAAAAAGGTGATTCAATCAAATTACCTTCAGATCAAATTTCGTAACTGAATCTTGCATACTCCTACTTAACATCTTTTAAATAATAGCTACTTATTATATCCAGATAGTTTTATACTATTTTTTTTCAAATATGAGAAAGAGTGAGTTGTTGCTTACATTTCTTGCCTGTAAAGGATACATTTATTAATGTTCCTTTCAATTCTTTAATGGTGCATTTTATAATAGAGTATTAATGCTATTTATTAATGCTATTTATTTAAATATGGATTAGACAATACAATTTTGAAAAGATCATAGACTATCTCTATCCTTCATTTCAAATTTTATATCATGAAACAGAAGGCTGTATGTTCCCTTTTCATTGGCTCTGTTTATGCCCAGTTTAATTACATTTTGCTTGTGTGAACTTAGTAACTGAGGCATTTCACGTTTGACATAAAAACTTCTATTCATCTAAAGCTGGCTATGTAATTTGACTAAAACCTAGATTGCTCCAGCTGCTTTCCTCTGCTGCAGGGGTTTCACCATAGACTTTTGGGGTGGTGAAACTGAAGCAGAAAGGAGGTAGATGCCCATGGATTTAAGTTATCTTAGAGAACTCAAACAGACATATCATATGAAAACAATTAATCAATTAGTCATAGATCTCTTGATATATAGATTTTCAGTGATTGCCAAAGATAATTGCAAGCCTTTCTTTCTTTCTTTCTTTCTTTCTTTCTTTCTTTCTTTCTTTCTTTCTTTCTTCTTTCTTTCTTTCTTTCTTTCTTTCTTATCAGGGTATTAATATTCATTTACAATGTCTTTTGTCTTTAATTTTCTAATAACCTTTCAGATATTTTAAGTTAGTAAAGTTTAAACAATTCTAATTCTAATGCTCTATTTTCAGTGGATTGAAAATACAGTACTGTAACAATATGTTTGTTAGTGTGGGTGTACAATATCCATACATAAATATATGCAGATACACACATATATTCATGAGTAAATTCTGTTTAATTCAGTGGAATCTAACCCCTTGTAACTTAATATAGAATGATAAAATACAGAAAATCTACAGTATGTTGAATAGACCCAACTCTGTATCCATGAGACATAACAACTTTTCTCCAAAAAGTTTTCATGATCTATGGATTCTCAAAGTTTTATATATTTTTAGCCCTCATATTTAATGCACGAGACAAGAAAATATGCTATAGTGGGTAGCATCGGGAAGCAATATTAAATAATTTACCAAATCTCCTCCTCTGGGATCTGCTAGTTTGTTCCACTAAAATTTTAATATCTTCTTGGCTCCAACATATCATTCTCTTAGAAATAACTAATCTATTGTTTGTGGATTAAATAGATTAAATTAAAGTCTGGCCCTTATGCTGCCATGGGCCTGACCCAGTTAATTCAGGGCCCCACACACGAAGGAGGCCACACATTGGACCTTGTCTTTGTATCTGAGCAGTGGACGAGTGATCTGGGTAGAGGGGATTTTACTGTTACACCCCTGTCATGGTCAGATCACTCATGTCTCCGGCTTAACTTCCCTGGCGCTACCCCCCACCGCGAGGAGGCGGGACCAGACGGTCCACGCTGGTACCGCCCCAAGCGCCTGATGGAGCCGGATAGGTTCCAGACGGAGCTTGGGCCATTACCTGTAGCCCTGACCCGCGCTCGGTCGGAGGACCTAGCGGCCGCCTGGAATAGGGCGGCGGCTGGGGCCTTGGACCGGATTGCGCCTTTGCGACCTCTCCTGCGGCAGCGACCCACCCGGGCTCCTTGGTATACCGAGGAGCTGAGGGTGATGAAGCGTCACAGGAGACGTCTAGAGAGCAGGTGGAGGTCCTCACGCTCCGAATCTGATCGAACACAGGTAAGATCCTACTTGCGGACCTACCTGGTGGCATTAAGGGCGGCCAAACGTAGATATTGTGCCACCCTTATTGCGTCCGCGGATAACCGCCCTGCTGCCCTGTTTAGGGTGACCCGCTCCCTCTTGTCACAGGGGACGCAGGGGGCACCTTTACAGGGCAGAGCAGAGGAATTTGGGGAATATCTGCAGGACAAAGTCGCTCAGATCCGGAGCGGATGGGCCCCACTCAGTGGACCAGACGAGCCGCCAACAGCGAGTCTTGTGAGACCATCCTGGGAGGAGTTTGATTCTGTTGCCCCCGAGGATTTAGATAGGTTGCGTGGACGGCTGCGACCCACCACATGTTTAATGGACCCGTGTCCCTCCTGGTTGGTACTGGCATCTTGGGAGGTGACACGAGGCTGGCTTCTGGGCCTGGTGAATGCCTCATTGGGTGAGAGATCCTTACCAACCGCCTTGAAAGAGGCGGTGGTGAGGCCCTTACTTAAGAGGCCCTCACTCGACCCAATGGAGCTAGCTAACTATCGTCCAGTCTCCAACCTTCCGTTTCTAGCGAAGGTTGTTGAGAATGTGGTGGCCCAGCAGTTTCCACGACACCTTGACGAATCCGAGTATCTAGACTCACGCCAGTCCGGCTTCCGACCTGGGCACAGCACAGAGACAGCCTTGGTCGCGTTGGTTGATGATCTCTGGAGGGCCAGAGATAGAGGTTGCTCCTCTATCCTGGTCCTATTAGACCTCTCGGCGGCTTTTGATACCATCGACCATGGTATCCTATTGCGCCGGTTGGAGGGGATGGGAGTCGGAGGTACCGTTTTGCGGTGGTTCGGCTCCTACCTCTCCGACCGGAGGCAATGTGTGTTGACAGGGGGACAGAGGTCGACCCCGAGGCCACTCACTTGTGGGGTGCCACAGGGGTCGGTCCTCTCGCCTCTCCTGTTCAACACATATGTAAAGCCGTTGGGTGAGATCATCCGTGGTTTTGGGGTTGAGTATCACCTCTACGCTGATGATACTCAGCTGTATATTTCAACTCCAAACCACCCCAACGAGGCTGTCGAAGTAATGTCCCGGTGTTTGGAGGCCGTCGGGGTCTGGATGGAGGACAACAGACTTAAACTCAACCCCTCCAAGACTGAGTGGCTGTGGCTACCGGCACCTCGATTCAGCCAGCTGATTCCATCGCTGGCCATAGGGGGCGAGCAGTTGCCCCCTGTGGAACGGGCGCGCAATTTGGGCGTCCTCCTTGATGCCCGGCTGTCAATGGATGACCATGTGGCGGCCGTGGCAAGGGGGGCGTTCCACCAGGTTCGCCTGGTGCGCCAATTGCGCCCCCTACTGGACCGGGATGCCCTACGCACGGTCACTCATGCGCTGGTGACGTCCCGCCTGGATTACTGCAACGCTCTCTACATGGGGCTGCCCTTGGGACGCGCCCGGAGACTGCAGTTGGTTCAGAATGCAGCCGCGCGGGCTGTGATGGGGAGTACGAGGTACTCCCACGTAACACCTCTCCTGCGCGAGCTGCATTGGCTACCTGTGGTTTTCCGGGTGCGTTTCAAGGTGCTGATTACCATCTTTAAAGCGCTCCATGGCACGGGACCTAGTTACTTGCGGGATCGCATCCTCCCACATACATCCCTGCGGCCAATACGCTCACACAGGGAGGGACTTCTCCTGGTGCCATCCACTGGACAATGCCGGCGGGCGACACCGAGGAGTAGGGCCTTCTCTGTGATGGGCCCAACCCTCTGGAATGACCTCCCCCCCGACATTAGAACCACTTCTGACCTCCGCTCCTTCCGGCAAAAACTGAAGACCCACCTGTTCCGATTAGCAGGCCTGGCATAATTCAACTGTCCCTCCTGGCAAACGCACTATATCTGGTTATTTTAGGGGTTTTTTAATTCACTGTATTTGTTTTTAGGGGTTTGAACTTATTTTAATCTGCTTTGTACAGTTCTTTTAATGTCATTCTTACCTCCTCCATGTCAACTGTCAACTGTACATACTTAATTTTATTGTATCTGATATATTTTGTATGAACTGTACACCGCCCCGAGTCCCTTTCGGGAGAGGGGGCGGTCTAGAAGCATTAAATTAAATTAAGTCTTTAGAATCATTTCATTTTCCTCTTTTTTTTTTCTTTTTTCATTTTTTTTTTTGAGAAGATCAAAAAATCAACAATGGCCAGAATGGCAACAAGATCCTGACCCCGGGGAAAGATATTGCATGGCAACATAATGTTTGTAGAAAGAGCTTTGATCCTTCCAAAGATGCTGAAATTATTTATAAGCAAATATTATAGTTTGTTTGCCTGCCTTTCTGCAGGAAAAATATATAATTAAACCTATCCAGCTGAGTTCATTTTTTATTTAGTCACTGCATATAAATGGCAACTCAACACATGACTCCAGGCATCAGAATCTTGAAATGTTGTTGCTAGAAGTGATGATTGTGGAGAATGGGTGCTAAACTGCTTCATACTCAAAAGGCAAGATTTTAATTGTAATCTTCTCAAAAGGATTTGAGGTCTGTTTCCTCTTAACCGTTCTCATGGTATCTTCTTAATTTAGCCTTCATAGTTTGATCAGAGGCTGGATTAGAAATGGGGAGGCTTGAGTTCTAATCATGTTTTAGCACAGAAGTCAACTGGATTAACAGGCCAGTCATTTTCTCTTAGCCCTTAGAAAATGGCAAAACCTTTCCAGAAATGTTACCTAAAAGTCTGCATGTACTTGTACTCACTAAGAATCAACACCAACTTTGGAGCAATACAACAAATAATGAGCATAAATGTTTCAAATTGGGGAGCAGAAGATGAGACAGAATTAGTTGCTAATAGAAAAGATTCATAAATATTCCAAAAATCAGAATCTTTCAAAGGAGGTATAACACATTCCTCCTTCCTGTAGAGCCCAGAATGAAAAATAGCAAAATAGCTTTCCTAACTCTATCTCCACTGCTAAGTGCCAAATTACATGTTTGCACATTACTGTTCCAAAGAAATGCACTTCTAAGCTAAACCCAGACAGCTTTGGAAGGAGCAGAGGGTGTTAAACATTTCCTCTGTCATCATTTCCAGCTTTTTATCTACTCCAGAGTTTTAACACTTACTTTTTCATCTCTATTGCCCAGGGATGTGGATAGGAACCTTGGAGACAAGGTATCTGTGGCAAACATGTTTGATCTTTCCTGGCTTACAGGAGCAGGAAGGACAAAGGAAGGGATGGATAAGCAAATAAATGTATGGTAGCAATATGAATATTTAATACTTTATAAAGCAAGGGGGAAGATCATTGTGTTTCCCTTTTGGTTTTGTCTTACTCCTGCCAGATTATCTCACTTTGGGTCAGCCTATAATATTGTCATTTAGATACAAAAAAATTATATCATTCCACAAAGTCCCTCTTGGTTCTGATAAACTTCTACAGAAGGAGAAGCAGGAAGAGGAGGAGGAAGAGGAGGAGGAGAGGGAGAAGGAGAAGGAGACGGAGAAGGAGAAGGAGAAGGAGAAGGAGAAGGAGAAGGAGAAGGAGAAGGAGAAGGAGAAAGATAAGGATCTACTAACCAGTATCATAGTTTTCTGAACTGAAAAGCTTGGGTATAACCTAGTTACAATTTTACACCAACTGTAAAAAAATTTGGAAGGGCAATTTCAGAAGATAGTTTTGGATATATTTATTTATATATATATATATATATATATATATATATATATATATATATATATATATATATATATATATATATATATATATATATATATATATATATATATATATATATATATATATATATATATATATATATATATTCAGATGATTATTCATTATAGCATATCAAGATTGCAACTTGTTCCATACATTTAATATATGCATGAATGCACAGTGGGAAATTGTTCCAATTTTTGTAAATTGGTGCCATTTGTGCCAATTCTATCCTCTCTTTGGAAATCTAAGAAGAGATATTCTAAATCACTGTCTAATCTCAGAAAGTAACTGGAGAGGAGCAAACAAATTAAATCACAATATGGCAAAGACATTCATGAAGATATGAGTTTCGGCAATAATATAGGTTTGGTTGTATCTCATAACCACTATCACCCACAGCCAATCTAAAAAAGTGAGAGGGTCAGGCTAATTTAAACCTAGATAGGAGACCAATAGGATTGTATGAATCTGCTTTGAAGAGAATTTGGAAAATTCAGCTGATCCATGTCTTATTTATTAAACCAATCACATGGTTGGTTGATTAAAGTTAAATGAAATAACTTATCCTAACCTATAAAGTTATACATGACTGGGATCAGAATAACCAAGAGAGCATATTTTGCTGTATGAGCCTTTCCATGCTTTAATGTGTAAGGAAGACACTTTTTTGCTTTCCTAAAGTATGAAAGGGCACATTTTGGGGAAATACAAGGCAAAGACGTGGGTGAGTTGCTCCCAAGTTTAGACATCCTTGCCAGATTACCTATCTTCATTGTCTTTCAATCAACAAGTAATTACATTTATGTTCTGGAAAGTATTAATACTTTAGATGTTTGTTTATTTTTGAAGTATAATTCAATTTGGTTTAGAGGGAGTACCATTTGTTTTGCCTGAGCTTCTTGAAAAAGCACTTTTGGGACATATGTTTTTTCCTTGACGACATTTTGCTTCTCATCTGAGAAGCTTCTTCAGCTCCAGTTGCCTTTTGAAAAGCACGTTTGGGACAACCATGACCTGGATAACTGAGATTTTCCAGAGACATCTGAGTCATATGTTTTATTTTTTAAAAAAATTATAATGAAAAGTTAAATACTGTACATTCTGCCATTCTTCATGCGGTTGATAACATGGGAATACAAAACACTTGAGAGAAAAGGGTTTTTTTTTTCCCACACAGAGAAAGGCTCTCATGAGAGAGGACGCGAAGTTAAAAAAGACTAACAAGCTTGCAAGAAGAGAATTGTTGTTGGACCTAGAGAAGGAAGAAAACACTACCAGCAGGCAAAGATGGAATTATGCAGTTTCATCATGATAAAGAAGAATAAGTTCCTGGGGGACTGAAGAGCAATGAAAGATGGTTGTCATTATAGTCACCATGCAAGGTGGATAGTAGTAGTAGTAGTATTAGCTAGGATAGTAGACAGTAGTAGTAGGTAAAGCAGTATAGGATCAATCAATCACATACAGCCAAAAAGGGTAGATCCAAGAAAATCTGTTAGTTCTGACTGATTGCTTGCTAAATGTTAATTCAAACCTTTGATGAACTTTGTGAGGAATTTGTAATACACTTTATTTAATAATGCATATTTTCAGTAGTTTAGTATGAGCACACTGTGAGCATAGCAGTGTATGGGAAGGGAGAGAAATAATTTCAAAATAGTACAGCCATTCAGCCCTGGATCAATTTGCTGGATTCCACTCTTCTGAAGTAAGAAGCAGGAGGGAGAAGGGAAATGCTGCTTTTATAGTTGATATTTTATAGTTGGTCTTTCAGCCATCTATATAAATGGCTGAAAAAGAAGATATATTTCTGTCTTTGAAATGTATATAATAACGAGCTGCTTTACAAGAATATATATATAATAATCAAATTAAGTTTCTAACCCTAAGCCTGGCATGAGGAAAAGAGAAGTACCAAAAGGAGGCTCTTCATCTGAAGTGTTGTTGGAAAAAAAAAAATTGAACAAGAGCAACAGTTTTATTGCATAATAGTAACCATTATCTTTTATCACCCCACTTCTATTTCTGCTCCAGAAAAAAAAAACAATCCTTCTACCAACAGCACCTTCCCTAAAATCTCAACACATAAAGTAGATAGTGGTCCACATACAGAGAAGACCTCATTGCTTTCTTAAAACACCATGTTGATTACATGCAGTGAATTGTTTGACAAGATTTATTCCAACATTACTGTTTTCAAAATCAGCTCACTAATTCAGAAAGAGAGAGATATTTTCACTCACTGTCAAATCTTTTTTTACAAAGGACACAAATAATGATGGAATAATGATGGAAAAGAGAAGAGAGGTTTAATTTAGTTCAGAACCCACCCATCCACCCACCCACCCCCCATGCAAAAGGAGGAACAAAAGGATATGTGAAAATTGTATGAATCATGAAAACATATTCTCAGAGCACCCTCTTCTGGTTTATGGGGAAAATGTGAACTGCGTTTTCTGAACAAGGTACCATGGGAGACAAGTGATGTCATCTAGCAAACTCGGCTGCAATCTTTAAAAGCCCATGAACAGCTTGATAATTATCCAAGTATGGAAAATCAAAAATAATAGCAAATAAGCATGCCTAGGGTGAATATTTCCCAAATTTGGAGATTTCCTTCAGGATGTAATAGAAATCATAATATAAGTTAATCAACTATGTGTAATAACTTTAAAAGAGATACAGTATATTCTATCTCTTTATATTTAAGTATTCTGTGGTGTGAAGTCATGAACTAGCTATAACCTTTCTCTCATACACCATTTGGGGTATATTTCTATATTTCTAGGTAGTAAGTAATTTTTCCAGGGAGTTTATTTTAGGAGCAAATGGAGGGTACCTTGCCAAAACCTATGTGCTGTTGCCCAAAAAGGATTTCTAACATGGCTAAAATTAATGCCCTATCATTTAATCAATTTTGCCTCTTCACTAGAGTGAAGTCATCTAAATCTACTAAGTAAATGAAATCTATCCTAGAAGCATGGATAGATGCTAGTGTTAATAAACTTTTTATGCATTTTTTCCTACAAGTTTGGCTGGTTGGGTGGATCCTCCCACCGCCGCCACTACCATTTCAACCAATCCAGGGCAAACCAGCAGAAACCCATATCTGGCCCAACTGCCTTCTCAAGATAGGAGACCTTATGCCATCCAGGTCAAATAGTTCTCCACTATATTTTTGGAAATCTCCATTTATGGAGCACCCACAAGTCCAATTTATAAAAGATAATTTGCTTTAGTCTTTAAAATATTAAGAATTTCTACTGGGTAGAATATGATGTTCTTGAACTATTTCAGTTACAAGGTCTCCTTGTGTTTGATGTGGAGAAAGGGGAAGAAAAGAAGTAGAAAAAGGAATGCTAGCTCTATACTAATCTCTTTTTATATTGGTAACAACCTCTGTGTGAATAATATGGAAATACTTATGCCAATTACTTACTATAGGTGGTACTCCTTAGCAACCCTGACTTAGACCTTCAAATCTGTCATTAAGTGAAGCAATCACTAAATAAAACTGTAACTGTGCTTATGGTCTTATTTCAGCTTTCTTTTGCTTTGTAGACATGTGAAGATTATAAATGTAAATATCAGTCATACAGGTTACATTTTCATCTCTGTTGTAACTGTGAACTGTCATTAAACAAGGCAATCACTGAATGAAGACTAAAAGACATTTGATTTTTTTAAAAAATCCTATATGTGTGACAGGTGGATCTAGAGTATATACTGTAGCTGAAAGATGAAGTGGAATCTTTTCTTTGTATTTGTAGGGGAAGGCTACAAAAAAAAATTACAGATTCATTACAGATTTATTACAGATCCATTCTTCCTGTCTGACCTTCAACAACCACTATATTTATTCCATGTCCTTGATTTATTTTAGTGCTGCTTACCTGTTTCTGGATTTGTTTAATTAACTTAAACATTGTGTTGTTAGAATAAAGATTAAAAACATGTTAAATAATTAATAACATAGCTAAATTTGCTATCCATGAAGACCAATAGTTATAAACATAAATGATTTCACCAGTATAAATAAATAAATAACCTGCCCAATTACAACTGAGATTCAAGCATCTGCAGGGAAAAAAGCTTTTAATTTCTCTTCTGGAAATAATATGCAGTTCATTTTATTTGCATTGACTTGCTTGTTCCTTGTCCTTTAATCACCACCTCATTTAATGTTGGTGTCTCATTCATTTTGTATCCATGTTGACCACAATGGTTGAGAGTAGTGAGCTTGATGCCAATAACATTCAATGACGCCTGTCATATGTCAAGGGTAAAATAAAATGTCCATGTTTTATATGCAGTCAAAGTAAGGTAACCTCTACCAAACAGTTATCTATTGCTTTATTCTTTGGGTTGGACAATTTACTTGGCTTGTCATTTTTAAAACCCTCCAATGTCCTCCCTAACATAGAATACTCCCTGAATGTCTCAGTTTGCTAAATAATGTAATGCAGCTGCTCTTATGAGTGACAGGAGTTATACAACAGTAACAGACTGACAGGAATAATCATAGTAGCTATCAGAAACAAAATGAATGACCTTGTGGTCATTTCTTCATTTACCTCAAAATGTTAAGTTTATTTTTTAATAGAAACAAATTAGACAAGTTAAAAATTAGAAGGCATTTATTTTAGGTTTGCCATACTATTTTCTATATTAGCCAGATACTTTTCTCATGCTGTTTGTATGAAGTTGTTCTCTTAGATTATAATATTGTTCATTTGCATGTCATTTTACCATATATATAAAAAATAATTTAACATATATTGAAAGTAGTGGTAATAAGCTTTTTTATAAGGAATATAATTTAGACATAGTATAAAATATGTTAGATAGATGGATGGATAAATAAATATTCTCAAAAAAGGATGAAAAAAGGATAAAGTAAATTATTTTACTTAGCATTGTTCTGGTAGTACCCAATGCCATTTGTACCTGAATATTTGTAGTTTAGGACTGAACTCTTGGGTTCTTGGTGCTCTCTGGCCTTGGTTGCATTTTTGCAGGCATTTCATTACCAAACGAGATAACATCATCAGTGCTAGTACGGAGTGAAGTTTTTTTGAGAACCACCAAGACCACTCCCACCAACATTGACATGGCATTTTAGTATATAAAACAAAGACTAACCCTACAGTCTACTAGCAATGATGTTATCTACTTTGATAATGAAACATCCGCAAGAAAACAACCAAGCTGAGGAATCACCAAGGACCCCAGAGAAAGACAGAGATGTGGGTCTTTTACAAGTACAAGACAAATTAAGATGCCCTCTATCTCCCATTTGCAGTAGTTCAGTTTATATGCAATACAGTCCTGTAGAAAAATAAGAGCTGGAAGAGCAGTACCCAAATTGCCCATTGATTTTTTATTACCTATAATTAGGCCTGTCAAACTGCCAGCCCATGGGCCAGATGCACCACACAAAGGCTACATTGCAAAGGCAAAAATATCATGATATGTTACAATATGTCACGTGTCATGATCGAGTTTGACCCTGTGATCTATATTAACCTTAGGCTTACTCTTATGTTCCAAATTGCCTACATCCTGTTACAATCAGAGACGGCGTATGGCTTCCTTCATGCTCAGCAGACTTAATTTTATTATTTTATGGTTCCTTTTATTTCCAAGAAGAAAAGCCCAAAGCAACATACTATAATGCAGAACACCAGCCTGAGGCATGATCTTTATTTTTAAGAATGTTTGTGATTCTTGTGTAATACCAGAATCATATTTAAAAATAAAATTATCAAAAGCTGAGCCCTATTGCTTTGATGCTAAGTTTGCCTTCCAACATAGAGAAATAACTATCCCAAACAGAGGTAACAGCAGGGATATGCGGTCAGGGGAGGCAGGGGAGGCAGAGCCTCACCTCTCATCATGAAATAATAATATATAATAATAATATCCATGAGGGAGTTTCATATATATAAGAGGAAGAGGAGGGAGGAGGAGGAGCGTGCGCAGGGTGGTGCCAGCTGGGCAACCGGCGGAGGCAGGAGGATTCTCGGAAGCGCCAATAACCTTCCTGCCTCCGCTGTATTTTGCGCGCTCCTCGCGACTGCAATAGACGTCCAGAAGTGGCAGGGGCTGCCTGTTCCTCCATTGCTCGTTTGCTCGCTCTTTCGTCCGAGGGGTCCGGCGCCACTCTGGTTACCTCCATCCTGCTGCGCCCAGCAGCGACATTGCCAACGTCATCAAGACGAAGTAGCTTGGAGGCAAAGTGCTTTTCTGTGCTTTTCTGTGCGTCTGGCGTTTAGGTAGATAGCCGGATGTCCTAAACGCCAGACGCACAGAAAAGCACTGAAAAGCAGCTGCTGTTGGGGATCGCGGAGCGTGAGCTGGCGGAACGCACTCAGGAAGGTGGGGAATGGGATCACATGTGCTGGAGGATGAGGCAGCCTCAGCCTCCAGCACACATGGTCCCATTCCCTGCCTTCCTCATGACGTCACCAGCCTCACCAGCCATAAACCTCACCACACGTCACTGGGTAACAGGGAGGGCTCTGGACAGCTAAAAGAGAAAGTGATGAAAGGGTGATGATTATGAAGACATATATCAATAACAATTGACCTATACACTATAGAAATCACTGTGAGAATGCTTATAACATGCTGTCAAATCCAAAAGGTTCTTGTTAGTCCAAATAGTTTAAGGATCCAGAGTAGGTAGTGTGAATTATAGTGGGGAATGGGCAAATTTCCCACCATGTCTTCTTTCTTCTCAAGTAGGAGATTTAAAGAGTGCTGGGCAGGTTTGACTTGTTAACTTGATGACATTTTTAAGGCTTCTATCCAAAATATTTGAAATACACACCTGACTTGTTTTTCATGTAAGTGCATCAAACTATGACATCTTGCAGAAAGGTAGTATACTGTATACAGTATATATAGGCATATAATTTTATTACAGTTACCTACTGAGAGAGATCACTATATGACAAAGCATGATTGTTTGGGATAACATGCATCAGATATGCTGATTAATTCAGGTTCTTCCTAGGCAGAATTTCTAAATACATATTGTAAAATCACACTTGGGAAAAAATTGGGTTGGTAAAACTGCTCAGTTTCCCTCAAAGATGACAAACATAAATGTAGTTACAAGAAATCAGTAATATAAGTCAAGCTGATCCTAAGGAGGTGGACCACTTTTTGCTGGAGAAAAACCCATCCAAAGTGGTTTGCCTTTGTCAGACATATTTTTTCTTTTCTGCATAGACTTACATGAGAGATATCACAGATTTCATGAAGTAATAAAATTAAGCAAACCCCTGTTGCTATGTTTGCAGCCTGTATAACCTCTGTGAATTAAACACAGCAACTATCAAAAGGATTTTGGCACTAGCCAAGGATTAACGACCAAGTGGAAATATGATGGCTAAAGGCAAAACTGAGCAATCATTAAGTCAATTCCCAAGGAAATGTACTATGCCAAGGTTATTGCTATCATAGAGCTTCTTTAAACTGGCACAGAAAAAAAGAATAGTTTAAAGAAGCAGTTTAGAAAACAGATTTTCACCTACCCATGTTAGCAAAAAAAAAAAAAAAAAGATGGCGTTTAGCAAAACTACTTGAATTCGATTCTTGTGATGGAAGTAACTGAACATCATGGATAGTTAGTTTAGAGTATATCAGGGGTTCCCAATCTTGGTCTCTTTAAGACATGCAGATTTTAACTCACTAATTCTGGTCATATTCCACCATGAGCATAAATAAAAAAATAAATGACATGGGGGAGGGGGATATTTCCAAGGACTTTCTCTGAATTTTCTCAGATAAAATAAAAAGACTAGACCATAGCATCCTTATACGAGTGTGGAGGTGGTGGGAATCTTCTCGTGCCAAATGCTGGCTGCATCAACCATTCAGAAAATAAAGTGAAATGTCTGCCATTCATACTTGTCCAATATTTTGGGATAAAGCTGTAATTTATTTATTTATTTATTTATTTCTTAGATTTTTAGACCGCCCCTCTCCCAGAAAGGGACTCGGGGCGGTGTACAGTCAATACAAATAAAACCAGTCATAATAATAAAATACATTTAAGATACATTTGGAGGGGGAGATAGGCTGTACTAAGAAATAAATATATTCTAATCCTAAAAACATCACAATTAAAACCCCAAACCCAATTAAAATAAAATAAATCCCCGGGAGGTAAAACTAAGAAAGTGCCAGGCCAGCTGATTGAAATAGGTGAGTCTTTAACTTTTGCCGGAAGGAACGGAGGTCGGTGGTAGTTCGAATGTCTGGGGGGAGGTCATTCCAGAGGGTTGGGCCCATCACAGAGAAGGATCTACTCCTAGGTGTCGCCCGCTGGCATTGCCTAGCAGACGGCACCAGGAGGAGCCCCTCCCTGTGTGAGCGGATAGGTCGCAGGGACGTGTGTGGTAGGATGCAATCCTGCAGATAACTAGGTCCTATGCCATGGAGCGCTTTAAAGATGGTGATCAATACCTTGAAACGCACCCGAAAGGCCACAGGTAGCCAGTGCAGCTCGCGCAGGAGAGGTGTTACGTGGGAGTAACGTGTACTTCCCATAATAACCCGCGCGGCTGCGTTCTGAACTAGCTGCAGTCTCCGGATGCGTCCCAAGGGAAGCCCCATGTAGAGGGCATTGCAGTAGTCCAGGCGAGACGTCACCAGCGCATGAGTGGAGGAGGAGGAGCTTCCGGCAATGGCGGTCGCCTCTTGAGCTCCGGGAGACGCTATAGAGCTCCAACGGGGCAATGGGTGCTGTTCCCGGCCCCCATGCCACCGGAGGGCCGAGAGTCGGATTCATCGACCACCCAGGCTGGTTTCGGATGCACTTTGGTCCGCCAGGGTGGTCGCGGTGACCGAGGGGAGGTCACAGAAGATCGACGCAAGGCAGGGAGAGGCTGGGGGGTGCGAGCAGGAGAGGAATGGCGGCGACGCTACAGCGTTCAGCGTTTGGCATGCGCGCCGGCGGACGAGACAAGTGGAGCGACAGAGCGGCCGGCAGAGAGGCGAGGCAGCCGATTGGGAAAGGCTGAAAGAAGATCTGTTTGCAAAATGCCTTGCCTTGCCTCTGCCAAGGGCCTTGCCTTGCCAGGGCTTTTTGCTGAGGCTTTTATCATCCTCTGGCGGCTCCCGGTGACTCCTGGAGGCCGGCGCTGTTGGGAAGACACTGGAAGACCAACGCTTGGAACATTGGAACGCTGGGTGAGCACTGGGTGAGCCTGGACTACTGGACCCTTTAGGTGGGAGCCAGGACAGAGTGGGAGAGGATGGTGGTTATGGTGGTTGAGGGGGCCTGGATCATCTGAGGCCTCTGGAAGATCTGGCCTAGGGCCATGGACAGGGCCTATGACCATGGAGAGGCTGGAAGGCTGCCTAGGAGTATGGTTATTTGGAGCCAAGACTGCCCCACCCACCCACCAAGGACCCTGAATCTCTGTTCCTGAGCTTATCCCCACCTAGGACCATCTAAGACCATGGAGGGTTATCACCAACTTTACTGCTGGGGCTATCACCCATTTTTTCTACCATCTTTTCTACCATTTCTACCATCATCGCCACATCCGTCTAATTTTATCATCTAGACATCTACTCCCCCCCCACTCATTACTGAAGAATTATCCAGGACAATGCCTCTTACCCCCCACATTGACATTGACTTATGGGACTAATGCCTTCTACCTCCCCCCCATATTGACTTTTTTACCATCTACAGCACCTTAGCCCCTACTGGAATTTTGTCGATAATAACGTATTCGAGGTTAGACTTGCTCCGCCTGCGGGAGGCCCCTCTCTCGCAGGCTTGGCCCTTGGCTCTTTCAAGGGCCCGCCTCGAGGACGGGTTCGTGGACCCCGAGAGGTGCAGGAACCGGAAGCTAAGGGGATTTTTAGTAAAATGTTTTTTATCTTTTTTAGGGGGTCCCAGGGTGGGGGGGAGGGCTAATCAGACCGGGAGGAGAGCCAGCGCCGGACAGACAGGTGAGTCCAGGAAGGACGGGGATGCGGTGGAGGGGGGGAATATAAAGGTCACTAATAAAGGTAATGAAAACAGAATATATCCATCCCATTTGTGTCCATTGTTAGAGAACAGCTATGAGGTGGGTTCAAGCTATGAGCACGCAAGAGAATGTGATGATAAGACTCAGTGTGAGAAGTCAAAGCCATAGGGAATATACTGAGATCAGAAATATCTGGTGAAGATTGCCAAATTCTAATGATATAAATCTTCAAGGCTAGATAAGGTACCTGTTCTGACCCCCCTTCTTCCTTCACCAACACAGAACATGCTCAGGAACAAAACTACTTCAACAGGATTTATTGCACAGACAGGCAGACAGATCACGATCACGTAATCCACCACGACAAGGCTCTCAGACACCTCCAACACAGAGACACGATAGCAGCTGTCCAGCATGCTAAGCTTCCAAGACAGAACTTTCCGAATAGTTCCTTTGTTGACTTCTGCAAAGGGCGTATGCTCAATCAATCCTATCTACCTGTCTCAATACAAACTTCTCCAGTCATTATGATCCTTATTCTAATCATACTTACATTAGACCAATTCAAAGATTCCTAATATTTTGTGACAAGAAGGTTGGCTGCATAATGTTATATAATGAGGTTTTTTTTCTAATTGTCTGCATCACCACCTTCCCATTGGAGTACCTTCTGTGTATTTCTCAGATATAAACCCTGCTGTGTTTAGTTGGACTTCTAAGTACAGTAAATAGAGATGCACAGTCCTTGATCCATTACCCTGCACCACATGCAACTCTGGAAGCTTGAAAAGGTCATTTATTCCCTTCCAATATTTATGATCAGTGGAACAACCAAGCATGTAATAACAATACGAACCCAAGCTTTAGTTTTATCATATTGTGGAGGATAAATTATTATGGCTAGTCACACAGTCAGCCATATGTTTAGATTGGCTTTGGCATTTTTATCCAAGGACCTGAGGTAGTCAGTCATTGTTGTCTGATGTTGTTAAAGGTATTGCTGCAAGACGTAAGCTGTTCCAAGGAAAGCTGTCTTTTGCAATTGACTGATGATGATTGTATCAATGCTGACGGCATTCAAGTGGTGTTCCAGATGTTTTGAGATTGCACCCAAGGCACCTATTAGCTAGTGGAACTATCTTTGCTTTCTCTTACCACAGATATTCTACCTCTCTTTGAATGTGTTGGAAGAAAAAAAATCCAGTTCCAGTTCCAAGCCGGGAGTAAAATGGAGGCTGATTGGAAAGAAAGTTGGTTTGTTGATGAACAGAACCACCAACAGCATATGATTCTGAGACAGCTGACAAAATGGAGTTTACAGTGGGTGGATTTTTATACCTTCTGGATTTCTATGGGGTCATGTAGAGGTCATGGCTGGCTCTATAGGCAAAAGGGGAAATGCAAATCCTAAGTGTTTGTCTAAGCTAATTTTGTCAACCTTTGGCTTGATTGTGTTACTTATTGTGTTGCTTATCTGAAGTTTCTGCCTGAGCCAATCTTTCTGAATGGATTACCAAATCTGTATTTCTATAAACTGGCCTCCTCAGTTTCTGTTTAGGGCAGGGAAACTGGAGCTGTTTTCTGCCTCCCTTAATATTTTTTTTCCCATTTTTCCTTTAGGGGAAATATTCTATCATGTGTTTGTAATAGTCCCCAAAATATTTAATTCTTTGTGGGGAACGACTTCCCACAAATGTCTTTATATTTTGTGATTTTCTCCAATTCTTTCTCTTCTATACTGCTATCTCCAGGTATTGCAAGGTCTACAATTCAGATAGTTTGTCCTTCTGATTGACAATTGTTACGTTTATAGTATTGTGTGGCAGGTCTGTTTGAATTTGGAACTCCCAGGGCAGCTTCTTCATTTTTTATTTTGTCTGCTTTGTAGTTATTATTGTTGCTGTTCACACAGATGCTTCACTATTATATTCAGTATCATATTTGATATCAATGTGGTTCAGTGGTAATTATCTTTTATTAGGTCTTGTGAATGACTTATATTTTTATACTTTGGTGAGATATCAACAATAAAAAATGAAATAAAAAATGGGAGTGTAAATTCCCAAAACATTAATTTATGGGTTTTTTAAAAAAAAAAAAACATTTCAACAATGGAGAAAATACTTTATTTCACAATATAATAAATGCAGCAGTTTTTCATTATAATTGCCAGAATGAAATTCATGAATAATGTCTTATGTCTGCCTGAATTTCTTATTTTAATTGCGGCCTCCCTTTTCACTTATGATCAATGTAATCAGCAGCTCATTATTTTTATTAGCATTATTAAATAAAGTGATCTGAACTTATTCTCTGCAATTGATTGAGGAATCTTAAGTAGCAAATGGGACCATTAATGGCTGATCAGGGTGGTAATACAGCTCTCATATTTCTTACTGCTTCATCAAAATTATTGCAATAAAGCCACATGGTTTTTCTAGTTGCTCCACTAATCTAACAAAAGCAAATAAGTCTCTTTATATTTTACATTATTAATCAGCTTGGAGAAAATGTTTGATTGAGATACCACTGTGCAGGTTCCTTAGATCAAGTTGCTATAAAAACAGATGGTGTAAGAATGCAATGCCTCACTCTTAAAGGTCCTGTAATGCGAGCAAAACAGTAGACACTTTTTATTGTGCTAATTAATGGCAGTTTTAAGCTAAAGCTGTGAATTTCAACTTCAGTTTTTGTAGATGTAGTCAGCACAATGTTTAATTTTTTTTAAGAATTTGTCTGAATTCCTGTTATACATGGTAGCAATCAATTAGTACCTTTGCATTAAAAAAATCTAAATCATTTTGGACACATGGTAGAACATGTGTAAATCTGTCCATTTTTGAATAGCCAAAAATGTACAGTAAAACATAATAAAGGATGTCAGAAAACATTTTACTTAAACAGTAAATACTGAACCCTTAGTGATTAAATCCCATCAAATATTAAAGGATAATATATTTTCCCAAAACAGTAACATACAGGTTTTTATACAGGTTTTTTTTGGATTTTTAACACTTTTTTTAGCTCTTAAAAGTGGCTGAATATGATATTTTTTCTACTGAGCTATTAAGTTACTTTGCTTTGTCATTCATTATAGTCATATCTTTAAATATTCTAATTTCATTAAATATTTGTTTGTTTTATTATTTTAAGCTGCCACGAGTTGCATGATTTGATGGGATGTAAATTAAATAAATATCAAGGTCATATACAATATTTAATGCTAGGATCTGACAAATCTAATTTGTATGCATTTATATTTGACAGAATTTGGAAGCTCATGTGTGATGGCAAGTAATATTTTCCTGTATTTGATAGTTGTGATATTTTGTGTGATATTTAACTGTTAGCAGCTTTTAGGAATTCATATCTGATAGTTGTCAAACATATCCCCCACTAAAAAAAAGATATTACTGGTGTGCTAGATAAAAAATTGTAATTTAAAACTTGAACTATATTAGAAAATGTGCACTATAATGCCAAATTTGAATTTCTGCTATTGTAGTTCAATTTTTATGAATGTGTGTGTGTTTGTGTTTGTGTGTGTGTGTGTGTGTGTGTGTATGTATGTATGTATGTGTATTTTTATTTTTAATGTTGCCTTTTTATATTTGTGTTGTATTTGTGCTGATAAATAAATAAAGGGAGACTAGTATAGATCTATTTCAACCTATTTAGGTCTCATCAGCTAGCCATACCCTTACTGGGAATTGAACCAGGGCTTATTGCATATTAGGCTGATGTAATTGCCACTAAGCCACAGGCTCTCTTCCTTATCAGCTAGGCCAGGGAAATAGGTATGTATTTGTGTTACAACCCCTGGTATGCCCAAATAAGGGAAGGAGCTCACTACTCCCCCTTTCTGTCCTTCGGCTCATTACAGAGGACCATCCACCCATACTGGGATTTGAATGGCTAGCTGATGAGAGCTAAATAGCTTGAAATAGATCTACACTAGTCTCCCTTTATTTATTTATCAGCACAAATACAACACAAATATAAAAAGGCAACATTAAAAATAAAAATATGGTTTTCTTCCTGGATGGTCCTCTGTAATGAGCCGAAGGACAGAAGGGGGGAGTAGTGAGCTCCCTCCCATATTTGGGCATACCAGGGGTTGTAACACAAATACATACATACATACATACATACATACATACATACATACATACATACATATGGAACCATAAAATAGGATAAAGAAATTATACACTCATTTCGTTTTCTTGTTAACAGGGTTCTCTCTTTACAACAGTAAATTCTGCTGGGAGCAGATAAGCTGCTAACAACCATGTAGTAATTTTGCATTGTGAGAGCCAAAATGCGTGTTATTTGCTGTGTTCCCTATTTTAATCTTGCTACGGAATTAGAAGTATAAACCACTCAAGGTCAGATATCACTGGAAGAGCACAGAAAACTACATAAAGTATTTAAATAATCAAACATTAAATGTATTGGTATAAAAATTAGTCTTAAAATTAATACTAGATATGGAAGGAACATTTTTCCTTGGCACTGCAGAATTCAGTGGGCATTGTTTCTTTCTTTCTTTACTTGCTTACTTACTAGTTTTATACCATTCAGTCTGGTAAGATTCCAAGTTGCAAAAATAGTATGAAATATAAAATAAATAAACATAATATAGATTAGCAAAATGAAATGGAATATCAAAAGGAAGAGCAACAACATCCAAACCTATAGCTGGAGTTCTCTCTCATCACCAATCTATTCCCCAAATTTCCCAGTTTTTTATAGCTTTTGAGGCGGGGGGGGGGGCGACACTAGGAAAGGAACCAATCAGGCAATTTCCAAGAATGGGGAACACTACTGAAAAGTCTTAAGCCTAGCAAAATGACCTTGTGTAAACAGAGTGACCCAGAAAAAGTCTATTCTTTCCAACCTTATTGAGTGATCAGTGGCCTTTGGAAGATAGTCCCATAGATATTTAGCCTAAGTCAAGGAAAACTGATTCACAGCATTTTGAATTGCTTTGACTTTAACTTTGATTATTAGGAAAACTAATAATCGCTGTTGCTCTCACAGACATTACATGAGAAATTCTAGAGGTTGCCATGAACAAATTTCTGCATTCTAGACCAGTTGAAGTTTTAGGTGGTTTTAAAAAGTAGGTCTAGAGAGTGCATTTGCAGTAGTCTGAATGTGAGGTGGCCAAGGCCTGAATAACCACGAGCTAAGTGGTCTATTCAGGATAGAACCTAACTGGCAATTTAATTAAGTCATACTGTAGCATGTAGAACTATGAATCCAAGAAGCCCTAAAACTACATGACAGTATGATTCTACTCAGAACCAAAAATAAACTATGTTTGATAATATAAGACTTATGAATGTATTGTCATTCTGACTTGCTAGGCTTAACCATGCCTTAAGATCAATAATGATCTTAAGGCACTGAGTTAAGGTTTCTACCACATTTCTTTTCCAGTCCAAGGTCAAGATATACAGTATAAATGATTATCATCCATATCCTAATGAAACCCCACACTATGTCAATGGGTTCATATTAGATGTTAAATAGAGGTAATAGTATCAAATTCCATGGCACATCACTTCTGAGAGGTCTAGGAAGTAATATCTCTCCTGCTGGAACTAATTGGAATCTGTCTTTTGGAAAAGAGGAGAACCACTATAAACAGTGCCTCCTCCTCACAATCCATGGAGTAGTATACCATGATCAATGGTATCAAAACCTGCTGAGACATCATAAGACCTGAGCAATTGCATTTTCATTGTCTTGTTCTCATCATAGATCAGTCACTAAAATTTCAAGTACATCTAGTTATAATTATTGGTATTGACATACATTTTGTTCTATTGATAAAAAAATGGGTAAGATCTAAGATCTAAGATCTGGCCCTCAAGTCACAAGACCTGAGAGTAATGTCTCTAAACCCATTTTTATGTTAGATTGCATTGGTATGGGAAAAAAGATAACAAGCCCCACCAAGTTCAAGGCTTATCTCACTTCGTGTAATTGTTACTCATTTTTCCCCACAATGTGAATAGAATTAGTCCATGACTGATGGTGACTCAGGAGATTGGGATACTCTCCTGCTGCTCAACTGGAAAGAATGGGATGGTTTGCTCTTTATGTTCTCTGCATTTTGAAGTCTAGATAATGAAAATGATCATGAATCAACTTCTATTTGGCAAGAGATTTGTGTTTAGGAAATAATAGCAGCAATAGCAGCTGAAAGCATTCTCTCTTATGTTTCCATGTTACGCCAATACTAGGGTTATCAGATTTGGACTATAAATATCTGGTGATAAGATTGCAGCAAAGAGAGTTTTCCACAACATTTTGCTACTAACTTGTTTTTGTCCTTGTCATTATGCCCTGAATTTGGTTGTCATACTCATTTGCAGCCATCTTCTTCTGCCTACTATTCCACACTTATCCATCTAATGCCTAGATTCTTCTATGGAAGCATGCTGGTCCATCAGAAGACCAAAAGCAGGCTTAGATAGATGATAGACGACAGACAGATAAACTGATTGACTACAGGTGTTTGCAGACAAAATAACCACTAGCATTGCCTTGACTGTATTTACATCTCTAATTACAAGCTGCTTACCACTGCATTTTAGAGTCTATTTGTCAATATACATTAGGAAAAAGTAAGATGCAGACTTCAGTCTCATCCTTACTATTGTTTGCATGGTACATTAAAAATAAAGTTATTTGCATGCATGGGCAATTTCATAATTAATTGAAAGTACTAGAGGTGATAGGGATAACATGTAAACACTGACAAGATCCAATTGTTTCTGCACAAAACTGACTGATGTTGTTTATGGCATCCATTTTATACCTTACTGCTACTATAGTCTACATTTTACACTGGTGTTATTTCTGCCAGCTACACAGCAGCTAAGCAGATAACATTTTTTATTCATTATTCTAACTAATATTCAAAGCAATAGGTATAGTCAAGACTGTAACTAAAATGTAAGAATTGTGTTTAGTATAGTTTTGGTAGATTCTTTAAATATCTTTTATGCATGGTTCCCCAGCCTCACAAACAGTAACTTAAGAGAATACTGTATCACTTACCCCCTTATTACTCTCATGGAACAATTTTCTCTTCAGTAAGATTTTTCCTATGAATTATATGTACTTAAAGAAGTAAGCAATCCCAAGATCTTTTTTATTAAAATCCACTAATAAAGCATACACCAAATGTATTGATTTGAATCTGTGATTCTATAAATTTCAGAGAAAGCATCAGAAAACTATTTCATAAGGAAAAAGGGGGTAAAAACATATTTTCAATACTGTATTTCTAAATTTTCAGATTCCTCTTTATGAAAGTTGGAAAACACAAGTCAATCTTCAGAATTAGTAGAAAGATAAGTCATCAATTTCCTTTTTTTCAAATAGAGCTTTCTTGTGTACGGAAGCAGGCACTTCAGTGTTTTGTTTTGGAACACACTATAGCCAATTACTAAGATTAGCCCATCACCAAGGACAGATATTAAAGAGCATCTTTAATCATCATTATTACAGCCCCAGACTAAGTCCCAGTGTATGACAATGGGCTAATCATTCTGACAGCTAGGGAAGTCTAAATGGTTCATCTATTTATCTTTTATGGTATAAATACTTAATATATATGGAATACCCTTAATAATTTTTGTTCACATTTTCTTCCTATGGAATTTTTTCTATATGACCTACTTTAAAATACTGTTAACCTAAATTTCCTGAGAAAGTTTGATGCAAATTCTTCTGATGTTATAAATCTTCTTCTTTTCCCCCATACAGATTTTGTATATGTGAAATACAATGGCAATTAAATGGAAATTATGGCCAATGGATCACCACCAATATTTTTTTGGGGTGGGGGAAATGCCACTTCCCAAAGCTTCTATGAAGGTTGTAATTATGACTTCAGGGACAAATGAAGGCTGTGAGTGATAGAATATAAGTTCTGACTTGAAACAGGTCTCAAATCTTTGTTCAATAAACTATTTCACTGTTCCCTTTTTTAGGCCAATGTTTGATGACAGCCTATCAGGCCATATTTTCACCAGGTACTCTTCAGATTTAACTATTCTGCATCCAAACTATTATAATTGGAATCCAGATAGAGACTGATTGCCTTCTGCAATACAGTACCTGGCATGATTCTCTAGGATTGCATTTTTTCACCTGTTTTGATACTCTGCTAGCCTCAATTTGCTCAAGGTGTTATAAATAAAGTGTGCCACCCAACAGCTATGCAGAGAAGCATATGTCCAAAATGGACCAGTAGAGGCCAATGAAAGTTAGAAGATAGATAGATTAGATAGATAGACAGACAGATAGATCTTTAAGGGAGATGGGCAGTTCAGAAATGTGAAAAAGAAATACAAAAATAAATAACAAGAGACAATAGAGAGATGAAATTATAGTTATCTAGATGTGCAGACCTCCATATTATCCTTCTTTTTTCCAAGGTAAATGTCACACAAAAGAGCCTTCAAATATTTTGAAAAAGGTAGCTATCCCCATCAGATTTATGGAGAATGAAAAAGACATGGGAGGCCGTGTAGCACACCCCTGTGGAAGATAAAGGAGAAGGTGTTACTATGGCAGCTCAAAGGCCTACTGTATTCTTATTCACAGCCATGTCAGTTCTCACTGATCCCACTTCAAAGAATTTAATAATAACACCTGTAAAAGCTAACTCTACTTTTTTTTTCTTTGTACTTGAAAGGAACATCTAAGTTACCTAAGTAAATGTAGGGAGGCTGCATTTGCACAACTGAAAGGTAAAGTTTGGAGTCTAAATACACAATGTATTATCAGCCATAACTTTTTTTGGGGGAAAAAACAAGCCTCAGGAAGACATAAATGACAGAGCAGGAAGTACATTTTTTTCAAATGAAAGACTTTATATAAAATACAATACAATACAATACAATAGTAGAGTTGGAAGGGACCTTGGAGGTCTTCTAGTCCACCCCCCTGCCTAGACAGGAAACCCTATACCGTTTCAGACAGATGGCTATCCAACATCTTCTTAAAGACTTCCACTGTTGGGGCATTCAACATACATTTTAATACACTTTTAATTTTCTCTCTAATTAGGTCACATCAGTAAAAATATAACTGAAAATTTATGGCTTCACAGTGAGTTTTCACAGGAAGGAATGCCTAATAAATCATTAGTCAAATGCTGTGCTTTCGGCATTTTTGCCTCTTAATCCTGTCATTACACAATATTACATATATCTTGCTTAGGGCTTAGAGAAATCACAGGCACAAAACTGACTACAGAATGAGATGCAGTATCTGTAACCTATTCTTGATCAAAATGTGCATGTGTGAAAGAGAGAGAGAATGTGAGGGAGAGAACAGAGTAACAATAAAAATGAGAGTCTGAATTAAAGCTTGCAACTATATAATACTGTTATTTTTAGATACTGACAGAAAACCAATTATAGAGACAGGGCTGGCTAGTCACTATGGAGCTGAAGAAGTTATCCCAAGAGCTGTGCTGAGCAAAAAAATAACTAAAAATCCTTTCAAAACAAAGCAAAGCAAAAATATTATATCCTAATTAAAAAGTTACAAGCAACCATTCCTACAAGAAAATTTTTACTCCAATGACAGTGTTTAGAAATTTAAGTAGTATGAAACAGTCCAAAATAAGTTGTTCATTTAAAAAAATGGGCCAGGTCTTCTTTATATAAGTGGACACTTCCATTTTAAAACTGTTTCACTTACTCATAGAGTAAATTAAAATACTTGCTAGGACTATATCTATGTCTAGATGCTAACTGATTTCATCTATGATCTCTTCTAATTTTTAAGGAAAACAATATGAGTTTCTTTCCTACCAAAGAGATTCTGGAAGATTTGCAAATCTGGCAGTGGCAAAATATTTGATTCAGCAATCTTCCCAAGATCTTCACTCCTGATGAGCATCTTCTACTTATTAAAGAGAAATTGTGAATTTGTTTATCATAATGAATGCTTGATATTTCCTTGGAAGAAAACCTGATTCTCTCTCCCAAGAAAAAGGTCAGAGCTAAAATCCATTTTTATAAAAGAGGAAAAAGAACTGAAATCTGGAACAGAAAGAGAGGATGAGGAAAAATTAAATGGGGTAGACAAAGAGAGAGATTAGCAGGAAACTCAAGGCACTTTGAAAAGTTAAATTATCCCTTTGAGGATCAGATTGAGAGATTCTTTATCCAAGTGTTTGCACCAACCATTCATAAAGTAATGCTGCCCAACTATGTTGGACTACAATTCCCAGAATGCTTATAATTATCTTTGTTAAATCGGGTGAATGGATGAGACAGACTCAGGCTAACAGTAACAACAGCTCTTGATTAGTCAACACTATGTACATGCAACAAAGACTCTGTCTGGCAGCAGCCCTTTTATAAGGAGTTGTCAGTCGTCTTAACCAATCACCTTTGAGTATTTTCCCACCGGATCAGAGGACTTTGGTGGAAACTACCATACTATTTATCAGTATGTAACAATCTTAGCTGAGAATTTTATCTCAATGCAGCTGGAGGACACTGTAGTAGATGGATAGTTCTTACTGTTTGCCTTCCTTTATGCTATATGTAACTGTAAATAAATGAAACAGAAATCCCATCAACTGATAGTGATTTCTCCCAATCCCCACCCCACCCCTATTGTAAGGGGTGTTAGGATAGCCTGTTGAATTTGTTTAACCTACTAGTGCAGAGATCTCCAAACTTGAAACAGTAGTGCAATTCAGCTGGTTCTATCTGGTTCGGATGAACTGGTAGCGGTGGTGGTGGGAGGCTCCGCCCACCCACCTGGACATCATTGCATCAAATTTTTGACACTCTACGCGCCCTCACATTTGCGAACCATTGGCAAAGGTAAGTTGATTTCATTTCTAGTCTTAAGTTTGCCAAGTTTGGAGACCCCCTGCCTTCGTGTATTAAGCTGGCTGTTGATTTATTTATTTTTTTAGATATAGAAACTGAAAAGCACACAGCGGAATAATACACATATTTTGAAATGTGTCCTATGCACGTGTTAAATTTTGAGAAGTGGAGGGTTAAATCTTAGATGCATATTTTGAAGAAGCGTGAATTTATCCTGAGAACATACAGTATTTAAATATTCTCTTAATGGGTATATTGATGAAGCAGAGAAATTCTCTCATATATCGTATATATGCATTTGAATATCTTTGATATTTTGACTGATTAATTTTAAAAGTGCTTACATGGAGAAATACAGCATGTTTGGCTGCTTTCCCTGACGACAACCTGAAAGACAAAGAAATGCTGCTCTCAAGCTCTCCGGTCCCTCTGAGATTTTCTTCAGCAGTTGTTTACTAGAACCGACTCAGCTGTTCTGTGATTACTTCTGACTAATATGTTTTATGATCCAACAAAATGTCCATCCATTTTCATTTAGCTGTGTTATAGATAAATATAAATTAATTTCATTGCTCTGTTTTCTATTTTTTTTTAATCTCAACCATGGATCATAAAA
Organism: Natrix helvetica; assembly: GCF_964273705.1. Lineage (NCBI taxonomy): Eukaryota > Metazoa > Chordata > Lepidosauria > Squamata > Natricidae > Natrix > Natrix helvetica. The sequence goes on from NC_138548.1 coordinate 51,889,797, forward strand.
TTTTATTTAATGCAGTAAACAATGCTGTGGGAACAAAGTATATTAAAGGACATAAAATAAGGTCATTAAGTACTATGTATTACTTGACAGGTTATTCATTTAATGATATGAATATCTTCCTGCAATTCTTAAAGGCATTTTCATAAAAAAATCAACTTCCACAAATTGCTTTATATTGTTAAATTTACATTTGCAGAAGGTTAAAAAAACACTTCCTCCTAATAGAATTGTGAATACCTTAAATGATGGAATGAGACTTTATGACTTGTGACCAGCCTTTACATGGACACATGAACAAATGTATTTGGAAAGCCAGTTCAAAAGTTATGTAGTTCTTAAAATGCGCACAGATCATTGGAAAAGACAGAACTGAGCAAAAGCTCTATCAATAAAAAGTTAAAAAAATCACATAAACCAAACAGCATGGAAAGTTAGATCATTAATCCAAATAAAGATAGATAAATTATCATATGGCCTTACAACATATTACTTGTGAAATATAGCTATTACTTATTAATATCTGACTTCATTATACTTTTTGTTAAATTATTCGTAAGTAAAATCCAAAGGCATATATATGGTCAAGAAATACTAATATATCCCTGAGAATTCCAGATGGGACTACAGGAATTAGAGTGAGAGGAGTTGGTTCCAGTGGTGGGATTCAAATTTTTTTAGTGATGGTTCTGTGGGCATGGTTTGGTGGACATGGTTTGGTGGGCGTGGCAGGGGAAGGATACTGCAAAATCTCCATTCCCTCCCCACTCCAAGGGAAGGTTAATGTAAAATCCCCATCTCCTCCCGATCAGCTGGAACTCGGGAGGCAGAAACTAGATGGGGGCGGGGCCAGTGAGAGGTGGCATTTACCGGTTCTCTGAAATACTAAAAATTTCCACTAACAATACTCCTTCTCTGTTGTCTATCACCCTACTGGAGTCTTCCTGCTTCTCTTTCCCCAAATGTAATGCCTGGATTTGTCTATGAATGATCATGTGAGACCTCCTTTTTTCGTTGCAGACTTGGGAAACTTCCAAATTTTGCTGAAGGAATTTTTATCAGAACCACAAGCAAATGAGAGAAAAATCACACGGCATTCAACATCACTTTGCAAATTGGGCTACTGTGAACACAATGGGCTATTTACAAGCAACAGCCCTCCATGCAAGCAGAGAAAAGAGTCCAAAGTAATTCTGAAAGCTTGGGGGGAAATCTCTTACTCCTACTATTGACCTCTTTTCTGACAAATTCTGATAACTTTCATATTCTTGTCTCACCCTCCTCCTTGTAATGTGCTCCCTCCTTTCTGGGAAACTGCCATTTCACTGTAGTTCATCATCCCAGCTATCCATAGTTAGCATCTCCCACCAGTTAGCATCTCCCACCAGAACTTTTCTAAAAGTATAATTATTTGATTGCTATGGTATGTCAGTTGAGCTCCCTTTCAAATTATCAAATGTCCATCCCTAATCAATTATATTTTCTAAAAAAAATCAAAACTTCCTTTTCCTTTTTTTCCTGGTCTTTCACTTGTTTTTTTACTTTTTTCAAGTGAAAAAAATCTATAAGATATTGTGAAAGTGCAATTGAGAATGACCTGTTCATATAGATCATTCTCATTTGAGCACATATTTGTGAGTTACTGGATTGTTTCTCTTATTCCTTCACTTTATGTACCTGATAAAGGATGTTTCCTTTGGTTTTGGTTTCTGCTGTGTCATGATTTTTGGTTGTCTTTTATTACTTTATACTTTTTATACTCAAGTGATATGCAACACATAGAATTCTGTAAAATATAGGCAGGATTTCAATATCTTAAGTCAAATAATATATAGTGCTGACTGTACAGAGCATCAGAGATTGTTGTTACCAAATTACCTAAGAGAAAAATGTATATTGGAGGAAAAATCTAAAGTTTTCTGTACATATGTAAGCTCTCCCTGCTGTTCCGAATATTGGAATGAATAGTTTCAGATATGTTTATAACCTCTAACTAACATTGTATTCTGGTTGAAACACATTTGGCTTCTAAATAAATATTCTATCAGCATTCTGGGACTGACTCTTTTTCCTGTGTTTCTATTCAGCACCACATTTATTAAGACAGCATCCTATTCACTTAGGAATAATCTTTTATACAACTAGCTTTTCAAAGAAAATAAAAATTAAATATTTCCAAAATCTCCACTGATATTCAAGAACTGAAGTGAGATCTGCATCAACTGTAAACATTAATCTATCTACAACAGCAGCATGCCCAGCCTTTGCGGTTTCAAGATTAGTATGGGGTCTTTTTTTTTTTTTTTTTGGTTTTTTATTCTTATATTTTTAGAAGTAATTCTTTTTTTTTTATGGTTTAGCACTTTGTAGTGATATATTAGCAAATTAAGAAAAAAAAAAACCACATCTCAGGTAGAAATCAATTGCACAATGCTTGGAATTTTTTCATGCTGCTTTTATCCAGAAACATTAGAAAAAAAATTATGCTGTTATTATTTTATTTAAGTTTTTGCAACACCATTAGGTAGTTGTATAATGAAGGATGGTGGGAAACACTTCTATCAGAGGTAGTATTCTACTGGTACAGACTGGTTTACCCAAACAAGAGGCAGAAATCATGAGTGGCCCAACCCACTTGCCGCAGCTCTACGGCATCCCATTTAGGCTTGGTTTTTTTGCCAAAAGCACATGCACAGAAGGCTGTGTGCATGTGCAGAGGTTCACAAATGTGAGCGCGCACTCACATTTGCGAACTGGTAGGGAAGGTAAGTGAATACCACCCTTGACTTCTATGAAAATGTACATATGAAAGGGCCACTACAGATCTGAGCAACTAGTTTTATCTTCTTAATGATGCCAGTGCAACAATTCCTACTACATTTTCACTTCTGGGCTGTTTCATATAAATGTGATATCAGTCAGGGTTTCTGCCCACGTTTATGAAATTTAAATATGAACGGAAGTGGTTGCTTTCAGATTAAAGTATACATGAAGGATGGGAATGAGATGTTGTTGAAATCGACATTATAGAAGGAATGGGACTAGTCCTACATGCAATCAGTTCCTTGGGATACAAATGCTTCTACAGCCAGAAAATGAATGCAAGATTTTCTCTTTAAACTTGGTTTCATTTCTTTAGAAAATTTATATTGCTGCCTAATTGGTGACTCAAGGCAGCTTACAGGAAATAAAAGCACAATATAAAAGAAATAATAATAATAATAAATAAATAAAAATATCCCCCAACCCCACTACATCAACAATGCATATTCATACCAGGCATTTAATGGGCTCCATCCCATACTGGGTTCCTCAGGCTCACTGGCAGAACCCCATCTTCAGGGTCTTCCAAAGGAATGTTAGAGTGGGGGACCAGTCTAATTTTTGAGCAATTATATCCCAGAGGGAGGGAGCCACCATGGAGAAGGCCCTTCCTTTGGGTACCACCAGAAGTATATCCTTAGTGAATGGGAAACACACACCCAGAAAAAGTCCTTGCCTCCCCTCTCTAGTAGATGTGACTGGCAAGAGACAGTCCTTCAGATAACCTGGTCCCAAGCCATTAAGGGCTTTAAAGGTGACAACCAGCAGCTTGAATTGCATCTGGAAGTAAATCGGCAACCTATGCTGTTCCTGCAGGAGAGGTGATACATCTGCACACCGAAGGCTGTACAAATTCATGTGGGCCACTGTATTTTGCATCAACTGGCGTTTGCGGGTGCTTTTCAGGAGCAGGTGTTTGATTCCTTGTCTTCCGCAAGTGGTGCTCTAGATGTCTCTTTCTCCATTTCAATCCTCTCTGTTTCTCTGTATACCATAGAGGATAAAGGTGAGGAAATGTTGCAATGGCTCAATCCTATCCAGAGCTTCAGTAACTTTCCTATTCCAAAAAGTGACTTAAGAGCTCAGCTGGACTGCATAGCAGATCTGCAGTTATAAACTCCAGTTCCTTCTAGAACCCATCTGGGTCCAGTAGTCACTGGGGGTGGACCAATCTAATAGATCCTTCCCCCCTGTGGGGATTACAGCTCTCTAGAAATTCATTGCCACTGGACTGTGATCTGACCATGATAGGGGGACCAAAGACAAGTTTATCAATTCCAGGTAACATAGGCACTGCTTTGACAAGAACACTAAATTGGTTGTGTGACTTTAACTATTTTAACTATTCCTAGTTGGGCCTTGGATAATCTGAGACAGATTCATGGAAATCATGGTTTCCATGAAATCCCAGACTACCTCCAACCCCAACCCCCAGAGATGGCAGATTGAAGTCCCACAGAACTATAAGCCTGTGGAACTCCACTGCCAGTGGTATGGTCCAGAACCCAGATAGGGAAGCTGCCATGCAGCAGGGAGGCTGGTACAGCAGCAGCAATCCCACCTGATCCTTTGGTTCATGCTATTCTATCTGTATTTCTCTACCAATGTTTATGCAACATGGACCATGTTGGTTAGAGAATTTTGACCAATTACAACATGAGTCTTCTCTGCCATTGTCCTTGTCCTATGGAATATCAGAGGTGATGCTGGCCTTCTAAACAGTGTGAAGATTTGATTCTGCCAACTGACAGGGGGCTCAAAGAGCGGCATACAACTCTATGGCTTGAGGACCACTCCCTCTGTCTTTTAACTTGCCTTTTTATCTCTGTTCTTATTTTATTTCCCACTTTGCTTTAATTCTGTTTTTAATTATGTCTCTCTTATATCATTTTATGGTTCCTTTCTGTAAACTGCCCAAAGTCATCTGGAAGGTTATAAAGGGGAGGGGTGTATCTAAATTTGATAAATAAATAGCTAGTTAAAATATAGGATCTTCTACTCTCTTGAAATAAGCTATACAGTATGGTATTCAAGGAACATTAGCAGCAAATTGTTTCCATTTTGCTAGGGCTACGTTATTCCTGACCTTGAATAGTACACAAGTAATCTGTAGGAAAATATGCCCAGTAAGAAAGAAAAAAAAGGAAAGGAATGGAGAATTTCCTCTGGCACACACCACCATGTCACCTACACACACACACACACACACACACACCACTAAAAAATTCTCCCTTCTTTACCAGAGTCATGCTTCCTAGGAATAAAGTTCAGTTATGCAGGAGCATGCTCATAATCTGCTCTCCTATATTGTTCAACCAGACTAACATATATCTCTTGTGTTCCGTAACAGCCGGTCAGCTCCAATAGCATACATTTGCTATCCCCAATTTATTCTGTTCTACAATGTTCCCATCAGAGGATGTAGTCCTTTCACATGGAAAATTTACTGTTACAATACAGGTACCCCCTCCTCCTCCACCAACATTCACTGTTCAGAAGACAAAGTGAATAAGCTTGGGGAATTTACAGAAATATACCACTGGGTCATTGTACCAAACTGAAAAGTAGGCTCAACAGACTGCTCTAGATGGTAATAAAGAATGACTGCCTAAGGGAGGAAGCAGAACTGCTTGATTTGTTGGGGAAGAGAAGGTACATTAATCTGGAGTGTGACAGCCACATCTTAGACTGAGTTTGTATTTTGACTAGCTGGGGAGTTTGTCAGGTCTGCTATATTCACAAGCTCATCAATTTTTAGCTCTTACAGAACACCCAAAGAAATGAAGGTTTACATCACTCTGGGGAGTGTGCCATTTGGTCTGTTCTTTGTGAAAGACTGCACCAGTTCAGTTTTCAAAAGGATTAGTTGGAACCAGTGGTGGGATTCAAATAATTTAACAACCGGTTCTCTGCCTGAATGACCAGCTGGGTGGGTGGGGCTCGGTGGTCATGAGACTGGGTGGGTATGGCCAACTCAACATCACTCACATCAATGGGTGCTTTGCCTTAGCTATTACAATGTAATAAGGGTTAACCGGGGAGGCATTTTCTGTAAGCAGGGCGATAAAAATTAGGCTAGAAACAACACCAGAATGTTTCCTTCCTGCTTTCCTTACAGGATTAGCCCTGTAAAGTGGAAAAAAACAAAATGAGATTTCTTCCAACAACTGGTTCTCCGAACTACTTAGAAAGTTAACAACTGGTTCTCCTGAATAGGTGTGAAGTGGCTGAATCCCACCACTGGTTGGAACCACCAGCAAAATAAAGTTGCTCCTTTGTGAATGATGGGCAATGACCAAGAAAGAGATTGTTATGGCACAAGAGAAATTCAGGCATGTGCAAATTGACCTGCAGTATTATCTTACCCAAAGGGTTGCTAACCTAGAGATTAAGCAGATTGGAATTATTCTATCTTGGATGAAAGTGGAACATGAGATTTTATATTTATGTGAATTATGTCAATAACAATGCCAGCAGGTTAAGGAAACAATATCACTGTTTAACTTTTGATAGCTGAACACTGATTGACGGTAATTCTGTTCATGCCTATACTATACAAATAGTGCTCCAGTAGTTTTGGGACTACACCCAAAGCACATGTTACCATTGGTATTATCTTTGATCTCTTTTGCCATAGATATTCTACTTCTGTTTGCAGGTCTATAAGTTAAGCTAATAAATAAGAACTAAATCAAAGTCAACCAATGAGCTTTATGACTAAAGGTTCTGCCCCAGATTCCTCCAATTTAAACTTTATCTGTTTTATCACACTGGAAAGTTTCATTCTAATTTACGAAATAAGGCATCAATTTAATTTTCTTAAGAAACAATTAACATGACATTCAGTTAAGAAAAGTAAACACTGCATAGGTATAAGCTAATAAAAATAATTTTAACTAAACTATCGGAAAGGAGAATGCATTCTGTATCAAAGTTCCAGAAAGTATCAAGACTTCCATTCTACTGTAGAGAAAATCTCAATCCACAAGGGAATATGAAGCAAAAATTATAATATATATTAAGAAAATTATATAATTTGATTCTATATGTGGAGAATACCTTTATGAATTAGTGAGTGAGGTGATGCTACATACAAATTCAGCAGCAACCAGGAATTTTATTACTCACACATTCTTCGGTCGCAGGTAGAGAACCTGATGGTCATGAATGGTCTTTCAAAATCCTTTATCAAATCTGTGAATAGAAAAATTCAGTGGAAAATATATCAATTTCCTCTCAAGATAGGATACATTCTACAATAGTCCAAGAGAAGGATTCCTCTTAGTGGTAACAGCAGTGCTGCTCCTAATAAAAGGCTAATGAGATAAGAAACGTCCTAATGAAATTCTCTTTTAAGCTCAGTGTTCCCAATATGAGCACTGAATATTAAGGGAGAAGTACCGGGGAAAGATGTTCTTTGTCCCTTTAACTCAGCACCAGCACAAAAGAAAGGGGAATATGGGAGAGTTCCACCTAGCTCTTGTTCTCCCAATGCAATCATTGCCAGTCTCTCTTTCAGAGATCTGAAAGAATTGTGACTTCAGGAGTGCTATTCCTTCCAGAGCAGGAAAAGAAAGAAAATTCAGGTTACCTGGTGAAATCTATTCTTCTCAGCAGCCAAAACAAAAATGGCCATGAAGACATATAACCTTGTGGCCAGCTCCGTTCTCCTGTGCAGGGCAACAAAAAAAGACCCAACCGATCAGCTGGGACTTGGGAGGCAGTGAATAGAAAGGGGTGGGGCCAGGCAAGAGGTGGTATTTGCTGGTTCTCTGAACTATTGAAAAATTCCATTACCAGTTTGCCAGAACCGGTCAGAATCAGCTGAATACCACCTATGATTATAATTCTTGAGAACATGTTACATTTTACAATGGAAAGTTTTTCTGGTGGATCACTTTAATCTGTCTTCAGTCTGCCAAAATGGCAGGATATCCCATGGCAGAAACTAAAATGTTAAGGAGGTGTCCTCTATAAATATTAAACAGGCCACCACAGTGCTTGAATAAGTGCTAAATAAGATATAATAGCAATTAAAGTGCATTTCACTTCCAGACTCTTCAACACACTTTAGAAAATGGTGAGAACAGAGGGGTCACTTAGAAAAGCTTAATATAAATATCACTGTATTTATTTCTAATGCTGCATAATGGGAGACAACACTGTCTTTAAGAATATAAGAGATTTTTTTTAAAAAAAAATGGGATTAACAGAGCAACAAATGACCTGGAAAATGGGATGTGGGTAACAATAATAGAAAGTGAAATGGAAGGGAAGGGGGAAGAAGAGCAATGAGTATAATGAGATCAAGCAGCTCAGATCTTCCCCACACACAATGTGTGGCTGAAGTTCACAAGATAAAACACGCCTTGTTCAGTTGGCTTTGAAGAACAGAGCGTAGAATGAAAGTGAGAAAAAAAGCAATAGTAAAAAGCAGTCTTCTGTGAGGCCATTTACTTACAAATGGAGGGAAAATATCTTTAGACTGATATCTTGTTCTGTCATGGTAACACAGCTCTAATTGCAAAGGAAAATAAAACATCATCACTTCACTGGATTTTGAAGTGGGGAGAAAGGGAGATTGTGTGTATGTGTGTGTATGCCCTGATGAAAGTAGAAGTGTCCATTTTCAGTAAAGCAGTCTTCATTTGTATTTAATCATCTTTTGAAGTTAACAATAGGACTATCTTACTGGCTGCTTTTTTTTCTGGCTGCGTCTTTTAACACCAGCTACATATTTGCACGCAAGTAAAATAATGTTAAGGTTGACAATTGAAAAGCAATCGGCAGAAAAGAGAATATGTGCAACCTTTTTTCCATCTCTAACAGAAATACCGTCTTTTGAAGAGAGTATTCTTTCTTTCTTTTTAAGGTCCATTGGCCTTTAACAGATAGATACACAAGGAATGTGTATTTGCATTGATTATGTGCCATCAAGTTGGTTCCAACTGTTTTTATATACATTTATATCGTCTTTGCAACATTTCTATATCTTTTAAATATCCATTATGTTTCTTTTATCTATACATATATATCTTATACCCCCCCTCTCTATCTCTATCTCTACCGTGTTTCACCGAAAATACGACAGGGTCTTATATTTTTTGACCCACCAAATATGGCCTTGGGCTGATTAAAGGGGAGGGCTTATTGTTTTTGGGTTGCCGGACGGGCTGCCGAAGAGCCGGGAACAACCTCAGGGTCAAATAGCTTGTTGCGCTGTCGCAGCAGCAACACAGCAGCCATGAGGTGACCACACTTGCGAGCAGCTGCCCAGCAACCACCCTTTCCAGCCGAGTGCAGTGCCGCTGACCGATCTAGCGGATGGCACCAAGCAACACAAGTGCCTGTTCGCCGCCCTCCGCCTCCCGCGGCTCCGAGCCTTCAGAATGCCCCTAGGTGAGTGAATAGGGCTCTGCGTGGCTGAAGAGGGGGGGGTTGTGCGAGTGGCTTTTCCACTCCCCGCTCACTCGACTCACTGGCTCACAATGCCCTTGGCTAACTCTACAGTACCTGCAGAGCCAGGGCATCTCCGCTGCTGGCGCCGCTTGCCGCTTTTTTTTTTTTTTTTTGCAGCTTTCAAAGCACGGGAGACGGATGTCGCTCTGGGAATATGCTCTATGGGTGTGGGCTGCACAGCGTACTATTTTTTGGTCAGTGTTGAATCTTACATGGGAAAAGACCCGAATACAACAAAACCAGCATATATATTTATTTATTTATCAGTACAAATACAACACAAATATAAAAAGGCAACATTAAAAATAAAAATATGGTTTTCTGCCTGCATGGTCTTCTGTGATGAGCCGAAGGACAGAAAGAGGGAGTAGTGACCTTCCTCCCATATTTAGGCATACCAGGGGTTGTAACACAAATACATACACAAATACATACCTATTTCCCTGGCTCAACTGATAAGGAGGCGAGCCTGTGGCTTAGTGCTAAGACTCCTGCCTAAGATATAATACAGCCCAGGTTCAAATCCCAGTAAGGGTATATCTATCTGATGAGAGCTAATTAGCTCGAAATAGATCTATACTAGTCTCCCTTTATTTATTTATCAGTACAATTATAACATTATATATATATATACATACATACATACATACATACATACATACACACACACACACACACACACACACACACACACACACACACACACACACACACACACACACACATATATATATATATATATATATATATATATATATATATATATATATATATATATATAATAAGCCGAAGGACAGAAAGAGGGAGTAGTGACCTTCCTCCCATATTTAGGCATACCAGGGGTTGTAACACAAATACATACCTATTTCCCTGGCTCAACTGATAAGGAGGACAGCCTGTGGCTTAGTGGCTAAGACTCCTGCCTAAGATATAATACAGCCCACGTTCGAATCCCAGTAAGGGTATGGCTAGCTGATGAGAGCTAATTAGCTCGAAATAGATCTATACTAGTCTTCCTTTATTTATTTATCAGTACAAATACAACACAAATATAAAAAGGCAACATTAAATACATACACACACACACACACACACACATACACACACACACACACATACACACATATTTTATCTCTGTTAATTCCATACAATACATCTTTTATATACATTTGATTCTCTTATATTTCTTATTTTGTACTATTTTTATATACAATATATCTTATATTTTTTCCCTCTTGTTATTCTGCAGTTTTGTATTTATTTTCTGGTCTCTTGATCTTTTTTCTTCCCTTTATTGCTTTCCTATTTTTACCTCTTTCCTCTAGCCATTTGTACCATATGTTCTGTCAGACCTGTAGAGGTTCCTTTAAGAATCTTTGGCCTGCCACACTTTCTTAATATTTTCCTATGCTGTTTCATTAGTATAGTAGTTGGAAGCGGGGAATAGAAAGGAGTAGATTTGTGGAATGTGTTGTCATTCTTTCTAGAAGCCCAAGGTCATCTTTTGTCTCCGCACCTCGACACCTGACTGGAAGCAGAGGGGTGGAGTTGCCAGAGTGGAAGAAGAAGATTGGACCATGTAATGGATTTATGGGTGTGGGCATAAGATCATGAACTTTCAACTGGGTGGAATTCCAGGAAGCAAATCAGAGTTGGAATTCCACAGATGTGCCAACATACCTGTATTATTAAATTGGAACTTTAAGGATGATTCTGCCTTGGACTTTGATTTATTCATGCATGGTATTTGGAACGCTGACACATTCCATACTAAGTAGTACGCGGATTCCTCTTTGTCTTTTAAAAGTTGGTTCCAACTCTTATTAGGGACAGATCACCTTTTTCTCTTTGACCATCCGTCTCTAACCTGGTCTTTGAAAACCACTGCAATTAAGTCCACCCACCTTGCTGCTGGATGTCTTTTCTCCTCTTTCCTTCCATTTTCTCAGCAATGATTGATAAGGAGTTGATAAGTAGCCACTTTTTTTGGCAGCACCCAGAGAACCTTGGCTAACCTTAGAAAGCAAAGCATGATTGAACCTACTTAGTCCTGGGATTTGAGACCACAGAGAAACCCAGGGCTGTATATAGATTGAGAAATTTAAAACAAATCTGGAGGAAGGAAATGACAAATCACTTCTGTATTGTTGCCAAGTCATGGAGATGAAATATCTGTGGAATCACAGAAGCTAAACTTAATTCAAGAGAGAGTTTGCCTTGTTTATTATTGCTCTTTGATGCATGATGAGGAGGTCTATATGTACAAAACCCCAGAGGCTTTGCCATATTGCAATAGCACCTCTAGATTTCATGTTTCTATTTCTTTTTTTTTAAAAAAATATTATTTTATATCAGCTCCCCCCAATTGTTCCATTCAAACTTTTTAAAGAATATACCTTGTTTATTTCAAAAGAAAACTGAATCATTTATTTGAGACAGATTCATAAAAACAAAAAATACAGTTGCTTGAGATACAGTTGCCTATATAAAACAATTCGCTGAATGGGTGGCAAAATACATTGCAAAAGTCATGACACTAAAGGAAGAAAAAGAAGGTTTTTTTCAGCAAGCATATGAATTCCATTTAATATCACTACTTCATTATTATATGGGTCATACTACAATACAATGTAGCCTGTGCATTCAATATGTCTTTCCACCATTTTTCATATTTGTTTCTCTCTCTCTCTCTCTCTCTCTCTCTCTCTCTCTCTCTCTCTCTCTCTCTCTCTGTGTGTGTGTGTGTGTGTGTATTATCTATCTATCTATCTATCTATCTATCTATCTATCATCTATCTATCTATCTATCTACTTATCTATCTATCTATCTATCTATCTATCTATCTATCTATCTATCTATCTATTCAACAATCTGCCTAAGAATCAATTCAAACTACACAAACTTTCCCTTTACCTCCAAAGGACGTGATCCAGATAAAAGGGCATGATCAAGCTTGTTTCTGAAAAGGAAAGTTAAATATATTACTTCAATATTTTAGGCAGCTCTTTTATTCTTTGTTCAATGTTTTGTTTCTTATGTTCTGTTATGGATGTTTGTTATAAAAGCTGGATTCTCTGCCGGAATCTTTCTGCTGTCTGCCCCAAGTTACTGCTTCATTGCTGGTCTTCCTGGCATGCCTCCAAGTCAAGTTGGTAAGCAAAACAATGCTTGTGTCATGGCCTCAGGCTCCAAGACACATGCAAATCAGGTCCCACAGGACACTATGCCTGTGCAGTGCCTAAAACATTTACATCTTCTCAGGTCCCTCTTCAGCCAATACTGATTCCTCTTTAGCCAACATAGGTAGCAGGAAGTGAGAATAATCATTCCAGTTTGAGAATTATGTGCCCTGTTAAAGTAAGTGCCTTGCAAATAAGCAGCACTCATTCTTGGCAAAGCACAGAAAGCTTCCTGCACACCTGGCAGGAAAAGGATTTCAACCAGTAGTGTCCAGCCATGTCAATTTTAAGAACTGTAGACTTCAACTCCCAGAATTCCCTAGCCAGCCATGGCTAGCTGCAGAATTCTGGGAGTTGAAATCCACAAGTCTTAAAGTTGCCAAAGTTGGACAATCCTGATTTCAACTATGCAACTCTGGCATCAGACTTTGTACTCCACATATTCTTGCTCCTGATTCATATTATATTTATAACCTTGGTGTGTTTCTGAACAAGTCTTCAGTTTTCTTTGGCTTCCTACTTCTTGGGCATTTTAATAAGCAAATTTGGGGCTGCGTGCTTTCTTTTTCCTTCCTTGGTTATATGTTCTTCTGCTCAACTAAAGTTTTTTCCATATCCAGAAAAAAAGAATATATGGAGTAGATGACAAAGGACACCAAATCCAGCTTTTATCTGCATTGTCAAGCATATTTTTAGGAAAATTGTGCTACTCTGTAATTTGATATATAATAATGGTGACTATTTTTACACATAGTACTGTGGGAGTTTACTATGAACTACTCAGGCAGGTAGAAAATATGGGTGAAGCTTTTTTGTATTATATGATCAGTCATTTAAAGAGAATTGTATTAGTCATATTGGGGAATTTCAATTATCCTGATATCTTCTGGTAATCTAATTCCACCAGTCAGAGGTTCAATAAATCGTTATCCTTTCCTACTGACAATTTCATTTGCAGAAAGTGGAAGAATGAACAAGAAGATATGGTGTCCTGGACCTAAACTTTCCAAGAACTGCATGGCGGGAGGAATTGGCTGAAGAAGCAAAGATGACTGGCATCTTGGGAAAAATAATTATATTATCATTAAATGTGTAATATTCTGAGGAGGAACAACTGAGAAAAGTCAGACAAGCATATTCTACTTTAGAAGAACAGATGTTAATGAACTTCAAAGAAAGGTAGGTTGCATTTAATAGTTTCAGTTCCTTAAGGAAAATGTATTCAGAAAAGATGGGAAATTCTACAAAATGAGATACTGAAGACTCAATAATTAATAATCCCTGGTAGAAAGAAAATGGGAAGAGCTCAAAAAAGCTAGAAAGAAAAAAGCAACAGAAAATGGAGGGACAAGGGCATAACAAAAATAATCTCCATGTACTCTAGGAAATCAGTCAGAAAAACTAATTCAGAATGAGTGGAGACTTGTGAAAGGTACCAACTATCCAAGTATATTAGAAATAAAATAAAGGCAAGAGGGGATCTGTTGCAAGGAGAAATTGATGTAATGAGTAATATTGAGAAAACATACAGTAACTTCTTAACTCCTATTTTATTGATTGTACTTGGATAAGTTAATGGAAATTCCTTTTTTTCTCCAGGTTACCTATATAGCCACTTTGGCATACCCATAACTTTAAGGAACCAAACCCAGAGGAAGACCTGCATGGAGTACTACAAAACCATTTTGAGCAGTTAATAGTTTGAGAGTGATTTAATAATTATTGAATTATTCTCATTCTATATTTGATCGCAATTACAAAGAGAGACTTTCAAAAATTTGCTGCTGACCATCTTTTAATTTTTCTGCCTGATGAATACTAAAACTGATCCTTGGCAACTTTTTAAATCTACTTTGTGTTTGGTCAGGGGCTGTCTTCAAAGTTATTTGTTTCAGAGTCAGTATGAAAGGATTCAGGCCCAAACTCAGAGATAACATAGCAAAATCCAATCGAGTTCAATCCTTTATTTGCTTACATCTCGATAGAATTTTGCCAAACTAAGCTACTCAATATATCTTGAGGGATTCTAGGGCATAGCTGCCCTGAATCTTTTGCTCTAAGGCCATCTAGTTTGGGAATGTGCGATTCCTTAAACCCTGCCTTTCTCTGAAAAAGCTCTATGTTGCCAAAACTCCACATACACACCCTGCACACACACAACTGCCTCTCTAGATACACATTCCATCACATAGGTTGAGTATTGAAAAAATCCCAGGATTGTCTGACAAGCAAGTATATTTATATTTACTATATGTTATATTGCAGTATCATGTAACACAAAATCCTAATTTATGATTTACAAATAAATATTAACCACATGTTATTTTTGATATTATAATCACCTTAGAGAAATGGTTTTGTTTCTGCCGAATAAGTATTGTAAATTATTTAAAGTAATTCAGAAATAATGGATGTTTAACCTTTTATCTGGAGCAAATCTTGTATATATAAGGCAGGATATAAAGTAAATTAAAATATAAAAGTAAGACATGACAGAAAGAAGGAATAAAGACCTGCTTTTGAGACAAGAGCAGGAAATGTTAAAAGCCAAAACTGCAAGTTCATACGACTCAAGAGTACAAGCTAGCCACAAGAAGTTACTGGAAAAGTTAGGCAAGATATTTAATAACAGGAACTAGGAACCCATCAGCACTAGCATGTTATATTCTCGTGTTCTGTGTTTTGAGAAAACATATAAGAGCTGTCTTTTCTATAAGTTGCTGTTCAGATGTTCAAGTGGCTGTCTTCTCTATCTTGCTCTAAACCTGAATAATGATATTAGTAATATCCTAAAACCCACAGACAGAGGAAGCCTTCAGGTTACACTAGACCAAGACAGGACCCACGGTGGGATCCTTATCAAGACATGGTTTCCGTCCAAGATTATTAGGCATTAATCCTTCAGGGCTTAGAAGAGGTTGCTAAACCTCCAGTGAATATGTCCAAGCCTTCCCTAATAATACAAGAAGCAGATGAAAGTCCCAAAGCCTTTTTCCAAAGATTGATTGAGGCTTATAAGACATACACTCCAATTGACCCCTTGAATCCTGAGAATGCCTGCATGTTAGCCATGGCCTTTATATCACAAAATGCCTTTGATATTAAAAAGAAGCTTCAGAGGCAAGAGGGACCCTTGGGGATGACTATGAGTCAATTGATGGAAATTGCACTTAAAGTCTACGTAAGTAGAGAAAAGGTGGAAGAGAGGAAGAAATATGGTAGGATGCAATGTAAGGCTGAATTGCTGGTAGCTGTATTGTCAAAAAATTCCAGAACTTTGGGAAGAGACCAGTGTAGTTGGTATAATGAAGAGGGGCATTGGCAGCGTGAATGCCCTAAGAGGCTTGAATCGGGAAGAAGGGGGCAGGGACATGGACAACATGGAGGAAGAGGCCATGGTCATTTGACTCAAAAGGTCAAGACATATGATTTCCAGGGAGAATGAAAAGGAAGACGGATGCTCCCATACAGATTGCAAGGGAAAGGGTGAGGTCAATTTCAAGAGTAGGTGGAGGCCATAGGCTTGGCCGCGATTGACAAATGGCCTGAAGACTGAAGGGGACCGGGTTTAAGTCAAGCCCCCCCTGAACCCTTGGTCCAAATGAAAATAGGGAGCAATAATGTAACCTTTTTAGTAGATACAGGGGCATTTAGATCTGTAGTCACTAAGTTATTGGCTCCCTTTTCCAGTGATGTTATGAATGTACAAGGAGTCGATGGTTCCGTAAATTGTTGCCTCTTTTTGAAGCCCCTGAAATGTTCCCTGAATGGAAGAGATATTAAACATAAATTTCTCTATATGCCCGAGTGTCCCATTCCCCTTTTGGATCATGACATCCTATGTAAGATGGGAGCTACTCTGTCCTTCAAAGAAGAAAAGATGGCATTAGTAATGAGGCACCCTCCAGATGAAATGTGGCGCGTAATGGTGGCTCCGGAGGTTCAAGTCCTCGATACCTGGCAGGAGCTTAAAGTGCAACAATTATGGGCAGAAAATAATCCGCCAGAGCATGCCGCCCACCATGCCCCATTAGTCATTCAAGTAAAACTGCTAGCAGTTCCTATCCATCTCCGGCAGAGAAGCTATCCTTGCCCCATTGCACAAGCTATTCAAGACCATATTACCAAATACTTAAGAGCGGGCATTTTAAAAACCATCCAATCCCCTTGAAACACGCCAATTCTACCTATACCAAAACCTGATGGCTCCTTTCGACCAGTCCAAGATTTACGTGCTGTTAATCAGGCTACAATCACTATGCATGCTGTAGTGCCTAACCCATATACCCTCCTAAGCTTGATCCCAGCATCAGCTAGTTGGTTCTCCATGGTTGATTTGAAAGATGCCTTCTTTACCATCCCGATACATAAGGACAGCCAGAAACTGTTTGTTTTTGAGTGGGAAGATCCAATGACAGGTCAGAAAAGACAATATGCCTGGACTAGACTCCCTCAGGGATTTAAAACCTCACCTACTCTCTTTGGCAATGTGTTGGCCTCCAACTTAGAAGACTTCCAGCCTTGTGAGGATGGAGATGTACTAGTCCAGTATGTAGATGATGCGTTAGTAACTGGACAAACAAAGGAAACTTGTTGGGACAATGCTAACCAACTACTCTATCTGTTGATGGATAAAAGATACTGTGCATCAAGGAAGAAAGCCCAGCTAGTGAAATCCCAGGTTAAATACTTAGGTTATACTATAAGTCAAGGACAAAGAGTGATAGGGCATGAGAGGAAGGAAGCTGTCTGCCGAATTGCAGAACCAACTATAAGAGAGAATTAAGAGGGTTTTTGGGTACAGCAGGGTATTGTAGAATATGGATACTGAATTTTGCCCTGCTAGCCAAACCACTTTATGAATCCATAAAGGGGGTGGTGGTGGTGGTCGTGAAAAAGAACCCTTTGTTTGGGAGCAGGGACAAAAACAAGCCTTTGAGACTTTAAAGTCAAAATTGTCTCAGGCTCCTGTTATGGGACTTCCTAATCTCAAGAAACCTTTCAATTTGTATGTGGACTCAAAGAGTAATACAGCACTTGGAGTCCTGACTCAAGAAAAGGGAAGTTGGCAACAGCCCATGGCTTATCTGTCAAAAGAACTTGATGGAGTAGCAAAAGGGTGGCCACAATTCCTTAAAATCCTTGCTGCAACCACTCTTCTGACCGAGGAAGCTAATAAATTGACCTTTGGGCAGCCAACTACTATATTTACTAGTCATGCAATTCATGGAGTATTAGAAACAAAGGGACATTTATGGATGACTAATTCAAGAATTTACAAGTATCAAGCCCTCCTCACTCAGAATCCTCAAATGACACTGAAACAAACAAATGCCCTAAATCCAGCTACTCTCTTGCCAGTACAAGGGCCTGAAATTGAACACAATTGCATGCAGATGATAGAAAGCCAGTTCTCATGCAGACCTGATTTAACTGATGTACCACTGAAAACAGCAGATTATAATTGGTTTACTGATGGGTCAAGTTTCATCTCAACAGGAGAGTGTTATGCAGGCTATGCAGTAGTCTCACTTGACAGAATCATAGCAAGCAGACCACTCCCAAAGGGCACTAGTGTTCAAATAGCAGAGTTGTGGGCTTTAATATGAGCACTAGAAAGGGCACAGAATGAAAGTATCAACATTTGGACTGATTCTATATATGCATTCCTCACATTACATGTCCATGCTGCAATTTATTGGATTGGATCGGATTTATTGGATTTATAGGCCGCCCTTCTCCCAAAGGACTCAGGGCGGCATACAACATTAAAAAACACATATCACAAAAGTTAAATGGAAATTAGATAAGTATCCAAAAAAACAAATCCAATTAATATAACAATAACATTTTAAAAATTAAATAAAAATAACAGGCCAGGCCGACTTGCTGGAAAAGCCAACTTTTTAGGGTGTGTCGGAAGGACCGGAGGTCGGGGATTATGCGAAGCTCCAGGGGCAGCTCATTCCAGAGGGAAGGCGCTCCCACAGAGAAGGCTCTCCCCTGGGTGTCGCTAGCCGACACTGTGTGGCTGACGGCACCCTGAGGAAGCCAACTCTGTGGGATCGTACTGGACAGTGGGAGGCTACTGGTGGCAGTAGGTGGTCTCGCAGGTACCCTGGGCCTAGGCCATGGAGTGCTTTAAAGGTCATAATTAGTACCTTGAATCGCACCCGGAAAACAACCGGTGCAGGCCGACTAAAAGGGGTGTAACATGGGAGCACCTAGGTACCCAATAGCACACGTGACCGCATTCTGGACCAGCTGAAGCCTCTGGGTACTCTTCAAGGGCAGCCCCATGTAGAGAGCATTGCAATAGTCCAGGCGAGAAAGGATGAGGGCATGAGTGACTGTGCATAGAGCATCCCAATCCAGGAAGGGGTGCAACTGATGTACCAGGCGAACCTGGTAAAACGCCCCCCTGGCCACGGCCATCAGATGTTCTTCTAAACTAAGCCGTGTGTCCAGGAGGACTCCCAGATTGCGGGCCTTCTCTGAGGGGGCTAAAATTTCTCCTCCTATCATCAAAGATGGAACAAGATGCACAAATTGGGATGATGGAAACCACAGCCACTCAGTCTTGGAGGGAATGAGCTTGAGCCTGTTCCTACCCATCCAGATCCACACAGCCTCCAGGCATTGGGACATTACGTCGAGGGCATCGTTTGGGTGGTTTGGGTAAAGATGAAAAGTTGGGTATCATCAGCATATTGATGATACCCCAATACCACGGGTGATCTTGCCCAGTGGTTTCATATATATGTTGAATAGGAGGGGTGAGAGAACCAACCCCTGGAGCACCCCCCAAGTGATGCGCCTTGGGGTCGATCCCTGTCCTCAAGTCAACACAGACTGTGACCGATCCGACAGGTAGGATGAGAACCACCATAAAACGGTGCCCCCCACTCCCAACCCCCCGAGTTGTCGCAGTAGGATACCATGGTTGATAGTATTGAAAGCTGCCGAGAGGTCTAATAGGACCAGGACAGAGGAACAACCCCTGTCCGGGCCTGCCACAGATCACCAACCAACGCGACAAATGCCATCTCCGTGCTGTACCCGGGCCTGAAACCCGACTGAAACAGATCCAGGTACACAGCTTCATCCAGGTACTGGGGAAGCTGATCTGCTACCATACTCTCGACAACCTTTGCTACAAAGCGAAGGTTGGAGACCGGACAATAGTTCGCTAAAGAAGCTGGGTCCAGGGAAGGCTTCTTAAGGAGGGGCCTCACCATTGCCTCCTTCAAGGCGGTGGGAAAGAACCCCTCTCTCAATGAAGCATTGGTAATCACCTGGAGCCTCCCAGGAAGTGTCACCTCCCAGGAAGCCGAAACTAACCAAGAGGGACACGGGTCCAGCACGCAAGTGGCATAATACAAAAAAATGGATGGTACATGTGCATCTTAAAACAAGTCTGAGTACACTGGATGGAATCCACTAAGTAATGCTTCTGAAAACTCTCTTATTTCAGGCTTAACCTGCATAAGAAACAGAGTGACCTGAGCTGTGTATTTAGCAACAATTCCAATGCCAGTGCGACATCTAAAAAAGCACATTTGCTCATAATCATGTGGTTTCTGCCTTAAATAAAAAAAAAAACATGATTCTTTCCTTATGTTTAATAGAGCATGCGAAAATATATTAAAAGAAAGGAAAATGGAAAGCAATTTCCTTATAGCAATAGTGAATGAAATTCTCATGATCTTTATTGCAGCCACTCAGAACCACAATTCCATTTCTCTACACATTCCAATTCTGAGCTATTCGATTTAAATTGTCCACTAAAATTACAGTCTTTGATTTTAGTGATTTAGAAGGCATAGGCTGCCTTTCTACCAGAGGAGCAGAGCTTAATCTGTAGATTTAATACACATTTTCCTCTTCACTTACAGGACCTTTAAAAAGATTGTAAATATTTGCAAAGCTCCAGGAGTTCTCACCCATGGATGGTTACAATAAAATCACTGAAAATAACTGCTGTGACCCCAATTCCCCAATCGACTCATCACCGACAGGGACCAGCACGAAAATTGTTCAGCTCTGTAAATATAAAAGGTCTATAAGGACATGTAACCAAGGACGGCTTGTGAGATTACTGCTGTACCAATTGATGAAATAATCTATGGGCATATTTTTAATATATTTTCCATTGAATTCATCTTTGTTTATATACTTGATGTTTTTGAGTAGTGCAATAAAAAAGATGGAAGACAATATGAGCCAAGAGGGAAGGAAGTTGAATAATAAAACTGCAGTTATTAATGATCTGTCCTACTTGGTGCAATAAGACCCTGACAGCTGTC
This sequence comes from Natrix helvetica, assembly GCF_964273705.1. Taxonomy (NCBI): domain Eukaryota; kingdom Metazoa; phylum Chordata; class Lepidosauria; order Squamata; family Natricidae; genus Natrix; species Natrix helvetica. The sequence continues at coordinate 51,910,562 of NC_138548.1, forward strand.
AGATTTCAGACACATCAGATCTCTTGTGAAATGTAGTGAGAATATCACAGGGCTTTTATAATTCTCAGGCAGATGCAAAGGTCCAACCTTGGAAATCTGACAAGCCCAGCAGAGTTATGAATTGTTTAGTAATATAGCATAGGACTATATTTGACAGGCAGAAGGGATTTTACTGGGTGCAGTATATGTCCTTTCTGTTCCCTTAACATTACCGCATTCAACTCTTTGCACAGTTGTTGTCCTCAGTTAAAGCTGCCACCAAATGTTGTACAAAGCATTATGTTAAGTCAATCTGAGAAGCCTCTTCAAGTTTAATGTCTGAAAAATATCAAGGAAAGCCAAAAGAGGCTTTTAATACCATTTCAGCCATATGTCTGAAATGGTATAGGGTTTCCTTCTTGAGCAGGGGTTTGGACTAGAAGACCTCCAAGGTCCCTTCCAACTCTGTTATTCTATGTTCTAAGACTTGTAAACATTATTCCAAAGTTAGGATTATCCACCCCACTCAATTACATGGCACATACAGGTAGTCCTCAATTTATGACTGGTAACTTAGAGTCCATTTGAAGTTACAGGAATATCCCCAGAGCTACTTACAACCCAGTTTTGAAATTAAAATTGCTGTCCTCCACCCCCAATCATGTAATGGTTGCATTTAAGCACCTGGCAATTAGCTTGTATGCATGGCTGTTTGCAGCTTCCAAGAGTCATGGGAACATGGTTTATAATGTTTTTTGCCAGAAATTGGTGTTTACTTTTGGTTTCCAGGAAAAATATCCACTAGGTACAACTGTGACATTAGCTTAATAACTGCAGTGTTTGCTTAACAATTGTAATGTTCCGCCACTGCAAAATGGTCATATAATCAGGTGCAGTCACATGGTGATCTGCTTAATTAGCAGCATGACTTACAACATAATTCCAGGCTCAATTATAATGCTAAGTCAAGGCTACCTATGCAAGAATGTCATCGTAATTTCATCCTTTATGGGTATTTCATATTCTAAAAGCTTTAGGCAGCCAATGAACAAGAACCAAAACTATAAATCACAGTTTGTCTCATAGTCAATATGCCAGGGAATATGACCAAACAAAATTCCAGGCTGAACATGTAGCTTTTCCAAAACTTCCAAGAGCGGGGGGGGGGGGGGAGAGAGAACCTGATAAATATGAAGAATCAGAGGGCATCTATAGTATTGCTCCTTCAGTAATAGCTAGAAAAAATTATTCAGCCTTACCTCTGATAGGTTGACATTATATAGAGTAGTTATATATACCAGTATATAGAAGTATATACCAGTATTTCGTCCTGGCTTCAAGAATTGAAAAGTCATCAAGAATGAGCAGATTAAAATGTTGTGGGATATCCAAATATAAACTGATAAAAGTCTCAGCAAAATAAAACACCGGATTTAACTGTGGTTGAAAAGAAGAAAGTAGAAATAATTGAGGTAGAAATGGCATGAAATAGTAGATTAGTAGACAAGATTGGAAGAAGATCACAAAGTATCAAGAGCTGAAAATCAACACTGAAAAATTATGACATAAATAATAATTTGGTGATTTTCGGTACCCTACATGCCGTACCCAAAAGTCTTAGACAACACTTTGAAAATGTATATATTGACAAAATTTCCATCAACCGCAATGCAAAAGACTTCTGTGCTTGGATCTGCACATACAGTATATTTCACTGATTCATTACAATATCTACTTGGGAAGAACTTGATACTTATGAAAGCTAACACCATCTAAAGAACTGGAAACTGCAATTTCACGTTGTTGTGCATATAATGATTATGTTCCCGCATTAACTAAAAGTAGTTTAGCACACCTTATAATAAGACACATTCCCCCTCTTTATTTGAATCTCTGCTTTATTCCTGCTGTGGAACTCCAAGCTCCCATTTGGAGGGCATGCTGAATAAAATCCCCTCACCAGTCCTTCAATGTAAACTCTGCAGCCTGTTTTGTCTCCCCATGCACGGATCCTAAAAAGCAACGGACATAGCTTTGAATAAAAAATGATGCTGTTAAAATGCAGAGTGGTAACAATCCTGCAGATTTAATAAGAGGAACTGTAACTCCTCTCAATTCTGATATACCTCAGTTTGCTGGTGGTTTTATCTTTTCTGGCATTCTGATATCCAATTCCATTTTCCATTGACCTTCAGCACTTCTAGTGCCTGTCAACCTGCTTGTGCTGACACCAGAAACAGCTAGTACCTCTCTGCTGTGCATAACAAGGAGCTCTCACTGGCATCAGATTGTTATGATTTATTGGCAATCTGCTGTTCTCCGGGTCCATCAAAACCATCTGATAGGTTAAGGTGTTTTAGCTGCACTTATGGAAATACAGTAATAGTATTAATATTCAGGCAGGATTGATCTAACAACTTCACCAATACTCCAGTTTTTCCATTCTAAAGGAAAACCGAAGGAAACTTTCTAAGCTGCACTTAATGTATCTATGTAACCTCTGCCACAGTGAGGCTCTTTTGGATTGCTCAGAGATTCATCCCTGAATGCTAATAGTGTTACCTATGAGTTTGCTTTTCCATTTACCTCATATTATTATATATGTTCTTCTTCTTTTTGCTTAACATTATTTCAAAATACAATTCTACATTTAAATTAGAAAAAGGGAACAAACTGAGGTAATGGATTGATTTCTAGAGTTTCTTAAGTTTCACACTTTATAATTGAATTATTTTTAACCAGATAGAATATTCTCAAGGTAAATTATAGCAATAGCACTTTAGACTTATATACCACTTCACAGTGCTTTACAGCCCTCTCTAAGTGGTTTACAAAATCAGCATACTTCCCCCCAAAATCTGGGTCCTCATTTTACCCTCCTTGGAAGGATGGAAGGCTGAGTCAAGCTTGAGCCTGATGAGATTCAAACTGCCAAACTTCTGGCAGCCAGCAGTCAGCAGAAGTAGCCTGCAGTACTGCATTCTAACCACTGTGCCGCTACAGCTCCTATTATAGCAAAAGTACTTGGGTTGCTACTGCATGTACTGACATGTAGTTGAATCAGCTATTGGATAAGTGTTACTGAAGAGCTGGAGTTAGAGAAAGGTAGTGACCTGGAGAGACCAATGTGGAAAATAAATAACAAAAGGGAAGCTGGCATGCCAATTGCTAACCTCCAATATATTCATCCTTATTACAAAAATATTTCCCTGTCCAACCCACTAGAAACATCCCTTGGAAATGGAAATGGTAGGAAGACACAATTCAGTGATTGGTTTGGAAATATTCCCCAAATAAAAACAAAGTTAATCTTCAGTGATAGAGAACACAGGAGTATTTAAAAGAGGCTGAAGGGAACAGCAGCATCTGCTTGTCTCCTCATAAGTATTTTATGACTACTTATTATGGCAGCTGTTTTGTGCTATCACACACGCTAATTTTGCTCCCCAGCAGTTCATTTAAAGCAGCTACAAAGAGCCAACATATGGCAGGAGAAGGAAAAAGAACAACTTTGTCCTGATTTGCTGGTACCCTGGGAGCTGCTCCAAACAGGTCTATGGAAATACATGACTGGTGAATGGCTGATTGGTCTTGTTGACTATAACTACGTGGATCTGTACTAGAACAATTACACTCTTCACACATTTGTTTCTTGCCTCTCCACTCTTGCAACTTGGTACTTAAATTTGAGTGAAGCTTTGCCTAGTCCTTGCTGCTTTCTAACATGTGCTAGATTTTAGAAATGCTATCTCTGTGCAGGTGCTTTGACTTTGATATTGTGTTTGAAGAAACAAGGCACAGAAATAATAGTTATGTTTAAATACTGCGTTATCCCCAAATTTGGAACTTTGTAAACATTCCAACTAGTTCAAATCTTACTTCAGACCTTCCTAAATATCAAGTGTAGATTGCCCCACAAAACTCCTCATAATTGTCTCAAAACTGGCAACATGCAAATATGAATCTTCTCCTTTTTTTCAGAGACACCTAGGCAAAAGCACAACCTTAATTAATCAAATTAAATCAGCAAGACACTTCCCATTATCCCCTTTTTAGTTCAAACCAGCTTCCATAATGACAACTGATGCAAGAATAATTAAGTCAAGACAGGTTGTAAAATAGAATAGAATAATATATTTAGAGTTTGAAGAGAACTAATTAATTTTGGCAAGTTATTTATGTATATTTATATATGTAAATTAAAAAAATAGTTATTCTAAGCAGGAAGCTCATTCTAGTATTTGTTTTGCTGCACAGGCATAAAATGGCAGGGAGAATGAAGTTTTAAAACGTCAGTAAACTTTGCATCAAAGTTGGTGAACAATTGCATTCATATGCAATGTTAAAAATGTGATATGGTCATAATGTGATATGATACACTCAGGGGTGGACTGCTGGGGGTTCGCAGGGGTTTGGGAGAACCTCTAGCTAAGATTCTGTGCAGTTTGGAGAACCCCCAAATCCCAGTCCTGGATGGCCCTTCCCACCTCGCCCCTCCCAGGAGTCCCCATGCAGCCCATTTTGGATGCAGGTTAGTGTAGCGCATGCGCAGAGGGACGGGGAGGATGAAAAATGGGCCTACCGGAAGTTCAGGAAGTCTGGAAACAGGGCCGTTTCTGGCCTCCAGAAAGCCTCCAAAGCCTGGGGAGGTCGTTTTTGCCTTCTGGAGGTTCAAGGAAAGACTCCAGACCTTGGGGAGGGCAAAAAACCCTTGCCATGGTGCAGGAGGCCGACTAGGCCATGCCCACCATGGCTAGGCCCACCCAGCAACCAGGCAATGAACCCCTGGCTATAGTTCTCCAAGAATTCAGAGAAGCATCTTCCCCAGTCCTCCTGCTAAAGTCAATAATTTTCGTTTTTCAATTATGCATTTATTTAATTTTTTAAAAACATGCATGGCTGTTTCTCTTAGTAACACAACTCTGAGTGGCTCATAACAGTTACACAAACCAAACATCATACAAAAGATACAAGAAAGACAAAAATAAAAAAAAAATAAAAGCAGAAACAAAGAGACTGGAACCGCAACCAGTCTCCCTGGATACAACTTCAATATGTTTTGGGAATATGCAATCGCTTAATCTGTGCCTCCAAATTTTCTAGGAGGTCAAGCAGGTGAAAATCTGCTGGATTTCAAGAGGAAGAGGATGGAAAATGCACCTTCCTAGGTGCCACTAGTTGAAGTGCAACTAGTGCACTAGTTAATCATCCTCTTTGGGGTAAAACGGCATATTTTAAAATAGTTTGTAAAATGCATACTTTTGTGTTTATGTATGTTTAAATAGTATTATGTTTGCTAGCATTCAGATGTTGTCAAGGTGCTTGCCTACATTCTGGGCACAACATATGGTAGTAACCCTGAATGTATTAATTGGAAGGGGGAAAACTGTTTCAAACAAGAAAGAAAATTATATAAATCTAAGTCTAGTATGGTGACCTTGATCTTTTGAATAATGCCTATGAGATGCTAAAACAAAAGTTAAACCAATGTGCTTTATGTGTTTATGTAAATAAGTAAGTATGAATATATGTAAACACACACACACAAACACAACTTTCATGAGATTTCAAATTTTTTATGTGAGACCTCACAAGGTATCAAGAGTGGTTGTCCACAAATAAACGGATAAATAAACATATAAACAAACCACCTGAAAAAGTTGATCATCTCAGCTGCATTTATATGGCTATTTAGCATAAGCCCATATTTTCCTCTGCAAAGAAATACATGAGCAAACAAGTTACTGAAAAAAAGTCTATGTGGCAATATATAAATGAAGTACACAGCCTCCCAGAAAGCTACTCTTTCCCACTGCCCAGTTGATTTGTCCCTCAGTGTTACTATCATCAGCATAACTGGGGAGAAATATTGCTTGAATCAAATTTATTGCAAGGGGAACTGATTAAATGCTGCCCATCTCCAATGATTGGAATCAGGATTACAGTTTCTCTACCACTGACACAAGTAAGGTTTCAAAGTATTTGATTTTGCTAGCTCTGAACTTGTTAGATGAATTGGGCTCTGTTGAATTAATGATTGTTGACAAAGAAGTCTATGTGAAAGTAAATTATAACAATAGTGGTTGTGGAGTGGACTGAATAAAGTATGTAAGGTCATATGAAGAACAAAAAAGCGAATAGCTTTATACAAACACCAACATTTTTCATACTTGCTAGGCTGAGCCAGCAAACTTCTCATCCTATTGCCAAGTAATTGCCAAGCCATTGGCATTTGTTCAGTACAGCTCTAAAAAAAAATTAACAGGCTGCTATAAAACACTTCCGTTGCCTGTGAAGCTTCAGTGGTGCTAGAAAGATCTGAGATATCTATAAGAATCTATAGCTACTGTGCATTGCTCTAGAAAGTTCATTGCTCAAATGCTATCATGGGAGTTCTGTATTTATCACTTCAAATGTGCATTTGACCCAGATCACTCATTAGGGAGAAATATACTGTACTGGCTGCATTGAACTTTGTTGGAATCACAAACCACAGCATGATTGTATGGCCTGGAAAACAGATTGATCCAATTACAGGCATTGTGTTTTCTCTATTAAATTGGGATGCTAAAGCTGAAACATATTAGAAAATTAGCTCGTGCCACATAAATGGATAGCATAGGAAGGTAACTGAATGCCTGGTTTGAATGGCTGGATATCCTGTTTCATTTCCAGTTTCTTGGTCTGTTCCTCCAAAATGCATTATCAATCAAGAGTGGTAACGAGTTCTGTTAATTTTTCCAATGCATAAGAATGAATGATAAAAGTTCAAAATTCTCCCAAACTCAAGGCCCATGGCCAGATCCGGTCTGTGAGGTACTTAAATCTGGCCACAGGACTGGCCTGGAAATATCAAAGGACTGGCCTGTTTTCAACTTCTCCAGCCTCCAGCAGCACTCTGCTAACAAAAAATGCCCCCCCCCCCCGGTGGCCTTGTGACGCCTCCGTGCAGGCCATTTTTGCCGAGCAGAGTACTGCAGGAGGTTGGGAAGGCCTAAAATGGGCCATGAAGGAGCCTCACAGGGCCTCCATAGAGGTCCGTTTCAGCCAGCAAAATCTCTCCCCCACTCCCCAATTCGCGGGCCCATAGAGGAGATCTACAATGCCTTGGTGGCACAGTGGTTAGAGTGCTGTACTGCAGGTTACTTCTGCTGCCTGCAATTTGGCAGTTCAAATCCCACCAGGATCAAGGTTGACTCAGCTTTCTATCGTTCCAAGGTGGGTAAAATGAGGACCCAGATTATTGGGGGCAATATGCTGACTCTGTAAGAACCACTTAGAGAGGACTGTAAAGCACTATAAAGTGGTATGTAAGTCTAAGTTCTATTGCTATTGCTGATCCGGCCCCCAGAAAAATCCAGTTTCATATCCCTGTTCTAAGATATAGGCAAGATCTAGAAGAAATAGGATGTGGGGATTTTTTTTTAATTCTATGTTCTAAATCCTGAGCTTGGAATAGGCATTCTTGTGACACACAGATGCTGTTTCTGTAAGAAAGATTTATGAACATGGGATTGGCATGAAGTTAGCCTGTACATTATATAGTGTACATTATATCATCAGAAAAAATATTGTCTTAACCAATGTAGAAGTCCCTTCAATGAATAAATTTCCATGATAACTTCTTCTCTCCTACATCAAATTTAGAACATTTATATTAATATATCATATCATTTTGTGTAATTTTCAGCGATCTCCTATTGCTCAAGATTTTTCACTTAGAAAAAAAACAGGGAAAGGAAAATCAAGAAATAATGGGAGGGAGAAACACCCTAATATGTGGAAAGGAAAACTTCTTAATTGCTCAACCCCTGTAGGTAACTAACCTTGATGACTGGTAAGTGTGACGGAATCGCATCTGTTTGTCTGTATCTGCTTTTTTTTTTTTTACAAGTAATGGCATTAACAGAGCTGCAAATTAGGCTGCCAGTTCTTCCACAAGACCTAAGGAAGGTGTCTGTCATTATAGATAGAAGCTTTGAGAATAAAAATATAGCAGGTTCACAATGCTTGTCATATGGTGTCGCACTGCTATAAAAAGAATGCATACAAATAAATAGTGCTGCTTTTGCCACCATTATTATTTCTTAAAAAGCCAGCCCTCCTTTGAGAGTTGCCAAAATGCAGTATCTTGAATGCGGTCTCTTGAAAATGGCACTAAAACTTCATGGTCTGGAAACAGGTCCACAGAACAAGTTTGGGTATGCAGCTTATTCATCACAGGGCATTTGTAAGCCTTTCTGCCTGTAATAATTGTAGTGAGAAAGCTATTGGTCTTGTATGAATAGAGAAAGCTGCAGACAAACCATGCAGCACAAATGAAAGAGCAGAAAGGGAATATCACAGCATTTTCTGCCTAACTACATCAAAAAACCATGAGAAAATATTTGTTTTGAGCTAAGAGACCTAGTTTAGGTCACCATAGGTAAATGAATGCCACAGACTAGAGAGATTTGCTATCATTAAATTGAGGTACCACAAGGACACAAGAAAAAGAAAGCTGAAGACTTATCTTCAAGAAGGATAGTATAGCCCAAATTGTCCCAAAAGTGCTTTTTTCAATTAATATTTTTATTGTATGTTTTCCTTCATTTTACATCCCAGTTTCAACTTCGCAACAGCAATATCCTGGTTATATCAGCATCTTTTAAGATATGCATGATGTTATATATCCGAATTATGTCCATTTTTCTCTTATTCAGGCAATATAGACAACATACAAAAGAATAAAAAAAGAAAAAAATATAGAAACTTGATATTATATGACAAACTTATATCTATTGTTTCCATAGTTCTAACATAGATCTCTAGACCCTTGACTGAAGATTGGTACACTCCTTCTATCTGGGATGGTCGTACTCTTCCACCGAGTGCGCAGCTTCGGGAGGGATGCACATGGAGTGGTAGGGAGGAAGCGGAAACCGCCTAGCTAGCCAGCTCTGCCAAATCAGCCTGGCAATCAATGGGGGTGATAGATGTCACAGCCAGATCACCCTCACATCCTAGTTCTCTATACACTTATCATTCTATATATTTTAATTTGTACTTTTGTACATTCTGGTAATAATATTGCTTACAATATATATTCTCCTATATAACTTTATACAATACAATACAATACAATACAATACAATAGTAGAGTTGGAAGGGACCTTGGAGGTCTTCTAGTCCAACCCCCTGCCTAGGCAGGAAACCCTATACTGTTCCAGACAAATGGCTATCCAACATCTTCTTAAAGACTTCCAGTGTTGGGGCATTCACAACTTCTGGAGGCAAGCTGTTCCACTGATTAATTGTTCTGTCAGGAAGTTTCTCCTCAGTTCTAAGTTGCTTCTCTCCTTGATTAGTTTCCACCCATTGCTTCTTGTTCTGTCCTCAGGTGCCTTGGAGAATAGCTTGACTCCCTCTTCTTTGTGGCAACCCCTGAGATATTGGAACACTGCTATCATGTCTCCCCTAGTCCTTCTTTCTCTTAAGCTAAACATACCCAGTTCCTGCAACCGTTCTTCATATGTTTTAGTCTCCAGTCCCCTAATCATCTTTGTTGCTCTTCTCTGCACTCTTTCTAGAGTCTCCACATCTTTTTTACATCGTGGCGACCAGAACTGAATGCAGTATCCCAAGTGTGGCCTTACCAAGGCATTATAAAGTGGTATTAACACTTCACGTGATCTTGATTCTATCCCTCTGTTGATGCAGCCTAGAACTGTGTTGGCTTTTTTGGCAGCTGCTGCACACTGCTGGCTCATATTTAAATGATTGTCCACTAGAACTCCAAGATCCCTCTCACAGTTACTACTATTGAGCACGGTACCACCTATACTGTACCTGTGCATTCCGTTTTTGTTGCCTAAATGTAGAACCTTACTCTTTTCACCATTGAATTTCATTTTATTAGATAGTGCCCAATGTTCAAGTTTGTCAAGATCCTTCTGTATCTTAAGCCTATCTTCTGGAGTGTTGGCTATTCCTGCCAGCTTGGTGTCATCTGCAAATATGATGAGTTCCCCATTTATTCCCTCATCCAAATCATTGATGAAGATGTTGAAGAGTACTGGGCCTAAAACAGAGCCTTGGGGTACTCCACTGCATACTTCCCTCCATGTAGATGCAGTTCCATTGAGGACTACACGTTGAGTGCGGTTGGTCAGCCAGTTACGAATCCATCTGGTGGTGATGCTGTCTAACCCACATTCTTCTACTTTATCTAGTAGTAGGTTATGGTCTACCTTATCAAAAGCCTTACTGAAGTCCAAGTAAACTATATCAACGGTATTCCTCTGGTCCACTAATTTTGTCACATTATCAAAGAATGCAATAAGATTAGTCTGGCATGATCTGTTTTTGACAAATCCATGTTGACTTTTGGCTATTACTTTGTTTGCTTCTAGGTGTTCGCAAATTCGTTGCTTGATTTTTTTTCCCAGAATCTTTCCTGGTATTGAGGTCAGGCTGATAGGTCTGTAGTTTATAAATACCTGTATTTATTTCTGGTTTGTTAATCATCTTTCATCATTAGCTTTCTCGTCTTTGCATATATTATCTAACCAATTGTACCATAAGTCCCATATTTAATAATACTCTGTTTCTCCTTTATCTTTAATTTCCATCGTTAACCTGTCCACTTCAGCGCATTCTTCAAAGGTGCTTTTTTCAAGAGGCTACAGGACTTTGTGGTTTTTCTCTGAAGACATTTTCCTTCTCATCCAAGAAGCTTCTTCAGCTCTGACTGGCTGGTGGGCAATGGATTCTTCAGAGCTGAAGAAACTTTTTGGGTGACAAGTGATACATCTTCAACGAAAAACCAGAAAGTCCAATTGCCTCTAGAAAAAAGCACCTTTGGGACAGCCATGACCTGGATCACCGAGAATCTCCATAGACATTTAGCCCAAATTCTGTTCTCTTTTGTGTAATTTATATTACACAAAACAGCTAGAGGAAACCTGCAGATACTGTCTGACCTGAGCCTGAGCATAGCACATTGTGTTATAACACATTTGTCATAATTAAGGTATGAACTGGCATCAAGGTGACCAAATTCATTTCTATTCTCAGTCATGGAAGCTCACTAGATGACTTTGGGCCTCTGTTAGCCAAACCTACCATGCAGCATTGTTGCCATGGAGAAAACTACAAGGAAGAAGCACTAAGTACACCACCTTGAGTTCTTGAAGGGAAAGTATGCTATAAATATACCAACAACAGCAACAACAACAAACTTACTTAGAGGGGCTAGAATATAATTCTTAGAATTCCCATCTAACATGGCCCACAGATTGGAGAAGGCTGCCATAAATCTATAGAGTGGCCTATCACCGTTGCAGCAGATGGTCACTGTGGACAAACTATTAAAACACTTCTGAAATATATAATTGAAGGTCCCATTCCTCCCTCCATCCTTCCCTCTCTTCTCCCTCCCCCTCTCTCTTTCTCACACACACATACACACACTCTGAAATTTCTTTTTTTCCCCATGTTTTAATTCATTGCCTTTTCCCCCAGTTACATTTCACAGAGGGTTTTTCTTGTTCTTTATTCATATACTTTGTGAGCTGATTGTCACAGCAATCCAGATTGTTTTGAACTTGAACTTTTGCATCTAAGATATATTAAGAATTTGAAGAGAGGGCTTCTTCCAGGTCAAATCCCTTCTCACTAATTGGTCTTCCCTGGAATGCCATTCTCCCTGTTATCATATTGGCCCCAATCCAATTAGTTCTTTTTTCCTAAACTATGAAGTTCTTGTCTGTTTTAATGAGCCTTTGGAGATTGACAAAGATATTTTCTTGATATGGATGGTATTTCTCAGAACATGGGTTATTATTTATATTGTTTATTATTTTGATATATTTTAGTTTTAATCGTATTACTGTTTCAGGAGGTCTATAAGCCACTCAGATTCACAGATGATTAAAGAAGCATATAAAGCCATCATAAATAAATAAAAAATAAATGCCTGCTGCAATTATTTAATTTGTCATTTATTTTCAGAATTTATGTTTCCCACAGTCTATTCTGAAAGAGATAAAGAGATCTGCTCTAGATGTTCAAGAAGCAGCATGTTTTGCATTCAGGAATGATAGAAAAACAATCTTTTTTCTCTATTATCGTTTCCTATTCTTTTGCTCCACCCTCTAATATAAAAATGCTGTACTAAACCCACAGGTGTCTTTGCACACAGCACCAATATCAGCAAAATTGCTCAAGATGGTGTGTGAAAATGGACTAGCAAAATTAATTGTATACAAAACTTGGTTGATGAAGTAGTGTCTCTCATGACAGTGCCTTCCAATAGGCAATGAAGATCAGCCCACTCAAACATTTTCCCGCAATAGTGAAATGATAACTGGGGGAGCCACTCATAATCAGATGCCTAAGGCTGTTGTTATCCCATTCTGCCTAGTGGCAAAGCAGAACTGTTCCTTGACTGTACAACCCATCAAATAAAACTCTTCATAAATTCATCACTCTACATTTTGTTGATAAATGAGAGAGAGCAACATTAACTTTACATGAGATCACTTTGCCAAAGAATCTAGTAGAGATTATATATGGCTTCTGAAAAGCACAGTTCCCACACAAAATAATACATTCTTAGAAACACTGGGGGTTTGCTTTGCTTTGATGTTTTTTTCTCTCTACATGACAGCAAACTAGTATCACGTTCTTCAGAATCGGAGCTGAGGGAAGAATGAGTCCTTCAGTTCCCACCCAATGTAGTTTTAATAGATAGTTGTGGAGAGAGTGAGTTGGGAAGACAACTTTATTACGAATTATAAAGCAAAAATAGACAGGAATTCTAATTACATATTTAGTACCCTAACTGATTTGGCCCTTAGCTTAAGAAAAATGAGACCGTTGTGTCTAATAACAAGGAAGAGAACTCTTGAGGAAGCAGCTATGTTGCAAAACAAACAAGTTGCTTCCATCAAAAACAGGAACTCTTGGGGAAGACGGTGGTACTTTATACGTGAGCTGCTCAAAAGAATTTGAATTCTTAAAAGAGCATGGAAGGCACTGCCTGCCTAGGAGAAAGAGCATTAATCTCTCTACTTGCCTTCCCCATGATGTTTGTGGTTTGGCAGCTGGGTTGTAATTCCCAAGCTATAAATGGTCTACTTTTATTGAACATTGCTGGAGGAGCAGAAAATCAACATCTCTGTTTCTGTGTCTGTGTGGGAAAAAAAGTCATAATAAAATATTATTACCTTTACCTCTGGAGTTGCTCATGTACAGCTTGTGCAAACCACAGCATCTTTTAGCAGGGGATTATGTTTTGCCACTTGTATATTGTTAGCTGCACAGCTGGAGCTTAATGATATCATTATAGTTGCTAAGAGGAAAGATTCAAACACTCTTTTGATTTCTGTGTAAGATGTGTGAGTATTGCTCCCTAAAGATGGTACAGCTTGTCAAGAGCTTTTAGTTTCAAACCATGCTTCTAAGGACTTCATAGAAGAGAATCAGCCAGATGTCTTTACAGTGAGCATGGTTTTCACTGTTATCTCAGTTCATGGGGACTAATTATCTGGGACTTCAAATTGATCTTGGACTTTTGTTCTTCTGGATTGGTACCATTGATACCATTTCGCATGATATTTTCTAAGGCTTTTCTGCATACACTGATAGGCTCCAATATGTAAAATATTCAGAAATGAAACTGGTTATCTAGATTTCAATGCCTTCCTCCAGATTACTGTCTTGACATTCTTGATTAGTGGATTTCCATTTTTGTTTATCTTGCCTATACAAAAGGGAGGGAAGGAAGGAGGAAGGAAGGGGATTAGCGGATTTCTATTAGTTTATCTTGCAAGGAAGGAAGGAAGGAAGGAAGGAAGGAAGGAGGGAAGGAAGGAGGGAAGGAAGGAGGGAAGGAAGGAGGGAAGGAAGGAAGGAAGTTAGTTCAGGCAGGCACAGATCTTACCATTTTTTTTATTTTTGTATCATTTGGAATAGAAGGGAAAGGTGGCAAAGCTCTCTTGATTAAAAAAACCAGCCCATATTACACTGTTTACATATATTTCCCCAAAAGCACCTTTTCACTGTGTCATCAGGAAGCCTGTTTCTGCCCCAGTGCATAATAACCAAATGAGTGGAGATGTTTTTCTACAGTATTATGAAGTACAGAAGGCAATTTGGCTAAAACCATTTGAGTCAGCACAAGTCAGACAACTCTACTTTTGATGAAAAGCAAAAAGAGACACGTAGGGGAGGCCAAAGGAGCATGTTGTGCACTCCTGCCTTCTAGAAACTGTGCTCATGCTGGTGCAAACTACTTTTATGCTAATCAATTTTAAGAGAATTAAACTTTATTTCCATTGAACATTGTCAACCAAAGCTCCTGTCTATAATCAGGTGAAATTACAATGAGCTTTACAGGACCACATATTCACATTTCCCACTGCAAAAAAAAAACAGACTCTGGAAGTTAGTGGCATATTTTAGCTATTATCTCTAGCAATGGGTTTTCAAGTGCAAATTTTTGAATTAATCCCCCATTGTCATGGATATATTTAGCCACCATAAATTTGTCTAATACTTTTGTAAAATCATCCAAATTAATGACCATCACTAGATCTTGCAGCAACAAATTCTACTAATTAATTACATATTGCTTCAGAGAGTCACAACTTTATCTGGTTGTGAGTATCATAATCTTCCTGAGTGCCCAACCTCCAATTGTCTGGAATTTTAAGATATCTCTAATAGTCCTGGGAAAGTAAACATCCTGCAAGTCCTCAGTAAAGATTTGACTGCTTTTAAGATTATGATTTTTCAATCTAATAAATTTCAGTCATTTTAAGGTATGCTTATTTGTAATTACATAGGGTCTCCTGCTTGAGCCGGAGGTTGATCTAGAAGACCTCCAAGCAGAGGTGGGTTCCTAACAGTGGTGGGTTGCAGGCAATACGTCTGTACCGGGGCCTGCCCGGAGCACTGGATACCCTTCCGGTATGATGCTCCCGACGGCCCACCCACCTGCCTGAGCTCTTTACCTGTCTTTTAAGTCTTTGGCGCTTGCATGAACGTGCACAGTGCATACAGAGCCTGCGCAATGCTTCGCTGAGCAGCTGGAGCTTCGCAGAGGCTCATGGAGGTGGTAAGCCGCATGTGCGCGCACTGTGCACATCCATGTGGACGCTGCCAGGCCCGTTCCAACCGTACCAGTTGGAATAAGATCCGGAACCCACCACTGGTTCCTACCTATTCACACCAATAGGTAGTAAAAATCTGGCGTACCTTTCCAAACCGGTAGTAATGGCAGCTTGGCCCTGCACCCAAACTGGTTCCCTCAGTCACCACTGCTGTTGTTGGCAGGGTTTTTTTTTGCCTGGAAAAGGAGGCAGAGAGATACACAACAGGTACAAGTTACACAACAGGGGGGAAAGAAATTCCAACTTCAGCCTCCTGGTGTGGCACGAGGCGTTGGGTGAAGGCGGAAGGGAGGTTGTGCAGCAGGTTGGTGGCAGTGTTTTTCCCTTCTCCCAGTCTCCAGAAGCACTCTGTAGGCTTCAGCAGGTCTGGGGGAAAGGAAAAATGCCCCCGGTTTTGTGAAAAACGGGTTAAAAATGCGCTATTTTTTGAAAAAATGGAGATGTTTTCCCCTTGTCACAGCCTCCAGAAGTACACTGCAGGCTTCAGCAGGGCTGGGGAAGGGGAAAAAATCCCCTGTTTTTGTGAAAAATTGGGGCATTTTTCCATTCTCCCAGCAGTGCTGAAGCCTGCAGAGTGTTCCTGGGAGCCAGGGAGGACAAAAACTTTTTTTTCTTACTGGGTAGTTTGCAGGCAAGGCTGGAGACACCCCCCCCCCCGGTCAAAACTTTTCACCACTGTTTCGGTGGACATGGCTTGGTGAGGGGGGCATGTGACCGCGTGTGCATGAGTGACGTCAAGTTGGCCACTCAGTCACATGCTCCCCCATCTAGCCACACCCACCGAAACAGTAATATTTTTTTTTGAAACCCACCCCTGCTCCAAGCTCACTTTCAACTCTGTAATTCTATGTTCTATGATAAAAAAAATAGCAACAGATCATGGGTATCCTGTTGTGGGTATCCTATCCTCTGGTCTGAACAAGCATTTATTTTTCCTAATCAATGACTTCAATGTAAAACGAATGCTTAGCCAAATATAGGAAAGCCCATTTTTAATTCACTGTACATTTTAAGTGGATGTTTATATAGCTAAAACCACATATTTTAGATATTGTAATCATTAATGAATATAAAGTAGGACCGTATGAATAAGACAGGTGGAGGTCACATACACATTACACATACCCACTCTTTTTGGAGTAAAGACCTGTGTCTTATTTAAATCTTGTCGTAAACTATTTTAGATATATTAATATACTCATAAAGTAGTAAAGTAGTTAATGAAGTGTAATGGTAATATGTGGTGATGGCTACACCTTTACCTGCCCATCCATTCAGTGTCCAGAAACCATTGTATTTGTGGTTTACCTTAATATTGTAGGGAGAATATGGGTAGAAATACAAACCATGTGAAGAATGAGTTGGTTGGAAACCTTTAACACATTTTAATTCATTAAATTAAATTCATTGATTCATGCAATTAGTGAGGGTATTGTAACAGAATTTTGAAACCTGTCAGAGCCTCTCTTCTAATTCACCTTAGATCAAATACAATCAAGGGAGACTTGTTATGAGTTTCTTTCTCACATTTTCTACTTTTCTTGAGATCCAAATACATTTCTAGGATAGTTTGGCATTTCTCTTGCTTCTTTGAGTCAACTTCACACTCCATTTGGATCTGAGCAAGGATTTAGAACTATAAGAGAAAACATATTTATTTACAAGAATATATTCTGCAGATAGGCAAAGCCTAGCTAGCTACTCCAGCCAAGGACATGGTCAGCATGTACTCTGTACATATGTAGCTGGGGAGAAAGTCACAAGGAAGTGACCTGAAATTGGCAATCCCTTAGACAAAGAGCAAGCAGAATATTAGATAAAGAAGGAACACAGTGTTATGTTCAGCTACTGTACCCCTTAAGGGCAGTAAGCCATGTGCCATTGGATTCAGACCTCAAAATGTCCACAAGTTCCCTGTTGTATTCTGCAGAGCAAGCACTGGTGACCCTTAATGCATTATGGATTTATTTATTTATTTAATCAATTTCATTGTGTTTGTTGTTGTTCATTGTGTGCAGATTTTACCCTGTGCAGATTTCATTGTTTTTCATTGTGTGCAGATATGTTAAGAATGTCTTAAGATTATATCCACAGATGTCAGTAAATGTCTATTTTCAGTGTGCAAAGTATGTCTGTAGAAACCATGCTATTTAAAGTTATTGCAACAGGTACCCATATAGTTACTGTCTCTGTACTTGCGAAGGCTAAGAATACATTTTCCTGAAAGAGTGCTAAACCAGTTCTGCACTCTTTTAGGAAAATGTGGGGGGAAACTGGCAGGCTCCTAACTAGGCCTCTGCGCAGACCTGCATTATATTCAATTTTCTACAACAATGTGAAAATAAATCTCCTTTTAACATCTGTGCACAACTGCGATCCATAAAATATTTGTCAAGACATAAACTTCAGCAAACACCAAATAACTATTATACAGCATTAAATGATTCTTGTGCAGGGAATGTATAGCTCCCAACAGATAGGAACATTTGTTTGGGGACATTGGAAAATATTTTTTAAATGCAGTAAATAAGATGCATAATTTAGCTTTTTCTCAGCAGAACACTGGCTGGCTGCCAACGCTATTCTGTCTTAGGCCTAGCTCAATGTCAGGACTACCCGCTAGCCCACTACAAGTCAGCTCATTAAAAAATGGTTGCTCTGGTGCACTTGAGTTCCATTTCTCTTGCTAATAGTCCAATTTATGCTTCTCCTTCAAGAACAAACATCAGGAGAGGGCAATGCTCAATCATGTATTCATTTTGTGTGTATCCAGGGGCCACATCATGAGAATGATGTGGGAAGTGAAAGGGAACACTTTTTCTATGCTCCAAAAAGGTCAATAAGTCTTTGGGGATGTCTTTTTTTCCCATTTAATATGAAAATTATTATCCCACTGTTTAAAAAATATTGACTTTCAACATTCTTCTTCTTCTGTAAATACTTATGATCATTGAATGCAAAGAAACTCAGTTTGGAATTATACTAGAAATGTGTAACTAAGGTTACATACACATATAGAAACTACATTTGCATACCTTACTAAGGTATTAGATTTTGACTGAATGTGATAGGCAAATTTACCATTCAGTTTTGTGAGCCATGGATTACAACCAGGGGTGGGCCTCAAAAACTTTAGCAAGGGGTTCTTTCCCCGGTTACTGGGTGGGCATGGCCATAGTGAGTGTGGCCTAGTCAGCCTCCTGCACCACATGGGAGGAGTTCCCTCCCTGGGCTCCAGAGGCTTTCCCTGACCCTCCAGGAGGGCAAAAATGGCCTCACCAGGCTCCAGAGGTCCTCTGGAGGCTGAAAATGGCCTGTTTCTGGTCTTCTGGAACTTCCAGGAGGCCCATTCCCCCCCCCCCCAGCCTCCACACATGCTCTGCACTTACCTGCATCCAGAATGGACCACTTGGGGACTCCTCGGAGGGCAATGTGGGGATGGTGGGGTCAGCCAGGGGTGGAATTTGGGGGTTCTTCAAACTGCACAGAATCTTAGTTAGAGGTTCTCCTGAACCCCTGTGAACCCCCAGCAGCCCATTCCTGGTTACAACTTCCATGTTACATATGAATGAGGTACTCTGACTCATTCAACAAGATTCAACTAAACCAAATCTCTATAAGCCCAAATCAACCCCCATTTAGAGACTATATGTATTTTCTAAAGATCTTTATGGGAAGTGGGATCAGCCATATTGGACTTAATTCTCACTAACAGAGAGGAAATGATAGAAGGTGTTGAAGCCACAGGAACCCTGGGGGCAAGTGACCATGCAATATTGGAATTCAACATTATGCAAACACAAGTAGTAGAACAAAGTGAAACCAGAGTCCTGGACTTTAAGAGAGCTAATTTCAATAAACTTAGAGAGAGCTTGGGAAAAATTCCATGGATGAAAATCCTCAAGGGGAAAACAACTCAAGAAGCTTGGGAAATTTTGAAAAATGAAATTACAAAAGCCTAACCTAGCACAATACCAATGAAGAAGAAAAATAACAGCTCCCAAAAGAAACCAGCATGGCTGCATAAAGAACTCTCTGACAAATTGAAAGACAAAATAGATAAGTACAAAAAGTGGAAAGGGGGGGGGGGGACATAACTAAGGCAGAATATCAGCAAATAGCCCGAGCATGTAAAGATGAAGTGAGGAAAGCTAAGGCTCACAATGAAGAAAGGCTTGCCACAAAAGTAAAAAATAACAAAAAAAGCTTCTTCCAACATGTTAAAAACAAGAAAAGAGTTAAGGAAACAATTGGTCCATTGCTGGGAGAAGGTGTCAAGAAGGTGACAAGAACAGGGAGAAAGCAGAACTATTTAACTCATATTTTGCATCTGTCTTTACACAAAGGGATAAAACAGTCCAACCTATCAAAAACAGCACCACAAAAATCAGATTAGGAACACAAGTTGAAATAGGGAAGAAAATGGTAAGTGAGCACCTGTCTATCCTAGATGAGTTCAAATCATCAGGACCGGATGGATTACACCCCAGGGTTCTGAAGGAACTGGCAGACGAGATCTCAGAATCACTGAATTATATCTTTCAGAGATCCTAGGGCACCAGGGAACTACCAGAAGACTGGAAAAGAGCTGATGTGGTTGCCATCTTCAAAAAAGAGAAAAAAACAGATCCAGGAAACTACAGACCTATCAGTCTGACCTCAATACCAGGAAAGATTCTGGAAAAGATAACCAAGCAACGAATTAGCGAATACCTAGAAGCAATCAAAGTAATAACCAAAAGCCAACATGGGTTTGTCAAAACAGATCATGCCAGACTAATCTTATTGCATTCTTTGACAAAGTGACAAAATTAGTGGACCAGAGGAATGCCATCGATATAGTTTACTTGGACTTCAGTAAGGCATTGGGTAAGGTAGACCATGACCTACTACTAGATAAAGTAGAAGAATGTGGGCTGGACAGCATCACCACCAGATGGATTTGTAACTGGCTGACCAACAACACTCAACGTGTAGTCTTCAATGGAACTGCATCTACATGGAGGGAAGTATGCAGTGGAGTACCCCAAGGCTCTGTTTTGGGCCCAGTACTCTTCAACATCTTCATCAATGATTTGGATGAGGGAATAAATGGGGAACTCATCAGATTTGCAGATGACACCAAGCTGGCAGTAATAGCCAACACTCCAGAAGATAGGCTTAAGATACAGAAGGATCTTGACAAACTTGAATATTGGGCACTATCTAATAAAATGAAATTTAATGGTGAAAATAGTAAGATTCTACATTTAGGCAACAAAAATGGAATGCACAGGTACAGTATAGGTGGTACCTTGCTCAACAGTAGTAACAGTGAAAGGGATCTTGACGTCCCAGTGGACAACCATTTAAATATGAGCCAGCAGTGTGCAGCAGCTGCCAAAAAAGCCAACACAGTTCTAGGCTGCATCAACAGAGGGATAGAATCAAATCACGTGAAGTGTTAATACCACTTTATAATGCCTTGGTAAGGCCACACTTGGAATACTGCATTCAGTTTTGGTCACCACAATGTAGAAAAGATGTGGAGACTCTAGAAAGAGTGCAGAGAAGAGCAACAAAGATGATTAGGGGACTGGAGACTAAAACATATGAAGAACGGTTGCAGGAACTAGGTATGTCTAGCTTAAGAGAAAGAAGGACTAGGGGAGACATGATAGCAGTGTTCCAATATCTCTGGGGTTGCCACAAAGAAGAGGGAGTCAAACTATTTTCTAAGGCACCTGAGGGTAGAACAAGAAGCAATGGGTGGAAACTAATCAAGGAGAGAAGCAACTTAGAACTGAGGAGAAACTTCCTGACAGTTAGAACAATTAATCAGTGGAACAGCTTGCCTCCAGAAGTTGTGAATGCCCGAACACTGGAAGTCTTTAAGAAGATGTTGGATAGCCATCTGTCTGAAACAGTATAGGGTTTCCTGCCTAGGCAGGGGGTTGGACTAGAAGACCTCCAAGGTCCCTTCCAACTCTGCTATTGTATTGTATTGAAGTATTTGCAAACTTTTTTCTTCTTCTCACCCACCCCCTCCCCCATCAAATGAATGTCAGTTTATAGAATATTCTTAATGTGGTAATATTATCCATAGTGATGTCCTCTGATAATGCTAGGTTTGGATATTGCAATGGATGCAGAAGGGTTTTAGCTACAAAAAATATGAGAGCAGGAAAACCTGCTAGCAATGTTACTGAAAACTTCTCCCACCCACCGCAAAACCTTTATATTCCACCTGGAGAAATTCAGCACAATACATTCCCAGTTTATTTGCCACATTGCAATGTGCATATGTAACCACAGAATTGTGTTTGCGCAATTTTGTACACACACATACTGGCACAAACTCAAATTTTCTCTCAAAAGGAAAAAAGGAATCCAGTCAACAATTTATGTGCTGAAATAAAAGTTTAAAGAATCCATTTCAAATCTTCCCCATGATTCATATAAACTTTTTTATCCCACCCCTTAAACAGGAACCCATAAGCTGTTGCCAATACTATTTTATTTCAGCATTTGTGAAGGACAGTTAAGTTGCTTGAAGTTAAGTAGATGTGTACAGCTATTTTGACTTTTTGTTTAATCTACATTGTATACAGCCCTATCCATTTGCAAAAGAAGTGAAATAAATGTTCAGTTTAGGTGTGAAAGGATCATTTATTTGTGTTCGCTATGTTGGTGCTAAAGGACCAATGAAGAACTACATAATGTCAGTGTTGCATTGGGACTAGTTTCTGATAAAGATATGTGAGGTATACAAGAAACTGTTAGAAATAATTGAGGAGCATGAGGAGCAAACATGAGAATGCTTGGGAGGTATTCTGGACAGGAAATTAATTTGGGAGTGAGAACTAGGAACTAATTGAATTTTATTAGGATGTAAGAGCAATTAATTTGGGAGATTCTGAAAGGGAAATAAGTATCTTTCAGAATTAATTGAAGGGAAAATCAATATTTGGAGGATATGCAGAGGGTAATGGTTTTGAATGGGAAAACTGAGAAGAAATTGAGAAGGGGAAATTTTTGAGACTTAAACTTGGTTTGTAATCTTGGGCAAATGTTTTTTCTCCATCTTCTGCTTTCTCTGGCCTTGTCTCAACAGCTTTTGCCTCCACTCTTGATGGGAATTCTTTGATCAAAAGCTTCCATTTAGCAAGGCTGGGAACATTTGAAGAAGTTAGATGCCCTCTCAGTCCTCTGCTATTTTCATTCAAATTACTTTTACAAGTCACAAGTGACATAATCATTCCTCTCTCTATCTGTATATGATTGTGTGTACGTGTGTGATACACATGGACATTTTGTTTTGTTTGTTTTTAAAGGCCATGTTGTTAGGAGCAATTGACAGACAAAAACCCTAGACTCATCCATATTTATTCTTTCAAACTCAAAATTGGAACTCCATAGAAGAAAAATAGTTGACGAAAAATACTACATTATTTTTTTTGAACACTACAATTTCATAAAACAATAAATGAAGAAGCTCCTTTTACTTGGTATGACATGCTATGGTTATCAAAATAGTCTTCAATGAAGACCAATTTTCTGCTTCTGCAGAAGATTTATATGCATTTTGGTAGTGTTCTAATGGGATTTTCAAAATATTGCTTTAGGTTATTTAGAATAATCAACATTTTTTTAAAAAAAGTCACTCAAACTACTTATCTAGGATAGTATCAAAGTTCCTACACTGGATAGGGCATTGGTTATAAAATCTTCCAGTTTTTTCCAATCTTTTGGTTTCATGATTGTGTGAAATCATAGATTTGCAGTGTGAAGATAGATTTATTATGTGAGATTGTTTGTTTGCCTCCTTAGATTTAAGAGAATTAAGTAATCCAGTTTCCAGAGTTTGATTACAGAAACTTCAGAGGCTTGCTGTGACGCTTTTAATGACTTTTTAAATTTTTTCACTCTCTTTTGGGCCATTACTATGCTACTATTTGTGCAGAGTCAATTATAGGAATCTTTAGTAACCCATTATTTAGATAGAATGGCTCAATTTTAATTTGTGATAGCCACAGAAATGAATGGCTTCCTGATGCTGCACATTCTTCTGCACATATCTTCTAGATCCTGGTCTTCTGCCCAAGAGACAATTGAAGTTCCTTAGTCAACAACAAAAAAATCTCTCTGAAAGAAGCCAGAATACCTTCTTTAAAGGATGCAATTAGCATTATGTGAAACACTCCACTTCATTCAACAAACAGCAGTAGCTGAGAGCAAGAAGAGAGGAAAAATGCTAGCAAGATGGAAAATAATTGGTGATCAATGGGGTATGAGGAGCCATGGTGGTGGCACAGTAGTTAGAATGAAGTATTGCAGGCTGACTGCTGACTGCCAGGAGTTCAGTCCTGACCACCTCAAAGTTGACACAGCCTTCTTTCCGGGGTTGGTAAAATGAGGGCCCAGATTGTTGGGGAAATATGCTGACTCTGTAAACTGCCTAGAGAGGTCTGTAAACACAGAGAGGGCTGTGAAGTGGTATACCAATTTAAGTGCTATTGCTATAGTTCTATGTCACACTGAGACATCAACACAATCAGCACCAATAAAGAATTTAGATGAAAATGTGTGTGCCAATAGGATGTGCCATGCTGGGACATCACAGTGGCTGAGGAGATGGAAGATGCTGAAAACATCACTAGCAACAGTAGCAATGGCTCAGAAGGATGGGAGGCAAGACTCTGGGAAGTTTCAGATGGGCTGGTGAGTGTGACATGAAAGCTGTTGAAGTAAGGAGGGAAGAGGGACTAACATGCACCACCTTTTCCCTACTCACCCTATGTTTCCTGATGTTGTTTTCTTCTGAATGTTGTTTCAAACATTTCAGTTTTTTTCCAGTGAAATTGACTAGAGCAATTATGATAGACTAAGAGGGGGTAGGACCTCTGGTTAGCTAATATGTGGAAGACCTTACAATTCCACTATAGCTTCATAAATATCACCCTCATGATTTGAAAACTCCGTCTGAGACTCTTCCATTTTTCCTGCAGTTAACTTGTTATGCAGAAGTCTCAGCCATCATAATGGGTTATTTGCATTTAAAGTCAGTAGCAAATAGGGAAGAGCTAAGTGTTAGCTGTTACTTTAAGGTCACAGTTGAACTTTGACAAGTTCTGGAAATTATACTGAATGTAACTTTAATTTGAGGCTTCCTGTAGTGAACTCCTCAAAGTTTCTGTCAGTGCTCTATTCTGCATTCTCAGTTGTTTCAATCTGTTCTTGACAAGCTTCCTTCATTTCTTCAGAGAAGCCAAGACAAGGTTTGCCCCTGGATGATGTTTATTTTAGAATTAATAGAAACTCCGACTCTGCTCTCTTGAATACCTGCATGAAACTATGGAGAAGATCATCAAGCAATTTGGAGCTTAACGCTATTAGTATACTGCTAATACTCTAAACTCTGTCACAGGTAATTGTATGTTTTTCCACAATGTCTGCCTACATTCAGGAATAAATTGGATTAGGTATAATAAACTGAAACTCAAGTGTTTTGAATGGGATCACACTTCCCAAAAGAGCAGATATGCATCTTGGGCGTTTTTCTGAATCTGAATCTCTCCTTTATTTCTGAGTCTGAGGCAAGAATGCTATTTATTTGCTTTGGTCAATAAACTAACCACACTTTCCTGTAAGAAAATACTCATTAAAAACGGTGCACTTACTACAATAACATATTCTGTATGGTGCTTTTTTTTTACCTAGAAAGTTCAGTTTGTGCAAAACTCAGTTGCCAAGCTGGTCTCTAAAAAGATTTATCACAAGACACATATATTGGCATTACATTAATGACAATTTGTTTTCAGGTGAAATACAAAAAATTATATATTTACAGCAGAATAAGGCTTAGGACAGAGTGATAGACCACCTTTTTAATGTGATTTTGTTGTTAGTTGTGAAGTCATGTCCGACCCATCGCAATCTCAAGGACAACATTCCCCCAGGCCTTCCTGTCCTCTACCATCCTCTGGAGTCCATTTAAGCTCATGCCTACTGCTTTGGTGACTCCATCCAGCCACCTCATTCTCTGTCATCCCCTTCTTCTTCTGCCCTCAATCTTTCCCAGCATTAGGCTCTTCTCCAGTGAGTCCTTCCTTCTCATTAGGTGGCCAAAGTATTTGAGTTTCATCTTCAGGATCTGGCCTTCTAAAGAGCAGTCAGGGTTGATCTCCTCTAGGACTGACAGGTTTGATCACCTTGCAGTCCAAGGGACCCACAGGAGTCTTCTCCAGCACCATAGTTCAAAGGCCTCAATTCTTTGGTGCTCAGCCTTTCTTATGGTCTAACTTTCACAGCCATACATTGCAACTGGGAAAACTGTAGCCTTGACTATATACACTTTTGTTAGCAGGGTGATGTCTCTGCTTTTTAGTATGCTGTCTAGATTTGTCATAGCTTTACTTCCCAGGAGCAAGTGTCTTTTAATTTCTTGGCTGCAGTTCCCATCTCTGCTGATCTTGGAGCCCAGGAAAATGAAATATGTCACTACAGATTTCACTCCATTTCTTCCTCATCTACTGTATTTGCCAGGCATTGAGAGAGCCGGATGCCATGATCTTAGTCTTCTTAATGTTGAGTTTCAAGCCAACTTTTGCACTCTCTTTCACTTGCATCAAGAGGCTCTTTAGTTCTTCTTTACTTTCTGCCATTAGAGTAGTATCATCTGCATATCAGCTCCCAAAAGAAACCAGCATGGCTGCATAAACAACTATCTGACAAACTGAAAGACAAAAAAAGTAAGTATAAAAAGTGGAAGGAGGGGGACATAACTAAGGCAGAATATCAGCAAATAGCCCGAGCCTGTAAAGATGAAGTGAGGAAAGCTAAGGCTCACAATGAAGAAAGGCTTGCCACAAAAGTAAAAATTAACAAAAAAAGCTTCTTCCAACATGTTAAAAACAAGAAAAAAGTTAAGGAAACAATTGGTCCATTGCTAGGAGAAAGTGGCAAGAAGGTGACAAGCAACAGGGAGAAAGCAGAACTATTTAACTCATGTTTTGCATCTGTCTTTACACAAAGGGATAAAACAGTCCAACCTATCAAAAGCAGCACCACAAAATTAGGAACACAAATTGAAATAGGGAAGAAAATGGTAAGTGAGCAGCTGTCTACCCTAGATGAGTTCAAATCACCAGGACCGGATGGATTAGACCCCAGAGTTCTGAAGGAACTAGCAGAGGAGATCTCAGAACCACTGAATTATATCTTTCAGAGATCCTGGAACACCAGGGAACTACCAGAAGACTGGAAAAGAGCTGATGTGGTTCCCATCTTCAAAAAAGGGAAAAAATTAGATCCAGGAAACTACAGACCTATCAGCCTAACCTCAATACCAGGAAAGATTCTGGAAAAAATAATCAAGCAACGAATTTGCGAACACGTAGAAGCAAACAAAGTAATAGCCAAAAGCCAACATGGATTTGTCAAAAACAGATCATGCCAGACTAATCTTATTGCATTCTTTGATAATGTGACAAAATTAGTGGACCAGAGGAATGCCGTTGATATAGTTTACTTGGACTTCAGTAAGGCTTTTGATAAGGTAGACCATAACCTACTACTAGATAAAGTAGAAGAATGTGGGTTAGACAGCATCACCACCAGATGGATTCGTAACTGGCTGACCAACCGCACTCAACGTGTAGTTCTCAATGGAACTGCATCTACATGGAGGGAAGTATGCAGTGGAGTACCCCAAGGCTCTGTTTTAGGCCCAGTACTCTTCAACATCTTCATCAATGATTTGGATGAGGGAATAAATGGGGAACTCATCAAATTTGCAGATGATACCAAGCTGGCAGGAATAGCCAACACTCCAGAAGATAGGCTTAAGATACAGAAGGATCTTGACAAACTTGAACATTGGGCACTATCTAATAAAATGAAATTCAATGGTGAAAAGAGTAAGGTTCTACATTTAGGCAACAAAAACGGAATGCACAGGTACAGTATAGGTGATACCTTACTCAGTAGTAGTAACTGTGAAAGGGATCTTGGAGTCCTAGTGGACAACCATTTAAATATGAGCCAGCAGTGTGCAGCAGCTGCCAAAAAAGCCAACACAGTTCTAGGCTGCATCAACAGAGGGATAGAATCAAGATCACGTGAAGTGTTAATACCACTTTATAATGCCTTGGTAAGGCCACACTTGGAATACTGCATTCAGTTCTGGTCGCCACGATGTAAAAAAGATGTGGAGACTCTAGAAAGAGTGCAGAGAAGAGCAACAAAGATGATTAGGGGACTGGAGACTAAAACATATGAAGAACGGTTGCAGGAACTGGGTATGTTTAGTATGATAGCATTATTCCAATATCTCAGAGGTTGCCACAAAGAAGAGGGAGTCAAACTATTCTCCAAAGCACCTGAGGGTAGAACAAGAAGCAATGGGTGGAAACTAATCAAGGAGAGAAGCAACTTAGAACTGAGGAGAAATTTCCTGACAGTGAGAACAATTAATCAGTGGAACAGCTTGCCTCCAGAAGTTGTGAATGCCCCAACACTGGAAGTCTTTAAGAAGATGTTGGATAGCTATTTGTCTGAAACGGTATAGGGTTTCCTGCCTAGGCAGGGGGTTGGACTAGAAGACCTCCAAGGTCCCTTCCAACTCTACTATTGTATTGTATATCTGAAGTTTTTGATATTTCTCCTGTCAATCTTAATTCCAACATTTGATTCATCTAGCCCCACCTTCATCATGATATGCTCTGCATATAAATTAAATAGGCAGGGCGATAGTATACAGCCTTACCAGACTCCTTTCCCAATTTTGAACCAATCAGTAATCCATGAAGGGGAATATTT
Source organism: Natrix helvetica (assembly GCF_964273705.1). Classification (NCBI taxonomy): domain Eukaryota; kingdom Metazoa; phylum Chordata; class Lepidosauria; order Squamata; family Natricidae; genus Natrix; species Natrix helvetica. The sequence goes on from NC_138548.1 coordinate 51,938,494, forward strand.
TTCTCCCACTCAAATATTAATTGAGATTATCTGAAGAGTTTTGCCTACATTATCCATAGGCTCAGGTCACAGTAACACAGGATGAAGGCTTTTCTTTGAAGCTGCCCCATTTATTTGAAATGTAATACGTGCTAAATTGAATCTCCTAACCTATTTCTGGTCTTGGTCAAAAGCCCAAAACAAAACTGCAGTCTAAATCATCCATTTGAATCAATCATTATATGTTAATTTGATGCATTGAATCATATAACTTCACATAGAATTAAATATCCAATGTATTTTTGTGTTTATTCACTTCAATTTTTCCTAACTGTAAATTCTAGTCATCTATTCAAAGAATGTATTAATTGTTCTAATTTAACTGCTGATCTGAATTCTTGATTTAAGAGATTCTATTTTTCAAAATCTAATTTTAATTTTATCTTTTATCAAAAACCAAAAAAATGTTTCATTAGCATGATAGATGGATAGGGTATGGGTTATGATTAGCAGTAGGGTGATAGATGATAGCTAGATGAGAAGAAGAAGAGGAGGAGGAGGAGGAGGAGGAGGAGGAGGAGGAGGAGGAGGAGGAGGAATATAGGTAGGTAGGTAGGTAGGTAGGTAGATAGGTAGGTAGGTAGGTAGGTAGGTAGGTAGGTAGGTAGGTAGGTAGGTAGGTAGATGATAGATAGATAGATAGATAGATAGATAGATAGATGGATGGATGGATGGATGGATGGATGGATGGATGGATAGATGATAGATAGATAGATAGATAGATAGATAGATAGATAGATAGATAGATAGATAGATAGATAGATAGATAGATAGATGATAGATAGATAGATAGTAAAGGGAAGAAAATGCATTTGCCACTTAATTAAAAATAAAATTAACTAAGCACTACCATTTTGGAATTGAATAGCCTGGAGCATTAAGCCTATAAAAAAAATTAAAATAAACTAATCAAAGAAGTAAAGAAATCATTAGCATTGCAAGATGTTAGGAAAGGAGGGGAAATCCTTCTTCATCCCAAAAGAAAGCTCTGAAGCAGTACACTCAGGAAGGCAAGATGGGAGTAGATTAAAGGTAATTTTGGATTTTCTTGATTAAAGTCTTTCCTTATCCTCTATAACTAATTTATCACATGTGCACTGGGATGGGGGGGGGGGCGGGGGAGAGACTTTAAAAATATAAAAATATGCCAGGCTAAAAATCCCAACAAAGCTGAATGTCTAAATTGTGGCCCAGCCTGAATTGGCCAGGCTGAAACATGACACAGAATCTGTTGCTTCACTTCCTTGCCCATTAAAACAGCAATTTAATTGAGAAGTGGTTGCAAAGGCAAAAACAAACTACAACAGGGTGAGTTGCAGAGAAAGAAGAAAAGCTTATAGTGGATAAAAGAGAGTGAAGAGTTCATGATGCAAGGAGAAGGCATCCTGTAGTGAAAGCAGTAGTGAAAGCAGTAGGAGAAAGAAATGCTTTGAAAGAGTACTAAAGAGAGAAAGAATGGAGATAGTAAAAAGTGCAGGGGTTTCAAGCAAAAAAAAGGGAGGGCAGGAGATTAGCAGCAGACACTGAACAGGAAAAGGAACACACATTTGTATTTTATACCATAGTTGCAGCAGCTTGGAGGGGCAGAAAGGGCAGTAGTTTTTTCCTTGTCTTTTTCCCAGACATCTGCCATTTTCTACCATTTGCAAAGTTTCTGTGTTCACTTCGCCATAGGACTTCACATACCAAAACTTAGCATGTATGAGGAGGATTTTCTGCCTGGTGATTTGTACAACATTTGACCCATTGTTCTTATTAGTTAAAATGGAGTGTTGCCGTTTCATTGTTTCTGTGCCTCTGAAGAGACTGTTCATGCAACTTTACAATAAAGATATAGTACTTATAGTTGTATTTATTGTCTATACTATCTTGAAGAGCCAACATCAATCTTGCAACATTGAAAGTATTTCTTCCTTCCTCTTTTTTTTTTACTCTGCAGAAAACTATGGAGGAACCCTTATGAGACTCTTCCTACAGTCTCCATCTATTCCATGGACTGAGATATATTTTACATGACAATTGTCCAGTCTGTGACTCTTCATCCTGTCTCCTAAGGTCATTCGCACAAACATGGGGAAATGCTTGCTAAAATATATTCATACTGGTCACAAATGTCTATGGAGATTCTCAGTCATCCAAGTCAGGATTGTCCCAAATATGCTTTTTCAAAAGGCAAATGAACTTTCTTTGTTCTGCTTGAAGATGTTTCTCTTCTCATCCAAGAATCTTTTTCAGAACTGAAGTATGGTAGATTCTTGGATGAGAAGCAAAACATCTTCAAGCAAAACAAAGAAAGTAAAGTTGCTTTTTGAAAAAGCAACTTTGGGACTACTGGCCATTAAAAAAAAAACCTGCCTAATTTCCATGATTGAAACTGTACTGTAATGTTCTTGGGAATAGCTGAGATAATATAACTGAGACATCCTTTTGTAAACCAGCCCAAGTTTCATTATTTTTGTTTTACCTATTTTAATAAAAAAAATGGGATTATATACACAGGAGCACTATAAAATAAATAGGCAGTTTTCAGAAAAGGCAGAGGGATGTGAGACAAACTTCTTACATGAGATAAATAAGGGAGGAAGCAAGGGAATGAAAGAAGGATGCTTACTTTGGTTAACTGAATATGGCAAAGCCTTTAGTTATGTACATCATGCCAGAATATGAAATATACTAAGGATGATGGGTATGATTGATCCTGAGGATATTTTCAATGAATGGAGTTACTATAAGAATAGGATTTGGGGGGGGGGGGTAAAGGTTGATTCAGAATAGGACAGGAAGCAAGACTGGGAAAATATATAGCACAGAATGGTAGGTTTAGAAGAGATAACAGTTAAAATTAAAATAGCCAGTTGAAATACCAAGAATTTGAAATACCAGATAGCATTCTTGTATTCGCCAAAAGTAAAGTAGGCTTTAAAAAAACTAATTATGAAAGTAAAGAAATGGATTAACATCAAACATTAAGATGACAAAGATAATTCATGCTTAATAAATTCATAGTTACAGCAAAAAAGTGAAGATGATTTACAATTGTTTTAGTTCAAGGCAGTGGAGAAATTCAGTTATTTTTACTACCGGTTCTGTGGGCATGGCAGGGGAAGGATACTGCAAAATCTCCATTCCTATCCCACTCTGGGGGCCAGTCAGAGCTGGTGTTTGCCGGTTCTCCAAACTACTCAAAATTTCTGCTATTGGTTCTCCAGAACCTGTCAGAACCTGCTGAATTTTACCCCTGGTTCAAGGGTAGATAAAGATAGGAAGTGTTCTGGAGTTTTAAAGTAGAAATTAATCCTAGAAAGAAAACAATAAGAAGTTTATACAAGTTCATGACCAATGAAGACATTTCAAAATGATTTTGTAAGAGGTAATATGAGGCTTTAAAAGCTAGACATTTAGAATGAGTTAGAGAAAGAAGCTAGGTGTATTTGAATTCGGGATTTGGAGGTTGACAAAAGAAAAACACCGTGCATCAAATAAATTGTTGACTAAAAATCCTGCATTATTCAAATAAAACCTTACTACTCCTTTGAGGTTGTGATCAGCAAACAAAAATTCATATAGTTAAGGCATCTGCTGCAAGTATGTGATGAACTAAAAATATGTATGCTGGCAAGGTAGAGGAAGGCAGAAAAAGGTAGGAATGGATAAAATGGATGGAGGGATCAAGACATTCAAGAATATTCTTGAAAGCGTTAAGGTTTGCTGATGGAAAGAGGTCATAATGGCAAGTATTTATCCTTATACTCACCAGGAACTGAGATGACTTGTTTCCATCTTCCACGGGTATCAGTAATCAGCTTTGTCAGATATGGTAGCAATTACGTTCTCTTTTAGTGTATTGATCTCTGCTATATTTGGCACCAGGATTTGACAATTTGAGTAATATATCTTGAATTTTGGGACAACCTGAAAAGGTGAGATGTTCTGAGACAATGTGCTAATGTACGATATGTAAATGTTGACCCGAACGTGCTTTCTAAATTATAAAAAAATGAATATTTTGTAAGTCATATTTCAAAATGACACTGGCAGACTATAGCATCAGATCTCACAGGAGCAGCCATGGCTGGATTGTTACAGCCTGATGAAGGTTTTGTCATTCTCGTGCACACCAGCCAATTCATCTGCTTGCCTCTGGCAAACAGAGGGAATTTATCTTCCAAGCTTTCTAATGGTGAAAGTAATATTATCTTGTACGATGGCTTCTAACTCAATATTGCCTACCTGCTAACTAATTTCCAAATCTGCACGTGAAATGCTACCTTCCCTTCAACCCCTGTCCCAGTCTTACTGATATCTGATGGGAGAGACCATAATGCATGGAGTTTTATAGTCACAGGTTCTATCAGGCATAATATACAAGACGAAATTAAAGTATGAAGGGACCTCAATTTGTATGATTCTACTGAATCAGGGCAATATTGTTCTACTGCTACTCAGTTCAGCCATAAATTAGCCATGCAATCTTCTTATCTTCACTACCAGAGCATCTGTGTTGATGTCTGGGTGGGCAGAGCCTGCCGCTGCCACCGGTTTACCCGAACCGGGGCAAACTGGCAGAATACCTCCTCTGCCATAAATATATTAGATAACACTGGATAAAATCCAAGATCTCTGCTCCTCATTCTGAAAAATGTTCTATTTCACATAGTTAATATGACACAATTAATGGAAGAAATGTGTAGTCATGCCCTAGTTACAAACAAAGACTTAAGAAAATAAAGGAATGTAGGCAGCTGCTAGAGGACAATGGCATAAACAAATGGATGAATGAACTTAGTCCAACCAGATTTTCTCATTCAAAGTAGAAAGATCTGTCTCAGGAGCCAAACATTTTCTGAGCATCATCCAACCATTATTGGAGTGTTATGAAGTCTGTCTTCATTACTTGGCACAAATATAGTTAAAAAGACTCTGAAAGATCCCGTAGTTCTTTCCTCACAGGCAATTTATAACATCTTCCAATCATCATTGTGCCAAAATCACAGTAATAAGTGTTGTGTTTCATGAAGTTTATTAAAGGAAGCTTTCAAAATAAGAAAAATATTTCCCCAAACTCTATTAATACCGAAAGAGTGTGTTACCTTTCAAATTATGTTATTTTATTTTTATACATTTGATCCTTGGTTTCTTGTCTGGTTCTAAAATTTGGACTGGCTAATTTCTCTGAACAGCTATCCTTTTAAACTTTGCTATGATCAAGGGATGGATTACAACAGAAAACTACATTACAGACAGTCTGTAATATCATTTCAGCAATGATATTGGGTGGTGCTATAGAGATGCTCTAAGTCACTAGTGTTAAAATGATCAATGGTTAGCCAGTAAAGACATTCCTGAGCAGTTACCATATTCCCCCAAAATAAGACGGGGTCTTATTTTCTTTTTACCACCAAAATAAGCACTTGGTCTTATTTTGGGGGAGGTTTCATTACTTTTGAAGTGCAGGAGCATGGTCACCTCGAGGCTGCTGCTGTGTTGCAATATTTCCAGAGAGGACTTATTTTCAGGGAGGGCTTATTTTAGTGTATGCACTCAAAAGCCTGATTGAGTTTATTATCCATGGAGGTCTTATTTTCAGGGAAACAGGGTATGCATAGCTGGACTCTTGTCCTTCCCATATATATATGCATATATGTACTTGTAAGAAGTATACTAGAGTTTGGAAGCCAACCTTTTCAAATTAACTATTGCAACTTCAAAGAGAAAAAAAATGTAATATTGCAGCAAATTGTACCAATTGATTAGCAGTACAAGGGTATGTGTTAGGGTTCTAAATACCATGCAGAATTAAATCATTGTCCAAGGCAAAAACATCTTTAAAAATCCAATTTATTCTACAGGCATGTTAGCACCTCTATGGAATTCCAACTCTGATTTGCATCCTGGAATTCCACCCAGTTGAAAGTTCATGATCTATCCCCACACCCACAAATCCATCACATGTTCCAATCATCATCTTCCACGCTGGCATCTACACCCCTCTGGTTCCGGTCAGGTGTCGAGGTGCGGAGACCAAAGATGACCTTGGCTTCTATAAAAGAATGTCAATATACATTCCACAATCCTACTCCTTTCTATTTCCCCCTCCCAACTACTACACTAATGAAACAGCATAGAAAATTATAAGAAAGTGTGGCAGGCCAAAGATCCTAAAAAGAATATAACTACAGGCCTGACAGTATGCTTATTGCTTTTGGTTTTTTTTCCCCCATTTTCAGCCGTCATATATGACATCAATTCTGTCCTTCCATGCAAAAGAATAATATGAAAGGGAGGGGGTAAGCAAACCAAACATTCCCTACATACAATTTAACTGGCAATGTTTCTTTGAGAAAGAAGGTAAAATACATAAACATCAAAAGTGCCAGTCCTACATAGCCCAGATTCAAGCATCATCAACCAGCAAATAAAAATTACAAAGCTGAACTGATTATTGAACAAAGAGCTTGTTCTGATTAGAGCAGCTCCACTCTGTCGAATGATATGTAATATGTAATTAATGGAGATAATTCCCCAACCAAAATCTATCATGTAGTTCTCAAGGACATCCTTGAGAGAATCCAAACATGGATAGAACAAGATATTTTTAAATTGCATCAGCAGACAGATGACTCCTGATTTAAATATAAAATGCATTCAAGCATGATGCACTCTGTATTCTGTTTTAGCAGGCATTGTATTTCGCTACAAAACAAATTATAGTAGCCAGAAATCCAGGTATTTTTCTTCCAATACACTGCAAATTCAGGACTTGAATTTGCCAATGAATGGCAACCATTTCTGTCCTGGCTTTGATTTCTCAGTAATGGTGGGACTGTAGGATATGAGCATGTTGCATTCTCACAAGGAACTTTGGGAGATGGGACTCTTGATCCATTAAACAAATGGCTTTTGATCTTGACTAATTTTGCTTTGTAACTGCTAAAAGTCTTATTAAAAGTGATATACACCAACCACCAATATTAAGGCAAAGCCAAAATCTTTCAAAAGAAATAGATAGTGGCATGGCAATGGCCCAGGTTGCTAATACTTCCTAGAGTTTATGTATAATACTTTATTTTATCGCTGGACTTATTTAAATATACATTTGAAGGGTTCCAATATCTCTGGTGTTATTTATCAATAGTACATCATTTTTAAAAAGTGTTTTTTTTAATTGTAGGCAATATGAAGTTCAGATCTTTTAACTACACTTTTTTTCATTGATCCATTTGAATAATATCATGAAAATCCATTTTGCCATGCACTGTTTTGCTTGTGAATTAAAGGCCTCTTTGATTTGATTTAGGCTGCTCTGTCAAACAACCAAATGTCTCTTTGATACCACAAAACTCTATAAATCTAGCTTTAATTTGTTCGATGGTTATCTTTCCACAGACATTCCTATGAAATCCCCCACAGGAGAGCAAAAGCATTCAACGAGACCCATCACTTGGCATCCCTGCCCTGATGTGGAGTTGATGTCAGTACAAGAAAAGGAGGCTGATTGCCTGTCACAATGAATGTCTGTCAGCACGAGGAACAGAGGCGAGCAATAGAAATGTGCACTGACAACTGCAAAGCAGTGGCAAGCAAATTAGAAATTGATCTTCCCATTGTATATGCTTGGAGCAAAGAAGTCAGAGAAATGCAGGTTCAGGCAGAGCTCAATTTATCTTTTAAAATGTGTCATAAGATTTTACTTCCTTTGAACAGGGACAGTTTTGCTGGTACTAAATTTACTAATATCAAGATTTCCTTTTGTTTCTTACAATTCACTCCAAAGTCTCAAAATGCCAGCTTCTGTATGTACTCTTAAATTCAGGAAGGAACATCCAAAATCAGAATTATAGCAGCTTAATAAGTGGAGTGCAGTAAGTTGATTTACTGTGTTTTGCTTTTGTTTATGGGGTGTGGTTTGGGATTCAGGAGGCTGTATTTGCTGTGGTTTTGTTTTGTTTTTCAGTTGTTGGTTCATTTAAACTTAGTTTTTTCTTGTTCAAGTCTACACTTCTAGCTAATCTAAACTGGGGGGAGAATTAAAACTGATATTGAAAAATATTTCATGTGTTACACTTTAAATCGGTTTAAAATCAATTGATTTTAAGAGACTTCCATCTTGTTGGAATTCAACTTTGCATGCAGTGACTTTTGACACTTATAAATATATTGACCATTAAAAGCAGTGTATATTGAGGCAGCAATGGGATTCTGCAGTTTTACCTTTTTCCCATTGCTTAAAAACATACAGTACTTCTATTATTATCTTTTCCTTCTTTTCTTTTTCTTCTGATTCTGACCAGTGTAGTTCAGGTTCTCAGTTGACTTGGTGTCTCTCAACAATGGAAGTGAAAATTTACAGGTTCTTACTTTCTGAAACCTATAGATTTAATTCACTCGCCTTGTCAATCACTATGGTATTTCTTAATCAAAGTTTATTTTCTTTCATGTAAGCACTTGCCCTCAGGAATGCTATCTTACTTACAAAAGTTATAATGTTGACCTTAGTGTCTTGGTTATGCACAATGTATTCACTGAACAGTGCTGCATGCTAACTACCACATTTTAATATCTGCCAAGAAGTGGGAGAATCAGAAGAGGCAAAATGGGACTCTTAGTATCATTATTCAAGCTCCATCCCTTTTGAAAGTGCATGTACATGTACAAAAGAGCTGTGGCTTAGATTGTGTCCATCACCTTATCTGTTTTGACCTTGTCCTACCTCCCTTCCCTGCAGACATACTGCTCTCACACACAGTTCTCTTCCCAGGATCTCTGCAGATGTTCTGTCCATGAAGCAAGCATCCATTAGTGGGAAACAGTTTATTATAGGAATACTTTCTATTACAGCAGCATCTGGAATAGATAAGCCTTAAGGCTGATACTGCACAACTGTTCCTATATTCTAATGTTCCACACTTCCAAGAAAATTTGTGTAACCTGTTATCTTTCTCTTTTTCCTTTTTGGCCACTCTTGTTCTCTAATGTGTAAACAAATCATAACTGGTAGATTTTACTTTACACACATTGCCTACTCTGATTATTGGAGAGAAAACATGCACAAGTTACTTTGAACTCTTTTATTTTAAAAAAATAACTTGATTATTAAATACACTTAAGTTATGACAAGGTATTAAAAACTGTTATTAAAAATTGGCTATAGAGCAAGATTTAAAATGAACAGGTAGTACAATTTGCTATACTGTACCTTACCTCCTTGCCAGCATAGGGATGTACTATGATGAAAATTATCCAGATCATCAGTATGGAAAACAGAATACACTATTAGATGCAAAACACTGGCAAAAGAACTCAGTTTACTTTTCATTGTTATCTCAAATAAAATATATTCCATAATTGCCCTCTGGAGATTATGAAAGATATTCTTAAATTTGGTAACCAGATGTTGCATTTTTGATGAGCATGATATAATGAATGCCTTGTCAAACACAATAGTTGTCAAAAACCTTAGACCTAAATTTAGCTTTGTGGGACATCAGATCAGAAATATTATATTTTCGGGTTTGGTTAATGGAAGTTCTACCTAGAGATTTAATTCTATTGGTAGGAATATTTCAAACAACATTTCTTTACAAAATACTCTCATATGCCAGAATAGAAGTAGGAAAAGCAAATTGCCAATTCTATTTCTCCAATTATTTTAGAGATTATATCTTTTTATGGTAAATTTTATGGGGACATAGAAAAATGCAAAAAAACCCAACCTCTTGCCTTTTTAATAGAAAAGTTGTACTGAATCGAAAAGCCTTTAAAGCAGGAGTTTTCTGCCATCTGAATCCATTTTGCTAATTTCAGACTATAAAGGTGCGATGGGATTTGAAATCCTCTGCAATATTAGTAATTCTCAAAAATGAAGAAACTTCTATTAATAGCAAGGAAAGATAAGCAAAAAGGAAAGGTGATTGTAATATTTGTTGTTACATAATGATTATTCAACTTTTCCCCCCCTCAAATTTGCACTTATTTTCCTAGATATGCAAATGTATGGAAGAGTATTTGCAAAAACTAAAGGAATTCTGGATCACAGTAATTTACCAACAAGTGGAAAATGACTCTCTCTCTCTCTCACAGAGAGAGAGAGAGAGAGAGAGAGAGAGAGAGAGAGAGAGAGAGAGAGAGAGAGAGAGAGAGAGAGAGAGAGAGAGAGAGAGAGAGAGAGAGAGAGAGAGAGAAGTGGGGGTAGAAAGATATATTAGGCATCCATTTTTGTGGTATATCAGGGCATTTGCTTCTGGAGGCAGTGTTGAAGGACTTGCTCTGCAAAAAGACCTACTTGTATTCTGAGTACTCTTTCAGTTAAGACTACACTGATAAATAATATATAGTAATTATATAGCATTTTACAGGTGTTTCCACAAAGCCAGTTGTTATACAAGGCAACATGTTATTTATGTGGCTTTTAATAATAGCTCATAAACTAGCTAAAAGGGCTTTGCTGTATTGTTTTTCACCTGAAACATTCGTGTTTTGATCTGAGCTTTAGATCATGAATTCCAAAATATTTCCAAATGAAGGGGAAAAACAGAGCGTTTACTAGCAAAAGCTGATGATAATATACAGATGTAATGAAATACTATAAGGAATTTAGTTTTATCCTTTTTTGTATCTCTACAAAAGTATATAATTTGTAACATTCCTGTATCTATACTAATAATAATATTTTGCAACTATTCAAGATATATTTGATTTTTATTGTAAAATATCTGTTTGAATGAGCAAAGAACATCCAAAGAGATTCCTGATCTTTTCTTTTTTGCTTTCTTCTTTTTATCAAAATACAATGAAATTTTAAGATATGAAGAATGTTATATTTCATAGAAAATATGCTAGACTTGTCAATTCTTTTCTTTTAATAAGACCCTATAATGTTGTTTTCTGATAGAATTTTCAGCCAAATTAATCCCCATGACGATGAATACATGTGCCAAGTTACAGACACATAGAGGTGGGATGTGTACGATAAAAAGGGTATTGTTTATTTAAAAAATGATGATACCTGTTCCTGAATGATAATTAGGCCTGCAGTGTAAACATAAATGATAACCCTGTTAGCTCTTACTGTTCTCAGTCTTCAAAATATATCCACTACTTCTCCAATGCTGCATGTATGACACTATATATGGTGGAGGAGGTTACCATAACAGTTGCTCCAGAGAAACAGATCAAGATTAGAACTTCCTGTAGATCCAGAACCTGGACATTCCAGATTCAGATCCATCTCTTCTAGCCTTATGACATAAAATTGTCCTCTCCTATCTCAGAATCTGAAATGTAGCTTAATCTCATGTACACCCATAATAAATATTACTTATTCCCCATCTTGCTATAATATCAAGGCACTTGAGAAAAATGAAATGGATCTAGAAAAAAGAATCCCACAAAGTGCAGTTGATTATCACCTTTAAAGCACTCCATGGCACAGGACCTAGCTATTTGCGGGATCACATCCTACCCCATACATCCCTGCGACCAATTCGCTCTCACAGAGAGGGACTCCTCCGGGTGCCATCCACTAAGCAATGCCAGCGGGCGGCGCCCAGGAGTAGGGCCTTCTCTGTGATGGGCCCGACCCTCTGGAATGAACTCCCCCCTGACATCAGAACTACCACCGATCTCCGCTCCTTCCGCAAGAAACTCAAGACCCACCTGTTCCAATTAGCTGGCCTGGCCCAATCGTAGTTTTAATCTTCAATCCTCCTGGCCGGTATTTTAAATTTTGGGGGGTAAACTTTTGAAGCTGTTTTTTAATTTTTGCTAGTACTGTACAGACTCCATATTTAATTTGTTTTTAAGGGGTTTCTAATATATTTTTATTGTGTATATGGTTTTTTAGCTTCTGTCTGTACACCGCCCCGAGTCCCTTCGGGGAGAGGGGGCGGTCTATAAATTCAATAAAATCAAATCAAAATCAATCAATCAGTTGTTCACATCCTAGATTATCCTTCACCAGTGCCCTTCAGACTGCTGGATTTCAGTTTGTTAACAGCTGTGAATTATGGATACTGAAGTCCAATAAACCTTAGAAACATGTTGGAGAACTCTGGCAAACAATAACAATCATTCGTTAGTCTGGACAAACATTACTGTTTTTGTAGATTTTAAGAAGTAAAGAAGATTGAAGTATTTCTGGTAGGCAATGTATAAAAATGTCACATTAAGTTTTATACTTTTTCAGATGTTCTTATGAATGGTTCAGGATGCAGGGGACATAGTAATTCAGTGCCAGTACATTGCAAAATTGAGGAAAGTATTCCAAACAATATTTACATTCCAGGACTGTAAATTCAGTAAGCTTATATATAATGTCTTGGTTTCATAGGATCCCGGTTCGGAGGAGGAGGAGAAAGAGTTGGGACTGGAATCATTTGGACAGGACTGCCACAGTCCTCTTCAAATGAGTGGAGAGTCCAGGAACTGAGGGTAAGGTAGTTTGGCAGTGGGAAGGTACCCAATTGTATGGAGAGCAACTACAGGAGTGGAGCAGCTGCGGAGGGCCAGCAGAGACGACAGGCTTCAGATCACCTCTGATGAAGAACAGCTGCTTCCCCTGCCCAATCCATGGGTGAGGAGAGCAGAGCAGAGCAGAACAGAAGGCGGCACAGAGGAGGTCAGTGAGGCTGCTTGCCAGAAAGCAGCTCCATCCCTCCTCACTCCTTCTCACCTGGGAAATGGTGATTTAACCAGACACGGGGGAAGGTGTGTTTGTCAGAAACACCTGTTTGCTGTGGTGTGCACCTTCCCAGCTTTTGTGAATATTGCCTTGTGAACCTTGGATTGTGTATCTTGACTCTGAACTTCAGACTTTGCTTGTGGATTTTTGAATTGGCCCTCTGACTTTGGACCACGTTCTGGTTTTTTGGTAACTCAAAACTTTGGGAACCAAAACTTGTATTGTGTATTTGGTACTTGTGAATATTGTTACTTCCCTCTTTGCCTCATGCGTCAGCTAGGACTTAGTTTGTGGAACTGGGGAATCCAGACTGAGGGAAAACTGAAGGCTGGGGTGGAACCATTGATGGGTCATTTGATGCTGTGATAAGCAATAAATGGACTCTACTTAACCTCTGCCTTAACCTTTTGACTTGGTCACAACATATGAATTAGTAAAATATTAAATTCTGATCTGAATATTTCCTTCTAGAATAGTGGCCCCCATATTTTTGAGCACTAGGGACTGGTTCCATGGAAGCCAGTTTTTTCACAGACCGGAGGGCATGGTTTCACACACTGCCTGGATCTTATGTATGTGTGGATGGGCTTTGCTTGCTTGCTTGCTCCGCCTGGTTCCTGAGGGGCACAGACTTGTGCTAGTCTTCAACCTGGGGATTGGGGATCTCTTTTCTTGATCACATAGTCCAGTTGTTTTGGAAACAATGAAAAAAGGCTTATTAAATCAGAAGCTATATTATATTAGTGTTATACCTGTAATGGATTAGATTGAAGGCTTCTTTCTATCAACAAAGGCAGTTGTCCTTTCAGAAAACAACACCTATGTGAGAAGAAAGGATCTCAATCCAGTTCAATCCAAGAGTATCAAAATCTGATACAAATTATTATTGGTTTCAGTCCATTGGATATCCCTACCCAGCAAATTGTTGGCTTCACATGCCAGAATAGATGGAAGATTTAGTGCCCTAATTTCCCTCACTATTCTGCTGCCATTGTGGAATAACCAAAGGCCACTCTTTTGAGGGCTCTCCTTATTATTGCCAGTATTAATTTTTATGACTCTGGAAAGTGCAATGATTTTTTATAATTATAAATATAATTTAAATGGTTGCCACTTTTACATGTTTTTCATGGCTGTGAATAAAATAGAAGCAGGACCTATCAGACATCCAGCATACGAAAGCAATATACGACACATCTGCACATAAAAATGAGTCAGTTAATTTGAGTTGGTGTTTTAAATAATAAAAACTGAGTACGTTTGAAGCTTCTTTTTTAGCTTGAGAGCCAGGCTATATGGCACTCCTGCCCTACCCTCCCAGATTGCTCCTGTACTGAAATAGCAGAAGAGGAATGTCTATGGAGATTCTCAATCATCCAGGCCATGGCTGTCCCAAAGGTGCTTTTTCCAAAAAGCAACTGGACTTTCTTGGGTTTTTTCTTTGAAAATGTTTGCTTCTCATTCAAGAATGTTTATTCAGTTGAAGAAGCTTCTTGTATGAGAAGCAAAACATTTTCAAAGAAAAACCCAAGAAAGTCTAGTTGCCTTTTGGAAAAAGCACCTTTGGGACTGGACAAGAAGATGCTGAAGCATAGATGGGGAGCAAATATTAATGGTAGGGAAATTAGTCGTTACAAATAGATCAGAGTATATGGACATTTCTCTGGTATATATAAACACTATGAACACTTCTAAAAGCATGAAGTGAGAGTGTTCCCAGCCATTCCAGCCAATTCAGATGAAAATTCTTTTCTTAATTTCATTTTAAATAATTGGGAAATATTAGCCATTAATACCTGGTGAATTTAAGTTTCAATTTTATAAAAGGACTTTCTTTTAAAAGTCAATGGAATGTAGTAAATCCTGCCTGGCCCCTTAGGAATATGGAAGCAAAAGTGAAACCACATAGGGTTTTTTTTTTCTTCCAGAAAAGAAATATATTTGGAACTAAATTAGGGTATCTTGCTAATATAAGACAAATCATTAACCTTTATCTAATCATTACCTCTAGAGATTGTCAAAACTAATCCCTCTGAAATTCCATCTAATATAGAGCTCTTGAAAAATAATGCAGAAAACGAAACAGTATTTTATTTCCTAGACAGACTGATTTCCCAAGTGCATATAAATATCTGCAAACTTTAAAAACCTATCCTGGAAAAGAGCAGAACAGAACTTTGAACAGTTGTTATGAGCTGCTTAGTCACCAAATAAAACCTGTATATTCATTTTTGTTGTTCTTGATGATTATCAAATGCATATGCATTTTGTCTCAGAAATGGTCTGGATATCCATCATTTTTGGCATGCAATAATACCCAATTTGAGTTAAGGATTTAACAAATGAATATTGCTATGTCTGAATAACTGTAAATGTCTCCTGTTTGAGAAATTCATTTACATAACTGAGGTCTAAAGGCCATATTTGACATCTCAATATTTATATGATTATTTTTTAATTGACATGTACTAGTTGGGTTGCATCTGAATTGACATTACTGAAAAGACTGAACATTAACAGTGGTTTCCGTTTTGATATGGCATAGGCAATTGCCTTTCTGTGGTTTGTCAGTTCACATCAGTTTTAACTAGCAGTTTCAATATTGAGATATGAGAGTTTCAGTTGCACAACATTTCAAAAACCACATGTTGTGTGCCACCCATCTTAATAAATATTTTTGTCCTAATGCAAATAACAACTGCGGGAGCCAATTAAGCTCAGGATCATGATGTGTTTATTTATGGGGAGAGAAAGAGTATGTGTTATGGTAACTGTGAGACCTAGAAGAAGAGATAATGTGATTTTTTTTGTTTGGCGGTCTAATATAAGTATTTTATTCCTACAGCAGAGGAAGAGTTGAGCAGGAAAAGCTACACCTCTGTTCTTCTGCTGTAGGAATATGATACAGGAACCTGTTACTGCAATTATAAACCTTAACAGAAAACTTGTGGGAAATTAGAGGGATTGGAGAAGACTTTGGAGTGTTCTTGGGATTGGAGAACACTTTGGAGTGTTCTTGGGATTGGAGAATATGCCCACAAGTAGGAATACTTCCTGTGGCACATGCTAACCAGAGGTGGGTTCCTACCAGTTCGGCCCGGTTCATACCGAGAGTGGTATGCTGGCCTGGATCACAGAACCAGCAGCGACCCAGGCTGGACACACCTCCTAACCAGTTCCCGGGTTACCACCGTCGTCAACACCATCTTGTGTTTGAGTTCTGCATGCACAAAGTGTGCACACAAGCGAACCGGCAGTAATGCCATCCAGAACCCACCCCTGATGCTAACATTTTTCAGATATCCAGTGGTGATGAGTGTCCGATTGGAAAACTTGAGAAACCAGGTTAGCGATAGATTATCATGGAGAAAAATCTGGCCATTTGGTTTCTAGGAGTCAAAAATGAATTGGTGATGCATAAGGAATAAATTTCTTTTGGTATTGTCCATGAGGTTTTCATGGCAAAGATACTGGAGTGGGTTGCCATTTCCTTCTTCAATGGGTCACATTTTGTCAGAGCTCTCTGAGAGCAAAAGAAGAATTGAAGGCAAAAGAAGAAGGGGAATTGAGGGCAAAGGAATTGAGGTCAACAGAAGAAGGGGATGACAGAGAATGAGGTGGCTGAATAGAGTCACTGAAGGTGTAACCTTAAATGGTAGAGGACAGGAAGGCCTGAAGGAAAGTTGTCCATGGGATCGCAATGGGTAAGACATGACTTTGCAACTAACAACAACAACAACAAAGAATAAATTAGTTTGAAAGGTTGGGCCATATAACATTTTACATACATTCAATAACATTCAAGATTAATTCATGGATTTACAGTTCAAGCTAGCTGTAAAAATGGTTGAAAATATAGGATATTAAAGTAGAATTTTTAAAATATTCTATGATGTATTTGCTGTGAAATCAGCATTCCTAATGGGTGAAAAATGTTACTACTTTACCAGATCCAAAAATTGCTAAGTGCTACTTAATGGTGAATGATAGATCAGGTCTCTTAAGGAAAGTCCAGCATTCTAAATTTCTGCATGGTTAATTTCCTTTAACTTGTTATAAAATACTTTTGCACACAACAGGAGAAAACTGGGGATGCTAATGACACATAATATCTAATATATCTTGAGCTTTTCCTTGTCTACATCAGAGATGCTGTTTTAGGCTTGTTATTTTAATTAGTTGTTTAGGCAATTATTCCAGTCATATTTTCACCACTAATAAAATAGGATAAAGAAAAGTTAAACCTAGAGGTAATCTATTTTTGATTATTAGGGTTTTTAAATAATTAAATCGTGCCTGGTTGAATCCTTGCCAGTTTTTCAGAAATGGTTTGCCATTGCCTCCTTCCTATGACTGAAAGAAAGTAGTTAGCAGAAGATTTCCCAGGTTTTGGTTTTGTGCCTAAAGCAGGACTAGAACTCACTGTCTCCCATTTTATACATTGATGTCTTAACTATTCCACCAAACTGGTTCTCACAATACAGTAGGGGTGAAATTCAGCAGGATCTTACAGGTTCTGGAGAGCTGGTAACGGAAATTTCGAGAGAACTGGCAAATATTACCTCTGGCTGGCCCCAGAATGGGGTGGAAATGGAGATTTTGCAGTATCCTTCCCCCGTCATGCCCACCAAGCCACGCCCACAGAACCAGTAGTAAAAAAATTGAATTTCACCACTGCAATAGAGAGATATTATCAATTAATGTAGGGATGCAGTGGCTCAGTGGCTAAGACGTTGAGCTTGTTAGAAAGGTTGGCAGTTTGGTGGTTCGAATCCCTAGTGCCACGTAATGGAGTGAGCTCATGTTACTTTCCCCAGCTTCTGCCAACCTAGCAGTTCAAAAGCATGTAAAAATGCAAGTAGAAAAATATGGACCATTTTGGTAATAGCGTTCTGTGCACCTTCGCCATTTAGTCAGGCCGGCCACATGACCATGGAGACATCTTTGGATAGCGCTGGCACTTCAGCTTTGAAACGGAGACGAGCACCACCTCCTAGAATCAGGAACAACTAGCACATATGTGCGAGGGGAACCTTTATCTTTATCAATTCATGTAGAAAGACAACTAAGGAATTTTCAAGCTGGAATGCATATAACATTTTGCAATTTAAGAATATAAAGTCAAAGAGAAGACCCATTGTTGGAAAAAGAATACAGTATAAAACATAAAAATGGATATTACTATAGTTTAATCTATAGTATTAAATAGATTCTATAGTAGAATCTCCAGATTTCAAATTCTGTGCAATATGTTCTTCATTCATCATTAAGATTCAGGAAACAATTAGCATGAAAAACCCTGGTTTTTAAAAAAAAAACAGAAATGTTGGGTTTCCTTTGTCTTCTTAGTTAATGAGTGACAAAAATCTATGTCATATGAGAAATTAATAATTTAGATCATTCTAATTCATTAACGAAACTGATGTGTTGCAGTTAGACAATTATTTAACAATTTTTATAGTCACCCAGTTCACTAAATATGACTCTGGGTGATATCCAGATCCCCACAGCTTCCAGGCTTTGGGAAAGAAATGAACAACATTGCTTAATTCAACAGAGATACATAATTGGGTATCACTCACATACTGATGAAACCTCACCCATATTGATGTTTCTCCTTCTGCTAGTCAGTATCAGTAAAGGCAACTAGTATCTGGTGGATTTATGCAATGCCCAAGCTGCATATTTTGGATAGTTGTCTTGCTATCCTTCAGATGTAGTCAAAAGAAGACTGAGGTTTTTTATTTCATTACTACTGGAAATAACTCACATTTCAGGCAGATATAGCCCACAAATGATAGCAGTATCAAAACCTTAAAATCAATTTTATCACTTTCTTAGATAATGCATCATATATCTAACTCTATCCCACGCTGGTATTATTTTATAGTCACCTATATTGTATAAACTCTCATGCAATTCTTGATGCCAAAATTATATAGGCTCAATGCCTGCCCCTCTCCCTCTCTCTCTGCCTCTCTCTCTGCCTCTCTGTCTCTGTCTCTGTCTGTCTCTCTGTCTCTGTCTCTCTCTCTGTCTCTCTCTCTCTCCCTCTCCCTCTCCCTCTCTCTCTCTCTCTCTCTCTCTCTCTCTTACACACACACACACACACACACAATTAAATATGCTTTGTACTTTTTATACTTTTGGAGTGAGTTTTTTTCTAGGCTTGCTCATACATTTCACTTGTTTGTGGGTGGTACTATTTCAGTTACATAAACGACAACACTAGTAGCTAAATATCTGAAGCAGAGAAAATGTTGATAAAAATGGCTTTGGGAAAAGAATCAACACATGTCAACTAAGTCTCAGATTTCTCAGCTCTATTTTAAAAAAATGTGGCATGTCTGCAATATACATATATTGTAGGTGCAAATGCAGGTGGGAATTAGAGCAAATTGATTGTCCTCTCTTGCCTATGTGCAAATTTGTTTCTTATTGCACAGCTGATACTATGCCGTGTCACATTGGTGCCGTGTATCATTGTAATCAATACATATCTATACTCACAGTTTGTCAGTTCTACTGTTTGCTTTTTATGAGGTTTCAGTAAATGTTTCATGAAATAAATCACTGGCTTTTATCATCCCATGTAATACTCCTTGTTTTATTTATAAGAGCTTGGTAATGCAACATGTTGGTTCATGCTAGAAATCTATAAATAATCTAATTCAGTAGAGGCATGAAGCAAATATAAGTAGGTTTGATCCTTTGAAGAAACCCAGTTAACAACACTCTGAAATAAGAAAGATTTCTGGTGATATCTAAAATACAGAGATGAGCAATACATTTTAGTGCTAATGTATTCTCTTGAGTGGGGATGCAGTTCTATCATACTGATAGTATTTAAATTCTAAAATTTCAGGTAGGAGTGCTCAAATAGAATGTAAAATGAGAAGAGACCCGAGCTAAAATAATTGGAGTGTGGGAGTTTGTCCTCAAAGCAGCCAGCATTGTTGAAAGAAAGATTGACAACTGTAGGCAAGAATTTGAAAAAGAGAAAATTGCTGTAGCCAACATTGTGGAACTTATATCAGTGGAAATTAACTACGATGACCTCTAAGTTCAGAAGTATTTATTTCACAATACCTATAATTGCAAGTCACACAGAAGCAAAGTGTGTCTTCGAAGCTTTCCAGAATGATCTGCTAGCCACAGTGGTATACAAAGAACTTGATTATTCCAGTATGTCTCTTCTAAAATCAATATAATTCATGGACTGAGGAATGCTTGGTAAAACCCCTATTTTCAATCCTGAGCTACAAATATTCTCCTTTATTAATTCAAAGAGTATTTTATTCTTACAAAACAATCCAAAGCCTGAATTATTTATAGAGGGCTAAATTGTTCCAGAAAACCCCACAGGCTTCTAGTTAACCATCCTTGTTATAATGAAAGCAGGAGCAGCTGCAGGAGGATCACACACACACACACACAGAGAGAGAGAGAGAGAGAGAGAGAGAGAGACAGACAATCAAGATGGCAGTGTGACTATGTGATGCATAAAGAAAAGGGGCAAGGCTTCATTCATCCATCCATCCATTCCATTGATACAGTTTCCCATCTCATTAAAGTGCCTCTGGGTGGCATAAAATAAAACTCCTATCCAATGATTTAAACAACATTGTATCTACTATTTTTATACTGCAAAACGGCCAGTTGTTTCTGCTTAAACCAAATCCACAATGTGTAAGATGTATTGAATTTCCCCTCTTTTTGGGGGGAGGTATGTTGTGTAACCAGCCCTGCCTTGATAATATAAGAATATTAACAACGACATCTTAAAAGAGAGGGCAGGCAACAGCTACTAGTAACTTATTAGCATAACTGCACTGTTAGATTTGTAGTTATTGAAGAGGCGTGAGGAAGCTGAGGTGAGTAGAACAGCAATTTATTCGATAGAACAGGCAACGCAACTATGTACAGAGATTCAGCACCTCGCCCTGCTTGACAGCTATTTATACTAGAGTTGTCAAGCAGGACGACCAATAGGAATGCTTAGACAGCCCGCGCTCAGCCAGCCGCGCTTTAGCCAAACAGGCGCGGCTGAGCTGTTGCCAGCTGTCAGTTGTAAGTTGAGGACTTGCAGCCGGTCGTACATTGAGGACTTAGCACTTCTTCCCCCCTAGCAATGGCACATGCGCAGACGAAGCACATGCGTAATCACTTAAGGAGGCACACCGGCGTCAGACCCGCCCAGAACGTCTCAGTTGCAGCGGAGCCATCAACGAGGTAAGAAGTCCCTGTTGTAGCTCCTCCCTGAAGGGAGTGTAGCTCCGGGTGACATCATTGAGGCCTACCCTCTCAGGCAGATCCATCAGAACTAGTAAGTCCGCACGCAGTGGTGTGGCAGATGCCATAGCTGTAGCGAAGGTGGGGTAAAAAAAATTATCATAGATGGAAAGGAAATTCATTGGGTTTCTTTTTCCTCATTGCTGCTCAGGCTGGAACCTTCAGCATCCCACCCTCATCGCCAGTGTTAGATTTGTAGTTATTGAAGAGACGTGAGGAAGCTGAGGTGAGTAGAACAGCAATTTATTCGATAGAACAGGCAACGCAACTATGTACAGAGATTCAGCACCTCACCCTGCTTGACAGCTATTTATACTAGAGTTGTCAAGCAGGACGACCAAGAGGAATGCTTAGACAGCCAGCGCTCAGCCAGCCGCACTTTAGCCAATCAGGCGCAGCTGAGCTGTTGCCGGCTGTCAGTCGTAAGTCGAGGACTTAGCATGCACTTTCAAAACTTCTCCCCAATGAGGACAAAGTATTTTATCAGTCAGGTCAATTAAACAGAGCCAGGGTAACAAAGCACTGATCAGATAAGACCTTTGATAGAGCTATTGCTGAATTACTTTAAGAATCACTAATGAAACTCTTAGACATATTTAACAAGTGCTTTTCAGTGGGAGAAGAGATTGTTTTTAAAAAAGCATTGTTTTCTATGCAGTGCAGGAAATATCATCATTAATTTCATAGTATAAATAGTTCATGTCTGGGACAAAACCCAAAACATAGCAAGTTCTAAAATTTGCAGATGTTCACCTGGTCATTAACATGTAAATTACCACCTCAATTAATTTTTTATTTAATGGAATGCTTCCCAGCCCTCATTTCTAAGTGCTAGAATAATTAAAATCTTCAATTAAATTTGTGCTGGCATTCTTGGTTTGCAATCACAGGCAAAGAGAAGGGCGTCTAAAGATAAATTCAAATGGCTTGAGTGTGCAATTTATAATAGTAGCAAGAAGAATCAATGCCCCTATGTGTGAGGAAGACTTATTGAAATAAAATGCAATGGTAGAGTCTGCATTTTACACATCTATAGATCAATGAATAGATCCTTACCTACTTCTTTTACAAATGTAAGTTCAGTTGGTTTCACATTCTTATGAAATCTTTGAGAGAACCCAAAATAATGTAGAGTAGTATATACATATAGTATACTATACTGTACCTATATCAAAGAAAGCTCCCGTGAGTTTAACAACACCCATATTTCTAAGGCTAGAAATGGAAGATTGCAATGCGAGCTCCCTCCTGCTGGTAAACCAAACCTCCCTAACCCAAATCCACACCATAAAAAGGGAGCGACCGCACATCCGCTCATCATCCCCTCCCCCCAGTTACTTTTACCCAGCAGCATCTCCATGTAAAGGAAAAGGATGGCATGAAATATGTGACCGTTTTTTAAACCAGTGGAAAAGAGCTCTCTTGCAAGCTCAACTAGAATTCGATTGGTGGGGTTTCTTTTCCTCCTAACAACACCGTGCACGATCTCCCTACACACCGACCGTTTTTTAAAAAAAACCTTTTCACAAGCCAAGCCGATCGGTTAAGATGCCGGCGGTGTTGGGGGGCGGGCAATTGAAGGGGCGTGCGCCCCTCTCCTAGAGGAAGGCAGTGATTGGAGGGGAGGGTGATGACATTGCTTAAAGGGAAACCCACAGCTATTTCCAGGTTTGTTTGGGTAATTTCATCCTTCTGCCCACAGTCCATCTTCTGCTCGGTAAGTTTCTCCTTTCCATCTGAGAATTAGCTAAGGGAAACTACCAACCTAGGGGTGACGCCCTCTGCAGCCAACAAAATACATGATCTTTTTTTCCTCACCCTCTTAGCGCCCCCTGCCACGCGCCCCTGCCGCACCCCCCTTGCCTCTTTGTGCCCCCCTGCCGCCTCCCTTACCTCTTAGCACCCCCCTAAGTCATCCTACTGCCCCCCAGTGGGCGGTACCACCCACTTTGGGAACCACTGATGTAGAGATTACCCAAATTGTATGGCTATTTTTTAAAAATATGATTGCTACATTTAAAAAAAAACTTCTATATACAATTATTTCTGCCTTACCAATCTTACCAACTAGTGTGATGTTGGAAGAAATGTCCTTCTGGGTTCAGTTCCAAGTGGGGGGAAAGACACTGGAAACATAGAGGCTGCTTGGAAAGATGGTTTAATGGTAGACAGGATCACATGGCTTGAGCTCCTGATCAACTTCACATGGCTTGAGTTTCTGAGCAGAAAAGGGAGGAGACACTGAGAGTGCCCTGGCTTTATGCCCTCTCTGGGTTCCACCCGAGAGCTTCCCATTCCTATGTAAGAAATGCATTCTGATTGGTTGTCAGACTCCCAGGGAGCAGGGGGTCTTAGCTAACTTTATAGGCTGTCCTGAGACCCAAGCTTATTTGCCTTTCCCAGGTGTCTTGTGATGAGTTTCTGTTTGCTAGATGGGTCTGCCTGAAGGGGATAGTTCTTTGTTATGTAGAATAGACTGGCTCAGGCCTTAATGGTCCATTGACAAAGGTGGGGGAGAGATGAGTTTCTGTCTCCCTTTAAGGGGAAATATTCTGCCCTTTTAATATTTCCTAAAATATTTCATTTTCTAGTAGAGGCGTGAGTTTTAACTTCCTATAGTGAAAAATAAGGAGGGTAGCCAAAATGGTGATGTTAAATCCTAAATGGTATACATTTTCACCTTTGGGCAAAGATATTGAGAAGTCAGTTTAAAAAATTTAATAATGAAATTCCACAAAAATATTCTTGAAACCTAAGACTTCTCAACCATGATGATAATCCTTTCCTTTTAGTTTACGAAAGAAGCAAATGGTGAAAGCATGAAAGATTTTTAAAGTAATAAAATGGCCAAACAGACGAAAGAAAAATCTACACTAAATTTACCTCAATTAGCTTCAGTTTCCTTTCCAGTTCCACTTCAAGGTGCAGAGTAATCTATAAAGATCTTCACTGATCAGAATCATAACTGATGAACAGAATCATCTTCTTGTGTATTCCAAAGGCTTTCTAAAATTGCCTTTGAATAGTGTGGGTACCTGCCCTCGTACCATAATATGTGGGAGTGTTTTTCTCCTCATTGGTGATCTCCAACTCTGGAAAAGGCCCAAGTAGATAAAACACACAAAACTATCACTATATATTCAAAGGAATAAAATTCACAAAGAAAATAACACCACACTTCCCTTCCTATGTATCCTCATCAGCATAGGCATTTATGGCAAATAAGAAACATGAATGTATCAAAAAAAAAAAAAAGCAAATAAGTGGAAAAAATAAGTGAAAGATTGGTTGATCATAATTCACTCTATGAAGCTGAACTGAGTTTCAGCAACAGTAAGAAAAAGTAAAATACTTTTTAGGGCACCTTGGCAATTTAATAGACAAAAACCACTAACCATCGCTGCCTTGTTGTTTCTACTCATTAACATTCTTGGTGCCTTTTGAAGCAGTGATTAGAATTATAGAATCCCAAGAGATTCTTAAATAATAAGGTCAAATTCTGATTCAAATTGTTGTAGCGTACGCTTCAACAACGTAAGCTTCCTGAGTTAATATTCATTCATTTGAATCTGAGCAGAGATTGAAATGTATTAATATTCTCACATGTTGGAAGGATTTGCTAATTTAGCATTTATCTATTGCAAGCTGAAATACTTATACATTTCTGAGTAAGTAAAAAAAAAAAGCAATGCTTTCTCAAGAATTGGGGTTGTGACCATGCCAAATATAATGAATATACAGTAAACAGCCAAAATGGTCCTAACAGGTTGCCAATTATCATTTGGAACCAAACTTAGACAGAACTCATTCATTGTTCAAACCACATTGTGGTTTCTTTGGCTTTGCTTACTGTGATGCTTAAACTCCCGTATTATATTTCATAAATCATGGAACAAGGCTTAGCAGATCTCGTGAATTCAGTCAATGGTGTTTTATTCAATATATCAAATTAAACTGTGGGTGAATGCAACATTGAATCAGGTTTATTGCCATGCTTATTTAATTAAATTAAATAAACCTGAAACCTTATAGAACACACTAAAATTAATAGGACTTTAGTCATAATTTTGTCATCCGCTTCAGTGGGTCTATTCTAAGTAAGGACAAGACCTGGTTCAAAATCTATGAATAATTTTTTTATGGCTAAATAGCTGAATTGTATAGACCTTCTGCCACTTCTTTTAAAAGTTGTTTGAGTTTCCTATATACCACAATGATTGGTGAGACTTGGGAAATCAGTTTCCATTTCAGAAAAAAGGCAAATGTGGAGCCAGCCAAGTTGCTGAAGTGATAGGCTGAGTAAGTAAGTAAGTAAGTAAGTAAGACTATATTATGTATGACCACATATTTGGGTAGAATTGATGCTCCAAACTATCTTGACAACAATATAATTTTCTGATTTGCATCCACGTTTAGACATGGATCGTCATGATAAATTCCTTGTGTTTACAAAGTAGTTCCTTCCTCCAGCTTCCCAAATGATAACACTGTGTTGGAGCTTACATTGGACAGGTTGTGTTTCCTTTTCCTCCTTCTATCTGTTTAAAAAGAAGGAAATCTCAGGATATGGTCTGAAGATGTGTGAAGTAGGAGTATTGAGTAGGTTCACAACACTGGGTTAGACACCAGTCTGAAATCTAGATACATTAGTAGAAGCAGTTAAATAAAGCACAATGAATCCAAAAATGGAAGCCATCCCCACAACCAGCTTGCAGTAGATAAGATGAAAGAAAAAGAAGAGTATGACCAGTAGCAAAATGGATGATCTCAGTTGCTGAAGCAATAAGTGCAACATTGGAAGATTTTAGAAAGATAGATTAAGGATAGATCACTATGGAGAAAATGTATCTGAGTGTATGCTAGGAATTGAAAACAATCCAATGGTATGTAATTAAAGCAATTAAAAAGCAAATGCTTTTTTATAAATTAAACAAGATCTACAGTGATATCTTACATATAGTGGGAACATATAGTAGATAAAGTATGGAATATTTGTTGCTTGTTCTAGTTGCAGTAAATCTCAAGGTCTTGTAAGAATATAATGACATATATTCTACTCTTCTGCCTTTTTTGATGTTTTTGTGCTGATTGCCTGAATATACTTATTTCCTTATCCAGTAAGAAGTAGAAGAGTACATTTGAGATCCTAAAGGTTTAAACTGCTTGCTTACACTTAAAAGCATTGCTTAAAATGACATAAACTATTTTCTCTCTCAAGCATGGGCAAAACACTTTAGACAGCAACATACTCAATCTTATTATCCTATCAAGGTACTTTAAAAAGGACTGCCAGCAACCATAAAAATAATTCACAGCTTGAGGCCATCTGGAACCTGGGAGGCTGCTAGGTAAGTAGGAGGCAATGATTTGCGGTTGTTCTTGAAAAGAAGTCATAGGAAAGTCTTCCTACTAATGTTAGCTGTCACTTTTTAAACCTGTGAGTGAAATTAAGTTCTCATGAAACTTTTAGAGTGGCAGAACATGAAAATAATGCTTTGCCCATTGATTCCCTTGGAATTTTATAATGTTTTCCAAATTTCTATATCACTCATCTCACCTAAATGACTCTGGGCAATTTACAATAAAACCATTAAAAAAACTATAGTTATAGAGTAATATTAAAATATATTTCTCTTCTTCAGGCTAAGCACAACCAATATTGTTCTCATATTTTTTTTCCTTTCTTAACCCTGATAATTTTGATTGCTGTCCTTTAGACATGCTTGTTTGTTAATGTCCTTCCCACAATGTGGTGCCCAGAACTGCATGATATACTGCAGAAGTGTGTAGCCAATGCACTTTTTTTTAACTTTTCTTGATCTTGATGTATTTCTATTAATAATACCTAGGACATATTTTTGTTTTTTCCTGTGTTTTTTTCCCCTTCATGACCTATTGGCTCATATTTAATTCAGTAGCTCAGTGGTGGGTTGCAGGCAGTACACCCCAGTATGGGTGTACCAGTGCCTGCCTGGAGCACCGGGAAACCGTTCTGGTATGGTACTCCGGAGGGCCCATCCGCTCGCCCGTCATCCTTAACTGTCTTAAACTCTTTGGTGCTTCTGTGCACGCACACGGTGCATACAGCGCCCGTGCGATGCTCCACCGAGGAGCTGGAGCATCACAGAGGCTTGCTGAGGCATCACTGGGGGGTAGGACACATATGCGCACTGCATGAGTGTGTGCCTGCACTGCGCGCATTCATGTGTAGGATGCCGGGCCCCGTTGCAACCGTACCAGTTGCAATGGGATCCGGAACCCACCACTGCAGTATCTACTTCTTTTTCCTAGGTATTATAATTTTATAAATCTTGATACGTTATATTATTCCATTTTAGTTGTTTATTAACATTCTGCTATTTAGGTAGTTTGAAGTACTGGTTGAATTCTTTGGCCATCTAAATTAAAGTTTTCTATTCTACCTTATAATACCTAAGCCACCCTGAGAATGAAGGAAATCTCTTCTACAGAATTATGCACATAATTATAACAATGCACTATTTAGCAGCAATAGATTACATGATATCTGGATTCCTTTTTATCATGTTTTGAAATAACAGCATGTGCTACTAGTTTTGCCAATATGAATCGAATCTTAATCCATTTGTTTTAATGAATTCATCAGGCCAAAGCATATATTAAGATGGAAGAGATGAAATACTTGGATTGCTTAACCACCTTGTGTTCTCTCGTGTTTAAATTCAATGAGGAAACATTTCATTGTGTACCAAAAGTGTACTGATATTGCTCAAGTAAGGATTTTGATGTTTCTATGAGACTTGCTCATAGAATTTTGATTAGGCAGAAAGCTAAGAAAATTCAGGTCCTTGTTTTTCAAATACAGATATAGATTAACAGAGTTGGAAGGAACCTGATAGGTCCTCTAGATGACATTCACCCCAAGCAGATTCAACACCATTTCTAACAGAGGGTAGTCCAGTCCCTTCTTGAAAACTTCCAGTGATGAAGCTCCCAGAACCTCTGAAGGCACGCTGTTGAAGGTTGATTGTTCTCACTGTCAGAAAATTTCTCCTTATGAATCCTTCATTGTTTAGTTTCCATCTCTTATTCCTTCTTGGGCCTTCATGTGCTTTAGAAAATACCTTGATCCCCTCCTCTCTGTGGCAGACCCTCAAATATTGGAACACTGCTATCATGTGTCCCCTGGTTCTCCTCTTCACTAGATTAGCCATGGCCGGTTCCTGCAACCGTTTATCATGTGTTTTAGACTCCCTAATCATCTTAGTTGCTCTTCTCTGCACTCTTTCTAGGGTCTCAACATCTTTTTTATAGTGTGGTGACCAAAACTGGATGCAGTATTCTAGGTGTTGTCTTACTAAGGCTTTATAGAGTGGTATTAGTACGTCACTTGATCTTGATTGTATCCCTCTGTTAATGCAATTTAGGATTGCATTGACTTTTTGGCCGCCCCCGCACACTGCTGGCTCAAATTTAATTGGTTGTCCACAAAGAGTCCAAAGTCCCTCTCACAGATACTGCTATTAAGTCTGGTTTCCCCAGTCTATATGTGTACTTTTGGTTGTTCTTGCCTGAGTGTAAGAGTTTACTTTTCTCTACATTGAATTATTAGACCAATCTAACAGTGTTCAAGACTGTCAAGATCTTCTTCTTTCTTCTCTTATTCCCCTTTTCCTTTACTCTCCCCAAAACAACAAACCATTGGATTATCAAGTAAATCAACCCAGAGTGGTTACTCAAAGCAGAATCAGGTTCAAATTATTATACTTCGATAGGCTTTGATATGTTGATAGCATATTTTAAAGGCCCAGTTCTCTGAAGAAGGCTCTGATATTGGGAAATATGGAAGGAAAGAGAAGGATAACTAGCAGCAAAGTGGATAGAGTCAGTTATAGCGGTAATAGAGCATCATTGGAAGAAGTAAAGAACCAGGTCAGAGATAGATCATGATATAGAAAATCTATCTGTGTGGTCACTAAGAATTGATAGTTTGATGAAACATAATCAATCAATCAATGCAGATGACAATCATACTGACCATCCAGCTATAAATTATCATGAAACAAACGGGAACATCAAGGAAGATAATGTATTAAACATTATGCCACTTTGAGTTGTTCTTTAGGTTAAAGGACTATGATCTTTGTCTCATCAACTTAAAAAAAAAGCTGTCTTAAAAAGAAAGGCAAAATGTTCCTTCCATTTTCCTTATTAACTACTCTTTTCATCCCCATAATGCTGACCTGGCTTGGTAAAAAAAAAAAAGCTTTTTCCAATTTCTTACATATTATACAGACATATAATACGCTTTGTATTATATATGTGTTGTTAGAAAGTTGCTGAAAGAACTTAAAAGGTAAAAAAAATACAGGCAGATAAAAAAAATCCCGAGGTCAAAAATCTAGTAAATTGAAATTGCACAGAGGAAGAACCACATTTTCTTAAATCCTGTGTAATTTTTATCATAAATTGATTTTCTGCCTCACACCGGTCTTCTATCCTACCTTATCATAAAACTAAGCACTCAATTTCCTAGTCCCAGTATCTCTGTCTGTACAAGTAATAGTTATATGTGTTCAGTCCTTCAGCAGCCACTCCTGTCTTCCATTCTGTGGATGTGCATCAATCTTCCCATTTGCAATGTAATTACATGCAGATCAAACCATTATGCACATACAAATATATTCTCATAATCTAGAACCTTCCATTATCAGAATTCCAGCTAAGTGGAAGGGTACTTATTGTTCTGGATCTTAGATCAACCAAGATTCAGTAAGATTCAGATTTGGATCTTACATTATTTAGAAAAGCCTAAATTTAATTCAGGCATCTCACAAATCTGTCCCAGTCACCTAGATTTAATTTGATCTTGAATGAAGCTATTGCATTATTCTTACTTAAACAATACATTGGTACTGGACTGGAATACAGCTTGGAAATCAGCACAGTTTCCAGATTCTGTAAACAATATTTCCAATCTATTGTGTAATAATTGAGATTTCTGCAGTATTTCGAGGGGGGTTGATGGAATATAATGGAATTGAATAACACGGTAAGAAGGGACCTTCCAGGTCTTCTTGTCCAACCTCCTGCTCAGGCAGGAAAAATCAGAACAGAAAAGCAATGGAACAGCAATTACAGTTTGTTATTTTGTTTAGCTTGAAAAAGTTGTTAAATGGTTAATAAGCTTGATTGGGATCCCTTTGGTATAGTCTCAAACTAATGATTCTTCTTCTTTCAAACCAAATGAATAGTTAATTCTAATATTCCTTTGTAGACTTGATTAACTTGTCAGAATCTGCCTAATTTACTTCCTGGAATTTAATCACTGAGCAAGTACAAAAATGTGCTTCATTTAAGGGACATGCTATTTAACTTGGTCTAAAAACCTCAGCAGAAGGAGGGGGAAAACAGTCTTTCCATTTCAAATAAGTAATGTCCCTGGGTGTTTGACAGATTTGATACCTCAAATTGATTTGGGCTGGTTTCATTGGAATAGCCATTGTTTGTGTGTTTCTGAATTGCATTGTTTCTTTTCAGAATGTGTATTTTTTTAATTGTCTTTTTTCTAGTCATACTTGGTATTCGTGTCAAACTTTTAGTTTATTTTTAAGAGCCCCAGAGTGATACATTGAGCCCACCACAATTATATTGTGTATGAAATCTGTTTCTAAGAAAATTTTAAAGATTCCCTGTGGGCAGGAGGATTTTGCAGCTTGCATGCTCAATGGCCAAGCCAAGTAAAGTACAGTTGGATATTAGAAGAGAATAAAATAATTTCAAAGATAGTTTCAAGAATGTCATTTGTAAAAAGACAATAGGTTGCTTGATTATAGATCTAGTTGTTTTCTGAAGTTTCAAGATGTATGCCATTTCTTTTGTACTGGTTTGTTACAAGGGGTGAATTTTTTTTCATCATGCAGAAAGTTTCCTCTGGAATTTTTGTAGAATTTAGGTCTGTGATCAATGCAACAGAAGCTTCCTGTGACAAAACCAAGGTCAAAAACAGTCTACTTCTACCTATTATAGAAGACATTTATGTTGTTTAAATGTTTTGTTTGAATAATGTATTTTTGCATTTTTGTTCATTTATTCATTCCTTAATCATTGAAAACCCTGACTCAGAAGACTACTTTGCACAAATAGTTGTTTAGGTGATGATAAGATGATCAAGATACTATCAAAGTTTTATAAAGATAGTGTAAAATTCATTTGGGTAAGATGACAAGCTACTTATTCAACCCATATATATTCAACTACGTGAATTTGTGGCAAAATTGAACCGATTGGGGCTTCTGTGCACGCGCACGGAGCGTATGGCACCTGTGCAATACTCTGCTGAGCAGCTGGAACATCACGGAGCATCACAGGTGGTAAGTATACATGTGCGCGCTGTGCAGGTGCTCTGCACATGCATGTAGTGGACACTTGACCCCGTTGCACCAAACCAGTTGCAACAGGATCTGGAACCCACCACTGATTTGAGGGCAATTATGTCTAAATGCAGTACATAACTTCTCATGATCTTGCTTTTCCACATATATGTTGAGAACCACATATGCATACGCAGCCCTAATCTTTTATTATAAGGAATATAGTGGCTCATGAGATTAGGACACTGGGCTGATGATCAGCTGGCTTTGTTTGAGACCCAATTGCTGCTATGGATAGGGTGAGCTCCTGTCACATGCTCCAGCTCCTGCTGAACCAACAATTTAAAGTGAGTGACTGCAAGTAGATAAGGTGACCAACTTTTTTACAATGAAAAGGAGGACAAAACATGCTCGATTGTCCAAAATGCTAAGGTGACCAACTTTTTTACAATGAAAAGGAGGACAGATAAATTGGAAAAAAAAATATGGTAAATAAAAGAAATATTTTATTCATTGCAACAATAATACACTAAAATATGATATATGCATAATAAAAAACATTTGTAACATATCCTTCATATTGAATTTTACGTCAAGTACTGCAGCTAGAGTATCAACATTCAATCTCGATTTCTCACTTGTCGAAAAATCATTGGCAATTGAAAAAAACTCGTTCAACTGCTGCATTAGTTCCAGGGCAGCACAACATAAATTGAACAAGTATAAATAAATGTTCACATGGAATATGTTCATTTTTGAAATGGCTGAAAATATCCACCCATCTTTTATCAATTTCAACATGTTGATTTTCCCATTGTATTAATTTTTCAGAATTTAAATATACATTCAGTCTTCTAATTTCTTCAAAGAGACAATTGTCATTTATTTTAATGTCTAGCATTTCTTTAGATAAAAATTCAACACAAGATTCAATATCTGTTCAATATACTTGCGATGAAGTAAAAAAAACACCATTAAAAACTGTTTAATAAAACATGAATTGTACTTACCTCTGTATAATTGAATATTCACTGAGAAAGAAATAATTACCGTGAGTCATTCAATTGTGGATGTGCCGTGAGTCTACTGCGTGCGTATGTGCCGTGTTGTGTTTCGGTAAGAAGTAAACAAAGCCATTTGCACGCGGCGCTCTCTCTCAAGGTCTCCTGTGCGGAGCGCATGCGTCTCATAATCGCATCTTATACCGCACTATACCGAGTCTTGACGAATTGTCATGTCAAATACAAATACGTCACATAACACGCAACAGATTAGTCTTCAAATATCAAAAAGGAGAACATGTAGGAGGACACTTTTCGAGGGAGGACGGAACTTACAAAAGAAGGACTGTCCTCCCTAAAGGAGGACGGTTGGTCACCTTAAAGTAGATAAATGGGTACTATTTTGGTGGCCAACCTAATGGGGAAATGAAATGAGCTCCCCCTGGGCATTATCCTGAGCAACAGTGATATCATCAGCTGTTCCTTTCACCAGGATTTTAGCACTCTTGACATGACTGTAGTAGTATCATCTAAAACAGGGGTGTCAAACTTAATTTCATTGAGGGCCACATTAGGGTTATGTTTGATGGGGGCTGGGGGGGCATGGCCAAAGGGGCATGGCCAGCTCAGTCATTTGTGTCAGGGGCACCTTTGATAGCCCGTGCGGGGCTGGGGATCCTCCTGCAGCCCTATGCCAGTGAAAACAGAGCTCAGGAGGGCCGTGCATGGCTGATCCATTGCTGTTTACAGGGCAGCCTCACAGACCAAATCTATGCACCCTACAGGTCAGATCCTGCCTTGAGTTTGACATCCCTGATCTAAAATGCAAGTAAAGCAAACTGAATTTTTCTGCTTCAGGACAAAGTTTGCTAGCTTGCACTTGGAGCTGAAGAAAGACTGTATGTAAGAGGTATACCTCCACTCACAAAAAAACTAAAAGGTGTAAAATCTCAGAGCTTCTCCAGCAAGCAAAGAACAGGTAATATCAATAATGAAAATATTTCAAATATAGTTCATGGTGATATGCATTTTTCTCACCGGAAATATTTCTACTGTTTGGGAAAAGCTGTCAGCACTCTCACCAAATAAGCAAATCACTCCTTCCGGAGAGAAGCATTAAATATTCACAAATGGCAGGGTGCCATGACCAATCACAAAACACTTAATTACCAGAAATATAGTTCGATGAAATTGGTCCACTCCTACTCTCAAAATCCTCCCTATCACCTCATCTTGTCTTTGTTTGATTTCTGAGAGAGTGGTCATATTTCCAAGCAATGCACCAGTAGTTATTTGTATTTTTCAAGAATGTTTATGGTCCTATATAGTGCCAGAGGGATTTCAGGGCAAGGGACAATGATGATAAAGATTGCCATTTTTCATTCTTTTCAGCATGTTAGCTGTAAATCAAGAAACCTTCCATTGTAAAGGGAGGGATCTTCAGGGACACAGGTGACCTTGGCAGCACATTGCCACCTCCCATTTTCTATGTTTTTTCACAAAGCAGGGCAAAGCTCTTGTTTTGTTTGTTTGTTTGTTTTTATTGGATTTATATGCCGCCCTTCTCCCAAAGGACTCAGGGCGGCGTACAACGTTAAAAAACACATATCACAAAAGTTAAAAGGAAATTAAATGTATATCAAAAAAAACGCAAAAAAACAAATCGAATTTATGGAACAATACATTTAAAAAATGAGTTAAAATTAACAGGCCAGGCCAGCTTGCTGGAAAAGCCAGCTTTTTAGGGCGCATCGGAAGGACCAGAGGTCAGGGATTATGCGAAGCTCCAGGGGCAGCTCATTCCAGAGGGAAGGCGCTCCCACAGAGAAGGCTCTCCCCCTGGGGGTCACCGGCCGACACTGTCTGGCCGACGGCACCCTGAGGAGGCCAACTCTGTGGGATCGTACTGGACAGTGGGAGGCTACTAGTGGCAGTAGGTGGTCTTGCAGGTACCCTGGGCCTAAGCCATGGAGCGCTTTAAAGGTCATAATTAATACCTTGAATTGCAGCCGGAAAACAACCGGCAACCAGTGCAGGCTGCCTAAAAGGGGTGTAACATGGGAGCACCTAGGTACCCCCATGATAACCCGCGCGGCCGCATTCTGGACCAGCTAAAGCCTCTGGGTGCTCTTCAAGTGCAGCCCCATGTAGAGAACATTGCAGTAGTCCAAGCGAGAAAGGACGAGGGCATGAGTGACTGTGCACAGAGCATTTCGATCCAGGAAGGGGCACAACTGACGTACCAGGCGAACCTGGTAAAAGGCCCCCCTGGTCACGGCTATCAGGTGTTCTTCTAAACTAAGCCACGTACCCAGGAGGACTCCCAGATTGCGAGCCTTCTCTGAGGGGGCTAAAATTTCTCCCCCTATCACCAAAGACGGAACAAGGTGTACAAATTGGGATGACGGAAACCACAGCCACTCAGTCTTGGAGGGATTTCCAAGCAATGCACCAGTAGTTATTTGTATTTTTCAAGGATGTTTATGGTCCTCTATAGTGCCAGAGGGGTTTCAGGGCAAGGGACAATGATGATAAAGATTGCCATTTTTCATTCTTTTCAGCATGTTAGCTGTAAATCAAGAAACCTTTCATTGTAAAGGGAGGGATCTTCAGGCACACAGGTGACCTTGGCAGCACATTGCCACCTCCCCTTTTCTATGTTTTTTCACAAAGCAGGGCAAAGCTCTTCCCCTGCACTTCACAACTTTTGTGAAGTTGCATCTAACTTGTCTAGAGAGACCAGCCTACTTGTTTTTAAAAATTATATATGCAGGTTTGATTAACCATCACTCTCTCTCTCTCATTTCAAACTTCATTAAAATATTTCTGCCCCAATTCCAATGAGATTTTGAAAAAGCAAAGTCAGTGATTAAGAGGCATCAGGCATTGGAGGCATGTTCACATAATTAAGGAAGCTCATATGCCTTCACACAGAATGTCTCTATTTCCTTAATAGAATAATCAGCAAGTCATTAGCAGAATGCTAGTTTCTTGTCCAGCAAAACCTAACACACAGCTGATTAAAGTTTCTCTATGTATGAACCAAGCTTAGATTCACAGAATATACATTAAGAGGAAAAGATTTGATGTCAACACAGATTAGACAGGGATAGGGATGTCAACACCGATTAAAACCAGGCTACCAGTTTCTTATTGTTACCGGGTGGCACCTTTCTTCACTGCACTGAGGACATTTATCCATAAATCATTTGATTCAGAATAACTGCTGCTTATTTTGGTCTTGAGAGGCTCTAAGAATGTTATGTGGTTCTTCATAAAACCAAGTCAGATGGAGAGTGAGACTACTTTCCTCCATTCAAATAACTACTAAGAGAAAACATTGAAGAACAAAAGAACTTAGCAAAAGCAGGAAGTGTGGACACAACTAGAAAACTGAGTGAAGGGTATAATCAACATTATTGCCATTATGAAATTAAGAGAAGGCAGTTGTGATAAAACAGTTGAAGGCATGATATTGAAATTCTGACTTTTGTCTAAGGACATGGCCAGTGAGGACAGGCTGAAGGAACTTGAAATGTTCAATCTGAAAAATATATATATCAAAGTTTGACTATATTAAAAGCTACCATATAGTATAGGCTGGAACTATTTTCCATTACGAGGCAAAATAGAACCAGAAATGAGTGCATTTTTCATTTTATTTAAATACAAGAAAAAACGTTATGATGGTAAAATCTACAAATACAGGTTTATACAGCTTGCAACCACATTCAATCCACAATTTCTGTTGGTAAGGGAGGCATTTGTTAAGTGAGTTTTGCCCCATTTTACAACTTTCCTTGCCATATTTGTTAAGTGAATCATTACAGTTGTTAAATTAATAACATGGTTGTTAAGTGAATCTGGTTTCCCCGTTGACTTTGCTTGTCAGAAGGTTGCAAAAGGGAATCACATGATTCTGGGATACTGCAACCGTCATAAATGTGAGTCAGTGATCAAGCATCCGAATGTAAATCACATGCCTATGGGAATGCTGCAACAGTCATAAATGTGAAAAATGGTCATAAGTCAGTTTTTTACTGCTGTTGTAACTTTGAATGTCACTAAATGAACTATTGTAAGTCAAGGACTACCTGTAGTTGAGCAGTCTAGCTGCAAAGTTCTCCAGCTCTGAATGTTTTTAAGAGGAGGCTGAACTTCCACCTTTTAACAGTAATTTAATTACTTTTCCTGCATTTTGAAGACTAGATAATAGAATAACAGAGTTGGGAGGAACGTTGGAAATCTTTTAGTCCAACCACCTGCTCAAGCAGGAAACCATATACCATTTCAGACAAATAGTTGTCAATCTCTTCAGTGGTGGGATTCAAAAAAGTTTACTACCAGTTCTGTGGGTGTGGCTTTGTGGGTGTGGCAGTGGAAAGTTACTTCAAAATCCACATTCCCTCCCCACCCCACAACCTGTTTTCCAGCTCCATTCTCCTGTTCAGGGCAACAAAAGAAGATTGGCTGGGAAGCAGTGGGAGCAGGGCCAGCCTATTTGCCAGTTCTCCGAACTACTCAAAATTTCTGCTACCGGTTCTCCAAAACCTGTCCGAACTGGCTGAATACCACAACCATTCCACTGAATGATTGACTGAATGATTGACTGACTGACTGACTGACTGACTGACTGACTAACTAACTAACTGACTGATTATTCTGAAAGGACATTTCTCCTTATTTCCAGGTTGAACCCCTCCTTGTTCAGTTTCCCTCCATTGCTTCTTGTTCTGCCTTCAGATGCTTTGGAGAATCGATAGACCTCCTCTTTTTGTAGCAGCCCCTTAGGTATTGGAATACTGCTACCCCTAATCTTCCCTTCACTAGAAGTTTCTTCCCTGTTGACAGCTTATGACAAATGCAGACATTTTCTTTATGCTCTACCCTAAAGGTGCCAAACATAGACACCGATTATAAGTGAAAAACACTTTGACTGTGACACATCCAAAGCATAGTGATGTCAAGTCATCACATGGATGGAAAATGAAGCCAAATTGGAACAGAAACAACTCATTTTCATAAGTATTTGTGCACTATGGTGAAGAGTTTATTTCATGACAGAAGAATGGCAGGCAGGCAAAGTGCTGCATAGAAATCATTGAGCTGAAAGGGATGTTATATGCCACCTGGTCAATTTACTTTGATGAGGGAAATCTTAAGCTAAATTATTTCCAGCCATGAGGAAGTTGTATTGGCCAAGATTTAGTGTCAAGTAGAATTTTACAACTACCACCAAATTGAAATTGATTGTAAAAATATGGGTCAAGTCATTGTTCAATCATAATCCATAAAATCAATTGGGTACATCTTGCTTTCCCAAAAAGTCATTAAGCCGCTAGCACAATATAGATGTAGATTTGGATTACTTAAAAAAGTAATGTATTTGGTAAGGGATTTATTACTGCCACTACCAATTTGTGTAAATATAAAAATAAATTGCATTTCTGCTTGTGTTATGCTCAAATACCATCAGTAAAAGTAAGATTTTCATGCCCTTATGTATATGACTACATATGCTTACTAATAGAAGTGGCTTATAAGACTTACAGTATATAACCCCCCATAAAGCTTTATAGCACTCTCTGAGTGATTTACAGAGTCAGCACATTGCCCCCAATAATCTGGGTCC
Source organism: Natrix helvetica (assembly GCF_964273705.1). Classification (NCBI taxonomy): domain Eukaryota; kingdom Metazoa; phylum Chordata; class Lepidosauria; order Squamata; family Natricidae; genus Natrix; species Natrix helvetica. The sequence continues at coordinate 51,976,489 of NC_138548.1, forward strand.
TCATTTTACCAACTTTGGAAGAATGGAAGGCTGAGTCAACCTTGAGCCGGTCAGCATCGAACTTCTGGCTGTGGGCATTCTAACTGCACCATCACAGTTCATATTAAATTAAACCAGATTTGTTTTAGTATTAGCCATCCTGCACAAAATACTGTTTGTGGTCAAACTTCAGGGATACTGGCAATTGCTTTAGCAAAAATGAAGGTGAAGTTGATGGAAAGCAAGCTTCACAATGAACTTCCTTTTGTTTTATTTCCCTGAGATGTTAAGGCAACCTGAAGAGAACCGGACCACACCTGGTTTCCAATTATTTATTTTATTTATTTATTTATTTATAAATTTTATTGGCTGCCTATTTTACCATACGGTAACTCTGGACGGCTTACAATCACACATAAATTAAAACATAAAAAGTTAAAATCAAACATTAGAAACCAAAGTCACATGGCAGGAGTTGAAGGGGGGAGAGTGGGATCTGTTATTATTCAATCAACCACTTCCATTGCGCTGCTCACCCACTGGAGCCCCAAGGCGACTGGCAAAGCCACATCTTTAGACCCCTATAAAAAGATAGGAGGGTTGGGGCTAACCTCACATCGGGGGGGGGGGGATGTTCCAGAGGACAGGAGCAACAACAGACAAAGCCCTCCTCCTGGACCCTGCCAGCTGGAATAATCGGGCTGAGGGGATCCGCAGTAGGCCACAATTGATATGGACCAATTATCCAAGGGATGAGATGGGGAATTATAAAAGCAAAGGTTGGCAGCACCTGAGTATGGTATGTGTTGGAGAAAGATTTGTGTCATGTGCAACACCAGGGAAAGAATTTGCAGCCACCTTAAGTTGATTTTTGAAGTACATGCTGACTCAAAGCAATATTTCATTCAAGGGGTGAAAGTACAGGCTATAACTGATCGTCCAGTTGTCGTTCTTCCCAGGACTGATTATTAGAAGCTTGCATCCATTACAACTTCCTAGTCATTCTTCTGAGGGAGCAAATCAAGAAGGGAAGTTGATGGGAAAGTAAATTGAAAGACATGAAATTGCCTTTGACTATTACGATGTTTTTAATTGTTCAGTCTGATACCCAAGGCCCCAAAGGATGCTGATCATTTATGTTTCAGAGTCAGAACAGTATTCATGCAGGTGAGGAATCTCATGTCCTTATGGCATTTATTAGCACAAAACTCCACCACTGTTTGTGAGGCCAAGGATCTATCTACCACACTGATCTTAGCTGCACTTCAGAGAGTCCAGGAAACATAGGAAATTCAACAAAAGGTCTTCTGTCCTCCAGAACTATGACTTTGCCCCTGGTTATACCTGGGTAAAACAATACTCTGTCATGCAAAATGCATCTTTGAGTGGGAATACATTGAGGGGAAGAGTAAAGCCATTTTTGTAGAGTCTGCCCTATTTGTTTGGATTGTATTGTTACGTATTGAATATATAGAGTTGTGATAACCCCTGCTAAAATAAAACTAACCTTTAGATGACTCTAACTGTTAACTCCCTGCTAAAGTGAAACTAACCTTTAGATATTTGGGAAAGAAACTTTAAACATTCATATTTGAGCAGGGTTTTTCATGTATTATGATTGGTTAAGGCCCTGTGGGCCCAGGGTATAAATTATAGGCAATTGCCTGCTGTTCCTCAGTTCCAGATTGAGTCAATAAATGCTGTTGTATCTATGCTGGTCTGCTTCTTTCCTACCAAAGCCCACTACACAATATGTGTAATCCAGAGGTGCATTGCTGCCAGCATTGCTGCCGGTTCAGTGCCTCAAAAATATTGTGCACACCAGTGACTTGCGGTGAGGTTTATGGCTGGTGAGGCTGGTGACGTCATCAACGCGAGCCGCAGTCCCCTTCATGTTGACTCAGGAAGGCAGGGAATGGGACCACGTGTGCAGGAGGCTTAAGCTGCCTCAGCCTCCTGCACACGTGGTCCCATTCCCCTCCTTCCTGACTCCTGAGTCAACATGAAGGGGACCACAGAGTGCGCTCCACGGGACCATGGCTCACACTCCGCGGTCCCCTTCATGTTGACTCAGGAAGGTGGGGAATGGGACCACATGTGCAGGAGGGAGGCTGAGGCTAGAGGAGCCTCCTGCACACATTCCCGGACCATGTGTGCAGAAGGCTCCTCAGCGCCTTTTTCCTTTTTTTTAATTTTCATGATGAGAGCGGTGAGGCTCTGCCTCCCCTGCCTCCCCTGACCGCACATCCCTGGTGCACACCCTCGCTTCACTTGCAGCGCACCAGATGCGTTCTACGCGCACATGCACATTTGCAAATAAAAAGGTCTGTGCATGCGCAAAACCTTAAAAAAATGGAAAACAATTTCCACTGAAAATTGTTCTGCACATGCACCAAACCGAAAAACAAGATGGCATCCCCATAGGAGAACCAGTTTGGGGTCATGGCAGGCATGGGTCACTGCTTGTTCCAGCGACCCAGGCTGCCAAGTTACTACCGGTTCGGCTAAACCAGTCCAAACCAGTAGGATCCCACCTCTGGTATAATCCCTTCTTTAATTCCTGACTCCTTGAATCTCCTCAGGAACTATCCTGCTAAGAAAAGAAAAACAGGAGAGTGGAGTGAGAAGTGAAAACAATCAATGTGTATCATTCCTGGCTCTGCTGGTTAGGTGGGACAAGCTTTGTGGTGAGAAGGAGATTTTTTAGACCTTTAAATAAAAGTCAATTTTAAAGATGCATGCAAGTGCCTTTTTCTATATTTCTTAGCATGTTGTGTTTTTAATGTTTAGCTTTAATTTCATGATACACAGTGAAAAATAGGTCAAGTTAGTTTATCACTATGCCCATATAGATTTACAGTACATGGAACTCCTATTCATGTGTATTTAGAAGTTTTCCAGCAGTCAGTAGAGTGCATTTCCCAGTAAATATCCATAAAATTGAAGTTTTACTGCAGAATCATGTACATTTTACTTTGAAATAATTCCTATACATTTTAATGAAAGTTGCTCTATGTGTAGAATTGCAACTTTACTGAGGTTTTGCTTGTGCAGTAAATACTATTTGGTGGGGGGGTGGAAAAGTAACTCGCTTTCCTCTTTTCATATTTTGTCCTTTTAAAAATAGAAAGGAAAGATTGGTTACTGCAATATTGGTGTCATTGTTGTTTTTAATTCATTCTGAATGTGCAGAGTACTAGCCTGAATTACAGGCATAGTGGGCATGTTTAAACTACTTTCTTTAAACAAATCTGCACCATATAAAAAAGGGTTTAATTCCTTTGACCATGTATTCACTACAGAATAAATAACAACAAGAAGGTCAGCTGCATGGGGTGTAATTAATGTAATAATTCAGTCTGACCCTGTGATCGAGAATATTTTCCCATTTAAGATGGCAAAACCAGGCCAAAATGATTAATGATGCAATTTGTCTCCAAACAAGAACAAGATTTGGTTCAAAACCCATTTCAGCAATTTGTTAAAAAGGCTGATTCCACTCAGAATGATTTGGGGATCACATTAGAGAACTTTCAGGCATTCTGGTGCCCAAGAAAATGTCTCCTCCTGCTGATTACGAGCACTGAAAGCATTGCTTCTACAGTACAGTACTACTCCAGCATGTTTGGCTGCATTGAGTAGAATGTATCTAGGAATTGACAGTCTCAGCACGAGTTCCACCATTACCATCTCTGGCTCTCCACCAGAAGCATTACATGGTTTCGACCACCACAGGATGGTTTCGTATTGATCCTAAATAAAATTGTGTTATAGTACAAGTTGGTAATAGCTAAAGGGAGTTCTATAAACTAGAATACTGCAGCAGAGTCAGTTTACAAAATAAACTTTCTACACTCTAATGGTTGTAAAAAAAATGAATTCCACTGTGAAGTATGAGCTGCTGCTTTCAGTGTGCTACATACCCTCTCAGTCTCGGTAGATGACAACTATTAAGCATTGGGGAAATGCTTTTATCATTTATTTTTCAAAACCAAAAGTAAAAACAGCTTCTGCCATTGGGGACGAAGGTCGCATTTATTATAAGAGAAGCGAGGATTCTAACATCGTTAAACAAGATGGATGTTTTTGAAAAGCTTATTCAGGAGGAGTTTTAGGTTTGTCCAGTTGATCAAGAAACAGCAGAAAAGACTTTGGGATTGCAGGAAGTAGCATTGCCAAAGAGAAGGTGGGTTACAGGAGTTTCTTGACTGCTCCAACCTATCTCTGATCTTTCTTCTTTTGTAGATACCCATTGTTTTCAGTGACAACAAGATGGGGAAATTAATTTGAATAAAGAAATGCATATGCCGCTTATATATAACAAAAAAAGAGTGCCAATTGAGGTGCCAATTTCTGAGCATACATAACTAGAATATACAGTATATGAGTTACTATCTTACATACATTCCACGATATTTCTGAATTCATCACTATCAGGCCTTGAGGCAATTATGCTTTTTGGATTTGTGACAATCCCCATCAGTAAAATTCCCATCAGTAAAAGCAAAGAAGCAGATATACAGAAGCAAGAGGAGCTAGCTTAATGGAAGGAACTCCATTACATGCTTGAATGGATCCTACTAGCTACAAAACCAGCCTGAGAATGTATTAGCAAACTATATGCCGCATGGGTCAATAAGCAGCCAGTGGAATCAAATGTCGATGGGCTCTTGCCACTTTTTCTTCACTTGATGGAGCAATGGAATACTTAGTACCAGGGATGCATCTTTCCCTCTCTTCGTGCAGCAATTGAGTTCCTGTTTGAAAAGATACTTGCAGATGGAGAACCAAGCACCAGTGCAGGTCTTTCAAGGACTGGCCAGAGTATAAGAAGTTTATTAGCCTATAATGGCAAAGCAATCAGGAGTTTGATAGTACCTTTCTGATTAACAAGTTTATTAAAAGTGTTGGAAGAAATGTTCATCTGGGTTCAGTTCCAAGTGGGAAGAAAGACAGTGGAAACATGGAGACTGCTTGGAAAGATGGTTTAATGGTAAACAGGATCACATGGTTTGAGGTCCTGGGCAAAAAGGGAAGAGTTGTGAGAGTGCCTGGGTTTTATGCCCTCTTTGGGCTTTTGAATTTGAGCTTGTATTCTGATTGGTTGTCAGACTGCCATTGGGTCATGCAGGCTTTGTAGGCTGTGTTTGTGTCCCAGGCTTGGTTGAACTTTGCTGGGTGATGATGTAATGTAATGAATGAGCTTTGAGCAATTCCTCCTATGGCTCTGCCTAAAGGAGGTAAATATTTGTTATGCAGAATAGACTAGCCCAGGCCTTAATGGCCCATTAACAAAGGGTGGGGGATGAGTTTCTCCCTCCCTTTTAGGGTAAATATTCTGTCCTTTTAATATTTCCTAAAATATCTCATTTTCCTAGGAGAGGGGTGGGTGCTAACTTCCTTACAGCCTGATGAACTGAGCTGCAGGTCACATAAGCATTTGCCTTTTATTGAAATTTGTCAGGCAAAAAAGGTGCTACCTGGTGTTTATAGAATTGTAGAAAATGCAAACTGGAGAAATGGTGAACAAATATACTAATCTCTGTATACTACTTACATCTTCTTCACAACACTTAAGAAATTAAAGCAGAACACTAATTAGTGCATGGTATAGAATCCTATGTCTTCTCAAAAATTCCCATGAGTTTATTGTTCTTTATAGATGTACGCCCTACCAACCTGAGATTTGTGCTCTGATTCTGACTTCTTTGCCATCCTTCCCCACATACATAACCTGGTTTTCACTACTTTTCATATATTGCATGAAGAAAGGCTGAAGTATCTGGAGCCAGCTGGGGACATGGAGATTTGCTGTAAAATTTAAATGCTATTTATTCAAAGATTTAAATTCCATAAGAGACCCTGTTTGAAGAACAGATTCCCTGCTCCAATTTATCCCCATTGAATACATTTTAGACAGCGTGGCAGAATGACTGGACTCAGCTGGAAGGACAATGTCTTTTTCTCCTTCGTGTATGAGAGTTTGGGCAGTTCATTTCACAGAAACATTGTCCTATTCTAAAAACATTAGGGGGGAGGAGAGAATAACATGAAAAAGAGTGCTTCATCAAAGTTTCAGGGACAGGTGCTAGTTAGTTTTCTTATCTTTACAAAGTTCTTTTCTTCCTTGCTTTTAAAACTATTTTTTTTTAATCTACAGGGCTATGTTTCTTTGCACTGTGTGTAAGCTGTAGAAAGTGTAGCTAGCAGGAAATGTTGACACACTGCTGCGACACTGAAACCATATATTACAATACAATAGCCTTGCTGCAAAATCATGCCAGAAAGGGTTGCCAATGAGAATATGAACTGTGGCTTTTGACATCAACTGCAAAATTGCAGGCGGTGGAGGGGGAGAATTCTCTGCCTTCCCGCAAAGATCAGAAGAGGAAATAGAAGCATATGTGCTTTTTTTCTCTTGCATCCCACCCTCCCCCCCCAAAAAATCCTGTAACTAAAATGTCCTATGGCTTTTCAGGATTGGAGAGCAAATTCAGTGACTCTAATATGACTCTTGAGAAAATGTTACAGATACTCTGAAGCAGGTAGCAAAACTGTCTGCTTTTTATTTTCTAGCAAGACTAATTGCATTGCCTTCCAATGTTAATTCATATCATTTTCTAATTTCCTACTAAGACACAGCAAAGTCACTTAGCTTTTAGATTGCAAGGCAAACCACGGTTCTTTTTCTTGTACTCAGGACTTCAGCCTCTAAGCAAGTATATTTTCAAACCATGATGTGAGCTTAATACATTACTTTGTTCCTAATCTACCTGTATTTTTCAGATTATAAGATTCACATTAGTTTTGGGGAGGAAAACAAGAAAATAAATTCTGCCTCTGTCTACCAGCATCCATTGGTATTCATCTGGCTAGCGTCCTTGCAACAAACAGCAAACAGCCTGGTTAGCTTTAGCATGTTATCACAGCCCGATTCAGCACAAGCAGCTGATTGGAGGTTGGATTGGCCTCCTGGAATACTGCCAATCAGATGTCCCAGGCTGCAGGGATTGCCACAGCCCATCACTGTCTCCGCACATTTCATTTTTGGCATCCACATGTCCCATTTTTGGCCTCCATGCATCATGTTTTCAGTCGGTTCTAGGCAGTGGGGATCGCCACAACGAAGTCTGCCGATCCCTGCTGCCTGGAACCAGCACAAAACGTAACACGTGGAGGCCAAAAATGCAGAGGCCGAAAATGTGATATGCAGAGGCTGAAAATGCGACATGTAGAGGTGGTGATCAGTGGCGATGTGCTGTGGCAGTCCACACAGCCTGGTACAGGTCTAAAATTGAGCATGTGGAGGCTGAAAACAGCCAAAGGATGGGGGTGGGTGGGTGGGTGGGCCTTCGGCAACATTCACTGTATAAGATGAACAGACATTTCCACCCACTTGGAGGGGGTAGAAGTGCATCTTACACTCTGAAAAAAAGGGTATCTATTTCCCAATTTATTTAAGGATTAGCATTTTCCTCTGGGAGTCAAGGTGGCAGCTGATTTATCTCTGGATGAGTAGAACATTTAATTTTCCATTCTTTTAAATCACTGGGGGTTTATCTGCACAGGATTCTTTTCCATCTCCAGAACTCTTCTCTCAAATGTGCCCAACTTTTTTCAGTAAATTTATCCAGAATTGCTCTCAAATTTACAAGTCTTCAGTAGTACAAATACTGCCTAATCCAACTAAGGTTTAGTAGCCTAGATTGATGCCCCAGATATCCCTGTAGTTCCTTAATTGCTGGCATTCCAGAAAGTCATAAAGACCTGACTGTTGTCCCAGGCTGTGAGGTAGCATGGTTGGGGCCCCTGGCAGCTTGTGTAGTTAGGTAGTCAGCTGGAACATTTATTTGATTCTTGCTTTGGTTCTATAAATTAAAATAGCAGTAGCACTTAGACTTATGTATCTCTTCACAGTGCTTTATGACCCTCTCTAAGTGGTTTACACAGTCAGCATATTACCCCCAACAATCTGTGTCCTCATTTTATCAACCTCGGAAGGACGGAAGGCTGAGTCAACCTTGAGCCGGTGAGACTCGAACTGCCAAACTGCTGGCAGACAACAGTCACAGAAGTAGCCTGCAGTATTGCACTCTAACCACTGCGTCACCACTGTGATCGCATTTTATCTTTATTTCATTGGTTATTGTATCCAACAAAAGTTGGAGTTATGCTTAAATTAATGTAATCTAATGTAATGTAATCTAAACCATAGTTTGTCAATAACCAGAACTGTCAAAGTCTATCTTAGTTGCCAGCTATTACCTCCATTTCATTTGGCCTTCCTTTCTTCTTCCTTCTCCCTGTTATTTTCTTACATGCCCACCTCTGGAGGGAGCTCACCTGTCATTTCTCTTCTTTTCCCAATGAAAATTCTTCTTATCAGCAAACTAGCTCAAAGTGTTTGCTTGGATGTCTGCCTGAAAGTATCAAGCAAGCAAGCAAGCAAGGAAGGAAGCAAGGAAGCAAAAAGCCGTGGTGACTATAAACTTGTCATGAATGCCACCCAAATGTCTCATTTGGAAAAATAGAGTGCCAGTAAGGAGACCTGCCCAAATATTTTCAATTTTGTTTAATGCATTAAGTATTTCAATTACTTCTATTTCATTATACTGAAGATATTAGTGTCCTAATTTTTTCCTGCATATTTTTCCTGAAATATATATGCTAGCCTTTGCTTCCCCATACGTACAGATTCATACACTTCAGATATTTGACTGAAAAGCACTGAAGCTGAACTAAGTAAAAAAATCAGCCAAGTGTCAAAACTCCAAGCAAGGCATTCTAAAACCATATTGCTATTAACTATATGGCTAAATGTCCATACTGTGCATACAATCAGTAAGATAGCAGGGCCAGGATAATCACATTATAATCCATTTCAAACTCTAAGCTGAACACTGATATCCGTCACATGGTGATAGAAAGAATCTGCTTCCCTTCCAGGACTGATAAGCACATGTAAAAAGCTGGTTCATTTGAGAAGAGTTCAGAATGTAAGTAAAAACTTTGTTAGGGGTTACTTTATACAATATTTCTGAATTTAGGAAAAAGAGGAAAGAGAAAATACAAAATATTTTGATGAAAAAAACAGAAGAGAAGGATTAAAGAACGCCCCAGGGAATGCAAGTATTTCCCAACAAATTAAGATTTTATAGCAACAGTTATATATGTTAACAACAAGAGAAATGGAAATAAAATTATGAAATTGATTAATAAAGCAAATACATTTTGAATTTATTAATAAACTTGGGTAACAGATGACTTATAAATTGGGAAGAGAAAGAGAAAACGATATTGATTTTATGAGAAGGCAATGCCATGTTAACAATGCATCCATAAATCACATTTTATCCATATTATTTTATTTTTTATAAAGAATATGATGTCCCATTGGACAAAGTAGATGAATATCTTAGAAAACAAAAATTACTGAAGATTATAGAAGAACAAACACGAATTATAAATGGACCTGTAATGATTTAATTTCAGAAGCAAAAACTAGGCTCTCACTGCTGCCTTTTGGTAACGCCCATCCATCTTCCCCTCTGTAACACCGACAGGGAAGGCAGGAGAGAGGAAAAGACCCAATCCACCAAATCCACATGCCAGGAAAACTGGTCACCAGCAGCCCATTACCATCAGCAATTCTTAGAGAAAGAACATCCAAGATGCTTCCATTGCAGACACTCTCATACTACAACTGAATGGTGGCATAGAGGAAAATTTCACATCAGCGAAACAGTTGATTGATAGATCTGCTACTATTTCCACACAATAACAACAGCAAAATCAGCTAATATTTCCCCTTTAGCTAAGAGAACTGGTCATCTTAAAGCAGGAGAGATGCTTCCAAAACACATGAAGCCTCTAAAAATCCCAGAAAAGCAGATGGAATCAAACAGACCTACACCCACTCTTGGAAGTTTCTATGGACTCCGAATCATAGCCCGTCATTCAAACATCTCCCTCTAAAACATTTCTCTCTCGCTTTCTCAATCCCCAATCAATTTCATCACTGACAACAGTAGCCCACTGCACCAAAGTCATGATAAAAAAAAAACAATCTATATAACAGCCTGTGGGAGGGGAAAAATATCCACAATGCACAAGAAATTTAATTTGGACCATTTAAAAAAGTTGTCATAAATAAGCCCAGCCTTAAGAAAATGAAAAAAAAAAAAAAACCTCAATGCAGGGAATTTCTGATACACTGAATCTGATTGTGCAGTTGCCTTGCTGTCTGTTTCAACCAGACAAGTTGGTTGACTGTTTCCTCTTCTCTCTTAAGCTTTCAGTAAGTAACCCATCTTGAAAAATGACAAACTTCTGGTTCTTTATACAATTAAGAGAAGCATAGTTTCTAAGATTCACTATACGACTACAGTTCGCCCAAATTCATTCTAAGGGATAGAAATTCATTCTAAGGGATAGAAAATAAGTATAACCTTGATTTTGCAACAATAATCAAAGAAGCACAGAAAACTATCCATTCCAGTGCTCAGAATTAAAGCAAAGCATCCCACAGGGCAGAAATGTTTTTGTTTCTAATGGGCAGGAAATACAATTGAATGCACACTTTGGGTTCTGTGAGTAGCAAGAAAAGCTAAAAATTAAACACACAGCATGGTCTCCTGAGATTAGTGAGAGGGAGGACAACTTGGAGGAGGAAAGAAACTGAGAAGGTGACAGGATTAAGATGCAATGTTATTATTACTGCAAACCTGAGCGGAAAGATAATGAATTCTGGAGCTAGTCCTTGGGAATCGGGTTGCTGTATTTTTGGCACTAGAAAGATGAATAATTAATAACCAACTTCAGAGTTCATAGCTTCCTCTTCCTCTCCCAAGGAGATAATCAAAAAAGGCAACAACTAACTTAGGGACAACCACTTTGTAATATTTTATGCAAATTACTGTCACTGCTGCTACGAAACTGTTCATAGGAGGATATCTGGGAGAACAGCCCAGATATTCTGTTAGCTCACAGTGGCACAGCTGGAAAGACATTGGGCCACAAAGTCAGTGGCACATGTAATAAAGCAGTGAACCCATCTATCTTTCCAAACCCTGGGAGATCACACAAAGGATCACACCAAGACAAAATGAATCTGAGAATATATGCAATTTTGAAAAAGCTCAAGAAAAATTTCATGCGCATTTTAGAGAAAAGTTTCCATCAATTTCGCCTTTAGTGATATTCCCCCTCTTCCCCCTCCCCCCCTCTCTCCAATGTCTCTGGATGGCTAAGTGGATAGCTTTTATGTTTCCTCCCCACTCTGCTGCAAATTTATTTGGGGAGGGGATCTACATTATTTTAACCCACTTCTTTCCGACCTCTAGTTGTCATTCAGTTATTTGTGTAAACACAGTTTGGAATTTCAATAACCTCTTGCTCTTCTTAATTCTTAACCTCACTTCTTAATCTCACTATTTACACTGAGCCCTTCTATGCAGACACCCTCTCTCCTTTGTTTTATCACAAAGCATCATTGTTTTGTGCTCCCAAATCCATATGAAATACCTTTTTTTCACCTAAGCATAGGCAGAAAATACATCAAAGTCCACAACTATTGTTTAAAGGTGGAAGAGTCTGAAAAGCTAGAGTCCCACAACTCATCATTGCTCTTCATCTAATGAATTATACAAGTATATAGCTCCTACACATTTTTAGTGAAATGTTGTTGATTGCATAGTTTTCTTATCCTGATCCTGCTGGAAATAAGAATGAATTGTCCTTTGCTTACAGTGATTTGTGTAACTATCAAGGGCTTGATTGAACAAGAGAAGAAATCTGTCCAAACCGTTTGTCAATGAGAAAGTAAATCTTGATACATAAAACTAAAACTTCAAAAATTAATTTGTGCTTCTACTGGGACATCTATCACCAATGCTTTGGGTTACTTATCCAAAATATTTGAAAAGAAGGATAGGATTGACAGTTTCTAAGATAAGATCCCTTCTAAGACAGACTTCAATGCTTTAACTTAGTGCTTTGGCAAAGGGATATTTAATAGAGATTATCTCAAAAGCCAGACTTCCTTTTTTCATTCTTTCACTATGTAAAAAGAAGAAAAATGTTTTAAGAGAATCAGAAAAAATAAAAAATGAATGAACAGAAAAGATATTCATTACAGAATGACATTTGAATGAAAGGAAGAAATGTACATAAAACTTGTTTCAAACGTATATAAATATATATAAAACTTGTTTCAAAAATTTCCACTGGACTATATCGAAGGCCTTTTCTACAAATTGCAACAAGGCCACTGCTGATTTCAGTTTTTCAGAATCTTTTTGTAACATCAGTTAACAATTTAATTCTGTCAGGCTTTGGGAATCTTTTATGAAAATAGATTGTGCAGAATGGAAAATTGAAGATAATGTCCTTAAGCTATGTGAACATGTGGCTTCAATATTATAGCATCAGTTCAACGGGTGGGTTCCGGCAGGCACTACTGCCAATTTGCTCATGTATGTATAGCACGTGCATGCGTAAAGCAATTAAAACTGGTCTGTGCATGTGCAAACCTGAAAAACAAGATGACAGCACCATTGGCGGCATGGCAGGCCTGGATCGCTGCCAGTTCCAGCGACCCAGGTCGCTAAACCACTACCGGATTGGCCCAACTGGTCCAAACCAGTAGGAACCCACCAGGCAATAGCTTTCACAGTCAAAAGGCTGCTTACCCATCTTCAAAATCAAAGTTATATATGCCTTACTGAAGTATACTGGAAAATTTCTTTTGAAAAAGTTATTACAAACCTCACATAATATTGGGACAAAGAAAACCATATATCTCCTAATGTCAGTGAATCACTCTCTGCATGCCCTCAAGAGCTTGCAGCAGAAGAATCAAGGTCTAGGTTCAGATACACAAATTAAGTTTTGTGGCAGATATAAGAAATCCTGGTAAGAAAGAACATCAGCTACTGTTAAATTTAGTAACCCAGACCTACCTATCTAAAACAGCCCCAGGGTTTCCCTCTTATATCTCTGTCGAGTACTTGCAATGTACATTGAGAACTGCCTGAATTCAGACACTTTTTTGTCTTTGCAATTTCAGCTATCATATACCATTCAATAACATAACTATCTGGGCTGGAAGCAGAGGTGGGTTGAAAATCCTGGCGCTACCAGTTCGCTTGTACTCGCACGCATGCACAGAAGCATCCGAGTGGTGGGCAGAGCCTCCCACTGCCGCCACTACCAGTTCACCCGATCCGGGCCAAACCAGGAGCAACCCACCACTGGCTGAGAGGTTTTTCTGATTTTATACCGGTAGTATAAATCCTGATCAAAATGCCTGAGATAAGAGGCAGGTTTTCATTGCCTTTCTAAAGACCTGCAAGATTGGGTGATTTCACACCTCATTCTGAAAGACAACTTCGCTCCATGTAAATTTTAAAAAGTAGTGTGAAGAGGGTCAACAACCATATTGATTCACTTAATGATTATGACTTCGTTTATGACCACAGTGATTTACAATGGAAATTCCAATCACAACTGTGTTCATAAATTGAGGACTACTTGTAATACACTATGTATGGGACTATCTATCTACTTGGAAACTACAATTGATATAAAACACAGCAGCCTGTGTGGTGTTAGTGAAGATTCGTTGCAACCATATTGTCAGCCTTTCAGAGTAGACCAGGCAGGAAAAATGAGCTGATTCTACATTATTGTAAGATTACAGAATCTTGCAAATCTGAAAGTACTTCTCTCCCTCCCTCCCCTTTACAGCCCAAAAACTATGGAGAGTCTCTTCTCAGCCTCTTGCCCTGCTCGTATTTCTGCAGCAAACTAAACTGCTTTAATCTGATTGTTCCTTTGGTTGCATCTACTAGCCTTATATCCCAATATTCTATGCATATAACATCAACATTGTGGCAACTGCCCTGCTCCCTGTAGTTTTCCATGTACAAGTCCTAGGGTTGGTTTTAATTAACAAACTTTACATGGTTTGGCTTTTAAGACTGTCTTCTTTATGTGGAATGGGATTCTGTACACTGATCCCAAGCAAGGATATCATGGGCTCCTTGTGGATGTAAAATGATGAATTTTCCATACCAATGCATAGAGGGAAATGAATTCTTGTTTAAGCATTCATAAAAGCTTTGCATATTACTGCTATAGGTAACTTTGCACATGTATTCCAAAATTCCTTAAACATTCGAATCCCCTGCCCAAAAATTTTCTTAGTGATTACCCTTCCATTAAGTGTAATAGAAAAAAGTGAGACTTCCTCGTGCCTTTCTCTTCCTTTACACTAATGGAGGTAGCAAATTAGGAAAAGAAAGAGGACTCATCCAAAGACATCGCTATCTGAGGCAAAGAATAAAATGAGCCCCATCATTATTGCAAATCCAACAATAACTGAACTGGCAGCTGATTCTTTATTTTTTTTCTTTTTTTTGTCAAACATAATAAATAGACAGGTAGCAGTCTAGTTAAATAATAGAGAGTAGGGAAATTATACGGTACAGCTTTTTCTTGACTCCCAGCTTTGCTGCTTGAAGCTACTGCCTTACTCTGCTTAATGACTAAGCCAGCCTCCAGTGCAAGACAGGTAGACATCAAAGTGTATCGCTTCATAGATATGTTGAATACTACAAATGAAGATGCATTTTTTTAAAAAAGCATCACTTCACTCTTTCAGCAAATTTCATAGACTCATATGCCATACTTATAATTAATTTATCTAGTATTTACAATGGTGGAAGGAATACAGAACACAAAATACAGAATATAGAATAAGATAGTTGGAAGGAACCTTGGAGGTCTTCTAGTCCAACCCATTGCTCAAGCAGGAGACCCTACACCATTCTATACCAATGGCTGTCCAATCTCTTCTTAAAAATAGCCAGTGATGAAGCACCAACTTCTTCTGGAGGCAAGTCATTCCACTAATTAATTGTTCTAACTGACAGTACAGAGAGTCCTTGATGTGGGCACAATTGAACCCAAAATTTCTGTTTCTAAGTGAGACATTTATTAAGTGAGTTTTGCCCCATTTTACAATCTTTCTTGCTACTATTGTTACGTGAATCACTGCAGTTGTGAAATTAGTATAACACAGTTGTTAAATGAATCTGTCTTCCCAATTGATTTTGCTTTTGAAAAAAATCAGAGTCATGGAAAAATGAACTCATGTGGTTGCTAAGAGTTAAAAAAAAAGCATTGATGGTACATAACCAATTAATTCACACAGAATCACCTTATCAGAGAATGGAGAGCATATACATTTAATAAATAAATAATCAATCAGTTTAAAACTGAAGTTGGAAAAACCATGCACACATGAAGTAGACAAAGAAGATTATTAACTATAAGCAAGGAAGATTCACCTTCAGTTAATAATACAGGATAGAAGAAGGGCTACTAAATCCTCCCCTAAGCTAGTATCCCCACAAAATATGTTGGAATCCCAATTTCGTGAATATTAATGAAGCTGCTTAGGCTTTGCAACCCAAAATATAATCAACTGGGGAAAAAGAAAACATCATCCACATCCCAATTAAAATTAATATGCTTCTAAAGCTGCTATTCACCCCAGAATGTGATACAGACACTGTCAGGTGGCATCTATATGTCATTATTAACTGTACTATAGAATTAATAAAATATTTATTAAATGGGAAAGGGGATTTATTCAGAAAAAAAATAGTACAAAAGGAAAAGGGAAGATAAAGTTACAGCTAATGAAATTTCCCTTTGGTTCAAAATGCACATGACCACCTCAGGGTCTGGCTCTGTTATTACTGTAGCCATCTGTCTTTCTTCTCCTTCTACAAATGTCTTTATATTTCTCTTTCTCTCTTCACAGAAGCATCCAAAACATGAAATTAGTTTCCGATCACCTGGGGCAAGGTCAGTAAGGGCATCATTGCTGTCCCAGGTAGAATAATGAAGCCATCAATAACAATTACATCAGGGTTAATAAGTGGAAGATAATGAGGAAAGATACAAGGTCACATTGAACTAATAGTAAGCACCTTGCTCCTGAAGGACATTGCATGCTCTAGAGGATCTACAAACAAGCAATACTTTCTGCTTGATGTGCCAGAGCCCTGCTAGTCATATACTTTGATAACTACTTTGAGTTTAATCTGAGATATAATTTATCAAAGACTAATCTCTAGAACCATTTTTCGACATCATTTCTAATTCTAGAAAATAAGGATAATTGGCATTGTGAAAATATAACCCTACCCACATCCAATTAGAAAAAAGTGTCAGGACAGCCTCCATCAGTAACCAAGAACGAAACCACTCAACTCCATTTTTCAGAATTAAGAGTACTTTTACTGGTTATGAGTAGATAGCAGCTAGCAAAGCAAGATCTGAGGCAAAAGCGCGCGTAATCATAGATATCAATATGTGACCCAACTCCCTCCCCCTAGTAACCCTATTCCCCAGTCCAATCCGCACACCCCACAGGTGTCATGTGGGCTGCAGCTTCAAAACCGATCATCAGGTTGGTATGACGGACGGTTGGCCTTGGCGGCAATTCCACTATCTGCAGCATGCGCAGTGATGGTGAGAAAATCACTCCCTTCTTCATTCACTCCTGTGCTTAAGCTTCCCCTCCCAAATACCATGTTATCTCCCCCACTCCCCGTTTCAATGGCAGCCGAAAGCAAGCAGCAAAGCAGAGGCTGACACTAAGGCAAACTGAATTCAGTGGTATTTACCACCCTATACATGATATGGAATCATGTTTGCATAACTGTGGACTGCAACCAGAGTGACAGACTATGACTGAAGAAAACTTAGTGCAGATCATTACTTAGTTATAAAGATCACTGAATTATTTGGTTCAGTCATTTAATGCTTCTTCAACAAAACAGAAGTGAGGAAAAAATGGGGGAGGAGACTATGTATACCATCTTATGGTTTAAATGCAAGACAGAATATTGATTGTTCAAATGATAATTTCCTACTGTGCAGGTAAACTAAGATCTGTCAGCTTTTGATCCTGCTTATTTATTTTTACCTTTTGCAATTCGACATTTAGCAAAAACGGGGGAGGGGGGTTGCATTCAGAAAATTGTTAATGAATTACTATGTAATGTTGTTACCTGGGTTTACACAATACACCGAACTTTAAAATTGCCAGAATATTGTTGAATACAATGTAGCAATCCCAATAACACTGGGATGCTCCAAAAACTGGTCTGTGAACTCTCCATGAGACAAACAAATAAGGCAGGCTGGAATTGAACGACATAAATTGATCAGTCACATTTTAGCTTTGCGTGTTGGACACAAACCTGGTCAATACCTTGGTAAATTCAGAAGGCTTTCTGTATTGCCTAATAACACTTTAGCTATGAAAATACACATACACTGCAAGTTATGCTGAAATAAATTTGACTCAATTGGAAATTTCAGATTAAACATTCAGGTAGTGCTGAATCATTATGATTCATGAATAAACTGAGCATGGACCAACTTGCAGTGCTTTCTTTATCAGAGGCAGTTTGTTGGGTAGAAAGTCAAGCATTCGATCCAGTGGTGGGACTTCAGATGAATTTTAACCTGATTTGCTGAACCGGTATTTGGAAGGACAGGCTGACCCCACCCACCCAGCCCACCCTGCCATGCCCTTCCAAGGAGTCTCCACACGGCCATTTTTGATGCCAGGTAAGAGCAGGGCCTGCTTGAAGGTTCTGGGAGAGCAAAAAATGGGCATACTGGAAGTACCGGAAGTCCACAAATGGGTCAATTTCCAGCCTCTGGAAGGCCTCCGGAGGCCAGGGGAGGCCGTTTTCGCCCTCCCAGAGGCTTGAGGAAAGCTTCTGGAGCCTGGGGAGGGTGAAAACACACACACACACACTTCCATGGTGCAGGAAGCCTAGGCCATGCCCCCATGGCCATGCCCACCCTGCAACCGGGCAGAGAACTGGTTGCTAAAAAAATTCAATCCCACCCTGATTCTATCCAATTTATATCTCACCATTCTAAATATTTAGTCAGAGACCTTTTCAAAATTGCAGGATCCTTACTAAATGAAGCAGCAATTGAAAACTTATTGACCAGACTTTTATGACAGTCTTAACAACTGAGATATGTAATAGAAGTTATGTTTTATCTGATATATCTTATGCATTTAAATTAAAAATTAATAAAATGGAAATTCAACAGGATGCACTTTCCTTATTGCAGTGAGATGAAAACAATTGTTACTCGCTAAATTTCTACTATTATGGAATAATACAGGCATGACATTTTCTTCAACACAAATAAGGCAACTAAAGTGCCGTGTTTCAAAATTCCAAGTATCAAGGGATTATTCAGGCTGCCTATTAAAATCTGAAAATGAAACTACTTGCATTTGCATTTAAATCTAAAACAACTAGATACAACAGTTCTGAGGCAAAAACATTCCTCTGTGCTAATGAGGAATATATAAATTAAAGAATTTGCTTTTCTCATCTAAAATATCAGTTGTACAAGTGACATGAATGGCACTAAGCCGTATGAAATGATTGTAGGGCAAATACTGTTCAGTGGGATATGAGTTACTTTATAAATCTGAAATTATTTGGATCAGCATATCAGAACAACATTTTGTAGGATTTGCTTCAATACTTCCTTCCTTCCCTCCCTTCCT
Source organism: Natrix helvetica (assembly GCF_964273705.1). NCBI lineage: Eukaryota > Metazoa > Chordata > Lepidosauria > Squamata > Natricidae > Natrix > Natrix helvetica. The sequence goes on from NC_138548.1 coordinate 51,995,087, forward strand.
ATAATTTATTTTAATTAGCATGCATCATTTCATATTGTTAATTTTATAGCTAGTAAAGACAAGCACCATTTCATAAGAAAGAATGATGATAATGCTAAATAATACAGTTATTCTGCAACCCAAGATATGGAATTAATTCTCATAAAGTCAGAAGTGGTGGTGGGATCCCTCTTCACAGAAGGAAGAGAGAAAGAAATAAAAGTTTGTATGTTTACGATATCTTAATACTTTATTTAATCAAATGGCTTTGATTCCACTCAGTGTTACAATATATCTCAGTCAACAAGCAAAGTAAATAGTTCTAACAGTTTTTCTACTAAGTAACATAAGGAAATATCTTATTTTAAAACCTGATAACCTACTGATTACTCATTTAATCCAACTTCTGGGTTCTACTGGTTTTGAACTACAATAAGCTAGCCATTATTTTACCAGAAGATCACGGTGAAATTCTGCTTAAAATTACTTTCAGTTTAACTAATAGCATGCTAGGTAGAGATTAAGTTGTGATAGTCCAAAACATCTAGAAATCACCAGTGGGTTTACTGTGCCATCCCAAGTTACTTTTGTTCTCATGAGCAAATTAATGTATTAAATAAGTAAACTTTTCTTTTTTTCATATTGTTTCACTCACACATAGATTCATATTTCCATGAGAAGACCATTGGAGGAGCTTACTCAACCCATTTGTTGAGTTTTTATTGCTTTTTATTGTTGCTGTAAACCATCCAGAACTGAATTTTAATATGGGTGGCTATAAAAGTCTTTTAAAAAAATAAATATTTCCTAGCATATTCTATCAAACTGAAGGCAAACCATGTTAGCAATAGCAATAGTTCTTAGACATATATGTCACTCCAGAGTATTTTACATCCCTCTGTAAGCAGTTTACAGAGTCAGCATATTTCCCCAGCTGATGAGAGCTAAATAGCTTGAAATAGATCTATACTGGTCTCCCTCTATTTATTTATCAGCACAAATACAACACAAATATAACAAAGGCAACATTAAAAATATATAACAAAGGCAACATTAAAAATATATAACAAAGGCAACATTAAAAATATGGTTTTCTGCCTGAATAGTCTCCTGGAGTGAGCTGAAAGACAGAAAGGGGAAGCAGTGTGTTCCCTCCCATATTTGGGCATACCAGGAGTTGTGACACAATACATACATACATACATACGTACGTACGTACGTACGTACGTACGTACATACATACGTACATACGTACGTACATACCAGTGACATGCAGTCAGGTGAGGCAGGTGAGGCACAGCCTCACCACTCTCATCATGAAAAAAAAAGTAAAAGGAAAAAGCTGAGCTAGTTACTGCCTCACCGTGGATGACTCTGCTTAACTGTTTAAAAAAACTGGAAAAGGTACGTGTGGGTTGGAGGGAGGGGGAGGAATTCAAACTTCATCCTGGTGCTGTGCAGGGCTTTGGGCAAAGGCTGGAGGGAAGGACCCTGGCTTGCTTGTGTTCTCCCTCCCCAAGAGTAGTTTGATTGCAGGCAGAGCCACGTTGTGGGGCCGGTGTGTGTGCTACAGCATGGCTCTTTGCCTGGCTTCCTGCCTCCTCCTGTGGTCTCCTCACTGGTGCTCTCCCTCCCCAAGTGTAGTGACTTCCTCCCCAGGCCCCCGTTCATTTCTCTCTCTCACACACACAGCTGGATAAAACTATATAAAAATCTAGCCCAGCTTCACTGATTACAAGTTTGAAAAGGCAATGTGGCTCCGCCTGCAATCAAACTACACTTGGGGAGGGAGAGCACAAGTGAGCACTGAGGAGACCACAGGAGGAGGCAGGAAGCCAGGCAAAGAGCCATGCTGTAGTACACACACTTCCCCCCAGCCTCTTTCTTTTGGAAGGCTCGGCTCGGCTCCCCTCTGGCTTCTCTGCCTCTCCTCTCACCCCAGCCTGCCAGCAGGAGGTGGTGGGTGGGCTTTATTGTGTTCCAGGCATTTCCCACCCAGACAGCAGGCTGCATTTGCAATGGTGGAGGTGTTTGGGAAAGGCAGCAGGGGAATGGGGGGGATGGCAGAGGAGCTGCTTTCAAGCCACTGGAAAAGATATCCAATCCAACTTTTGTGTGTGTGGGGGGGTGTTTGTTTGAGAGTGAGTGAGAGAGGGAAGGGGTAGGAGAGATAGTCCAATCCAACCTCTCTGTGTGTGTGTGTGTGTGTGTGTTTGAGAGAGGGGGAGGAAGGGAGAGAGGGAGGAAGGAGGGGAAGGAGAAGAAAAAGAAAAAGAAAGAAGGAGCAAAGGAGAAAAACAAATGCTGTCGCTTTAAATTGGAACTGAGCATGCCTGGCTGTGGAATTCTGGGAGTTGAAGTCCACAAGTCTAAAAATATTTGAAACCCAGCACTGTGTCAGTGCCTCTCCAGTCATAAACCTCACCGCACGTCACTGGTACATACATACATACATGTTTGTGTGCATGCGCAAGCACGTGTGCATGTGCAAGCGTATGTATGCATGTATGTATGTATGTATGTATGTATGTATGTATGTATGTATGTATGTATGTATATGGAAGCAAATGAGACAACAGACCAAAAGGGTATAGAATAAAATAGAGCTGAAAGGGACCTCGGAGGTCTTCTAGCCCAGCCCCCTGCTCAAGCAGGAGAACCTATACCATTTCAGACTCTTCTTAAAAACCTCCAGTGACGGAGCGCCCATGATTTCTGAAGGTATTAAACAAAAACAAAAAAACCCTGCTATTAGCTTGCCAAAACTAATAAAACTGAGGGTACATCTCAAAATACTGAAGGCTAAAATTGGAACTACTGAACATAGTTATTGGAAAATTTGAATTTGAATACTCTTTGTATTTAACTATGGTGTGGGGTGGGTGTGTAAATAAACCACGGTCTAGGTGCATACCTTAAACTAAACTATCATTTAAACCCATAATAATATGCCAGTATTCGCTATGTTCATGTAACACCAAAGCCAAACCAACATTTTTCTGAGTAGCCATATCAGATTTTCTTCTGGGAGTTAATAAAATCTTCTCATTTTTCAGTGATTATTTTATTATTCAGGATTTTCAAAATCACTTTAACTTCCGATAGTAGTGGCATATTATTATTAGACTTTTTCCTCCTTTCAATGACATATTTTGGAAACTGTATGTATGGTTTTAATTTTGATGCTATTTTAAGCTCTTTCAAGGAATGAGAATTGATTTGAAGACATTTGAATTTTCAGAAAATTGCAAAATGTTCCTTCTCTTTAAGATCAGACAGTGTGCATCAAAAGCTACCACTCGTAAAGTTTCTGAAGCAATCCATCTGCTTCCACAGTATTAGATAGCTCTTTGTTCCTTCTCTTTGGTTAGCTAGCTCTTCCTTCATACAAAGACATGGAGAGACTTGGAATGGATTACTCTGATGTCCTAAATATGCACTGCACTGCCTGGGGTGCCACAGTAAGCCCACAGGGCCACTGCAGGATTTTTGTAATTTTTTAAGGAAAACACAACAATGCTCAATATCTGTCAGACACCTTGTGAACTATTAGTCTAATATTTTTCTCAAAGTGTTTAAATATCCCATGGATCCTCTATGAGTTTGGTGTTGCCATTAAGGATAAATTTCCCAAACAAAATACAGTTGGGGAAATATGTAGCACCATGAAAAATTACTTAGAAACTATAAAAGTTCAGGAAGCTGTGGTGTATTAGGTTATTATTGATTAAGCATGCCTGTGAAACTGTATATTATTCAATTTCTTGGGTTGCTTTTCTGTTGTGGCCCAGCAGCAGCCGTTGCAGCTGCCACCAGACTCCGAGAGTGAGGGTCCCTATGAGTCAGCTCTGGAGAATGAGGAGGATCTTGGGCAGGATTCTGACTCTGAGCAGGGATCGGAGAGTCTGGTCGGCCACCAGGAGGCACCTGAGGCATGGAGCAGTGGTAAGAGCCAAAGGAGGGGGGCTCCTGATGCCATGCCTTGAGCAGTGGGGAGGAGTCACGGGACAGTGAATCAGAGATCAGCAGGGAGTTCTTGGACGCTCGTTATCGCTGCGCCCACAGACGCAGGGAGCAAGGGCGCAGTTATCGGTGGTAAGGGCTCTCAGCTGCTGATAAGTAGACTCCCCTTCAGGCTATAAAAGGGTTGACTGAGCATACGCCCTTTGCAGCAGTCAACAAAGAAATACTGCAAGAAGTTTGGTCTTGGAAACGTAGCAGGCTGGATAGCTGCTTTCATGTCTCGTGTTTGTGAGCCTTGTCGTGGTGGTTTACTGCCAAGGATCTGTCTGTCTGTCTGTGTAATAAACCCTGTTAAAATAGTATTGTTCAGGAGCGTGTTCTGTGTGGGCAAAGGAAGAAGGGGGGTCAGAACACTTTTCTATTTGTAATTATGGCAAACTCAGTAGAATTGGTTCCTCTGGAACTTTTGGTAAAGAAGTGTGTGTGCACGTGCGTGTGTGTGTGTGTGTGTGTGTATTTATTTATTTATTTATTTATTTGTTTGTTTGTTTATTTGTTTATTTATTTATTTATTCCTGGCTATGTTTATTGGTTTATATATTCTTGATGTAGAGTAACTAAATAGCATTGAGCGATGGTGCTGTCTCTTCATTAGTATATCATGACACTACAATGTTCTTCTCAAATCTTACCAAGATTTTTTTTTCTTGCAGACCATTAGTGAATGGTGAACATTAGTGAATTGCATCTCAACTGGAGCCAGGATGCACATTTGAAATTTGTCTCAAGGACAGTTCAAATAAAACAGCGTGTACAAGGAGTAGATGATCTGAGCAAAATTGAGATTCAATATCTACATTCTGCCAAAATAATTTCCAGCTATAACATATAGGACTGACCAATCTGGATTGGAATATTGGTCTATGTTTACCAAGCAAGAGCTAGGGTTTCAGAAATACAGGTTTAGATCTCATCTCGATGCCAAAAGGGGTATGGGTTGTTTTCAATGGAAAACAGCACAAGGGAAAACAAATTTCCCTTTCTATATATCTTGCGAGTCTGCCTTTGTCCATATTTGGTGCAATGCAGAATGGACTGCTTGCTTTTTTTTAAAAAAATTAATTATATGTTTTCATTTTTTTAAACAAACATAAACAAACAAAACACCTAACATATATATATATATATATATATATATATATATATATATATATATATATATATATATATATATATATATATATATATATATATATATATATATTTGTTTGTTTTCATAGATTTTCGCGGGTGTAGGTATGCTGGTTTTGTTGTATTCGGGTCTTTTCCCGTGTAAGGTTGAGATTGTCTTTGCAACGTTTCGGCAGGATCTCACCTGCCATCTTCAAGCGTGGGCTTAAAATGGGAACGGAGCTGCCGTGTTTCTGTAAGTCTTGGTGGGAGGGGATGGGGTGCTGGCTTTGTTTCAGTAAGTGGAATTATTGGTTGTGTGGTTGTATCATGATTGGTAGATTGGTGCTGATTGGTGCAGGCTGTGTGTGCATTGTTGTTTTGTATTGGAACGGCTTGGGTGGTGGGTGGTGTTCGTTTGTTGGCTAGGGCTGGTTTCCAGATGTTTGGTAGGCGGGAGGTATCATCACGTTTGTTCATGTTGTGGGGGTGTTTCTCTATTTCGATGGCTTCCATGATTATTCTCTTGTGGAGGTGTTCTGTTTTGGAGATTAACCTGGCTCCTTAAAAGTTGATTTCATGTCCTGTAGCTTTAAGGTGCTGGAAAAGGGAGGAAGTTTTTTCTTTTTTTCTTACTGCGTTCTTGTGTTCTGTGATGCGTGCATTTATCCTCCTGTTTGTTTGTCCTATGTATATTGCTGGGCAGATTTTGCATGGTATTTCGTAGACTCCTTGGTTTTCTAGCTGGATTTTGTCTTTGGGGTTTCTTAAGATGTTGGCTATTTTTTGGTCAGTGGTGAAGGCTGTCCTGATATTGTGCTTGTGGAGAATTTTGCTGATTTTATCTGTGGTGCCTTTGATGTAAGGGAGGAGGGCGATGCCATTGTCCTGTTCTGTGTCTTGGTTTTTTGGGGGAGTCTCCGTTTGGATTAGGTTGGTGATTGTTTTACTTTGGAATCCATTGGAGATTAATACATTTGTGAGTTTGTGTAATTCAGTTTTCAGGTGGTCTTTGTCGGCTAGGCGTTTGGTTCTGGAGATGAGGGTCTTGGCTACAGAGTTGATCTGTGCAGGGTGGTGATGGGATTGTGCATTTAAGTAGCGGTTGGTGTGTGTTTTTTTCTGGTAGATGGTGTGTCCTAGGGAGCCATTGGGTTTTTGGTAGATTAGGACATCCAGAAAGGGAAGTTGGTTGTTGGTCGCCCTCCTCCCTTACATCAAAGGCACCACAGATAAAATCAGCAAAATTCTCAAGTATTCTAGGTGTTTTCTTGATAAATCTTATGTGAACTTCTCTTGGCAACTTGTTGTTCATTGCATATTTTGTAAAGACTCGAAACCCTCCATCTGTTGTTATTATTATTATTATTATTATTATTATTATTATTATTATTATTATTATTTATTAGCGTTTATATACCGCCCCCTCTCCCGAAAGGGACTCGGGGCGGTGTACAGTCCGTATCCAAATACAACAGATTAAAACATAGAAATAGTTACATAAATACATGTATGAGAGGAGGATAAAATATACCAAACTGTACAGCTAAATAAATAAATCAATACAAAAGTTTAAAATATCAGGTTAAATTTAAAACATTATCCCTCTAAAAACCAGTACGAATGTGTATGCCAGGAGGTAGACGTTATAAATTATGCCAAACCAGCCAGTCGGAACAGGTGTGTCTTCAGTTTCTGTCGGAAGGAGCGGAGGTCAGTAGTGGTTCTAATGTCGGGGGGGAGGTCATTCCAGAGGGTTGGGCCCATCACAGAGAAGGCCCTACTCCTCGGTGTCGCCCGTTGGCATTGCCTCGTGGACGGCACCAGGAGAAGGCCCTCCCTGTGAGAGCGGATTGGCCGCAGGGATGTATGTGGGAGGATGCGATCCCGCAGGTAACTAGGCCCTATGCCATGGAGCGCTTTAAAGATGGTGATCAGAACCTTGAAACGCACCCGAAAAACCACAGGCAGCCAGTGCAGCTCGCGCAGGAGAGGTGTTACGTGGGAGTACCGAGTACTCCCCATGACTACCCGCGCGGCTGCGTTCTGGACTAGCTGCAGTCTTCGGGCGCGTCCCAAGGGAAGCCCCATGTAGAGAGCGTTACAGTAGTCCAGGCGAGACGTCACCAGTGCATGAGTGACTGTGCGTAGGGCATCACGGTCCAGAAGGGGGCGCAATTGGCGCACCAGGCGAACCTGGTGGAACGCCCCCCTTGCCACGGCTGCCACATGATCATCCATTGACAGCCAGGCGTCTAGGAGGATGCCCAAATTGCGCGCCCGTTCCACAGGGGGCAATTGTTCGCCCCCTATGACCAGTGATGGAATCAGCTGGCTGAACCGAGGTGCCGGTAGCCACAGCCACTCAGTCTTGGAGGGGTTGAGTTTGAGTCTGTTGTCCCCCATCCAGACCCCGACGGCTTCCAAACACCGGGACATCACTTCGACAGCCTCGTTGGGGTGGCTTGGGGTTGAGATGTACAACTGAGTATCATCAGCATACAGATGGTACTCAACCCCAAAACCACGGATGATCTCACCCAGCGGCTTCACATATGCGTTGAACAAAAGGGGCGAGAGGACCGACCCTTGCGGCACCCCACAAGAGAGTGGCCTCGGGGTCGACCTCTGCCCCCCAGTCAACACATATTGCATCCGGCCGGAGAGGTAGGAGCCGAACCACCGTAAAACGGTGCCTCCGACTCCCATCCCCTCCAGCCGGCGCAGTAGGATACCATGGTCGATGGTATCAAAAGCCTCTGAGAGGTCTAATAGGACCAGGATAGAGGAGCAGCCTCTATCTCTGGCCCTCCAGAGATCATCCACCAACGCGACCAAGGCTGTCTCGGTGCTGTGCCCGGGTCGGAAGCCGGACTGGCGTGGGTCTAGATATACGGATTCGTCGAGGTGACGTGGAAATTGCTGCGCCACCACATTCTCAACAACCTTCGCTAAAAAGGGGAGGTTGGAGACTGGACGATAATTAGCTAGCTCCTTTGGGTCAAGTGAAGGCCTCTTGAGCAGGGGCCTCACCACCGCCTCTTTCAAGGCAGTCGGTAAGGAACCCTCGCCCAATGAGGCGTTCACCAGGCCCAGAAGCCAGCCTCGCGTCACCTCCCAGGATGCCAGTACCAACCAGGAGGGGCACGGGTCCATTGAACATGTGGTGGGTCGCAGCCGTCCACGCAACCCGTCTAAATCCTCGGGGGCAACAGAGTCAAACTCTTCACAGAGTGGGCTCACAAGACTCACTGATGACGGCTCGTCCGGTCCACTGGGGGGGGCCCATCCGCTCCGGATCTGAGCGACTTTGTCTTGCAGATATTCCCCAAACTCCTCTGCTCTTCCCTGCAAGGGTGCCTCCCGCGTCTCCTGCGACAGGAGAGAGCGGGTCACCCTAAACAGGGCGGCAGGGCGGTTATCCGCAGACGCAATGAGAGCGGCACAATGTCTACGTTTGGCCGCTCTCAATGCCACAAGGTAGGTCCGTAAATAGGCTCTTACCTGTGTTCGGTCAGATTCGGAGCGTGAGGACCTCCACCTGCTCTCTAGACGTCTCCTATGGCGCTTCATCACCCTAAGCTCCTCGGTGTACCAGGGAGCCCAGGTGAGTCGTTGCCGTAGGAGAGGTCGCAGAGGCGCAACCCGGTCCAAGGCCCCCGCCGTCGCCCTATTCCAGGCGTCGACTAGGTCCTCCGACCGAGCGCGGGTCAGGGCTACAGGTAAAGGCCCAAGCTCCGTCTGGAACCTATCCGGTTCCATCAAGTGCTTGGGGCGGTACCAGCTTGAAGAAACTGGCTCCGCCTCCTCGCGGTGGAGGGTAGCGCCAGGGAAGTCCAGCCGGAGACATGAGTGATCTGACCATGACAGGGGCGTAATCTCTAAATCCCCTATTCCCAGATCACTCGTCCACTGCTCAGATACAAAGTTAAGGTCCAGTGTGTGGCCGCCTTCGTGTGTGGGGCCCTGAATTAGTTGGGTCAGGCCCATGGCTGTCATGGATGCCATGAACTCCCGAGCCACCTCGGACGTTGCTCCCGTCGACGGCAGGTTGAAATCCCCCATAACCAGAAGTTTAGGTATCTCAACCGCCGTCTCCGAGACCAGCTCGAGGAGCTCAGGCAGGGCCGCTGACGTATAGCGAGGAGCCAAGTATACAATCAGCAGACCCCACTGCCTCCCTGGGCCCCATTTCATACCCAGCGACTCACACCCGGGTATCTGAGGAACAGTGAACTCCCTCGGCTCTAGACAATCCCGTATAACTACCGCCACCCCACCACCCTTACCCAGGGCCCGAGGCTGATGGAATGCACGGAAACCCGGTGGGCACATTTCCACGAGGGGTAAACCACCCTCGTGACCCAACCAGGTCTCCGTTATCCCTGCAAGGTCCAGCTCCCCCTCCGAGATCAACTCGTTAATGAGGGGGGCCTTGTTGGTCACGGACCTTGCATTGCAGAGCATCAGCCTCAGGCCCTGGCTCTGTAGTTCCCGACCACCTAGGCTGCGGGGGTTGGTACAAACGACCGGGCGTAGCCAGCAGCCACGGTCTCCCAACCGACCTTGCGATCTTTTCTTGTCCTCACATCCCCCCTCCCCACGACCGTTGTGATAAAACAACCCTCTACTGGAATAACTTGTTCCCTCTCCCCCCTCACCCTGCTGACTTCCTTCGTAGACTCACCTGTTTGTCTGGCGTTGGCTTCCCTCCTGGCCTGGTTATCCCCCCTCCCCTTCCTAAAACCCCCTAAAAACACAATAAAACATTTTGATAAAAAGCCCCTCAGCTTCCTTTTCTTCCACCTCTCGGGGTTCACAAACCCGTCATCAAGGCTGGCCCTTGAAAGGGCCAGGGGCCATACCTGCGAGAGAGGGGCTTCTCGCAGGTGGAGCAGGTCTAACCTCGAGTAAATTGATTGAATAATAAAAGTCCCAGTAGGGTAAGGTGCTGATAAAACAAAGTTAATAGGTAATAGCCGGCAGGGCTAGGGTCTCAATGAAGGACCAGAGTCTTAAAGTCTAGATGGTCAATAATGATAAATAATGTCTAGATGGTAACTTCAGAGGAAGATGGTAAGTAATAGATGGTAAATAGATGGTAAATGATGTCTAGATGGTAACTTTAGAGGAAGGGGGGGGGAAATGGGAGGTATTCAAGTGTCTCAAATGGTGGAGAGAGGCAAAGATGGTAAATGGGAGAAAGATGGTTCAAATGGTCCCAGGGGGGGTGGGCTTCTTGTCCCGATTGTTTTAGGCTGGGCAGCTGCTCAGGCCTGTCCATAGCCCCAAGTGCCTGCTCAGTCTGCTCAAGCTTGTCCACAGCCCCAAGTCCAGATCTCCAGTGGCCACAAGGCTCCAAGTCATCCCCAGCCATTATTTCCAGTGCCTCACCGGTCTTTGGTGCCTCTCCGGCGCTCCATTCTTCCTTCCTTGTTCCTCCCTGTGCCCCTGATGCTGGAAGTGACCCTCCGGTGCCTCCGGTGGCTCTCTGGGGGCTCTCCGGTGGCTCTCGTTCCTTCCCTTTTTGTTTTTTGGCTTTTCGGCTTTTTTAAATTTGCCGGCATCAGCGCTGTCTGCGCTGTCCACGCAGCCGCACTGCACCGTCGCCATCTTCACAGGCTTCTTCCCAGCCGATTGCCGCTTACGATCTTCCACTCCTTCCTGCCCTCCGATCTTCACCGACCACCCTGGAAGGCCAAGACTGGCCCAAAACAAGCCAGGGTGGTCGGGCTATCAACTCTCAGCCCCCTCTGATGTCATAGGGCCGGTTGCAGTCCTTTACCCGGTCGGGCACTCCATTGTTCACTCAGGAGCTCAGGAGGCGACCGCCATCATTGGAAGCTCCTCCTCCTCCTGTTCCTTTCATCAGCTTGCCTTTGGTTATCACTGGTGCTTCTGCCAAAGATACTCTCACTGTTTCTGCCAAGTTTTCTCCCCTTTCTTCATCTGTGTTTTGAAGCATGAGATAGAGATCCAGTTTATCTACCTCTCCTTTCAGTATTCCATACGTATCATTTCCCTCCACTCTTGGTTTGCTATCAGTATCAACAATTTTCTTGTCACTTTGTTAATATTTATCTGCAATTTTTTGAGGTCTATATTGAAGTTACATCATTGTTTCATCAATATCCTCAACTCTTCCCTCCATTCTTTCTGTTCTTTGTTCTATATTCCCAGATTCTTTTCAGTTCTTTCTGTGCTTATTAGGACTTTTTGAATTTCTAGCATAATTTTTTGCAAAGTTATTTTCTCTTCTTCTTCATATTGCACCATTTTTCCAGGTTGTAAACACTGCCACTAGGACATCCAAGGCTTTTTACTAGGTTTCAAATAAATTCACTATAATCTTTCAAGTCAAGGTTTTCTCTTTACTGCAATCCAGCTACTGATAATATTTCAAAAGAGCACTTGTGTAAACAAACTGTACTCTTCGCACTATTCTTTCAATAAACAAATTCTGAAGCCTTGAAGCATGAGATATACATCAAATATTAAAAAAACAATATTTCCAAGCCTCCAGCCTCTAGATGGCAATGTTACTTCTTTTTCCTCTGCGTTTAGCTCTCTCTTTAAGCTTTCTTTGGGTTAAGAAAAAAATGGTTAGAAAGGACGATCCTGCCATGCGTTGTGGGAAAGATAAGAAAGGAATCCTTAATCCACAAATACAAAAAATGAGAAAAGATAGAAGAAGAAGGGAAAAAGACACCAGTCCAATTTAAAAAGTAAGAGGCATTGGTAAAAATTTCATGCATAAAAAGGAAACAATTTTTTTTAAAAAAAATAACACAATAGTTTTAATTCAGGCTAGTCTGCCGCTTGCTCTCTTCTGTCTTCAATTTTAACTTTACTCTAAATCTTTTTGGGTGTTCTCTAAAAGTAAAATTTATCTCACCAATTCCGACACACACTCTCTCCTGCTCAGCATTCCATTCAGGGGTCTGTCCCAACGTTGTGCAGCTTAAAAATGTCTGCTTCTCTTGTAGCCGGGAAAAAGAGCTTTCTCCTGGATCGATCAGGGACTTTGCGATGTCCCTGAGATCAGCAGGACATGCTCTTCTCTATCACTGTCTCTTTGGGACAGTTTAGTTCCAAAATGACCCTCCAGCAACAGAGATATCAACAGCAATCCTGGCACTCCAAGATTGCATGTTGTGATGTAGTGACGTCAGCCCCGCCTTCCTGAATGGACTGCTTGCTTATTGTGGCATTACATAGTTACATTGCTGCAGCTAGATTGTCCAGCTGCAGGAATCAAGAGACATAATGGCATTTTTACAATATGGCTCAATCGCTTCCTTTTCACATTTTCATGAGGAAGGTTTAATAAAGGTATGAGCAATCACTTGGTGGGCAGGCATCACATTTGAATTTAGAGAAGCTGTCCAGGAGTCAAATGGTTTGAGGGACTTCTAAGGGACAATAACACAAGATGGATGCAGATACAAATCCTTCACCTGTATGAAAGATTTTGTTTATCAAGTGGGATGTTTTTCTTTTCCTTTTTGAGGCTAGTCTAGGAGTTGTATAATATTATTAATTTTTCTACCTCAAAATAATGGAACATCACATATATTTTTCAGCAATTATGCTAGCAAACCTCAGTGGGACCACTAATAGGGGCTCAGAGGCTACATTCTCACATATATTTGCAATGCATTTAATATAATTTTTTTATCCCAACTGCAGCCTTTACTCTTACATATTTCACTAGATTGTGGCATGGCAATTTGCACATTCTGCTAACAGGAAAAAAGGACTGGTTGAACCAATCAATTTAACCCTCCAGACGCTAAATTTAACTTTCCCTGACTTATCTTGAAATGCTATAAAATTAGCTGGTTCAAGAAAGGTGCAGCGTTCTTATATTATGTGCTTCAAGTGATTGACTAAAGAAGGGATGGCTGTTTCTAGGTGCCAATAGGACTACTGGGATCTAAATCAGAACTTTCAGTTCATGGAGATATATCATGACAAATGTACTATACATTCCAGTATTGTCAATTTGAAGCATTCCATCCTTCTTTCTCATTTACTTACCTTTAAAGATGCCTCTTTCCCTTTCTCAAGCAAGTTAGATACTCCGAAGTGTTCTTCCTCTGGCTATATCCAACAGCCAGCACTATTCCTTTCTATTACAAATCGGAATGCACTGACGTGACAGACAGCTCGCCTGCCCTCAGGGAAATTAAATCCCCGATTTGGATCCCAAAGCGCTTTTAAAGGCCACCTTTATCCTTGCCCTCTCCCTACTGCTGTCTACACAGCTGGAAGCTCTCCTTAGAGGAGAGTGAAAAGCAATCAATACCATCTCCAAAGAAGATGCCATTGGCAGCCTGGGAACACTTAACTGTGGTGAGCCACATGCTGTTGATTAAGATGCCTGGATGGGGGCTGATTGATTTGTCTACCTTGATAGCATGCTAACGACAACAATTATTCAGCTGTTCACAATTCCCAATAAGAACTGGCAGGAGAAACCTTGCAAGAAAAATGCAAATTTTAAATCTGTCTATGGATAGACAAAATAAATAAAGATGAGAGCTCAGGTCATAAAAATAATTAGGTGCAGAAACAGCTCAGCTAGGTAACAGTAAATATAACTTATTCTGCTTGCAAAATGGATTGAAGTCAAGAAGCAAAGGCATGGAAAAAGAACAAAATGGAAGATGGATGAATCATAAGCCAAATATGTATATGAATAAAATCCCAGATGGCATCCCCAACAGAGCTAGCATAAGCTTATCACTGGAATTTTGGAATTATACTGAACTGCACATATCAGTCAACATGTAAAAGAGTTACCACATCTGGGCAGCAAAAATCCAAATGATGATTAATGGTGGTAAAGGAATACCAACAAATTGAATTCATTGCTATCATAAGCAAGCACCAGGCCCAGACAGAATGACTGTTTCTCCTTCTTCCTCCCCCATCTCACACTGATTTTATTTTTTATTTTTTTTATTTGTCAACAATTACAGTATGAAAACACATGAAAAACTGGCACAAATAAATGGATATAAATAAGCAAAACATAGGCATAAACACATAAAAAGAGTACATATAAATGGGGACAGTAGGACAGGGATGGTATGCACGTCCCTTTAGGGACCTCTTCAGAAATGTGTAAGGCCCACAGTAGACAGTTTAAGGTAAAAGTTATGGGGGTTAGAGGAGCCAACAACAGGATCAAGTAGGGTGTTCCACACATTTACTACTCTATTGCTGAAATGGTTTTTCCTGCAATCCAGATTAGAACGGATTATATTTAGTTTGTATCTATTGATAGTCCTTGTGTTATTGCAGTTGAAGTAAAAGTAGTCATTAACAGGTAAGAACATTATGGCAGATTATCTTGTACACTAAGCTCAGGTTGGAACGTGAATGGTATACATTTTCAATAAAGCACTGAAGATGTCTTGTGTTTGCTTCAAAAGCTTATTCTGGTTCCTAAGAAATCCTCTATCAGGGAGCTTCGTGACTACAGACCAGTTGCTCTGACATCTATAGTTATGACGACCTTTGAGAAGTTTAGAAAATCATCACAGATATACTGTTAAACCCTTTGCAGTTTGCCTACAGAGCAAATAGTTAGGTAAATAATGCTATCAATATGACATTGCACTACATCTTGCAACATTGAATCTTTGGAGACTTACGCAAGATCCTTTTTGTGGACTTCAGGTTGGAATTCAATACATCATCATTCCAGAAACTCTTCACTCTAAGCTGATTCAACTCACTGTGTCAGTTCTTACTTGCAGGTCAGCTTTTTGACAGAAAGCAACAGGTGACACTAGCAAAAATTACACCTAGTTACCTGGACCATTAGGGCTGTGTATTCTCACCATTGTTCTTCTCTATACATACCACTCACATCTATGAACTGTTTCAACTCCTCCCACAAAAAGGCACTATAGGGCATTGCATGCCAAAACAACTAGACACAGTTTCGTCCCCCCACCCCCTCCTGTGTCATCGTTCTCCTGAACATCTAATTCTTACAGTGCTGTTAATGTCTATATCTATTTACCCAGGTGAGTTGATTATAGCATTATTGTTTATACTTTCCCCCCCCCCTATTATTGGGATGAGGATGATGAGGATGAGGATGATTATTATGTTGCTTTACATGTACACTGAGTGCTTCTGTATGGGAGACAAATCCCTTGTGTATCAAATTACACTTGGCCAAATAAAGTACAGTTCAATTCAATTCATATAGATGTCATCTGGGGTCTTGCAGTCCAGATATATAATACGCTTAGTATAGTTCAGTTTCTTTATTCTTAATATTATGCATATCCTTGGAAGATGAAGGGAAATTGCTAAATCCAAGAAAAGACAGGGCATGCAAGTAGAGATGGCAGTTGAAACAAACACAATGACTTAAGGTTCAGGTTGGGGAGTTAGTATGGCCCGTTAGCTCCAAGACAAGTGTTTTTAGCTGAAATTGCACAAAGAAAGATTTGCAAAGATGTCAGAGTCTCATTGCATGCCACCCAATCCCCCTTCAGTTAGTGTAATCAAGGCCATTGTATGTTAAAGATTACTCCCCTTCAAAACTGAAAATCTGGGTGGCCAGTTGCCAAAGAACAGAACCATCCGTTCTTTTAATGGTGGTGGGGTAGTGCAGGCACTGATTGCCATTCAAGAAAAACCTTCACTGGAAAGGCAGCATTCCTAAATCTATCTGGAGAAGTGCCCACCTTTCTGGCTAGGGAATTCTGGGAGTTGAAATCTGTATATCTTAAAGTTTCCAAAGCCGAGAAATATGGATTGGAAGAGACTCATCCCTACCTTCCAAACTTTTATTATTGAGATCAAAAGCAATGCACAGTAGTATTTTCTCTGTTGTTCATTTCTTATTATTGATGCATCATCTCTTTTTTTGTACTTCTATTTTCACCTTCTAGCTGTGATTTCAAAGCTTTGCATTCATTAAATTCTATTAGTCTCCTCCCAAATAGAGTTTAAATAGGTTGAGCAATTCGCCTAATAAATTCATTTCTGCTAATTGTACCATTTAACAAAATTCAGAGCAAGACTAGATTTCTGTATAAGTTATTACCATCATCATCATCAATCCCGTGCACTTTTATATAAGGAATAATAATCAGGCCATATAAAATTACCCCTTTGGGAATGTCCCTACACTGTAGTCACCAGGTGCCAATTTTATCACATTATATGTTCCATTAGGTAGGCAATGGCCTAAAGTGGTATAGAAAGATTAATGTCTTTTCAGTCTATTAATTCTACAGAAGAATCAGGACATTCCAATGTTGCAAGAAGAGAGATAGGCTGTCCTTAGTATAGCTGGGATATTATCAGATATTATCATATTACATGATGAAAATCCGTTTTTGGTTGCTGTATGCTTCTAGTTCATACATTAAATTTAGAAGTAGACCCAAAATTTATATTAAACTGGATAGATAAAACTCATTTGTGTTCAGTAATATTTGGAGGGAGGAGTTATTAAGTTCCAATATAAATATTTTTCTTTCTTTTTACAAAATAAAATAAAATATCTAAAAATTAATTCCCCTCTACCACATTTCACACAGTCATAAATCATAATTCATATGGTTTTCACACTTTATAAACATTAAAATTGCTTACACCAGCTGCCAGAATTCTCTAGCCAGAATAACAATTGCTGAGAACTTGGGGCATTGAATTATACAATTCTAGAAAGGGTCCAGCCTGGGAATGTTCATTTTAAACATGGCCCTGAATATTATCTTTCAAAAATAAGGCTAAATTTTAACAATCCAAGATGAAATAAAAATTACTCAAGTATTATTTTTTTTAATCAGTGGAGTGAAGGCAGGAAATTGTGACTAAAAACTAAGACTAGAACTAAAGGAAAAAATCTAACAATGAGAGCAATGAACCAATGGAACAGCTTGCCTTCAGAAGTTGTGGTTACTACACACTGGAAGTTTTCAAAAAGAGACTGGACAACCATTTATCAGAAATGGTATAGGGTCTCCTGCTCGAGCAGAGGGTTGGACTAGAGGACCTCCAAGGACCTTCCAACTCTATTATTCAACATTCCATTACTATCATTCTAGGTAAGTTAGTACCCGGGTCATGAATTTGTCTTATTGACTTCCCTTAAATCCATGTATGAGATCTTCTTAATTATTCTATCCATGTGCCACTTTCTGATAGCAAGGGCACATCAAAACACATTCTAGGTGACTGCTTACACCAATCTCCTGCTTTTGGAGCCTTGCCAAGGCTTGTGCTTGATTTTCTTTTGAAAATACTTCAAGCTATTTTTACATACTTGAAGTATATTGTCTGTTATTAACCTTAAGTGCGATATTGAAATGTTCAGAGTATATAGATTGGCGCTGAATAGAAGTCTATGTTGATGTGATAATTATTACCATTTTCATTCTCATTGACAAAAAATTAAAGAAAATAGCTGGAATATATATATATATAAGTTTTGCAGAAAAAATCCACAGTTTTGACAAACACATGTTTTGCCCTGTGCAGTAACTCCATCTCAAGCTGTTAGTGTGCCAATATATTAATTCAGTTTTTGTCTTGGAGAGGGATATTCAATTATCACAATAAATCCACAATCTGCTGCAGCTTGATTTTATAGCATGATTCTCTCCCATGAGAAAGAATAGTAATTTAGGGTTAATCCATAAAAAATGATCCACACTTGGAAACTTACTGGAATAGGGAATCTTGAATCCAAGGAAGGAGTGATCTTAATGAATCATGGTCTCTGCATGGGTGCATGCGGTGGAGGGTCAATTATGTAATAGCCATCCTTATGAAATAGCCTGCATCCAGAGAGTGTTCTGACCCATGCTTCCTTAAAAAGCAAGAAGGAAAGTTTTGGTCCTAACAAAACCTCTTTTATTTACATGACTGTGAACTCCTTTCCTTCACAATCAGCAAGGCTTAGTAAACACTCTTTCAGAGGAATGTTTATCACGCGCACCTTATCTCATTTAGAGTGCTTCCAGATGACTAGTTTACAAACACAGGGCAAAGAAAAACTTGGTACAGAGTCTCTTATTATCCCAAACAGAATTTTCCAGACTGAAATGAAAAAAATTGTTTCATGCAAAAGGCCACTCCTCATTCCTTCCTCTTTTGTTTCCTCTGGGAGGAATCACCTCCAAGGTGTGGCTTTACTCTTAAGTCAACCCTGCTTTCTTAGATGTTCTTGCCTTCTGGCAGCTCTATGCATATGCACACTGGGAACAGGCTCCACCTGCTCTTCTGCCTCACTGCTGTCTAACTCCCTATCTGCCTCCGATGCAGAGTCCTCTACCCCCAGGACTGGCCCATGTTCCTCTCCAACATCCTCACTGTCCAACTCTGCTGCCAACTCCACTGGCTGCTAGCAGACCACAACAGAGAGCATCCAGATACTACTCTCTTTTAGGAAGGCATTGAAGGCGGTATGGTTTCATCAAGCATTTGGGATTTAGCTGTATTGCTCTCATTGTCATTCTTAACTGAAATAAACACCAAAGGCATGTTTTTTTTTAAAAAAAAACTTGATATGGAATTTGATTTTATTATTAATCTGATTTATGTATTGTATTATACTTTCATGCTGTTCAAGGGTTCTGCCTAATCTGAGTGCTTTTATGAACTGCCTAAAGTCATTTGAAATTTGTGGGATATAAATTCTATGATCAATATATTTAATAGGGTTTTTGTTCTTGGTTTACCATGTATAGTTGTCTGTATCTATCAGAGCAAGAACTGGATGAGCTGTGTCCTATTTCTTTTGTGAAGGTCCAAAAATGCTATGGGATGGGAGTGTTCTCTGAGCAATAAAGTGCTCCTAGGTTTCAAAGTGATTCTGTGTAACGAAGCATCCTGATTAGTATTCTCTGTAAAGAAATACAAAGTCTTCCAGGTCATGCAGTAACTTTTCTGGAGCAGCAGGAACACCTGTTCTGTTTACTTTTTATTGCCCATCTAAAGATACCAGCTAAAAGAAACACAACATAGAAATTCAGATTTTGTTTACAACCCTCCATTGGCTCCTATGAAATGTGGAAATGTCAACAGTAATGTTGTTTTTCACATAAAACTCATTTGCTAAATTTCTCACCATTTTTGTTGTATATTTGATGTCAGGAAAATAACAAAACATGTACAAACAGAAAACAAAATACACTCTGAAGATTGTTGTTGCATATGGAAAACCTAATTAAAATACAATATTATGCTTAGCTAGCAAAACCCTTGAAGATTTCACACTGCATTGTAAAATAAACATGAACTGAGATATTGCAGAAATGACATCTTAATAAATATAATGAAATTCCAGTGAGAGACAACATATCAACTACCATTTGGGGATTAGATGCCTCCAAGATATGAAATTATTGATCTGACATTAATCATGCGCTTGTATTAACTGAAAGGAAACTGTCAGCTGCATTAATACGGGGCCAAATTCTCATTATGTAAACATGTTGGCCCATTTGATTAAAAAGGACAACTCTAATACATGAAAGACCTTTTCAAATATTTAAAATAGGTATAATGATGGGAAAGATGGCAAAATTTCAGAGTCCTAACAATCAGATGCCTGCAAAGAATATAAATCCTTCTATTTCCCACATTCATTCAGTCAGAACTGGAGAAGCTTTCTGGATGAGAAGTGAAATGTTTTCAAGAAACAAAAAACAAGATAGTCAAGTTGTCTTTGGGAAAACCATGACCTGGAAGATTGAGAATTTCCAATGGCATTTGACCCTAAACTTTGAACGACATGGTATTTTCCCCCTTCGAGAGAGGTGTGCACTTTGGTGACATTCTGGGATTCATAGCTTCTTTTCAAAGGGTAGGTGACAGCTGTGGCCAGGAAGATCTTTGCAGAACTTCATCTATAGTACCAATTGTGCTTGTGCGATGCACAATGACCCTCAAATTGAATGCCTACAAAAGGGATAAAACACATTCATAATGCATAATAGTCCTCATAACTACTACTACATAACTATTGCCTATTATAAAAAAAGGCAATAGGTCTCTGTATTCTAGTTATTATTGAGTATGAATGCTTTATTACTGCTTATGCTTTTGTTCTGGTTCTATACTTCTTATTAGCAATTAGTGGACAATGCTTCTCAGAGAAAAATTTTCATTGGAGTTGAACAGTTTAATATAAACTGAAAGCACAATAGTATACATTTTAACTCTTCAACAAAATGGGAGGTTAGGACCAATTTTTCTACCTTACTATTGTAAACTGATTTATGTAACTGGCAGTGAAGCCAGAATCTCTCCTCCATATCTGTAAAAAAAAAGAGCTAGCAAATAATACCAAATGCTATAGGGGTCTATGATAGATGAAGACTTAGTCTGCTGGGGAATAGATTCATTACATGCATTCATTCATTTCTCTTTGTTTAACTGCCATGGTATTCTTCTGAGGTGAAATTCTGACAATTGAAGTGATTGAGACTTCATATTTTCCCCTCTAAAAATGTCAGTATCTTTAAAATTGAGCTGTAAAATTTGTTTTTAGTCAAGGAACTTCATAAAAGACAGAAATACATAGAATTTCCTTTTACCAGCCAATGAGTTATGAAAAAAGCATAATTTGAGCTGGAGACAAAATCCATAATAATTGTTCTAATCCATAATTGTCCTAAGGAGTAGCATTTCTTTGTTTTAGTTCCATATAATCCTCCTTCATTATCATATTAAGATAAAAACTGGAAAAAAATGCTTTCCAACAAATATTAAACTAAATTAGGATTTGATTCATTTCTTTCATTTTATATGATTCTTTTTCCCCTGATTTAGATTTTGTGTGGCAGTTCCACTTTTAATCAATTTGTTACAGCATTCAATTGTAGGCAGCACATATACATTATGGACATACTATATATTCTTTACCTAAATTGATCTGACCTTGCTATATTGTATCCCAAAATGGACTTAATGTTTGTGCAATCTTAATACTGTAGCCAATTCAACAGATCAAAAACATTGGTGACAATGAATAATGCCTTTGAACACTAAAAATGATATTCCTAAGCAGTAGATGAAATCTGGCAGGAGCGCCTAATTAAAAAAGGACCAGTTGGAGAAAAAAAATGAAAAACTTCAATATCTATTAGAAACTATTGTGCATCACATTTCTAACAGTGTCAATGAATAAAGATGATACTAAAAAGAAATAAACATGACCTTTCCAAACCAATACACCCTCTCCAATCTTTCCTTTTATAGTAATTGTTGGGTCTTGTTAAATCAATGTCAGATTTTTGAAAAATTGTTTCTGTGGATGGTAATACTGTCAGGGCTATGAAGCTTATCTCCCCTCTTAAGTTTTTGTACAGCTGCCTAATCAAGGTGAGGGGTGTTCCAGGGAGGGAGGGGTGAAGCATACCCAGAATCATTCTAGCAGGTCATCTAAAACACGAAGATTATTTTAGCTGCCCAGTTAAAGCAAGCAGGCAGCAGAGATTTAAGGATGTGCTGAAGGCAGATAATCACTTGATCTACAGCAACAATATAATTTCATACCAGGCAGGGAAAAGCGACTCCTACATTTACCAAGAAAACCACATAACCATTGCCTCTTTGAAGATAGGAGGATATCTAGAGTATCACCCGCTCCCATCTAGGAGGCCAACGCTACAGACTTCAGGTCTTTGGGGGGGCTTTTTGCCACCTTTGTGATCCAGAAGGGATCTGGGTCCAGTAAAGAAGTGGTTGAGCTGACAACCCAGAAAATCCTGTCTACGTGCTCAAAACTCATTCCCGATCACAATACCAAAATACATCTGTATCCCAGATGACTGAAAAACATATTTGAGTCAACTAAAGCCATACACCCTTCATGGGCTGGGTTGTAGTCAAGCCAATGCAATCATGGCAAAGGCTTATCAAGGTCCTCCCCATTGCATTGGATGTATAGTTATGGATTTAAGAAGATTGATAGTATTGTAAGAGCTGAACCAATCCCCTCTAGTATGTTGTCTTCTTTGAAAGTAGTTATCCTAGATCCCCCAAAAGTAGTTACCCTAGATCCCCAAGTCAGACATGCTGACTTGAATTTCACAGTCTGGAAGAGTTAATTAATATTACTTTAGAACAGGGTGTCAAACAGGCGGCAGGCCACATGCAGGCTACACCCACCCCAGCTCCGAAATGGGAAAAACATAGCAAAACATCACATGACAGCAATGTGACACAGCGAGTTTCACACCCATGCTTTAGAAGGTTGAACAAGAAGACCCCCAAGGTCTCTTACAACTCTGTTATTCTGTTATCTGGATCCAAAACTAGACAAAGAAGTGGTATATCAATGCTCTCCTTTGAAGTTGTCTAAGTTCACAACTCAGTGAGAACAATGGTTTCAAAAAGCCAAGGGCCACACTGAGCACTAGTAAGCAGCTATTGATAGGACCCTCTGTTTTTCTTCCCCAGTCCACCAACTTTTTGGAACCAAACTTTGGGCACAGGCAACCCAGCAAAGAAAATGAGAGGCGATTCTTATTCCCTTTCTCTGCCTTTCAGCCCCCTCTTCAGTTCTGAAACATTCTCTCCATTCCCAAGTGGCAGCACTCATGCAAAAGGTGGTTCTTATGAACATATGTGGATGTAGGTGTGAGTGTTATATATTCTAAATTTCTCTTCTTCTTTGATATGTCAAGAAGCCCCAACAATCTGGCTTTCTTTGTGGTGATGAGAGTTTCTATTTTTCTTTTTCCGCCTTTTCTTTCTATTGCTAAAACTAGTGTAAAGTAAGTCACTTCTAAAAAGTTTCCCCATTTTCCCTGCAAGTCTCTAAACTTCGTCTTTCTTTCATTGAACTGAATGTAGAAGATTCTCCATGAGTTATTAACTACTTATTTGATTGCAATATAAGCCTTTATTCTCAAATATTCTTTGTGCTCCTTTCTCTATCAGCTGACAATTATTTATTAAATCTATTGAATTTGAGCTTTTTAAAGGATCTTTTTTTTTATAAGTTAAGGAAAGCATGCAAGCAAATTGTGGCTTTTAAATTGTCATCATTGACTGCCAAAACTAACTCCAGAATTTGCTTTTAAAAACAAAAATACAGAGTTCTAGGAACAGATTTCTCTATGGCTACCTCCTTAAAATCTTCATTCATTCAACTATAAGGTTTTGCACACTCAATTTATAGCATCACCTAGAAAGTACTGAAGCAATATAAAGTATTTGCAAGAGAGGCAGGGATATAAATAGAATAAAATAAGCAAACAAATCTTCTCTGCTTTAGTGATTTATCACCATAGCAATGTCTCCAAACTGCTAATGTATAACTCCTCTATGCCACCATTTGATTTTATGTGTTTCTTCTGTTTGGCTCCTCCTTTATCATCTATCCAATAAAATAGGGAGATGAAACTATTCTCCATTGGCTGGTTCAAACAGGTGAGAATTTTGCTTAGCTATTTAAAGAGAATGTATCAAGCTTCACAAATTTCTTCACATTCTGGATGAAGAAGGTTCACGTTTCAGTACCAGGAGTGGGCTTCAAAAGTTTTAGCAAGGAGTTCTCTACTTGGTTGCTGGGTGGGTGTGGCCATGGTGGGCGTGGCCTAGTCAGCATCCTGCACTATAGCAGGGGGGGACAATTTTGCCCTCCCTGGGCTCTGGAGGCTTTACTGGAGCCTCTTGGAGGGCGAAAATGGCCTACCGGAGTCTTCTAGAGGCCAGAAATGGGCCATTTCCAGCCTTCCCAAACTTCAGGTAGGTCCATTTTTCACCCTTCCCGACCTTCCCTGCACTTGCCTGCATCCAACATGGGACACGTGGGGACTTCTGCAAGGGGTGGGGTGGGGTGGGGTGGGCAGGGCATCCAAGAGTGGGATTTGATGTTTCTCTGAATGACACAGAATCTTAGCTAGAGGTTCTCTCAAACCCATGAGAACCCCCAATAGCCCACCCCTGCTCAGTACATAATTAGCCTGAAATAATGAGACTTTTCAAGATCCCACAATTGAATGTATCAGACCAGAGTACCATGTCTAAAGAACTCTTATTGAATTCCAGGGCCGCTGCTTTATAAACGTCGTCTATTAAATCCTAGTTGCATTTCAATTCTTTTAATAATCTCTTGCATATCTGACCCAAAAGGCTTCAGAGCAAAACCTGGGATGATGTGGGCCTCAATCTGTTTCTTCAATCTGCCACAAGACTGAAGATGTATTTCAAAGAGATAATTTAGGAACTTCACAGGAATACAGTGATCCTTTAAAAAAAAATCAAGGGAAAAATGAGCAGACAAATTATGGCAAATAATGCAAGTGCCCCAAGTTAAAATGATTTTTCCCTTCATATGCTTTTTTAAACCATGTGGAAATTGACAAGAAGAAAATAATAGAAATAAACATTACTGACATTTAAGCAAATATAATTGCATCCACTTCCAGAAGCCCTTTTTGTCCTAGAGGCAATTATACTTCATGAAATTTTAATTCTTGCTGAAGTACTAATTCCATAAGATTATTATCTTAATTAACAAAAGGGGTAGCAATGTTACACAGCATGTTAAAATCCACACAGAAGCAGGTAAGTGATTCAGATGAAAATATAGCTCAGTACTCACCTTTACCATTTCACTGTTCTTTCAATTGCCTTAGTGATGTCATATGGATTTGGTGATTCAGTTATTAATTTAATATTGCAAAATCAAATTCAGACTATGATATTTGTGCATACATTCAGTTTATCTGCCTAGCATAAGCATTTTGGCATCTATCTGATAGCAGGCACTTAACTTTCATAGTTATTTAATTCTCACTGAAAAAAATAGATTCACTCCTTAATTTTAGTCATACTCTTAGAGCCTTCAGATTGCACAATTTATGTTAATCACATACACATACAATATGTTGAATATACACTTCAGAGATAACAGACTAGTTCTGAAGGTGTTCCTGAAGAATACAACATCACTCAGAACTACTATCTTTCTGCATTTGTCCATCAAATATCTTCTTCTAGTCATATAATTCCTTGCATCATATATGTTTAGAACATGAAATATATTTTGTGGCTTTATAAAATTATGATTCAGAGAATCCAAAAATTGCAACTAATCAATGTGACTGAACCTGCAACAAAAACAAAATATGATAATCATTGATATAAAGGATTTCATCATGGATTTAACCAAGATCTGAATATGAGATCTGTCAAAACAGACTACCATGACATGAAAATTAATACTGAATGAAACCTAGTATGTTCCATTTTTTTCTCCACACAGACAAATGAAACCATGATAATACATTCAAGAATGTTTCTAAAAGTTGTACACAGAAAGACAATGTTCATTTTAAAATAAATTTACATTTGAGAAATACATATCCTTTAAAAAAAAGCCTGCATTAGCAAAATGTAAAACTTTCTTAGAAATGTTAATAATTATATATATGAGATATTGTACATAAAAGCTTTAGGAAAAGTAATGAATTAGACTTGTTCTTAAGATATGCTTTAATACATGAAAATTGTTGTTATAAGTAAACAAATATTAAAATAGGATAGATTTATACTGATCTAGATAAGCCTAGTGATGTATTTAGCAGTATTTATATGGAAAACTAACATAACCCTGAAGGAAATCACTCACTTCTAAATTATCTATTCAAGGAATTTAGGACCAGGAACAAGTTAAATCCTCAAATCCATTAACCTTTAACCTTACTATAAGAACAGAGGATCATGCACCTAATTGACTCAAAAGGAGAAAGTTTGTGCTGGGAAAATCCAAAATTCATATTGGTATTTGTTTTGTAGGGAGAAGGAGGCAGGCAAGAATTGAGGCAAGGCAGGTTGAAGCAAACACAACCTTTATTAACAGTTTAACAAGGCAAAATGTAAGGCAAATGAACCGGCAAACAGCAGCATTTGACAGCTGACAGCCCTTTTTATACCAGAGCTGTCAGACACTGAACCAATAGAATGGCTACATTTGGGGGAGCTACCACCCTATTGCCCTATAACAGGCACCCGTTAAGGATGAACAGTTCATGCTGCTGTATATAATAGGGATGAAACTCAGGATCTACTGGCCCCTGTGGCCACCCCCTGCACACCCAGTCCAAACCTTGGGCCAGTATGGGGCCTGTGGCAGAGAGCCTAGCAATATCCCAGGCAGATACTGGCACATCCAACTCTTCAATTAAGAGGACCAAAACTGCAGGAGCAGGATCCAAAACAAACGCTGGCAGAGGGCAGCGACTGAGAGCATCAGAGTGCCCCAAGTTTTTTCCTGGTCTATATTGCAGCTGATAATTATATGCCGCTAGAAAGACTGTCCATCTGGACATCTTTGGAGACAAAATCTGAGGATCCTGGCGATCCCCCACCAGAAGGCCCAAGAGGGGTTTATGGTCGGTCACTAAGTGAAAAAAATGACCATAAACATAATCGTGAAACCACTTTACCCTTGCTACAGCAGCTAGGGCCTCTTTATCCAGCTGACTGTAATTTCTTTCAACTGCTGAGAGCGTGCGTGAATAATAGGCAATTGGGGCTTCTGAGCCATTAGGAAGAATGTGACTCAGAACGGCCCCAATGCCATAAGGCAATGCATCGCATGCCAAAGTTAATGAGAGGTGATCACTGTATTGCACTAATAAAGACTTGGATGTAAGGATATCCTTAACTGCCCTAAAGGCTTGGGCTTCCTTAGACCCCAATGCCAGGGCAGCTTGGAGTCCAGGAGCCTATGAAGAGGCTCTGCCATAGACGCCTATGGGGTAAAAAAATGCAATAAAAATTAAGCAGCCCCAGAAAGGCTTGCAGCTCAGCCTTAGAAGAGGGTGTGGGGGCTTTCTTAATCGCTTCTGCCTTGGATGGAGTAGGGTGGATGTCTTTGGAATCAACTAGATACCCCAAAAATTCTACACTGGGAACCCCAATCCTACATTTTTCTTGTTTGAGCTTCAGCCTCGCTTGGCGGAAATGGGTCAGGACTTCTCTTAATTTATCGACGAGCTCAGCTTGATCCAAAGCAGAGATAAGCACATCATCGAAATAGGGTACCACCCCTGGCAGCCTCTGGAGCATCCACTCCATTAGGCTCTGGAAAATACCTGGGGCTACACTAACCCCAAAATGCAAGTGTTTACATTTGAAAGGTCCCGGGTGCATTATGATGGTTTGAGCCATGGCAGTGGCTTCGTCTACCGGGAGCTGCTGGTACACTTGTGCCAAGTCTAACTTGGCAAAAATGTTTCCCTGGCCTAAGGAATGGAGCAGATGTTGAACCACTGGCACTGGGTAAGGGTTGGCTTGCAACCCTTTATTAATTGTTCATTTGAAATCCCCGCAAATTCTAATACTACCATCCTGCTTAATAGGTATTACTATAGGGGTCTCCCAGGGGAAGTGGTCTACTGCTTCAAGCACTCCTTGTGCTATTAATTTATCTAGCTCTAAATCTACCTTGGGCCGAAGAGCAAAAGGCACTCTCCTGGGTTTTAGACCTATTGGCGCCACCTGGGGGTTCAAGTTAAAGAAATGGGGGTTCCATTATATTTACCAAGCCTGTTGTCAAATACGTCCATGAATTCGCTGGCCAGCACAGTGAAGGAATCTGGATCAATGGAGTGGATGCCGGAGACGTTGAGCCCCAATGCGGAGAACCAGTCAAGCCCCAAGAGGCTGGGCAGATG
Organism: Natrix helvetica; assembly: GCF_964273705.1. Classification (NCBI taxonomy): domain Eukaryota; kingdom Metazoa; phylum Chordata; class Lepidosauria; order Squamata; family Natricidae; genus Natrix; species Natrix helvetica. The sequence continues at coordinate 52,022,875 of NC_138548.1, forward strand.
GCCATCTACAATGATGAGGGGAAGAGGCCCCAGGAAGTTATTGCTGGCTATGGTGAATGTGCTGCAACCCACAATGGGTATTGGCTGCCCTTGTTAGTCTCTGAGGTGAAGTGGGCACTGTCTGAGTTGAGCTTTGGTCAGGCTAGGCACTATCCATTTGATAGAAGCCCAAGAGACCAGAGATTTGGAAGAGCCAGTGTCCATGTCCATCTTGCAGGGCTCTCCCTCTATGTACACAGTCAGGTATAGCTTATGTGTAGGCTTGGTCAGGGAAGCATGGCTGGTAGCCCATTCAGGATGCTGCTGGTCACCTGCAAAGGCAAAGCAGTCTTCGCGGTGTTTGGGAAGTCTTTTTACGAATTGTTTAGACAAGGTGCGCTCCAGAGGTGGGTAAGAGATTGGCATGGCCGCTCTGAGACCTTGGCTAAATGTCCTTTCCTGCCACACCAACGGCATATTGCGGCTTCGAACCTGCAGACTGAGCTTGCATGGTTCCCGCCACAACTCAGGCAGCCCGCCTTAGGTAAAAAATCAGCCTGAGTCCATTTTTTTCTGGTGGCCAGTTTGAGGCGGCTAATCTCTTCTTCCTCATCAGAGAAGTCTTCTTTGTTGTCTTCTTCATGATGGACAGCATGGCGCCTGCTGGCATGAGTGGCCGGTGGCAGAAATCTCTGAATTTCTGGGTTGGATTTGTCCGACATTTCATACGCCGTGGCTTCATCCACGGCTGCCTGAAGGCTCAGTTCTTTTCGTGCCAGCAAGCATCGCTGTTGAAAACACCAGCTATCCTAACAGGGCATCACCCAGTACAGGAAAGTCACAGTGCAGGGCTGCTGTTCTGAGGGAAGCCATGCAGTCGCTCACAGATTCCCCTTCTCTCTGGGTTCTCTGCCTAAAAGCATAACGTCTGGCAATGCACAAGGGAGTTGGAGAGTAATGACTTTTAAGTTTCTCCCAAAGAGTCTCCCAAGGCATCGAATGGATCGATTGAGGGCTAAAGCCCTAGCTGTTCCAAACATCTCATGGCCACATGCGCTGAGAAAATATCCTCTTTTATGGACAAACCGGTGAAGTCATTTGCCTCCAGGAAGCACTTGAACCGCTCAAGGTAGGTATCCCATGTTTCAGTGGCCAGGCTGAATGTCATGAATGGTGGTAGACTAGTCATCCTTAGAAGGACGGAACTAAGGAATTAGCGTTGGAGCAACGTCTCGTCGCCTGTGACTTGAGGCAGCTCTTATTAGTGACTTCGCTTTTCCTTTACCTCAGTCCTAATCTCACCTTCATTGCCAGTGTTCTGTAGGGAGAATGAGGCAGGCAGGAACTGAGGCAAGGCAGGTTGAAGCTAACACAACCTTTATTAACAGTTTAACAAGGCAAAATGTAAGGCAAACCTCGAACTGGCAAACAGCAGCATTTGACAGCTGACAGCCCTTTTAATACCAGAGCTGTCAGACGCTGAACCAATAGAATGGCTGCATTCTCCGGGCAACTGGCTGCTTGCGTCTTAACCAATCAGGAGCTGGCAATGATAGTCAATGGTGTCTCGAGGACTTAACAGTATTTGTAACTAAATGCACAACAACAAGTAGTTTAACAAATTAGAAATAAGAATAAACCTCTGTGAGACAAGAGATCTGCACAAGCCATTTTGATCAGTGCTATTCAAACACTGAAGGACTATGTCCTCTTGAAGGGTCCATGCAACCATTTCAGTCTCTCAGCACTGAAACAAACTTCTTTTGTTATACTACCCTAATAGTAACCAAATGCACCAGCAACATAAATTAAAGGTTTGAATGAAGAGCTATGCCTTGAGCAATTGGTTAAATGGCAAGATTGAATATCCAGATGCAAAGGTAAAATCTTCCATAGCAGGCACTGTATTTCAGAACTATTAAAGGCAAGATTTGCTCCAAAGATATCAAAAGTTAAGTAGAAATATCAGCAAATTCTTTGCTCCTACGTTTAGAATTTCATATGTCAACAACAGCCTGATAGGAAAAATATTGGCAGCTTTGAACTTTGGTTTTGGATTAGACTCCTGGTCAAACAGATCAATGGAATATTCTCACTTGAGGCCCAAATGTGAGGCTTAAATTATCCTACTTCAGACATATTAAGTGAAAACCTAGCTCTCTGGAAAAGACTCTAATACTGGGAAAGATGGAAGGAAAGAGAAAAAGAGGATGACTAGCAACAAGGTGCATGGACACAGTTACAGTGGCAATGACTGCATAGTTGGGAGATTTGGAAAAAAACACATTAGGAATAGATCATCATGAAGAAAATCTATCCATGCTAGAAGCCGAAAATGACTTGATGGCATATAATCAATCAAAATAATCAGCGTCAACAACATCAAGTATACAGGTCAAGTTGTTCTCAACATTTTTCCCTCGTATCTTACTAATGCCTATGTCATTAGGTTTGCATTGCCTGTTGATATTTTCACTACTGAACAGTAGACCACCTGGCAAACTGTGTATCTACTATTCTTTCTTTCACTTAATTTATTGCTTCATCTCTATACTTTTCAAGTAATAATCTTCCATACCCATGGTCATGTCCAGATGAGCCCATAGAAATTAACCCATACCACCTCTCTTGGCTTTGTTCAGTAGAGACTTTCACATAATACTTTTAGTAAGGTAGAGATGGAATAGGCTAAATTACTAGCTTGACTCATATAAACATATGTAAAGCCCACTTTTATCTCAAGTATAACTTTTCTATGTAAGCCAAGATCTAACATCTAGAAAAGACTTTGCAAGTCAAGATACTATTTACATTGTATGCCATCAACTAGGAGGTAGATACTGTGCTGACACACTCCCAAGGGATTCTGCATTTCCACAATGATGTTTATTTTAAAAATATTGACTTTTACTTTAAAAATATGAACATTAACATACAAACATAGAAGCATTTAAGTCATGTTTTTAAAGAACCTTCTCTTTAAAATGTATTATCTCTCATGAATGCATTTTATATATGTTTGCTTTTAAATTGTATTGCCCTTTTGCTTATGAATGTTTGTTCCTTCACTGTATAAAATTAAATGTAGTAATCTGTTCTGGCTTGGAGGTAGACTATGTGGGCTGAACTCATCTTAGCCATTATATATGATTTTGAAATTATTTTCTTCCTAGGGTGGTGATTTTCTTTCTAAAATCTATCATTCCAAGTTTCTGTATATCTGTATTAGAGGCAATGTAAATAACGACTCCAAAAATCTAAATAAGATACTTACAGCTTGAACGGTAAAAGGCTGAAAACATAACACCAAGCAGAGAGAGTTAGAAGGATCATCATAAATCATCATAGTAATATTTTACCTTGGACATGCATAGATATAGAAAGCAAAGCCCCCAGGTCATTTTAGAGAGAACAATATTTATTGGGCTTGTGCCTCATTAAAATGAATACAATACAAATTGTTACAAATGATTCCTTCTCTTTGAAAGAAGGATGCTAGGCAGAATGTATAATTATGATATGCTGGTAATAAAACACATTGCCCAAAGAAACAGCTAAAACTGCATTCCATTTTCTCCCATAGTATTTCCCATGGAGGACAAAGAACTGAATTATTTGCTCAAAGAATCTCTTCTTGATAACTCAGATGGTGATGTTCTTTTCTCTTCTAAAGAGAAATAACAAATCAGCATGAAACCCTATTCCTGTTCCATGGTTCTTTAAACAGATTTTGAAAAAAAAAACTCAAAAAAAAAAAGCCTGATCACTATATTTCAGCATCTATTTCCTAACCCACGCCAAATTTAATTTCTGCCTTTGAGCCTTTTCTTAGTTCACAAAGGATAACTGTGCTGTACATGGGGACCACCAACTGAAACCTTTCAAGAAAGTTATGTTTGTTGTGATTTGGCCATATTTATTTACGGTATGTTTTCATTATGCTTACTCTCTATCAAAAAGTAGGGGAAAGTTTCCACCGATGCAAAGCATAGCAGCTCACTTATGCAAGGGCCAAAGATCACTTTGCACCAATATTGAAAACTTGATTCCCATATTCTACTTGTTGACGGTTGTTTTTCACCTTCAGTTCAAGCTGTTGGCTGTACATTTAAAGTCCTAGATAGCTTTATATCTTGTTTGCTATGAAGCTTGAAAACTATTAAAAGCTGCAAAAGAGAGCTGTTGGAGAATATTATACTTTGTGAAATGGATTGGAGAAACATGGGAACAAGGTCAATGAATAGGCATAGCAACTAAGTCAGCCAATGGAAACTTAAACAGATCTGAGTCTGTGCAGAGAGTTGAAACAGAAACTTAAGAAGAAAGAAATCTGCTGCTTTGAGAAGTAAACTAACAGTCTGTCTGGGCTTGTCTGTTGAAAATGAAACTAACTGCTTGTGTTTGCCTGTAACCCTCCTGCCTTTTGTTTACTTGGAAGAACCACCTCATCTGTTGGTATTGTACATTTATTCATCTAGTCTTATGTATATAAAGAAGTTAATGAATCCTGCTGCATCAGTTATCTGTGTGTGCTTCTGGATTTGACTTTATGCAACAAACTCTGATAGGTATGGTCTCTCCTATGTCACTGTCAAACTTTCCAGCAATTTTGTTCTCTAAAAGAATCATCAAAATGCAAATTACTCTTGTATTTTAATATTATAGTGTTTTCATAGCTTTATGGAAATGATAGATTGAAGATTCATACCTTAGTTTTTCCTGCTCTTTTTCCTGCAGGAAAGGCAAAATAGCAGCAATCAATCAAACACCGGGTAGGGTAAGGAACCTTCAAATGTTCTTTCCAAGTAAAAAATCTCACATTTTGTAACCCTAAGTCATCCTGATGCTGCATTTGATTCCTGAATCACATGGATTAGCAGGTAAAAGGGCACTGCTGTAGAAGTATTAGCAGGATAGTTCAAAATTATTAATTTAGATTTTTAATTGAATTATTTTTCCCTATGGGGCCAATTCTCACCAGTTTAAACTGGTGAGCAAAGTATCAGGTAATGCTTTTTTCTCTCATGTTTCATTTTCAAATTCAATTGATTAATTGAAAGGCGGAGGACATATAGGACAAGCAGTTGGTATTAAAGATTTATTGTGACTAGGAAACTGCATTTTAGCAGCAATTATTTGCAATAGGTATAATGTCCTTCTTTGGTTATTTATTATTAAAAAATAATAATTTTGTCTCCTTGTGCTTGTTTCCAAGCTGAATACTTCCTTGAACTGACATGTCTTTTTTCTATTCCTGACAGCTACAATCCTATCCATATTATATGAGTGCAGGATGTACTGTACATGCTTTCTTGGTTCTTAACCAGATAAAAGAAAGCTATGAAAAAGGACTTGTTTATATATGGATTGTAATATGGTCAGGCTGAGGTTTGAATCCCATGACTGGGAGCAATATAGCTGCCTCATAAAAGGTCCTATCCTATTTGGCAGAGTTGAAAAACTAACTTCCCCTGGTTCACTGCTAGAAGTCCCAATTTGAGAAAATGTGTGTTCTTTTTTCTTAAACAATCAATGGCTTGACCATGAAACAGAGCCAAAGGGAGCCCCTTTATTCTCAGCTGGGGTTTCTGAAGTAGCCAGGTCTGATAAATTTGAGTCAGCAAAGTTATAGCATTTGACATGTTTGACTCATCATTGCTGGATATGGAATTGGAAATTTGAATTGATTTCCTTTCTTAGTCTAACTGTAGAAGGAACAGTGTGCCCCTTTGCTGAATGCACATGCTTACAAGCTTTAATCTTCTAAACAAAACTCTGCAAAAGGAATCTACTTTTCTTGATATGTGCAGCCCTTAAACCTGGACTCTTAATTGTTTGGGCTGTGACATATTAAGTATTGCTAATCATATGAGGCTATTGGAGAGGCAATCTAGCAGGATGTGCTACCACTGAGGCTTTCTGATGAAGATGGTTGGATAAAGCTGTTTATATGTATAATATCTGGAAAATGTTAGAGAACATAAGTGAGAGAAAGACAAAGGAATGCCTAGTTCATTTCTGACCATGTCTACAGTTTCTCTGAAAAGTGCACCACTTCTGCCATCTAATGGCCTTTATTTAAAGGACAAAAAATATGTCTTTCTAGAGAAAGGAAATGTTTGGAAAAAGACCACTAGAATATACATACATCAGCTATACTTTGCTGTTATAAAGATGCAGCAAGCAGTGAATGCAGAAAAAGATAATGACATAATCAGCTACAATCTACTCTGAAATTTTGCACAATTCAGTATAACATAAATCAGCTTCCCTAAATTGGTAGTCTACAGGAATATCTACAGAGATTCTCAGTCATCCAGGGCATGATTGTCCCAAACTTGCTTTTGCAGAAGGCTATTGGACTTTCTTTGTTTTTGCTTGAAGATGTTTCACTTCTCCAAGAAGCTTCTTTCTGAAGTGAAGAATTTTAAATAAGCATATTATAAAATATTGGCATATAACAGAATAACAGAATCGGAAGACACCTTGGAGGTCTTCTAATCACATCCCCCTGCTCAGGCAGGAAACCCTATCCTATTTCAATAAATGGTTGCCCAATCTCTTCTTTAAAAACTTCCATTGTTGGAGCATTCACAATTTCTGGAGGCAAATTATTCCACTGATTAATTGTTCTAGCTGTCAAGAAAATTTCTACTTAGTTCTAGGTTGCTTCTCTCCTTGATTAGTTTCCATCCATTGCTTCTTGTCCTGCCCTCGGGTGCTTTGGAGAATACCTTGACTCCCTCTTCTCTGTGGCAACTCCTGAGATATTGGAACACTGCTATCATGTCTCCCCTAGTCCTTCTTTTCATTAAACTAGACATACCCAGTTCCAGCAATTGTTCTTTATATGTTTTAGCCTCCAGTCACCTAATCATCTTTATTGCTCTTTTCTGCACTCTTTCTAGAGTTTCACATATGATCATAGTTGCAACCACTATGTAATCCTGAGCAGTATGACTTCCATTTGTTTTTTAATTTGCTAGATTTCTAGCCCATAATATATAGATAAGAATTCAGGGCAGTATACATAGTGTTTCCTCTCCAATTTTTCTCCACAGTAACAATCCTGGGGCTGAGAGAGAATTTATTTTATTTTATTTTATTTTATTTAATTTATTTTATTTTATTTTATTTTATTTTATTTTATTTATTTATTATTTATTTATTTATTTATTTATTTATTTATTTATTTATTTATTTATTTATTTATTTATTTATTTTGTCAGGCATGAATTAGATAACAGATATATTTATAAGCATGATTATGAATACATGAAATTGATATAAATACAAGGGACTATTAGGACAGGAACTGTAGGCACGCTGCCGCACTTATGCATGCTCCTTAAATATCTCTTAGGAATGGGGTGAGGTCAACAGTAGTCAGTCTAAGATTAAAGTTTTTGGAGAAGAAACCACAGTATCGGGTAGTGTATTCCAGGTATTGACAATTCTGTTACTGAAGTTGTATTTTCTGCAATCAAGTTTGGAGCAGCTTACCATAAGTTTGTATCTATTGTGTGCTCGTGTATTCATTGACAGGTAGGACATTGTAGCAGATAATTTTATGTAGTATGCTTAGGTCAAATCAAAGACAGAGAAGTTCTAAGTTGTCTAAGCCCAAAATTTCAAGTCCAGTATCATAAGGTATTCTGTTGCGAGAGGAGGAGTGGAGGACTCTTTTTGTGAAATATCTCTGGACTCATTCGATTGTATTAATGTCTGATATGCAGTGCGGGTTCCAGACAGATGAGCTGTATTCAAGAACTGGTCTAGCAAAAGTTTTTTTATGCCCTAGTTTGCAGTTCAATATTACTGGAGAAGAAGCTACGCAAGATTAGGTTAACAACTCTGAATGCCTTTTTGACAATGCTGTTACAGTGCGCTTTGGCACTTAGGTCGTTTGAGATGAGTATTCCCAGGCCCTTGACAGAGTGGGGGTCATCTTTAAGGTCATATCCGCCCAGCTTGTATTTTGTGTTCTGATTTTTTCTGCCAATGTGTAAAACAGAGCATTGTTGGTTGAGATTTGGAGTTGCCAATTGTTTGACCATTCTGACAAATAGTCAAGGTCTTTTTGTTGGTGGTGTTGAATAGTTTTACATCATCAGGAAGAGAACGCAGTTGTCTAACGCCAAATCACCTTGTGAGCTTGTGAACTTCCATGATGGAGGATGAACTACAACTTTAATCTCCTCCTTCTTCAGCATATTCATCACCATCAGATTGTCCTCCATTCACAGGTTTTCTGGGGTTCTGTATCAGGCCCACTATCAGTGAGCTACTAGGAATAAAAGGAGCAGAGACTATTTTGGAGGTATTTTTCTGAGAGTTTTATGAGCATATGCTAAATAGCAGCGAAATTATTTCTAAAGTTTCGTTACACCATATTTAATGGGAGTACTGGAGGCAAGTCTTGAGCTTAAGTAATTGTATAAATGTAACATATATTCACTTTTGACAGTATGAATAATATATACTATCTCAACCAGGTATTTTGAATTTTGTTATATTTTTTAAAAAATCATCTCATCAGAAATTTCCATAAAAGTAAAGGTATATTCCCTACAGCATGTTTTATAACATGTCATTAATGTCAGATCGCACTCTGACATACCTATGTTAAGAGTATCAGTAAGCCATGGCAAATTTTCCCAGAAAATCAGATTAAGCAGCTGCTTTAAAACTGAAATAATTTATTCCAATTGTGTTTGACTTAAATGTTCAAATAAGTACTTTATGGCAAGGTTTATACAATCTGTAGTGTATATACTTTATAGCAAAAATAAGAGACATATAACAGGATAGACACTGATTTAGATACAGAAACCTTCTTTATTAAACACATGAGTATAGGAAACTTATGTGAATGAAAACTTTGGCTATTGTTATTTTGCTAGGGTTGTGCTGGAAATATGAGTATTATATTGTAGGCAAAGGCTAACTATATATATGGATCAGTGGTGGGTTCCAGATCCCGTTGCAATTGGTACGGTTGCAACGGGGCCCGGCATCCACTGCATGAATGCGTACAGCGCATGCATGCGTCCTTACCGCTTGTGATACCTCTGTGAGCATCCTGGATGTTCTAGCTGCTCAGCAGAGTGTTGCACAGGCACCGTGCACTCCGTGCGTGTGCACAGAAACGCCTGAAGAGCTCAAATACTGGTAAGGAACTCAGGTGGGCAGGTGGGCCCTCTGGAGCACCAGAATGGAATGGTACCCGGTGCTCCAAGCAGGCACCGATACGCCTGCAACCCACCACTGATATGGATCAGGGGTGGTTTCCGGCTTCTGTTACTGCCGGTTCACTCAGGGACATGCTTCGCACACATGCATACTTGATGCACGCTATGCACACATGCACAGTAGTAAAAAAGTGCTTCTACGCGTGCACAGAAGCAAAAAGCAAGATGGAGGTGCCATAGGCACCACCGATAGAACTAGTTTGGGGGTGTGACCAGCTGAGTTATTACCTACTTGGCTGAACCGATCCAAACCGGTAGGAACCCACTTCTGATATGGACATCTGAGATGAAAAAGCTATTTTAAATCTATCTTGTGCCATAAAGAGCAATTAGTGAAAGGATTTTTCCCAGTTTGAAACCATTAAAGAGAAAAGGCTTTGATAAAGAAAGGCCTTGGTATTCTCTCCCCTCTTAGCCATGAAACCTTATGTAACTAAGCTAGTGCCAAAAGGCATTATAGTTTGGTCTGAGAAGAGAAACACATTTCTGTCCTTGCTAAATCAGTAGAGGAATATTATCTTCTTGACTGAATTATTTCCCATCTCACAGTATTTCTGCCTACCAATTTCTCAAGGGCCAGAAAATAGCTTTTACATGACAGAATTGCCTTGTTACTTCATCCTTGCCTGTAGGTAAGAAAGTTATCTTCGACCTAAAATGCATGTTCATTGTAGATAGAGATTGAAGCTGCATTTAATGGCTTGCCTAAATATTAAAAAGTTAATGGCTTTCTTTTGTGGAAGTTTAATTGATAATAGTCTGGTTACCTTCTCAGTACCACACCAAGATCCAGGACCAACTAAAATGGGCAATCAGAAACCTGCCTATAAAAGGAAGCAATCAGGACTCATCTGTTCAGATTAACCAACCATAAAAAGAAACAACCAATCAAGAATTAGCACTCAAAAAAGGGCAGCATGAAGAAAGGACCAATCAGGAATCAATAACATCAAAATGACCAATCATGATCAGACCAAAAAAAACCTGCGCCAATCAGAAACCAATCAGAAGGGCGGTCACTTGGCTATACAGAAAGTTCTGTCAGTCCCTGCTCCATTTTTCTGAGGACTGTTCAGCAAATTACTTTGTCTCTGAAAATACCCAGTGAAATATCAGAAAATTTATTATCTAGACTGCAGTCACTAAACCCTGAAGCTCAATCCAACAGATACTGGCATGAAAGCCTACACCAGAATATTGATAACAGATAATATGACACTGATATATTTTAGGATCTCCTGCATATTCCTTGGACAGCAAAGGCAGTTAACAAGCAAGTACTGGAGCACATAACACTAGACTTGTCATTAAAAGGCAAAATCATGAAGCTCCATCTTTCTTACTTTGGCCATGTCATGCAGGGGAATTCAATGGAGAAAGCAATTATGTTTGAAAGAGTTATCAGTAAAAGGTAACCAGGCCATCAAAAAACATGGTGGCTGGACATCATCAAAGCTAACACCAGCCAAAGCATAAAACCTCAAAGAAGGAGTGCAAGATTGGAAGAAATGAAGATCTGGCACAAAGAATCACTAAGAATTGGACATCACCATCATTATAAGCAGCAGCTCATATTTTAGAATGCCTAACCTGTCTACAAAATATGATTGTAATATGCTGTAAAGGGTAAGTGTATGTGGCAAAATTCCTCAATCTACAGGCCTCTAAAGAGAGATTACAAATCCAGACAGCATGATCCCTGGTTATGCTGGTTTCTAGCCATTGATGTGAATGATAATATCATATTGGTGGAGACAATTGATAGAGAAAGATTGGATTATAATTTTTTTTGAATCAATCACCATGAGGAAGTCTGTGTAGAGGTTTCTGCAATTATGAAACCAGACAACCCTTAGAATTTGGTGGTTCTTAGTCTGCCAGGTTCCGATGGGGAAATGGAAATTTTATTAAACATTAAGCGAGAAGAGTTGTGGACTTCAAAATTGGAAACTGCTGTCCATTCCACTGTGTCTATCTCCTGAAGTGCATTACTTTTTGATCTGTTTTAGTTTTGGAGTTTGCATTCCTCTTTCTGAGAACTTACATACATAAAATACAATGGAAATTGTAGGGTAGGATGGGAAACTTTCTATGCCTGGCTTTTAGATCCTTGAGCTCTAACTCAAGCAACCAAGACTGATGAAATAAAATCCTCATAAGATGTGGAATTACTAGAAATGCTGATGAGCGTACATAATTACAGTTATTCTCCTGGCATCTTACGAGGGATTTAGGGAAACATTATTTAATCCATATCAGTAGGGAGCTATCTTTTAAATACAATAATCCTTGATTTGTGTTCTAAACTCTTAACATTTGAAAAGGATTCAGCTTCTAATTTTCTTACAAGCTGAATGAATGAACAAATTGAAGGTTGAAATGAATCTGAAGAAAAATAAAGGATACAACCAAGACTGGATGCTTTCAGGTTACTTTTCATTTAGTCTGGACTAAATGACTAATAGACAACAGAAGTGTTTTTACTATTTTAGATGAAGAATCTGATGTGATCAGCACTGAGAACACTGTCACTTCAAAATTCCAAGGTGCATTCACTCCGAAAACTCAGAGTGAATGCAATAATTCATGGTATTAAAGATTGAAGATAAAATATTAACACCAGGGTATAGTAAATTTAAATGTAATTGTAATTTTTTAAGTGAAGTAAATTTAAATTCATGTAAAGTTGATGTTTGATCTTAGGAAAAACAGTGATCACCTTCCCCCATGGAAAAGAGAATGTAAAATTGATGAAACTATTTCACGGGAAATAGAGGCATTTTCTCAATGTTGTTTCCTGGGAATTTTGCAGCTAATCATTCAGAATGTGTCAGAGTTTGTTGCATACATTCAAATCCAGAAAGCACACACAGATAACTGATTCAGCTGAATTCATTAACTTCTTTATATACATAAGAATAGATGAATAAATGTACAATACCAACAGGTGGTTCTTCCAAGTAAAGGCAATGCAGGAGAGATACAGGAAAACACAAGCAGTTAGTTTCGTATTAAGCCCAGACAGATTGCTAGTTTACTTTTCAGAGCAGCAGACTGCTTAAGTTTCTGTTTCAATTCTCTGCACAGACTCTGATCTGTTTAAGCTCCCATTGGCTGACTTAGTTGCTATACCTATTCATTGGCTGACCTTGTTTCCATGTCTCTCCCAGTCATGAATATTTTAACAGAATGTTTACTTAAAAGTGATCTTAAGATGCAAAGTTCACAGTTTATATATGTTTGCAGTAATGTTGACTCATCTCCCCACCACAAAATTTTATTTCAGAATGTTAATAATAGGGTAATGGTTACTAACCATGATGTATGAATCATGCTTCTTGAGATGCACAATTCACAGTTTGGGTTCTGTAAGACCCTGTTGAGCTGTTAGCTACTGAGCTACAAAGTTGGCATTGCCCAGAGTGCTTCTTCACACAAGCATGGCAGCTTCAATCCTGAACCAAAGCCTATCAAAAACTGGAGATGTGCCAAAGCTGAAGATTAAGGGAGCGAGTACTTTCAGAGTGATAGCTGGGCCTGGAAAAGATACTGATAACAGCAGTAATGGAAAGTGAAGCATTTTCCTAAAGACAGTGCTTGCTTTTAAGCCTTTCTGTTTTCAGTGCAAACACACACAGGAACTTTCCATTGTTCGGTTGAATTTTTATCTTTGAGGATTATACTTCTGTTTTGCCTTGTCCTTCCTTATTTTGTCCTTCCTTATTTTGATTTACAGACTGCTAACAGTCAGCCCTGTGATAGTTATCTGTGCATATTGTTAATTGCAGGATATACAATACAATACAATAGCAGAGTTAGAAGGGACCTTGGAGATCTTCTAGTCCAACCTCCTACCTAGGCAGGAAACCATATACTGTTCCAGGCAAATGGCTATCCAACATCTTCTTAAAGACTTCCAGTGTTGGGGCATTCACAACTTCTGGAGGCAAGCTGTTCCACTGATTAATTGTTCTAACTGTCAGGAAATTTCTCCTAAGTTACTTCTCTCCTTGATTAGTTTCCACACATTGCTTCTTGTTCTGCTCTCAGGTGCTTTGGATAATAGTTTGATTCCCTCTTCTTTGTGGCAACCTCTGAGATATTGGAACACTGCTATCATGTCTCCCCTAGTCCTTCTTTCTATTAAACTAGACATACCCAGTTCTTGCAAACGTTCTTCATATGTTTTATCCTCCAGTCCCCTAATCATCTTTGTTGCTCTTCTCTGCACTCTTTCTAGAGTCTCCAATCTTTTCTACATCGTGTTGACCAAAACTGAATGCAGTATTCCAAGTGTGGCCTTACCAAGGCATTATAAAGTGGCATTAACACTTCACGTGATCTTGATTCTATCCCTCTGTATATGTAGCCTAGAACTGTGTTGGCTTTTGGCAGCTGCTGCACACTGCTGGCTCATACTTAAATGGTTGTCCACTAGGACTCCAAGATCCCTCTCACAGTTACTACTGTTGAGCAAGGTACCACCTATACTGTACCTGTGCATTTCGTTTTTCTTGCCTAAATGTAGAACCTTACTCTTTTCACCATTGAATTTCATTTTGATACATATCAAAATGAAAGGTGATTTCATTTCATATAATACATATTAAGTCAACATGCAATCACATCTAATATGACTAAGCAATGGTAAGGTAGGAAAAGGGTAGTTTTAACTCACTAATTGTCATTTAATTATTTGCCCACTTTCCAGAAAACAGAAATGACAGCTTTATTTCAGTTGTTCTAGTGCAAAATTGAGTTTGCCAAAAAGATTGCAGATGGAGTTCTGTTCTCTTTAAATTGGTTTCATATTTGTAATATTGAGATTATTCCCTCAGTTACTGTGATCTTTCCATACCTCTGACTGGTTGGCAATCATAAAACATGAAGCATGACCATTATCAGACTTACCATTTAAAAATATTGTTCATTTATTCAGTCAGGGTTTTACATTGAAAAAGTGTAAAATATTTAAGGGTGTTAATACAATATCTCAGTTGAGAACAGTACTGATGGACAAGCTAACAAAACAGCAAATATAATTTTCTGTATGTTCCTGAGCAAATTATGATAGATGGTGCTGTATTTCCTTTCCAGCATAACATCTTCTGGGAATCTAGGCAGAGAAATGAGAAATTGATGCCTCTACTTAACATTAGGAATATGAATATATGCAGAAAGGAATATATACATGCATATACATATACATGTGCATATACAGAAAGAATATATACATAATATGAAATGTCAATATGTAAACACTGTGTGTGTGGGTGGGTGAATTTTATTTCTTTTATACTTTTCTTCAGAAATACATATCAAGATTTCAAATATCAAAATATATCAGTTTTCTGTGCCTCTTTATTTTATTGGTTTATTTACTTTATTTATTTACTGATTAACAAATAAATGTTACTTGCTGAGTAACGCTTTAATAAGAAAGATAAAACAGAAAAAAATCATAAGCATTTTCAATTATAATTACAACCAGCCAAAATTTCCAAGACCATTTGTTTGTTTTTTCCTCCAACAGACTAAGATGGGTACACTTTAGTAGCCATTGTCCAATAGTTTTAACATTTTTTCACAAAACTATTTATATATTAATGAAGATTGTCTGCATGCAAAATTTAAAAAGTTTACTAGTAAGTTTTAAAACTTAGTATCCATGATGTGGTATTAGCATAATCTGCTCACTGGAAATATGATAAAACATTTGGCTTTTATTTAATGCCCAAAGAAGATGAAATGTTCACCTACAGTTCACCCATGTTTCAGCCACCAAACATTTTCCCATATGGTTCACATTCAGAAATGAAGTATGTTTTCAGCAGTTCGCATATGCTTTTTTCTCTACATGGTGACTTGGCTCACCTCACATTATAATGTGGTTTCCTTGGTTTTGACCAAATAGGTTACATGCAGCCTGCCAGTTTGATTTATACATCATGGGTTGTTTTGCTTAACATGATATCTGTGTCCAAGCAATTGTGGTTTATTAAGTAAATTATGTTTTAAAATAACCATGATTTTGCATCATTTATGAACCACATCAGCATCTGCTGATTTGTATATTCACACATACTCAAAAATGAGAAATCAATTATAATGGATAAAAGGAAAGGAAAGTGAAATTCATGGCAAGCTATAGTATATCACAGAAGTGAGTACACAACCTCACCTTTTGTAAATATTTAAGTATATCTTTTCACGTGACAACAGCTTGTATAACAATATAAATGTGCTGTCCCCTCAAAATAATGCAACACACAAGCATTAATGTCTAAACTGCTGTCAACAAAAGTGAGTACACCCTTAAGTGATAAAGTCCAAATGGGGCCCAAACTGTCAATATTTTTTGTGCCACCATTATTTTCCAGCACTGCCTTAACCCACTTGGGCATAGAGTTCACCAGAGCTTCACAGGTTGACACTGGAGTCCTCTTCCACTCCTCCATGGCGATGTCACGGAGCTGGTGGATGTTACAGAACTTGCATACCTCCACCTTCCATTTCAGGATGCCCCACAGATGATCAATAGGGTTTAGGTCTGGAGACATGCTTGGCCAGTCTGTTACCTTCACCCTCCGCTTTTTTAGCAAGGCAGTGATAGTTTTAGAGGTGTGTTTGGGGGTCGTTATGAAATCAATGGATTTCATTAGGAAAGTTTAGTATATAATAAAACTATATAATGTATTTTAAGAAAAATACACTATCTATATAAGCAATGGATTGTTCTACTTCACTGTTATCTACCTCTGCATAAAATGATAATAAGCTCCAGATAAATCTAGTCTTTCTCCATTTTTGAGTAAACTTGCTGTTATTAAATAAAAGTGGCTTATAGTCTATATTCAAACATTACATATAATGGTGATGACCCATGACATCTCTGAATGCATCCATGAATGTTATTGACAAATTTTGAGCAATCTGCCTAATGTAAGTAATAAGGGATATGACTGCTAGGTTTCCTATTTGAACTACTCCAAAAGGGCAACAAAAAATAGAATCTTGTTTTTAATCAGCAGTTATGCCCCAGAGCAGGGAGGGAGGGAGGGAGGGAGAGTGGAAAAGGAAGGAAGGAAGGACAGTTAAATTGACCAGAAAAGTATCATTACCACAATCACATTTCTATGCATTATTGCACTTTTAAGTGGGGAAAAAGTAAACTTAATGCTCAACCATTAAAAAACTATTTGCCAAAAGCAGAGGCTAACCCAGATGATACCAATGAATGGATACAAATGAATGAGGAAATTGCAATAGATAATAGTTCTAGCCAATGGTCTGAGCACATTTAAGCAGAAAATTAGAGCCTAAACTTTATACCCTATCTAAATATATACTTCCTTAAAGAGGAAGAGGCAAAGAGAAAGAAATCAAAAGACCTGGCACCCCATTTCTAAGCTGTGAAATAAATGGAGGGTGTTAAAGGGCTTCTTAATTGGTAGCAATAACTGTTGAATTGTGGAGGACTTAAACAAGGGTCTTAACAGACCCACCATGTCTAGAAAGGTGAAAATGCATTTATTAGACTTTTGTTTATTTTCCTGCCTTTATTATTTTTATAACTCAGGGAGTTACAAGCAGTACCTAATATTTCTTCCTCCTGTTTTCCCATACTAACATATGCCATGTAGGACACTGTAATGGTATGTAGGAATGATTATAGGAGACTGGACCCAGAGACTCTGTCTTGGGAACTGTCAGATAAGAGGGAGGCAACTGTTAGTTGCATAGTGGATGGAGCAAGAGGCTCTGGAAGGATCCTCCCTAAGTTATCAGGTTGTAAAATTGATGGTACTTTCAGACTTGCAAGATTCCATTAACGCAGCTTTACAATAAAGTAGAACTTATTTATCTGGTCATGTTTCCTGTCTGATCTACCTGGGAAAAGGGAAGCGCTCCAGTGGTGGGATTCAAAAAAATGTAATACTGGTTTTGTGGCCATGGCTTGGGGACAAGGCATGGCTTTGTGGGTGTGGCAAGGGCAGGATATTGTAAAATCTCCATTCCCTCTCTCCTCCAGGGGAAGGTTACTGCAAAATCCCCATTTCCTCCCAATCAGCTGGGACTCGGGAGGCAGAGAATAGATAGGGTGGGGCCAGACAGAGGTGATATTTACCAGTTCTCCGAACTACTCAAAATTTCCGCTACTGGTCCTCAAGAACTGGTCAGAACCTGCTAAATACCACCTCTGGAGCACTCCCTGCTATTTCCACAGCTAAAATTACCTAAGTGCACTTTGTTCCATACCACTCCACCAAAATGGTAAAATTTTGAATATATCTCTCATACATAACCATAATGCTTTCTTGTCATTTGAAAGGATCATTAAAACCATAGGAGACATTTGTGAAAGTAGCAAAATCATGGTATCATTTAGCAAAGGTAATTTACTTGTTTATGTTGCAGAGATCAATTACATTAGTTAGCAAATTGATCCCTTAAGCAGAAACCCATTCATTATTTGAAGCAGAGGATCTATCCCGTCATGGATTTAATCATGCTCACCAGCAGAATCATCTATGGAAACTGATGGTTTTCATCAGAATGCTGAAACCAAAGCCGTGTCATTCTGATGCAAACTCCAACTTTTCTATGCATACAAAATGGGCAGAGCTTGCATTGTGATGGTCATGTGCCCTCAGCAGAATTTCTGTTTAGCTCACGGACATTCTCTAACAGCTTCACTTTCTGTTTCCTACTTCTCAGAGTTTTCACTAGGCCATACAGTAAATCACAGATCTCCAGACATTTAATATTTAATTCAAGTCTTGGCTAGATTTGGCAGAAGATTGAGGACAAGATTTGGTTAATTTGGAGTCTTTACTGAAGGTGAGATTGAAGTTTAATATAACAGTTGATTGGCCACAACAGAGTAAGAATTCAAAGTCTTTATACCAATGTATGTTTCTTTCTTTGCCTTTCAAGTTAATATACTTGACAGTTCATGTGATGGTCTTGGGTGGCTGAGATATGTTTTACTTAACAGTCCTCTATAGAATGGAAAACCTCTGGTTTCTTCCTCACAGGTTTCAGGCTTTATCCCAAGAGAATAACTACATCCCAGGCAGCATGACTTTGATTAACCGTTGATGAGAAATCATCAGAGCAGTTTTCTCCACCCATCAGAGATCATAGGAGCCTTTTCTCGATTTGCTTTATGCATTGCGGAAAAGGGTTTCTGTGTATAAGTCAAATAAAAATAACATTTCCTAATTCTAACCCCAACATATTGCTCACAAAGTAGGGCTTATAGATTGTACAATTATCCTCTACTTAAGCCACTCCCTCTGTCATCATTGAGCCTTCTGGGGATGAAATTGACTTTCAGGCCAAATGCAGTTCTCTGCCTATGCTTTTAAATTAATTATCAATACCCACAATACACATGCCCATATTTTGCAAAAGATGGAAATGTACTTAGCAGTAGATGAGACATATGACATCCATATTATCAGCCTGTTCCTTTGCAGCTCCTTAAACTCAAATGTACTGTCCATCTGGAGTTGTATTTCTATTTCAATTCCCACTGCTGTATACCGTTAGTGCCTGTACACCAACAACCACTAAAGCAAAAAACTCTGACGGAACGGATTCCAATGGTGATCAGAGGAATTTGTAATGCATCTCATAATTAAGAATGTCAAAAGAAAATGTCTTCGCTTTTGTCAAATGTATTAGTAAAGCTTAATAGAGTCCTCCCGGTCTTAATTAGGAAACTGATGCCAAAGTGTTGGTGTTGAACAAAATGCAGGTAGATAGCGGTGTTCACTCAGCTGTCTTGAATTAGCATACTGATAGGACAATGGTTCCAACAGTGATGGATTGTGGAGGTTGGTCACAAGCCTCAGCAATACGATGTGAACTGAGTCAGAAGGTTCAGCCCCCAGCTTGAATTAAAGGAATATAGGCAGTGATACTGATCATTATCAATAAATGTCATCAGAAGTGTACACAGTTGAGAAACCATAAGAGACCTAGGGGTTAGGTGGCATTAACCATCTCCAATGCCCCTTAGCCCAGGTAAACCTGTAATCGGTGTTCCAGTCAGGTAGCTGGGCAAAGACTACCTTTTGACCACAGCCTTCATTTGCTTTTCTAGCAGGGGCTATGAGTCCAGGGGGACACCTACTTTACAAACTTGTGAAGTGCACAAGCCACTGCAAACTGGCATCACTCTAGAAGTCATAGCCACTTTGTCTTTCTTGGGTTAGGGGGAACTGGTTTCTTCCCAACCAGGCCCATGTCTATGAAAATGCAAAGCACTGGATCACTTTCTGAAAGTTGGTTTCTCCACCAAATGGGGCAAGTGCTGCTCAGCTGTTCAGGATTGCCAGCAAATAAGTGTTTTTCTTTATTTACTCGGTGCAAAGCATATAAAGGAAAGGGACATGTAGATTATTTCAGTTTTGTTTTGTTCCTTCTTATTAAGCATCATCATCTAATGGAAAATATCTACCTGAGACTGTACCGAATGAGAGATGAGGGGAGGAGGTGACTTTTGAAAAATGGCTCGGCTAAAGTGGTTAAAACATGAGTGATCCTAGTGTTGCGCAAGTATTTTGAAGAAATGTGTTCAAATGGAACCTTGCAAGTGATGGAGTGATGGGGTTGCACAATGAAGTGGCAAAGAGCGACTCAACCACCCCTACTACCATATAGTGATTAACTTACTTTTCTGAACTCTAAACCTATACCCTCAAAGAGCTCAGTGGTAGCAAAAGGGACTGTCCATCTGCAACTCTTTCCACTTACCATCTATCAGACATTCAGATAAAGGCTTTGTTATTTGTCTGCTGTCAACTGTTATTCCAGTTCCTTTTGAACATGGATTAATGCTCTTTCAAAATAATTCTAAATCTATATTTAAAAAGAATTAAAGTAATAGTTGACTTGCATCAGGAAGGCATTCTGCTATGAAGCATCAAAGAGAGACTCGTTCTATGCTGCTTCACACAATTCTCTTTTTGCCAGAAGTACCAGTAACTGCTTTTCAAGATGATCTCTCTTTCAAAGCTAGGTCTCTAAACTACGAATTGTCTCAGAGATCCAGCAGGCAGAGAAAGTAGGTTGAAAGAGCCAGACTCTCCTGCTTTCCAAAGTTGAATGGTCCAGGAGAACAAGGGCCAGATAACAGAGGAGAGCTCTCCTGAACTAGATTAAAAAGGCTATTGGAAAGAATGTTAGCTACTATAAAAGAAAAAAATCACTGGGTTAATACCACTGGAGATTATTCAATTTGCTTTAAAAAGTTAGCAAATCTGACCTCTTCATAGAAATTACTCCTCCTGCCTTAAATAAGGCTTACTCTAATTATTACAGCCTCGAGTATTGCCTTATTTTAATGGAAAATATAAAACTATGGTCCAGTTAAATCTAACTATTTTAGCTGAATGTTTGAGGCGGGTGTTGTTCATTACACTCAAATGTCCATTAAATCCATCAATTGTGAATCCTTTGTCACAACAGATAGAGTGCCAAAGCACGTCACATCAGCTCCTGCCCTTGCTGTTCCTTCTTTTAGACAAAGCAGGAGGAGAGGGGGCTGTTGCCCTTGATAAGCAGCTGAATGGGAAACAACCACTTAGAGCCAGCTAGAAATTAAGGCTTAAATCCTCTCCCTTGTGGTGGATGGAGGTCTACTCAGTGAACCATCGGAAGCTCATTATATATAGCAATAAAAGGGCTGATCTCTTCATAAAACTCCCTTAGAACTTCTACCAATTAACCCATATTCAATTTAATGCCTGTAGCATAAAGAGCCTGCCAATAAATCATACTTTAAAAAAATCCCTACTGAAGGCAAAGGGGAATAAGAGCCATATTAATATACAGCAGCATATGGAATTAATACAATTAGGAACCAATAAAACAAGTCGCTTGGAGCAATGCTGTCCTTGCAAAATTTCAAACAACTGACACTGCATGCAAGCAGCCAAATTTCTGCATCTGAGCAAAGAATGGATCTTTGATGCTTGCATGCAAGATAAATGAGCATGAACTGTACAGATGAAGCAATGCTCCAAAATAAGTTGGCAAAGTCAAAGTGGCATTGGGAAGGACTATATTAAATTAGAAAGCTATGAGGTAACTTTAATTTTGCTTGTAATGCATTCACCAATGTGTGTATTTTAACTCTCATTTAATCTTTACACAGATGACAGTATCATTTCTTAAATACAGCACCTGAACTTCAGATCTATCATTTTTTGAATGAACCAGATCTGTTTTGGATTATTGCAAGTTCAGTGGAATCTCAACTCCTTTGTCTTGCAATAACTGCAAGAATGCCAGTATATTTGAGAGTATATTATACTAGCTTTGCATGATATTTTGGGCATACTCCCTCTCTATTCTCTGTAATATCTTCAATAATTTTTCCTTATCAAACAGTTTCAGAACAACCTTTAGTGGCACTAGAGAGGAACTCTTATGTTTTGCAACATGCTATATAGATTTGGTAAAATATCATGCATATTGGTGAAATACATATAGAGTTAGTCCTCAATTTAGGACTACAGTTGGGAGCAGAAACTTCCATTACTAAGCAATGTAGTTATTAAGTGAGTTGCATTCAATTTTACCACCTTTTTTTCCCATAAAACTCATATGAGAAAAGTTCATCCTCCTTCCCCTGTCCTAACCACTTTCTATAGAGGGACGATCAAGAGCATCCTGTCATATTGCATTGCTATCTAGTTTAGAAACATTACTGCTTCAGACAGGATGGCGGTGCAAGGATGGCAGAAAAGATCATTGGCACTTCATTTCCTTCTGTCCAGTCTATGGCATACAAGCAATGCTTGACCAGAGTCCATAGGATTGTCTCAGATGCTACACATCCTCTTCATGATCTGGTACTTATACATGTATATGACATGTGTATATTTATGTAATGTGTGTGTTTGGGTAGATATACACTTTGTCTTGAGAGCAGGCAACATAATTTCATTTTTCAATGTGGGCCAGTGTGCTCATAGTAAAACAATGACAATAAAAAAGTTATCTTACAAGTGTTAAGCAAAATACTGTTGGCATCAAGCTAATTATGTGTTTCTTAAGTGAATAGCTGGTAGTTGAACCTAAGAGGCAGAAGCTATCCACTGGTTCTTGTAAGACTAGTTGCTGCATTTGTTGTCATTAATTTGGCTTGTCATATATTTATCTTTGTCCCAATTTTTTTCACTGTGCTCCTTGACTTTCATTACTAAGAGTTTTGAGATCTTTTGCATTTTCAAAGAATATCATCAGCATAGTGCAAATTATTGATGTTTCTTCTTCTAGTTTTAAAACTCATTCATCTTCTTTCACTTCAGCTTCCCTCACTATATATTCAGCATATAGGTCAGGCGAGGGTGGCAGAAAAGATCATTGGCAGTTCACTT
The DNA here is from genome assembly GCF_964273705.1 of Natrix helvetica. NCBI lineage: Eukaryota > Metazoa > Chordata > Lepidosauria > Squamata > Natricidae > Natrix > Natrix helvetica. The sequence goes on from NC_138548.1 coordinate 52,045,499, forward strand.
CCTTCTATCCAGGACATGGCCGTATAAGCAATGTTTGAGCAGAGTCCATAGGTCAGGGGTGAAATTAAACCAGTTCTATCTAGTTCAGGCAAACCAATAACAGCGGTGGCAGGAGGCTCCAGCTACCCACCCAGGCATCATCAAATCCCATTTTAATGTTCTGCGCATATGCGGCTAGTCCTGCGTATGCACAGAGGTGGCACGTGTGAGCGAAGCATGTAAGTTGATTTCACCCCGATATAGGTGGAATTGATAAGAAGAGAGTATACAGCCTTTTTTCTTGGATCCTCTGTCTGTTTCATCAAATTCTGTCTGGATCTGTGCGTAAACCTTGTATAAGTATAATGAGAGGTTCTGGGATTACCATTTTCCTAAAGATACTCTACAGTTTCACATAATCAACATAAAAATTAAGGCCTTTCTATAGTCAGTGAAATACATATTAACTTCTTTAGGCATCAACAATAATACATCATGTTTTATAGTGACACTATGGAAGTCAACAAGGAGATAGTTGTGTGGACTAATTTCCTTGGATACATAGAATTTAAGTACATAAAAAATCAAATTACTAATCATAATAAAAAAAACTTAGAAAATTATAAATGGATCAGCTCCTGTTCATTTCACTAATTTATTATTTACTCAAGATACTTATTCTCATGTAATGGTTGAGCACAGAACATAGAATTAAACTTTTAATTTAATAAGTAAAGGCTTGTATGTTGTTTTATCTTGTCCTTAGCATGAATCCTTGGTGAAGAGTGGAATGGTCTGATATGGTTATATTGTATATACTGTATTTTTATTTTGTTTGATCTTAATGAATTAATTAACAAAAGAATAAGTATGCAGACATATAAAATAACAGCATTAACAATAAAAAATCAAATTACTAATCATAATAAAAACATAGAAAATTATAAATGGATCATCTCCCATTCAATTCATTAATTTATTATTTATTCAAGATACCTCTTCTATATTCTTCATTTAAAAAAAATGCAGACAAATTATCAAGCAACCTGTTTCTGCAAAAAAGGAAGATTTCATCTTCCACTGTTTTCTAATAATTCTTTTAACTGGTCCCTAAGATTGACAAACATTTGATACCTTAGATTCCAGATTCAAGGAATGTAGTGAACGCAAACAAGTGCATCTTTAATACATAGCAATGAAATCACATTTGCAAACCCTTTCTTTTAATCCCAAAATGTGGCAAATTCAGACCACAACTTTTAGCATTTCAACTCCCTCAGCAGCCAGGCAATTGCCACAAACTCCTATTAAACATTCTCTGAAATATTAAATATACATGAAGCAATATATTTTAGTTTTTAAGCAACAGGAAACTAATTACATCTTATGTAAAGCAATGTTCAACTATTTTATCAGGCCAGGACATTGAAGCACACTATTCTAGAGGCCACATGAATAATGCCAAATTCATCAATTCCTTACAAGCAAACTATACTTCTCTAATAAAAATGCAATCGATCCCTTCAGAAACCTGTCAAATCCCCATGGAATTAAAAAACAGTCCTTACATCTGAACCAAATAACTAAACAATAAATGTTGATTTTTAATAAACTGCAAAAAAGCAGCATGAGATAAATCAAAACACTTCTTTCAATTCTGTAAATATTTTTAAAATGGCTCCTTTAGACATTAATTCATCCAAAGGAGTTCTATTATGAATGGCTGAATATATCCCCAAAAGAGAAATACCAAAAATTTCAAAGATGGAGTTGCAGGTTTATTTTTAGAATGCACAAAATGGCAATAGGAAGATGCTTCTATATGGAAGTTTATTTGTGCTCAGGAGATATAAAAGTTGAATATTAGTGGTTCAAAGTAATACACCCATAGCAAACAGAACTCCAAGGCAAGCAGTTTCCTCAAAGAACAAGTTTATTGGCACAGGCTGGTGAAAACCGACTCTAAAGGTTCCTGCAGTTTTCATCTAATTGAAAGTAAAAGTTTTTCCCCCTTTCCCAATCACTCAGTCACCTGGTCCAATCAAGGTGCTGTCCAGTTGCTTGGAAACTTCACCCCCCCCCCCTCTTTTCAGTCACCTATGGGAATGTCCTTGGTTTTCAGGGGAACTATTTTGTTTTGGCTACAAAACCCCAGCTATCTCTATTCCCCCCTCCCTATCTCTCAGCACCATTGTGGCAACACTGAAGCCTCCAAGGTGTCCTCAGTCAGTCTAGCTTCAGAGTTGACAATTAGTTTCCTCTGTCAATATATTTCTTAGCCCATTTCCAATTGGAGCTAACTCCTATTAACTTACGAATTTCTTCATAGAGTGCTCTCGTCTTACTGATTTTTTTTCTTTTCCTGGTATGCCTTGGAGACTTACAAGCAGCTGACTATAAATCAAGAACTTATACTGTCTGCCAAAATGGATGAGTGGTTCTTTGCTTCTTGATGCTGCATTAATTCCAGCTACTCTCTTAACTTTCAGTTCCTTTTCACCATACTCTTTTATCCTACCAGTTCTCTGCATCACTTTCTTTTCTTGTTATTTGCTGGGAGAGAAGCTTTCAACTCTCTTCAGGGAGTTCAGTTTTACTTATTGGAAGACTGTTTAAGCTCTCCTCCATGCATCTTACATCACTTGCATGCCTTCACTTGTCTTCTTCTAAACCTCTTCTTAGTAAACACAAGCTTTAAAAGACCATTGTTTTTTTAAAAAAATATATAAGAGAATCACATTTGGAATAACAAAAAACAAATAAAATGCACAATATTAACTAGGCTGTACAGACAGCATGGTTATCTGTATATTAGGTTAAGATAGAAATTTTCATTTGGCCTATGTTTTTAATAAGCTATTGAATCTTCCAGTCAGAACAACAGTTTTCCCATCAGTGAGTACATCTCCAAATTTTACGATGCAATTTCTGTTCAGCTATTGCCTCTGGATTTATTTCATTTAAAACTCTTAGGATACATTCCACATGACAATGGGTGTGAATTTTCTTGATTTCTTTTTAAATTAGAGAATATACACGTTTGATAAAACAGATTAAATACATATGTCAGACATGGAACAAATATACACAGATATAAATCTTCTGAGAGTAAATTATTGTAAAAAAAATCTAAATAAATCTTGTGCCATTCAGACAATTAGAATTTTTAACTGTAGAAGAAAGATAAGGACACAACTGCTGTTTCTGTACTTCTGCAACCCACCCGTGTGATAATAAAGATGTGAAGCAAAACTGCAACTGTGTTTAACTGAATATATTCAGGATCCTGATTGTAAATAAGTCACAAATGATTAATTTATTTATTTATTATTCACACTTATAGACCGCCCCCTCTCCCGGAAAGGACTCGGGGCGGTGTACAGTCACTAAAATACATTCTAAAATACATACATAAACAATTAAATTAATACTGGTGAAGGAGGTTGTGAGACTGTAATCGAATAATAAATATAATACGTTAAAAGCCTATAAACCCTTAAAACCCAATTAAAATAAATAAATCCCGGGAGGTAAAACTAAGACGGTGCCAGGCCAGCTGATTGAAATAGGTGAGTCTTTAACTTTTGCCGGAAGGAGCGGAGGTCGGTGGTGGTTCGAATGTCTGGGGGGAGGTCGTTCCAGAGGGTTGGGCCCATCACAGAGAAGGATCTACTCCTAGGTGTCGCCCGCTGGCATTGCCTGGCAGACGGCACCAGGAGGAGCCCCTCCCTGTGTGAGCGGATAGGTCGCAGGGACGTGTGTGGTAGGATGCGATCCTGCAGATAACTAGGTCCTCTGCCATGGAGCGCTTTAAAGATGGTAATCAATACCTTGAAACGCACCCGAAAGGCTACAGGTAGCCAGTGCAGCTCGCGCAGGAGAGGTGTTACGTGGGAGTAACGAGTGCTTCCCATAATAACCCGCGCGGCTGCGTTCTGAACCAGCTGCAGTCTCCGGATGCGTCCCAAGGGAAGCCCCATGTAGAGAGCATTGCAGTAGTCCAGGCGAGATGTCACCAGCGCATGAGTGACCGTGCGCAGGGCACTCCGGTCCAGTAGGGGGCGCAATTGGCGCACCAGGCGAACCTGGTGGAATGCCCCCCTTGCCACGGCTGTCACATGGTCCTCCATTGACAGCCGGGCATCAAGGAGGACACCCAAATTGCGCGCCCGCTCCACAGGGGACAACTGTTCGCCCCCTATGGCCAGCGATGGAGTCAGCTGGCTGAACCGAGGTGCCGGCAACCACAGCCACTCGGTCTTGGAGGGGTTGAGTTTGAGTCTGTTGTCCCCCATCCAGACCCCGACGGCCTCCAAACACCGGGAAATCACTTCGACAGCCTCGTTGGGGTGGTTTGGGGTTGAAATATACAGCTGAGTATCATCAGCGTAGAGGTGGTATTCAACCCCAAAACCACGGATGATCTCACCCAGCGGCTTCACATATGCGTTGAACAGGAGAGGCGAGAGGACCGACCCCTGTGGCACCCCACAAGTGAGTGGCCTCAGGGACGACCTCTGTCCCCCTGTCAACACACATTGCTTCCGGTCAGAGAGGTAGGAGCCGAACCACCGCAAAACGGTGCCTCCGACTCCCATCCCCTCCAACCGGCGCAATAGGATACCATGGTCGATGGTATCAAAAGCCGCCGAGAGGTCTAATAGGACCAGGATAGAGGAGCAACCCCTATCTCTGGCCCTCCAGAGATCATCGACCAACGCGACCAAGGCTGTCTCGGTGCTGTGCCCGGGTCGGAAGCCGGACTGGCGTGGGTCTAGATAATCGGATTCGTCTAGGTGTCGCGGGAGCTGCTGCGCCACCACATTCTCAACAACCTTCGCCACGAAGGGAAGGTTGGAGACTGGACGATAGTTAGCTAGCTCCATTGGGTCGAGTGAAGGCCTCTTGAGCAAGGGTCTCACCACCGCCTCTTTCAAGGCGGTTGGTAAGTAACCCTCACCCAATGATGCGCTCACCAGGCCCAGGAGCCAGCCTCGTGTCACCTCCCAGGCTGCCAGTACCAGCCAGGAGGGGCACGGGTCCGTTAAACAAGTGGTGGGTCGCAGCCGTCCACGCAACCTGTCCAAATCCTCGGGGGCAACAGAGTCAAACTCCTCCCAGAGTGGTCTCTCAAGACTCGCTGTTGGCGGCTCGTCTGGTCCACTGACGGAGGTCCACCCGCTCCGGATCTGATCGATTTTGTCCTGAAGATATTCCCCAAACTCCTCTGCTCTACCCTGTAAGGGTGTCTCCCGCACCCTCTGCGATAGAAGGGAGCGAGTCACCCTAAACAGGGCGGCAGGGCGGTTATCCGCGGACGCAATAAGAGCAGCACAATGTCTACGTTTGGCCGCTCTTATTGCCACAAGGTAAGTCCGCAAATAGGCTCTTACCTGTGTTCGGTCAGATTCGGAGCGTGAGGACCTCCACCTGCTCTCTAGACGTCTCCTGTGGCGCTTCATCACCCTAAGCTCCTCAGTGAACCAAGGAGCCCGGGTGGGTCGATGCCGCAGGAGAGGTCGCAAAGGCGCAACCCGGTCCAAGGCCCCAGTCGTCGCCCTATTCCAGGCAATCACTAGGTCCTCGGAGCGGGAGCGGGACAAGGCTACAGGAATTGGCCCAAGCTCCGTCTGGAATCTATCAGATTCCATCAGGTGCCTGGGGCGGTACCAGCTTATAGAGTCTGGTTCCGCCTCCTCGCGGTGGGGGATAGCGCCAGGGAAGTCCAGCCGGAGGGATGAGTGGTCTGACCATGACAGGGGCGTGATAACTAAATCCCCTATTCCCAGATCACTCGTCCACTGTTCAGATACAAAAATGAGGTCCAGTGTATGGCCCCCTTCGTGAGTGGGGCCCTGCACTAATTGGGTCAGGTCCATGGCCGTCATGGAAGCCATGAACTCCCGGGCCACCTCGGAAGCCGCTCCCATCGACGGCAAGTTAAAGTCCCCCATGACCAAAAGTCTGGGAGTCTCAACTGCCGTCGCTGAGATTAGCTCGAGGAGCTCGGGCAGGGCTGCTGATGCATAGCGAGGAGCCAAGTATACAATCAGCAAGCCCCACTGCCTCCCTGGGCCCCAGTTCACACCAAGGGACTCACACCCGGGTATCTGAGGAACAGTGAACTCCCTCGGCTCTAAACATTCCCGCATAACCACCGCCACCCCTCCACCCTTACCCAGGGCCCGAGGCTGATGAAATGCACGGAAACCCGGTGGGCACATTTCCACGAGGGGTAAACCACCCTCGTGGCCCAGCCAGGTCTCCGTTATCCCTGCAAGGTCTAGCTCCCCCTCTGAGATCAACTCATTAATGAGGGGGGCCTTGTTGGTGACAGACCTTGCGTTACAAAGCATCAGCCGCAGGCCCTGGCTCTGTATGACCTGTCCACCTAGACTGCAGGGGTTGGTACAAGCGACCGGGCGTAACCAACAGCCACGGTCTCCCAACCGACCTTGAGATCTTATCCTGTCCTCGCATCCCCTCCTCCCCGCGACCGTTGTAATAGGGCAACCCTCTGCTTTAGTGACCTTTATATTCCCCCCCTCCACCGCATCCCCGTCCTTCCTGGACTCACCTATATGTCCGGCACTGGCTCTCCTCCCGGTCTGAATAGCCCTCCCCCCCACCCTGGAACCCCCTAAAAAAGATAAAAAACATTTTACTAAAAATCCCCTTAGCTTCCGGTTCCTACACCTCTCGGGGTCCACGAACCCGTCCTCGAGGCGGGCCCTTGAAAGAGCCAAGGGCCAAACCTGCGAGAGAGGGGCCTCCCGCAGGCGGAGCAAATCTAGCCTCGAGTAAGTTATTATGTATTAATGTATAGCAATCATATTAAATTAGATCAGGTATGTCAAACTCGTGGGCCACGGGTTGGATGTGTCACACGCTGGCCACGCCTACCCCCATTTTAGCGAAGGGGGCAAAGTTGTGATATGTCACTTGATGACAACATGTCACTGTAAGTTTGACACCCCTGAGTTAGATGTATTTAGCATAAGGGAAGTCATTGGTTAGAGTGTTTGGGAGTGGAGACTATGCAGATGACTGAAGAAGTGGTAGAAGTGAAATTAGTCAGGAAATTGTGGGATTGCATTGTTCCATTTATGTGAAATTTGATGATTATTTTAAAAAAGATCAAACAGGATGACTATTAGATAACATACTATATTATGTGTAAAACCCAGGTTTTTAAAAGGTGGTACATTCAGGAGAAAGGCACTGTCCTACCAGAAAAACTAATTTTCATCAGATTAGGAATTATTAAATGTGAATGATAGATTCAGTAATTTACCACTTAGCAGGTAATTTAAAGATGATAATAGCATAGTTAAATTTATGTTCATACTTTCATGTATTGCTTATAAGATTAACATTGCTATCCTGATGCCTGCCAAGTATACTAGTGCTTTAATCCCTAGAATTTCTAGCTAACATGCAGCATTGATAGTAGAGATTCCACATCATTATAACACTCATTTGAGTGATCTTCATCCTTTCCCCTTTACATCTCTGTGCTGGTGCCCAGGATTAAAATAAATGAAGAAATATGACAGAGAGAGAAGGCCAAAAGAAACAAGACTATTATCTCAAACACACACTCTCCTACATACTACACACTCTCCAGGGCCAGGCAAAGCCCTTGAAGGTGGTGTGTTCAGATGAATGGAGTCTTTCTGGCCAAATCATTAAAGCACCTACATCTTTTTCCAAGACTGAATAGATGCTTCAGAAAATATTCCCAGCTACCTCAGCATGTGTGTGTGTGACATACAGTTGTTTTACTTTAACTCAGTGTTTCTCCAGCTTAACATTTTAAGGGCTGGCTTGGAAATTCTGGGAGTTGAAGTAGGTACACCTTTAAAATTCCTGAGAGTGAAAGATATTTTAGCTACTTTAGAGTTCAAATAGATGTTGGGGAGGTGGGGGGGTTGTGCCTACTTGTATTGTGGAGTGCCTGTTTCAAATGCTTTGCATAGCCTAAACACATATACGAGTCTCATATACAAAGAAAAAAATAGACATAGGATTTTGTGCTTGGTTAATAGCAAAATTAGAAGATTGAAGAGATACTTAACCTCCTGATGGTTGCACATAGTTATGAGGCTGCCGAATGTCAACAGTAATTTAAAAAGAATGGAGTATGTATAGGCGTACCAAAATTGAGAAATATAATAGAATCCTAAGCATGTTTTCTCAAAAACTATACTAAATTCATGGGCCTTCCAGTATTATTCTTTGAGATGGGGAGGGGGAGAATTCAAGAGAATAGACAGTAGCACAGTTGAAGTCCTATCCCCCTTTTATATGTGTGCATTCATTCATTCACACGCCATTTTGACATTTTTAAAACCTTCTGCAAATACTTCTGCTCTTTATAAAGGAGTTTGAGAATGCTACTGAAAAAGCCAACTCTTTCTAGTTTCTATGAAGTTAACTAAGTCTTCCATTTAAAATGTGCAGTGGTAGATTTTTAAAACAATAAATAAAACGTTTGATAGGTCAGCCCTAGTCAAACCATTTAAATCAATCACCCTCACAAGCAGTGCAAACTCTAAAGCATAAGGCATCCTTATTACCAAGAGGCCAAGTTATTGTGGCCATTTACAGTGAAAAAAGGCCAATTTAAAATGTATGCTAATGGGATCCGAAGCCTCATTTGTAACCCAGGCCTATTAAACTAAGCTCCCATGAAGCCAATTTCATTAGTTAAACACACATAATGCAATGAAGAGATCTCAAGGTTCAGATTATGATTTAACCATAAGTCGGAAGGGAAACGTGTTTGGCAAGTTTCATCTAAGCAGAGACAAGAAGGATTGTTTAATCATCTTGCATGATTTGCACTCTATAACTGAAGGTTAGGCAAAGACTAATGGAGGTGTATGCAGACCACTACAAAGACACAGTATCTTAGGAACTGGAATGGTATTAGCAGAAGAGAAAGAGATGCGAGGACAGTGGCAGTCAAATGTTCCCATTATTATTTTGTTTGCAAATACATGTTTGTGTGTCTATATAATGCATATATGCATTACAACACACAGTTATCTGTGCGGTTCAATTTATGCACTCCTTTTATCATTATCCTCATATGTACTGCACATTCCCTGCCTTCCAAAACCCTACAACTGTGATGGCAAACCTATGGCATGAGCGACCAGTGCTATGTGGAGCTATGTCGCCTGGCACACGTGGTGTCACCTGTTCCTCTTCCAGGTTTCTGGCACATATGCGCACAAAGATCAGTTGGCCTTTGTGTATGCGGCAGTGCTGGAAACTGGAAGCGCTTCCATTTTCCTGCGTGAGCATGCGTGCTGGCCAGCTGATTGTTGCGTGTGCCTGCGTGCCAGTAACCCAAAAGACTAGCTGGCTGACATGCATGCATGCAACAAAAAAGGAAAGTTAATTTTCGGGTACGTGCATGTGCTCTGGGGAGCGCCTCTTCCAGGTTATGGCCCAGATGAGTGTGCACACTCTCCTTTCAGCACTCGGTGCTAAAAAGGCTCACCATCACTGCCCTACAAGATATGACTGTCTATCCCAGGGGTGTCAAACTCGCGACGCTTCATGATGTATCTGACTTTTTTCCTTTTGCTAAACTGGGCAGTAGTGGGGCAGGACATGATGTATCCAGCCCACTGGCCACAAATTTGACACCCCTGGTCTATCCTATATGGTCTTTCCAATTCCATATTTTTCCATAGCTATGTTATTATCCTGGTTTTACAAGCCTGTGAGCTCTTATTAAAAATGAAATAATGAGACTATTACCGAAGAACGACAGATAGACAGAAATGGAATTTTAATATTCTACCATTTAACTTAAGGCGATAAAGTATTCAAATTAATGATATTGACTCCAGATATTCCCAATAGCACTCCTGGGAATGCCATGTTTAATTTTCCCAGTGAGGCTCATTCTTTTCAATGAAGGATCTAGTCCATTTCCTTTGGAAAGGAGGGAGGGGGGCAAATTAACAACTCTAGACACTTTCTCACTTTTAATCATAAGACATATGTGGCTGCTTCCATTAGCTTCAAATGTGCCACCTCTGCTTGCTTCGCTGCACTCCATTATCATCAGCAGAATGCAACACTTGCACACAATAAGTTGTGAAGATCATTTGCAAAGCATGCTGGTTCTCTGGAAAGACCAATTGCATGGATTTCATTGAAAATTTAAGAAAGCAAGAGGGGGGGGAAATCAAAGGTCATCCAGCCACTTATGCTAATATTTGATCATAATTCTCTCCCGGCTGACATTAAATAGCTAAGCTACTAAATTTTAATAGCTCAGTTAAGTCTTTCAGACAAGCACCACCTGAAGTTGGAAGAAAAAGTGTAAAGGAATCGTTATTTCACCTCTTTTAATTCTTTCAAAGAAGGCTGAGAAGAAGCCTCTCATTAGCTAATATTTAGAGATTGCTCCAGGAAAAAAACATTTTAAAGACATTTCTCCTTTATTCAAACTACATTTTAGCAGAATTTTTTTCAGAGCTCAAAGTACTTTTTAAAGACTCTTATTCAATGACATATGGCAAATAAATCAGTTTAAGGAGAGATGGTGGAAACAGAGACAAATAGCCCATTTGAAGTACTGGGGCTGCTTGGCCAAATTCCAGTTTAATGAAGCAGCAATACTTCACTTGGATATTTCCCAGATCTCCGTTTCTTGCCTCAAACACATGTAGAAATAATATGGCTTAAAGATGAAGAAGCGCTCAACATGCTGATGTGACTTCATGTTCAAAATCATTGCACATTCCAAAGAAAGCTATTTCAGTGCATGGCTGACATTTCTAGTGGCTACATCACATTTGTTCCCTTTCCATTCCAATTTTCAAGCATTCACACCACTTCTCAGAAATGAATGCTGCTTTAGGAGCAATGAAAAGGTATTATATAACCCATAATGCTGTCTCTTGAACAAGTGCTCTCTTGCCATTTCACAATAAGCGTATCCTGTTCACCATCCTTGAAATCTTCAGCCGTTTTTCAAAAGGCACACAGTGTTACTATTACAAAAATCTCTCCAGCTCTCATCAATTCACACAGGCTAGATTAAACACAGCTGAACAAATGCACCAATTCCATTCCTTCAAGCAGACCCAGATAGCTGACCCAGCTTTTATTACCATTATAGGGTAGGTCAATGCTGAATAACAGTTTAAAATTGCTTAAGTCCCATCATCTCAAAATCAGGGCAACCAATGCAATAGGCTTTTGGTAAGGCCTTTGGTACAGTAATGTTACATCTGCTGTCATCTCATCCAAGATCCAAACAAGAAATCTTTTCTCTTGAAGTGTAGATACAATGCTGATCTTGCTTTGTAGCAAGACATTAACCCTTACCACTAATGATAGCATGAAGAGCAAAACCAGTCATTTAATCTGGGGAGATTGGCCTTGTCGCACCCAGTGTGCACTCGGTAGAACTGACATGGAACAAGAGCCCACGCAATTGGCCAGCAGAGTCCACCAATACAGAAGTTGCATCCTCAGCCCAACACTAACACACAATGTTAGAGAGGTCCTGAAAAAGGATAAGGCAGGTATCAAGATTGGGGAGCTTTCTTTAGAAAACTGAATGCCACCCCAAATAAAAGATAGTTCACCTTTCAGTTTCATCTTCACAAAAGATATGAAGATTAAAGGCAAGAGGGACTTTATACATTTTTGGTTATGTTGGTGTCTGGTACAATGGCAGACTTTTAAAAGAAAAAGTCAGCAAGATGGAAAGCAAATCAAAAGGAGCATCTCTGGTCTGATTTTTTTTCTCTTTTCCTTTTTAGAAAGAAGACTTGAGAAGGTAAAATGCAGTCATTAGGCTATCTGGATAATGAAGGAGGAAAGATGAAAAAGCAGAAAATGAAAAGGGCTGATGGAGATGTGCAGTAAGTACAATTCAACACCATTTATATCAGAAACAACTGAATTGCAGCTTTTGTTCACCTTCATTTTGTTTTCTAAAAAATAGGTGTGATTTGGGTGCTTTTGATATATTGGGGTTCATACCATCAGGAATATAGATACAAAGACTATGCCAACATTCAAAGGCTCTGGATATGGTGAACTAAAAAATAAACTTTGGACATGTAAAACACTCTGAACCTGTTGGGGCAATCCTATTTGTGTCTCAAATAAATATATCTGTGTTGCCCATTGCATTTGCAAAAATGTAATCATTAGGGATATTAATATTCATTTTATCATATTCATATCTCACGTTTCATTCAAAGGAGTTCAGTCAATTGTATTTCCTGTCTCCTTACAAACTCTGGAGTAGATTAAGCTGAAAGATAGTGACTGGGCCAAGGACAGTATTGTGAATCCACATAACACTAATCATTACATCTATTAACATATTGTGACAAGTTCTTAATCTCTGAATAGTGCAAGGATTAAAAGTGCGTTTCTGTTGAACTGTGAACTTCAGCAGGTTTCATGCCATGCTAACGTCTGCTATCCATGGTCTCAATGAAATAATAAACAAATAGTATCTGCAATTTTGCCATACAGTCCAAACTGCAGTAAAAAAAATCGGCATACCTTTGGGTGCTCAGACCCAAATCGTAGACCGAAGTGTTATGCTCAAAAGCTTATGATACATCTCCTAAAAAGTTCTCCAAATATTGTCACCCTAAATTGTAATTGTTCATTAGATAGCTAGTACATGTCTTAGTGTCATGACTCCCCCATGCTTCGCTAGATACCTCTCCAGATGTCATCTTGGTGGAAGATGAACCAGTTCCAGGTGTGTCAGGACAGGAGTTGGTCAATGGCTCCAAGCAGCCATCTGAGAGTGATTTGGCTGAAACACAGCTGAAGAAGAACAGCCCTGAGACTTTGGGTGGGAAAAGCATGCAGCAGGTCAACTATGAGGAAGAGGGGCTTCCTTCTACGTCTGATCCAAAAATGTATAAGGTAGAGAAAAGGCAGGAGCAGCAAAGCTCATCCAGATTACTCATGAGGAGGCAGCCTTGCCCTTCTTGATAGACTACACCAGAAGTTGGCTAGTTAGCACAGCAGACAGATGGAGACAATGCTGGAAACACAGTGTCTGTTTTCTTGCTGTATGTTCCTGCCTTGAACTTTGGGTCACATCTCTTCATCTGTTTCCTTTGCCTTGTCTTTCTCTGTAGATTTAACTTTGTCTTGGAACTTGCTTTGGCCTTTGCCTTGAGGACTAGTGTTGGCTTCATTTGAGTAGCCTGTGGAACTCATTGGGGTTGAGCTGGTGCCAGCACAACAAATTTCTGAGGAATACCAATTCAGGCTCAGAAGCCTTAGTAAAGACTCTTTATACCTGTGGCACATGCGTGCTTGAGAGGGACAGCACAGTTAGGACTAATCTTATTAACTATTATATAATATTTAAATATAATTTAAATGTCATGGTTATCTTGTCACCAGAAATTTATGTACCTTAGGAAAATGCAGTGCCCAATAGACAAATTAAAAGTTATGTAAATGTAGCCTTCAGCCTAATAGAGTTTATGCTTTCATACTGTATGGGGCTATAGTCAACCATATTTTTGAGTGCAGAAGGTTTAACTTAAGAACATTTTCTTTGGATCTCTGTAAAACAGCAACTTAGCTTCCTGGCTGTAAAAAAATCATGCAGATTTGAAGTCACATTTTATATTTCAAAATGGAACGAAGACTTGCAGATTAGGCAGGAAAACACTGCCAGAACATCATTATGCCTTTAAGAACAGAAGTATAAAATCATTTAACAGAATAACAGAGTTGGAAGGGACATTAGAGGTCTTCTAGTTTCCTGCTCAGGCAGAAAACTCTATATCATTTCAGAAAAATGGTTGTCTAATATCTTCTTTAAAACCTCCACTATTAGACCACCCATAACTTTTGGAGACGTCATTCCACTGATTAATTGTTCTAGCTGTCATGAAATTTCTCCTTACTTCTAAGTTGCTCCCCACCTTGATTAATTTCCCTCCATTGCTTCTTGTCTTGTCTTCAGATGCTGTGAAGGATAGGTAGACCCACCCTCTTCATTGTGGCAGCCTCCTAGATAATGGAACACTGCTATCATGTCAACCCTAATCCTTCTTCTCATTAAACTAGACATACCCAATTCCTGAAAATTCTTCATATGTTTTAGCCTCCAGTCTTCTAATCATCTTTTTGTTCCTCCTCTGCACTCTTTCTAGAGTCTCAACATCTTTTTATATCATGGCAACAAAAACTAGATGCGATATTCCAAGTGTGGTCTTACCAAGGTTTAATAAAAGTTTCAACGACAGGGATCAAGTACGTTGTTCTCACTGAAATTGCAAAATATGCTCTTAAAACACCAAATATCAACTAATGCAGAATATAGGAATCCAGAGGGATATTTTTGCCAAATCCAGAGTTACTTGCTCATACATTATATGGCAACAGTTTTTTGGCTTAACTTTCTCACTGTATAGATGGTGGTATGTCTATACTTTCCAAGAGCAGAGTCATGCAAGCCCTATGACATTCTATGAAAGTGAAAGTTAGACTTAAAGATATAGGAAGGGATGATTGTTGAAGACTTTGAACTTTGGTGTTGAAGAACATTTCTGAAAATACTGAGAATACAAAAAACAAGTTTATGGAACATTGAACAAATCAACATAGAGTTTTCACTCAAGGCACAAATGACCCAGCTCAAATTATCCAACTTCTGGTACACTATGCAAAGACCTAGCTCTCTGGAAAAGACTTCTAATGCTGTGAAAGCTGGAGGGAAAGAGGAGAACAGCTAGTAGCAAGGTGGATGAATTCAGTTACAATGTCAATGAATACATCATTGGAAGACTTTAAAGAACAAGGTAGGGATAGATTGTCATCAAGACAATATATGTTGTCTCTAGGAATTGAAAATTATTTGATAGCATGTAGTCAATTTCTCAGTGTTGGCTATTCTGGCACCTGCACAGTTTTGATAATAGTCTTGCTTACTCTTTTACTCTTGGCTTCTAATCTTTCCATATTCAGTCCAGAAAGGTATGAGAATTGGAACACAGCCAAGCATTACAAGCTGAAGAGGTTTATAATAAAAACTAAATAAACACTTCAGCAACATCACTAATTGGGACCATAGACTATCTTTTCATGACAGCTGGACACTTGCCTCATATTCATTAGAGATGCTTCAGTTCTCAGAGTAAAAATCCTACTGGAGAGGACTTTTTTCAATACTGACTATTCATAAACAAACACTTAATGAATACCAACTTACCAATTTGAACAGGGGTGGTGGTGGAGGAGGAATTCAACTGAAATAAAGCATCAGCATTTCAGTTTAAAATTGAAATGTATCTATTTCAAGTTAATTAGTTTTGGACAGATTATTAATGAATCCTAATATTTTTCACAGTGGAACCAACAAGCAATGTATTTATTTTTAGTCAATGGTTATCAAGCCCTGTGCTAATTAAAGTCAAGCATCAGTAGAAATGTATCCAAAGTGATATTTTAAAAATGCGAACAATAATGTGAAATAAGCAAGTAACACTACAATTCCCAGGTGTGTAAAGTAGAGGAAGAGAAAAGTGAAACAGCTGGGAAAGAGGAAATTCAGAGGGGCAGAAAGACTTTTCTGACTCTGAATCAGATGGTTTAGCACCTTACTTTTTGTAGCCGTGTTTATATGTTCAACGTGCATTTGTTTCTGAAAAAAAATTCCTGATAATACTCAAGCAAATGATTTCTGGTGGAGATAGTAAGGTAAAGGTAAAGGTTCCCCTCGCATATATGTGCTAGTCGTTCCCAGATCTAGGGGGTGGTGCTCATCTCCACTTCAAAGCCAAAGAGCCAGCACTGTCCAAAGACGTCTCCATGGTCATGTAGCTGACATGACTAAATGCCAAAGGTGCACGGAACACTATTACCTTCCCACCAAAGGTAGTCCCTGCTTTTCTACTTGCATTTTTATATGCTTTTCGAACTGCTAGGTTGGCAGAAGGTGAAGATAGTAGATCCTTACATAAATAATTAGTTATCAGTAGTTAAATTAGAGTAATATTCAGGAAAACATCAAAGACATTGCAGAACACAGTGGAAACTACTTTGTCTTTTGGTTTTGAGAGTTTGTTTAGAGAAATTTAATCTTACTAATGAAGAAATTTATGAGGGGAGAAAGAACTATCAATCAATTTGGGTCAGGTTTTGCATAGATCGGGCTATAATGCAGAGACAGAGTTGTCCATCCTCATGGGTTTCCTTTCATCTAAATGGAGAAAAAAATTCAAAATCAGGAAGACCTCAAGGGCAGTGTTACTGCTTGAAGAAATGAGTTAGATAACATGAATCCATCCTAAATAGAAAAGCTCACCAGATTCTATCAGTCCTTCATGCTAGTCCAGATCAGGAAACAGATGTCGGTTAGAGATGTCTGATTTGTGTTGATGTGTTTTGTCATTTTCTTAATAACTTTATTTTGATATTCTACCAATAGCAATACCACTTAGACTCACATATCACTTCACAGTGCTTTTCAGCCTACTGCCCCCAACAATCTGGGTCCTCATTTTACCAACCTGGAAGGATGAAAGGCTGAGTCAACCTTGAACTGATGAGGATCAAACCCCTGGCAGTGACTGAATTAGTCTGCAATACTGCATTCTCACCACTGTGTCACTATGGCTCCTTTACATTGTGAGCTGCCCA
Organism: Natrix helvetica; assembly: GCF_964273705.1. NCBI lineage: Eukaryota > Metazoa > Chordata > Lepidosauria > Squamata > Natricidae > Natrix > Natrix helvetica. The sequence continues at coordinate 52,062,143 of NC_138548.1, forward strand.
GAATCTTTCCAGAGTTGGATGGGATCAACATTTAATTGGATGGAGGAGGAGCTTCCGGGGAATGGCAGCTGACTTCTGAGCTCCGAAAATGCTCCGGAGCTCTTTGACAAAGGAGGGGTTGCTGCTGGCCCTTTTTCCACCTTTTGGGCCGGGATTGAGCCTCAATGACCACCCTGGTTTTCTTTGAGACCTAATTTGGTCCGTCAGGATGGCGAATAGCCAGAGGGAGATTAAGAAAGCACTGGCTGACATGGGGATTGCAGTTGGAATTGGAGACCGATTATGGCGGCGGCCACTGGAGGGCAGCGCGAGGACGGAGAGAGGCCCGTGACGCAGGATGCCGACAGAAGGCCTCCGAGAGGGCCGTAAGTCGGCTGGAACGGCGCACGGACCAGGAGGGGAGGCAGGTTGAAGCCAGGACTAGCTGCTGGAAGCTGTGCTGTGTGCTGGAACCAGGCAGAAAGGGGAAGGGGGCAGAACAGGGCTTCTGCATTAGGGGCAGAACAGGGCTTGTCCTGGAGACAGGCAGGAGCCCCCCCCCACCTGGCAGACTAAGATCTATTGCCCCCCCCCACCTGGCAGACTAAGATCTATTGCCCCCCCACCTGGCAGACTAAGATCTATTGCCCCCCACACACACCTGGCAGACTAAGATCTATTGTCCTTTTGCAAACTACCTGCCATGGCTTGTGCCTGTCACGATGTTAAAAAGTTTGCTAGGCATGAACTGACACTCAAGAGTTAAACTAAGAAAGAGTTATTGCGCAGGTCATAAAAGTTCTTATCTGAAAGTGATTTATTGCGCATGCGTTACACATTCCAAAAATTCTTTTCTTCTTTGTTCGGCTGCCAACTTGGCAACCGGAGCTTTTTATTCTCAAAATGTAACCATTAGTTATTTCTGTTTCATTTATTTGTTTTTATTTTATTATTAAAGTTTGTTTATTAATTAGAATATACTTGTCAAAGACTTTTATTTTATTTTTTAATATCTCAAAAGATATGCGGAAGGGAATCAGCCTCGGTCCATTGATCTCAGATTTCCCCAGGGCGTTTTTCCCCTGACAGTGCCCAGGTGCCCCTGATGACTATAATCTGCCCGTTTAACATCTGGTATCCTGCTGACTTCCTGCTATTTATGACTTATGGCATTTCACCTGCCGGGCTACTCCTACTACCTCTCCCACTCTCACCCTCGCCATCTGCTATTTTATAACAACTAGCTACTACAAACTATCTGCCCTCTTCCGCCCATAATGGACCGCACCCAGGCCTCCATCTATTTATTTACCATCCATCTTCCAACCGATCACCTGGCCAACATAAGATCTTCCCACCTAGTTGTGATCGTGGACATTTCTTTCCTCCCATTAGATCCTGGCTTATTGATTTTAACATCAACAGCACCCTGACTTTGTCATAGCTTTTTACCATTACGTATTCGAGGTCGGACTTGCTCCAGCTGCGGGAATCCCCCCTCTCGCAGGCATGGCCCTTTGCCCCCTCCGGGACCCACCTTGATGACGGGTTTGTGAACCCAGAGAGGTGGAGGAAGCGCAAACTTAGGGGTTTTTTAATGAAATATTTTTTATCCTTTTTAGGGGGCTCCAGGGTGGGGGGGCGGGGGCGGGTGGGTCAGATCAGGAGCAATGTGAGAGCCGGGCCTCCAGGTGTGGTCGTGAGCAGAAGGAGCGGAAGGGAGGAGGAGGGGGAGGATATCATTCCTATACAGGGCTCTTTAATTCCAACGGTCGCAGGGAGGGGCAGATACGAGGACAGATTAAGAACTTATACTCGGTTGGGAGACCATGGTTGCTGGTTACACCCGGTCGCTTGTACCAATCCCCGCGGTCTAGGTGGTCAAGAGTTACAGACCCAGGGCCTGAGGCTGTTGTTATGCAATGCGAGGTCCGTTGTTAACAAGGCCCCCCTCATTCACGATCTAATTTTAGAGGGGGAGCCGGACCTCGCGGGAATAACGGAGACCTGGTTGGGCCACGAGGGAGGTCTTCCCCTCGTGGAAATGTGCCCACCAGGCTACCGAGCATTTCACCAGCCCCGGGCCCAGGGAAGGGGCGGTGGGGTGGCAGTAATTATTCGGGAGGACTTAGAGCCGAGTGAGTCTACTGTGCCACAGACGTCCGGATGTGAATCCCTTGTTGTGAAATGGGGCCCTGGGAGACAGTTGGGCCTGCTGATAGTATACCTGGCTCCTCGCTATACATCAGCGGCCCTGCCTGAACTCCTCGAGCTGATCGCATCGGTGGCGGTCGAGACCCCCAAACTTTTAGTGATGGGGGATTTTAACCTGCCATCGATGGGAGAAGCATCAGAGGGGGTTCGGGAGTTCATGGCTTCCATGACAGCCATGGACCTGACTCAAATGATTCAGGGCCCGACACACGAGGGAGGACACACTCTGGACCTCGTTTTTGTCTCTGGCCAGTGGTTGAGTGATCTGGGAGGAGGGGACTTAACCATCACTCCCCTGTCATGGTCAGATCACTCACTCCTTCGTCTTGACTTCCCTGGTGCTACCTCCCGCTGCGGGGAGGCGGAACCGGAAAGCTCTAGATGGTTCCGCCCCAGGCGCCTGATGGAACCAGATAGGTTTCAGACGGAGCTTGGGCCACCTCCTGTAACCTTGACCCGCCCCCGGGTAGAGGACCTGGTGGTCGCGTGGAATAATGCGACTACCGGGGCCTTGAACCGGGTGGCGCCTTTGCGGCCTCTCCGGCGGCAACGATCCACCCTGGCCCCTTGGTTTACCGAGGAGCTGAGGGTGATGAAATGCCGCAAGAGACGTCTAGACAGTCGTTGGAGATCCTCTCGTTCCGAACTTGATCGAACACAGGCACGAGCCCATTTAAGGACGTACCTTGTGGCATTGAGAGTGGCCAAACGCCAATATTGTGCCACTCTCATTGCATCCGCAGAGAACCGCCCTGCCGCCCTGTTTCAGGTGTCCCGCTCCCTCTTGTTTCAGAGGCCGTGGGAGGCCCCTCTACAGGGCAGAGCAGAGGAATTTGGGAAATATCTAAAGGATAAAATCGCTCAAATCCGGAAGGATTGGGTCCCTGTTAGTGGTCCAATGGAGACGTCCGTGGTGAGTCTTGAGGAATCGACCTGGGATGAGTTTGACTTGGTTGCCATCGAGGATTTGGACAGAATGCGTGGACGACTGCGATCCACCACATGTTTATTGGACCTGTGCCCCTCCTGGCTTGTACTGGCATCCTGGCAGGTTACACGAGACTGGCTCCTGGACCTAGTGAACGCTTCGCTGAGCGAGGGGTCTCTCCTGGCTGCCTTGAAAGAGGCGGTGGTGAGACCCTTGCTCAAGAAGCCTTCC